>NC_092145.1:127889667-128535223 GCF_043159975.1 Macaca nemestrina | reverse complement strand
TGTCAGCTAGAGGATGTTATAATGTCCTACAAATCAATTAGTTGGAAACTTTCTCAAGAGCAAATTCGATTTCTTGTCCCCACAAGGATGTTCCATGTTTAATAGCCTATGAAATGTTGTAAAATTTAAACATGAACAAAGTATTTGGGTTTCTTAGTGATTGTGGATAAGAGAGGTGAAAAAGAACAAATATAGTTTAGTCACAGTATTTAAAAAACCTGTAGAGATATTTAAATAAAATTAATTGCTATTTTAGAAGAAAATTTATTTCAAATTCTGTCTACATCAATGTATTTTGCATTATAAGCCACATAAAACTGAGAATTAATTGCTTTCAGGAGCATCCCATC
Source organism: Macaca nemestrina (assembly GCF_043159975.1). Classification (NCBI taxonomy): domain Eukaryota; kingdom Metazoa; phylum Chordata; class Mammalia; order Primates; family Cercopithecidae; genus Macaca; species Macaca nemestrina. Next base: position 128,534,873 of record NC_092145.1, on the reverse strand, counting down.
AAGATATCCGTAAGGTACAGTAATAAATGTTAAAATAATCTATAGTCACCAGAACATTTTTATGATTGTCAAGCTTAAATATTGTTTACTTTTTTTCCTGAATGAAATTTTAAGAGTAAAGTATCAGAAAAATAGTTCAATTGAAAAGGAGAATATTATAACCAAGTACATACAAAAACAAAAATGCTTTTTACCATTAAATAAAACTGGCCATTATGTTCTATTTATTTTTTAAAAAAAGATAATCTAGAATTTGTAAGGCAATTAAAATAACATATTAACTAAATATGAACCTTAGAAAATGAAATTATATCTGAGAACTTGAGATACCTACCATATTTAAATCTAAATGACTCAAATCCTTGTGTCACTGACAGAATAATGTCAATATGTAGAAAACTCTCCTAATAGATGTGATTCAAATTCTCTAATATTTTTATATTCTCCTACTCCTTGACACAATAGCAAGCTTATAGTAGACACCAGTACATGCTTGCTAAATGAAGGAACGAATGCATGTTTTCTGAGACTGAGGTAAAGCTCCCTTAGACTCTCATTTCACATAAATTTCTTGCCTTTTTTTTTTACTACATTCAAGCAAAATTATTTTTGAATACTGGAAATTTTGGTAGCCTACTTTTAGCAATTAAAATACTCTGTAAATCAGCAAAAAATGATAACAAGGTCATTATTCCAGTGACACGGTGCCTCACAATGAATATAAAACTATGCACAGTTACTGAACTATTCACAAGCTGTCCTGGCCATACTCTCTTGAATGCCCATGAGATGTGCTCTAGTAAACATGTGATATTTCCTTGTAACTAGTTGGCTTTGCTCCATTGCTTACATCTCACTCTTTACCACCTGTTCAGATCAGTGTTGCATGTGACAGTCATTGCTTAGTAATAGAGACACCAGTCATAACAAACTATGTCTATATATTAGGTCAGTGCAAAAGTAATCACGGTTTTTGCCATTACTTTTATATCATAAATTCTTTGAGGTCAGATATTGTGTCTTATTCATGATTGTTTCCTGTTGTTTAGTACAATGTCTGGTGCATGGAAGGTTTCAATAAGCATTTGCTGAGTGAATGCATGAATTTATGAATAAGGGAAGTGAAGAAAAAGTGGAAGGAGGAAGGAACAGAGGAAGGAATGGAGGAAGAAAAGAAGGGAGGAAAGGAGAGAAGTAGGAAGAAAGGAAGGGAGGAAATTCAGGCTCATCATCACCTTAGTGTCATTAGTATTAATACTTATTACTGATCCTCCTAGAGATTCAAATAAATAAGCACAATTTTCTAGGTCTTAGGCAGTACATAATCTAGTTGAAAAAATAATACACGATTGTAAGTGATAATTTGTTATACTACATACAGTAGGATTAAAAAGTAAGGTGATCAATACATGGTAGGCCAGAAGAGGGATGATCTCAGTGAAAAGGATGAGCAGAGGAGACTTCTGGGTAAATTTGGAATTTAAAGAAGCATAGGACTTAGGCATATGGAGGGTTAAAGGCAGTGAGAGTGTGGCAGAAGTTAAGGCCTGTGGTGTGCAATCTCCATGATGTGATCAGGTATCTAAAATTGGGCTCTATGTCACTGTACGAGAGCAGGAGTTAGGGGACGAGTACAGCCCTTGGTGTATATTGGGGCCTGGGCAGAGAACTTGAGACAACGTAAATTATTAAGGCAACATGAACTATTACATGAGAATCACCATTGTTTTGGAATAAACTGGATCATGCAAGCATCAGTGACTACTGAAATGGTAAAAAAATTTTGCCTAAAACATAGACATCAGGGAGGTATTTAGAGGGTAAAGACCATGGCTCTTATTTGTTCCTTCATGAGTGTTCAATACTTACAACTATACTTCATACTTTTAAAAAATGCATGGGCACACATCAGATGTATACCATAGCGGTGCTTCTTAGACTTTAATGTGCATAAAAATCTCCTGGAGATCTTATTAAACTGCAAGTCCTGCTTCATTAGGTCTGTGGAGGCACCAAAATTCTGTATTTCTTACAAACTTCAAAAAAAAAATGCCAATACTGCTGGTCCAGGAATACCACTTTCAGTTGTAAGGTAATGGAGTAAATGCCTTTTGAGCCTTTGTTAAGTAATCAAGGAATTCTTATTCCTGCTTATAATGCCATAAACTAAAGCTGCTGCAGCACTTTTTATCTCAGCCTCTTTGCTTTGTAGTTTTGAACTTGGCCCTTTTCCTTCATGGCTGATGGCTACAGTGACTTTTACAACCTAATTGTAGAATCAGCAATGGTTTTATTATTTCGGTTTCCCAAATAAGAGATAGAATTGAATAGCTAAGAATGAAGCAATAATTTAAAATTGTTAGATCTAAATCTCATTTATATAGAATCTCAAATCAGGGCTTTCAGGTATTTTTTAATTTTGTGAAAGAAGAGCTCATTAAATAGTCTACTGCATTTGTATGAGGAGGTTTTGCAACCAGGAGAAATATTTACAGTGCATGGCCTGCTCAAGGAGAGTTTTCAGTGATAAAGCATAAGAGAGAAAAATAAGGGATCAAAACAGAAAGTAATAACTTGTACGTGGTGTTTTCTGAGCTGGAAAAGATAACATTGGATTTACAAAATTAAATGTAAAATCTCAATCAACTTTATTCACACAGTGAACTACATTAATTAATTTTAATTCTATAGCTTCTAAATATTTTAAGTACTGAATTATTCATTACCAATAAAATTCCCAAGCTTTGATATCATATTAATGTACTGTTGTCATAGTCATTCTTATCTATTTCTCTGGCAATTAACATCTAGTCTTGGTTCTAGACAAAAAGAAAATCATAATTAAATCTGTTGGATTATTCATCATAGTTAGAAAGCTTATTGTGTTTTGATTTCAATATTAAGCATTCGTTTTTTAATAAGAAGTGCATATCTAACTCCCATGGGGAGCTTTTCAAAATATAAAAAGCCCAGAATTCCATTTTAAGTCTACTGAATCAGAATTTCTGGGGACAAAGGTTTATGAAAGAGATACACTAAAAAAGAAAGGGGAGGTTACAAACATGTGGAGAGAATAGGGAAGCAGGAAGGACATGTAGAATTACTATATTATTTTCAACTTCTCTTCTGCTTTTTAAGTCAAAAGGTATTCCTAAATTATAGAAAATAACACTATTATATATCTAAGTCCTTCAAGTCTGGTCAAATTTGGAGAAGGAAAGAGGAAATACAGGCAAAGACAGAACTGCTACATTTTTATTTTTATACATGGAAGGATATAAGAAAAAGAAACAACTACCTTTTCTATGAAAGCATTATATACATTTTTTTTTAAAAAGTCTATTTGTAAAACTTTCCAAAACTGTATGAAAACACAACAGATGAAATATAAAATATGACAAATGAAGAAAAGGAATAAGCTAAGAAGCAGTTATAAGAAATTGTACAATGACAAATTAGATGAATTATGTAGGAAATAAAAAACTGGCAAAAAAAACACAAACTAGGGAGCAAAATAGAAAAACAGAAGAGATAAAATGCAATTGGAAGAAAAGATAAATACAGGGAAATAGAGGGAAGAAAAAGGAACCTTCTTTGAACAAGGAGATGTTTCAAAAATCCAATACTGAGATTTACTTGTAATTTTGTTCATGAATTATTTTGAGACAGGTTAATCATTAACCCAGTTTACTGATTGGTGAAGAGAAAAGATGTAATAAAATGAAACTTGAGGAGGGTTGTGAAACTGAGACTTTTATGGTGCAATTTCCTGCAAATATGGTGCTTTTTCTTCTTTTTTTTTAAATCCTAAGATCATTCTCAGTGTCTCTTTGTCAGTGTCAAGAATTCAGGAGTTTGAAATACAGTTTCTGATACTTTCCTCAATGATAAATAAAGCTATTTTACCAGTCATGTTAATTATTAGACAATATAGTCAATACTGTTTTCAGAGATTTTAATATGCTTCAGGAAGTATCTTTCAATTTCTATCGGATGATGGATTTTTGTAAAGAAGCAAAATAAATGCATGAATATTCAGGGCATATGCTAAGCCCAGCAACAGGACCCATTCCACTTAGCCTGTCCATAGACTAAGGGATTCCGTCTCGGTGGAAGGTCTGATAACCTTGAGGGAGCATCTGAGGATAGCCAGAACAATTGAAAGATGGCTAAAATTGGGGAAATCCAGCAGTTAGGAAAATGGAGAGAAGGGCAAAATAGTACAGAAAAAAAAGAGTGGAAAAATAGTATAGAAAAGAAACTAGGAAGGATAAGAAAACAGTGAAAATGGCTGAAATAATGGCCTTTTTTGAGTAAAAGAATGAAAGTTACAGGAGGTAAGAATAAAAGTCAAGGAGAGCTCAGAATGAGGAGGACAAGAATCCAGTCCATATATGAGCTACAAGATAATATCCAAACATATTAGTACAACAGGGAGCATGGAAAGGACCATTCTCTTCTCCCCACTGCCTTCTCAGCCACTTCTCCTCACTTTTGAGTTTAGCTCCAACACCCAGTAAAACTGAATAACTTTCTACTTCCTTGACAATACTGTTAAGTTGTGTAGGACAAATTCATTATTCATCTTTAATAGTTAGCATAAAAGTTCCCTCTTTCTAGAGGCCTTTTAAGAGTTCTAGGGGAACTAAGTGCCCCTCCTTTGTATAGCTATTTATAAAATATTTCTATTTGTGTTATTTTCATATGTATTGGACTTTACAGCAAGACTGAACGAGGGCTTTCTTCTCTTGAACAGAAAATACATCACTAAATTTGAACTGCACCGCAGATTCAACTTTCAGTTAAGACCTCCAGATCTTTTATGAGTAATTTGCAAGTAACTCAGTCAAATAAAAAGGTCCTGTCTTGTGTTATTCGCAATAGCAAAGACATAGAATCCACCTAGTTGTGAAGCAATGGTAGATTGGATAAAGAAAATGTGGTACATATACACCATGAAATACTACATAGTCATAAAAAGAATGAAATCATGTTCTTTGCAGAAGCATGGATGCAGTTGGAGACCATAATCATAAGCAAATTAATGCAGGAACAGGAAAAACAAATACTATATGTTCTCACTTATAAGTGGGAGCTAACCATAGAGCATACATGGATGTAAATATGGAAACAACAGATACCGCAGACTAGTAGAGGTGGGAAGAAGGGAGGGTGCGCATTGGTTGAAAAACCACCCATCAGGTACTATGCTCACTATTTGGGTGATGATATCTGTACCCCAAACCTCAGCATCATGCACAATCCCCCTTGTGACAAGCCTGTACATTTACCCCCTGTATATAAAATAAAATTTGATTATTTTAAAAAGGAACAGTCTTTACAGTGAACAATCAGACATAAAATGCACCTTTTTAGCCTGTTCTTTCTCCTGTTATCTTTTTTTTTCACTTCAGTAAACATTTATTGTACCTTACCAATACAAATGCTGAAACCATATAAATGGTTGTGTTTGTTTGTCACAGGAACTAGTCAGGATCAGGCCTTGTTAGATTTCATTTAATACTGTCTTTTTCCTGTGAGGTTTAATAGTAGATATGCTCTTGGTACAATTTCCCATCTGCTCCTGATAATGGTTGCTGTAAAAGAATAATGAGAATTCCTTCTATTCCTTCTAAAACTAGAAATAGACTGTTTCTTTTCCAAAGCAAACATCCTGCGAATGAACTGAAGGAAAATTATGTACAGTAGCAATTTATTTTAATGGGACATTTACCTAATATCAAATTACAATGAAATTTCCTTTCAATGTATTTATCTTATTCACATCAGTTATATATATATATATATATATATATATATATATATATACACACACACACACACACACACACACACACGTATATATATATATACACACACATATATATTTGTTATCATTGTTATTAATGTGTATACCAAAATGAATTCATCATAAAGAGTTTTAAGTACTAAATGTTTTGTAAGGGTATCTTGGGTTGTTTTTCTTTCTCCTCCAAGAAATGATGCCCTGGGCCAAAAAAAAATCATATATTCCTCAATTTCAAGCAGAGATTCAATACAGTGCTACCTAAAGTGAGGAAAACATATATATGTTAAATTTTTGCCCTTCGAAACTGAGGGCTACATTTTAAATCTGGCCCCAGACATGTTTTGGCGTTAGAACTTTGTTTAATAATTTGAATGCCTTTAGGTAGGGTATGAATGCATTCAAATCATTCTGTAAAGGCATTTGAATTGGTGGCTCTTGCTTTAAAGAAAACTGTTGTTACAAAGTACAGAATTTTGCAAAGCGAATAGGTTTTACTTTGGTAAAATAAATGTTAGCTCTCTCTACGTTCATGGATTTATTTAACACTTCTAGCCTTCTAACTTATTCATGAGAACTTCAGGACAAATAGAAAACATTTAAGGGCTGTGTTTTTGTCTCCATTTACTTAGATTTGTTAAGAAAACAAATTGGCCTTTCTCTGATACAAAGGCATCTTGTTCACAGCCGTACTTGCTTTCTTATTAAGTAATCCTGGTTATAGAACACATGACTTCAGGCATAAAATTATTTCTACATAATTATTAGCATGATTCTGAATACATTAAATGTTTCATCGTGGAACATATTGCATGTAACTCAAAAAACAGTCTTAGGACATAATATTCCAAAGGAGGCATAGGTCATTTTAAACTTTCTAATTTCTCTTCTCTCTAGAGGTATTACTAATTTGGAGGCACATAAATAATTCTTCAAAAGTCATTTGGCAGGTAGAGGGTGATATAATATGTATGTGTGCATAGAGAAAAAGACAACAAAATTGTTTTTTTTCCAAATAAGACAATGTGTAATTAAACTTGATTATAGACTGGAAATACTTGATTGAAAGATCTACTGTCATTGGTTCTAAAACCCTGTAGTTCTCTACTGGTATTGGCCATGCCTATATTTTCACTCTGTAAGTCAATTATTGATTGGATACCTCCTATTAGCCAGACATTGTGGAAGGTGCTAGTCATCATTCTCTGCAGGAGGATGAATGGATTGGAGGAGCCCTGGAATAGAAGTAAGGAGACCAAATAGGAGATATCACGGTAGTTAAAGTGAGGAAAGATGGTCGCTTGGATCAAGGAGGAGTCAATGGCAGAAATGGAGAGAAGTGCATGGAACCAAGTGATATTTGGAAAGTAAATACACAGGACTTAATGCATTGAGGATAGAAACAAAGGAGAGAGTATCAATCAGACAGTTGAAGATACTGGTCTGGAACTCAGAAGAAATATTAGGACTGAAAATATAACTGAGAGCATTATTGGCAGAGCTATGTCTAAAATTTATGATGTGAGTTTTGTTCCAAATGTGTTTGATCCCTTATTTTTATTGAAATGATTCTGGGCAAACTCAAAGCTAGCAATCATAATCCAAACATATTTTGGGAATCCCTGAGTATCTGCATGATGACTAATTTTGTCATTATTGACATTTGCTACATCTAATATGTATTATTTTCATTTGCTGGCAGAGAGATTAATATCATAATTAGCATAATGTGGAAAATTGAGAGGCCGTATGATTCCCCACAAATTTGAAGAAAATAGAATATTGTTTTGATGAAGCTGCTTGTATTTTCCTACCCTAACTCCCACCCACCTATTAGTAAAAAAAAAAATGGTCAAAGATGATTTCAAAATATATTTTGAGAAAGTGTTGTGCTTTAAAACAGAATTAAGCTTGTTCCTTAATACACTTCTATTCTGTGTTCACAAGAATTCCATGGGCTTTTGCTATGGCATAATCTTTAAATGCTGTCTAATGAAGGTAAATTGTTCAACGCAGTAAGTGTTCTCTTTAGTGTGACTGACTCCAACAAATATTTAATTTAGGGTAACTAGTAGGTGTCTGAAGTTTTACAATGATAAATAAGCTGTATTTTCTTGTCAACACTCTCAGTTTAATGGGGACAGCCTAGAAAATGCTGTGTTACAATATAACTATGGCGATTGCTTTGAGAACAAGATAGATCAATGATGTTGGCAAAATGGTAAGGAAAAGAAACAGACAAGTTGAGGTAATTATTATTATAAAGGCCTTAAAGACGGTCTTTTCCCCATTTCCTATATCACCAAGCACAGCGCTGAGCGCTGCTCAGCTTAATAATTGCTTAAGAAATATTTGTTGATAAATTGAGCAGAAAACTAAGCAAAATATTATAATCTTCTTGATTGCTTTCTCATTCTGGAAAGGTTCAAAAGTAACTTTTTGAAATATATACCACAGCCTAGAGTGAAAAAGAGACATTTAAAAACAATTGTATTTTTATCAAAGTTTCATCTCCTACCACAAATAACAAGTTATTAAGGAAAGCATTCATTTCTCAGGCTCTTGAGAACGCGAAGGCCTAGAAATACGATAAAGAGGGATCAAAACAGATCTCTGTGTCTAACATCAATTAATTGATTTTGAGCATTTAGCTTAGATTACAGAACCCCCAAGACATCAGCTAACAATCCACATCTAAGCACATGTTGGCCATCACTAAGCCTTATATGTCCCTCTGGCCAAGTTATACAGGCATTAAACACAAATTACTCTTTTTTTTCCCCCAAGCCTTAAGTTCTGAGGTTAGGTTTCTTATTTTCCAACTCATTATCTGTTGTATGGTAATACTCCTCTCCTTCGTGAAATTAGATGAGAAGAGGTGATGATAAAAACAATTGTGCATTTCTTGTTGACTGAGCATGCCCTCTGCAAATCAAAAAAAAAAAAAATGCACAAGAATGGATTCTCTCCCCATTATCAGGATATTGTACAATATCAATGATCTGTATTTTATTGAACAATATACAAGCCAGAGGAACCTAAGGATAAAGCAGACAAATGACATAAGCAAGTCATCTGTTAGATTTTTCTCAATTATTCATGTGAGTATCTAAAAGGTTAGGAATAGTTGTAAAAAAGTGGTGAAAACTATAGGTTTTACTTTCTTATCAATCTAGCTTGTATGAAGGAAAAGATTAAATTATCAAATGTAAATCTTTTCTAATTTTTTCTCTCCAGGAACGCTTTCCTCTTAAGCTACCACGTAGCATTTCAGGACCTTTTCATTTGACTGAAACCTCAAAGGAAATATTTTCAAGCCAACATCTACATCACTCACAAAACTGGCTTCTTATATTCATTACAATATTTATTTGAATGACATCTGTATTTTCCAGTATGGATACCACCAGTTCAACTGTGTCTTGTCCCTTTTTTATCATTCCCCCAATCCAAATTCTATTTTACTGAGCCTAATTGTTACACTTCTTGCCTAGTTGATTCCATCATTATTGCTTTTCCTCCAGCCTGGTTATTCATTACATTTCACCTATGTTATGAATACACCCTCCTAATTGTTTCCTCTCAAACTCTTTCACTGCATAACATTCTACACAATCTTTCCAGATTAATCCTCCAGATACATAGTTCTTCTGGTGGATTCCCTGCTCAAAAATTTACACTGAATACTCAGTGCCTGCCTATTGAAGCCCAAATAGCTTATATAAGATTCAGAACCTCATAGTATCCCTGAGAGATACCTTTTTAGGCTTCTTTCAATGACTTTCTGAGTCTTCATCCATGCTTTAGCACAATTAGATAACTCATAGTGATGTCCTGGTCATTCTCCAGACCTTCGACTATTCTCCATCCTCCATCATGTGTGTCTTTATCTCTACTTATGTAAGGCTTTCATTCCAATTTACTAGACCATGAGATTCATGAGAGCAGGAACTATAATCTTTTCTCACTCTAGTGCCTAGTAAAGTGTTGCTACCTGGTAGTGCTCAAAACATTTTTGTTAAATGGATAAACATGTGCCCCAAATACTATCTCTATTGTGAATACATTTTCAAGCAAAAGTTATCTATCCTATAAATTGTGAATACATTTTCAAGCAAAAGTTATCTATCCTATAAAATCATACTGTACTTGAACCGTATCTACTTTACTGTTTTACATAGTCTATAAAAATTAAATTTTGTTATGATTATTATTAGAGACAAGGACTCATTCTGTTATGCAAGTTTGAGTGCAGCGGTACAATCATAGCTCACTGTAGCCTCCAACTCCTGGGCTCTAGTGATCCTCCACCTCAGCCTCTTGAGTAGCTGAGACCACAGGCGCATACTACCACACCCAGATAATTTTAAAAAATTTTTTGTGGAGACAGGGTCTCACTTTTTTGCTGAGGCTGGTCTTGAACTCCTGACCTCAAACAATCCTCCCACCTTAGCCTTCCAAAGTGCTAGAATTATAGGCATGAGCCACCATGCCCAGCCTAAATTTCATTATTTTGATTGAAAATTTATGATTGTCTTTAATTCAGGGACATTGTCTTCTTTACCTTTGAGGTTTCCACCATGCTCATCAGTTAATTTTTTTTTTTTTTTTTTTTTTACTAAATGACTAAATGAGTGACTGAGTTTCTTTTACTGGTAGGTGGTGAAACTGCAGAATTTTTGTGCACTTTGAAGGAATCTCTAAGAGCATAGCACATTTCAAATGTTCTGCACTTTATGTTAGTGGTAGGGATGCCAGAGAATAGAGCTTTTACAAAGCTAATGCACTGCTGCTCAAGCAACAACACTGCATTCTAGTAGACTCCTCAGATAAAGGGAAAAGAAACAAAACAGGAAAATGTCTGTCATTCCCAGTCTTCAAGTTATATGAATGACCTCAAAATGATACTCTTTTCACCCAATAATCATAAAGGTACAATCTTGAACGACATAATCTACATGAATGTCCAATAAATCCATGAAAAGATGCTTAATAGTGCTAGTAATCAGAGGAATACAAGTTAAAACCACAACAAGATACTACTTCATATTCTATAAAATGGCAAAAATTAAAATGACTGACAAGACCAAATATGGACAAAGATGTAGAGTAACTGGAACTCTCAGTCATCACTGGTGGCATTGTAAAATGGCACAACCACTTTAGAAAACTGTTTAGATACTGTTTGACAATATCTCATAAAGTTAAACATTTGGCCCAGTCATTCCACTTCTACAGAGTTACTCAAACTAAATTAAAACATATGCTCACAAAATGGCCTGTACACAAACGTCCACAGCATCTTTATAATAGCCAAAAACTGAAAGCAACCTGAAATGTGCATCAAAAGGAGAATTGTGGTATATCTATACAATGGAATATTAATCATCAGTAAAGGAATGAACAACTGATATATTTACATGGATGAGTCTCAAAAGTAGTACGCTGATCAAAATAGTACATATTGTATGATTTCATTTATATAAATTTTTAAAAAGACAAAACTAATCTATGGTGATATAAATCAGAAGAATAGGTGCCTATTGGGGCTGGGAACTGACTGGAAGGTAGCATGAAAAAACTTTCTGAGGTAATGGAATTTTTTTTTAATTGAGGTGTCACTTTTTCAGTGGGACCACTTGACAAAAGTTAACAGATTGAGGATTTAATATCTATACTAACTTATACACCTGCCACAGTCACATCCAGTAAGAAAGCATGGGAAATATATTAGAGAATCTGAATATTATACAAAGTATCTCGACAGATTGAAATTCTCAACTAAATATGACAGGTTGAAATGTTATATAAGAACAAACTCTTCCTCCTCTCCCAAATAAGTCTGTTTCATCTTATATAAAATTTTACCTCAATTAAGAAATAAAAACAATATCATTTTTGACCACTCTCCTTACTTACACAATACCTTAGCCATGCTAACAATCAGGGCATCCAACAAATCTAAGTACTTTCTCTCTCTTACTTCACATAGTACATATGGACTCTTCTTATGCAAGAAAAGAACCGAAATAGGCTGATTGCCAAACCTCAGTCATTTGCAGACAGAATTTAAAAGGGTTTGGAAGACTAATCAGGTTATACGGGAACAGACTTCGTGAACCATCAGGGATATTATACAATTCACCCTTTTATCCCCACACAAAACGATCAATTTAGACAATCTATAAGACTAGTCAAGTGGCATCTATCTTTCAGTAACACATGTGTGTATGTGGGGGAGTATGTTCATTAGATTAAAAAGGAAAAAGTGTAGTGATCCAATGATCTTGAATTTAAAGAGAAAATGGCTCAAGAAAGCCTGTAAAAGCTCTTTAGAATAAAATTTTGACAATATAAAGGCAAATCATTCCAGTGAGTATAAAACAATGGGTGGTATCTAACAAGATGTGTGCCACTGTATGGACAACCTCAAAGGTGCTCAGATTCTAATAGAGTATGAACATGGGAAGAAATGAGGGACAGAGAACTGAGGGCAAATATTGGAAGAACAACATAGAAGTGTATAAACAATGAGGAAACGCTGAGCTTGGAATGAATTGAGGCTTGTGATAATGTTAAAGACAACATTCGGGGCCTTTTAACTTCCATTTGGAGGAAGAAGAACCAGAAAGATGAAGGTTCACTGCTTGGGGCAGAAGGGAGAAGGTTAGGGATAGAGGTGACACAGAAAGCAACAGTGCACAGCTCCTTTTGCTTGTCTGCTCTGTCAAGGAGAATGTTCATCAGACTGGAAAAGGCATAACCGTATAAGGGAAATGAAGCCCAAAATAGGTGAGGGAATTTTAAAAGAGCACCTTGCTGCTCTAAATGAGCTAAAATCTCTGGCCCTGGACCAATAACATTCCAGGGAAACGAGAGAACTTGTGCAATACAGTCCTACCCCACTCTCAGTAGTCTTTGAGGAACTATGTTAACACTGCAGATAGGCAAATGTCATCCCAATTTTTAAAGACAGGAAGAAGTCACTGCGACTGTGTTCCATCTATTCCTGCTAAAGAGCATTTCTGGATGATGGAACAAGGAGCAAACAAACACTTGTTAACAAAGACAACGTGGAGGCAGCTAATTTGGGTTTGTATGACAACTCGTTCTAACACTAGACGCGTGTGCCTGTGTTTGCAGTTGAATCTCTTTTGCAGTATGAAAATTGAATTCCACATTTCTAAACAACTTAAAAATCACTTCTTTTTTTTCCCAGCTAATAAAAGTTAAATTTATAGCAGCATAATTTATAATCCTTTGGGTATATACCCAGTAATGGGATGGCTGGGTCATATGGTACATCTAGTTCTAGATCCTTGAGGAATCGCCATACTGTTTTCCATAATGGTTGAACTAGTTTACAATCCCACCAACAGTGTAAAAGTGTTCCTATTTCTCCACGTCCTCTCCAGCACCTGTTGTTTCCTGACTTTTTAATGATCGCCATTCTAACTGGTGTGAGATGGTATCTCATTGTGGTTTTGATTTGCATTTCTCTGATGGCCAGTGATGATGAGCATTTTTTCATGTGTCTGTTGGCTCTATGCATGTCTTCTTTTGAGAAATGTCTGTTCATGTCCTTTGCCCACTTTTTGATGGGGTTGTTTGTTTTTTTCTTGTAAATTTGTTTGAGTTCTTTGTAGGTTCTGGATATTAGCCCTTTGTCAGATGAGTAGATTGCAAAAATTTTCTCCCATTCTGTAGGTTGCCTGTTCACTCTGATGGTAGTTTCTTTTGCTGTGCAGAAGCTCTTTAATTTAATGAGATCCCATTTGTCAATTTTGGCTTTTGCTGCTGTTGCTTATACTGCTATAAAGACACATGCACACGTATGTTTATTGCAGCACTATTCACAATAGCAAAGACTTGGAATCAACCCAAATGTCCATCAGTGACAGATTGGATTAAGAAAATGTGGCACATATACACCGTGGAATACTATGCAGCCATCAAAAAGGATGAGTTTGTGTCCTTTGTAGGGACATGGATGCAGCTGGAAACCATCATTCTTAGCAAACTATCACAAGAACAGAAAACCAAAGACCACATGTTCTCACTCATAGGTGGGAACTGAACAATAAGATCACTTGGACTCAGGAAGGGGAACATCACACACAGGGGCCTATCATGGGGAGGGGGGAGGGGGGAGGGATTGCATTGGGAGTTATACCTGATGTAAATGATGAGTTGATGGGTGCAGCACACCAACATGGCACAAGTATACATATGTAACAAACCTGCACGTTATGCACATGTACCCTACAACTTAAAGTATAATAATAATAAATAAATTTAAAAAAAAAAGTTAAATTTTCTTAAAATGAAGGAACCATATAAATAATGAATTGTGTTCGATTGTACAAGAGCAGCATGACATCCAGTTGCCCACCACCTGAAAAACTGTGAGGCCCTCTGGCAAACAATGGACAGAGACAATGATCTGATACATGCACCATTTTCTGTATTTGACATGGTGACGATGTGTCTCCTTTCTACAAGAACAGAGCAAGAGGAAATCACATTGCAGAATAGTTGGGGAATCTACACAGGAGGGAGTCTTCTGAAAAGAGATTTAGACTGGATCAACACCTAGAAAAATGTCGAATTTTTGAAATATGACATCATTATTTACATTTATTCTTTTGGTTTTCTTCTATCACTTTCAATGTATTTTTATAATGAAGAGACATACATTTATGATCAGAAAAAAGTAACCCTATACACATTTGGGAAATAAATTGATATAATCTTACCAAAACTAGGTATTTTTTCTGGATTTTTTTAATTCAAGAGTGAGAGAATAGATAAAATAGTCTTTCCCAATACTGTATTTTCATTATTTAAATACGATATTTTAAAATAAAGTTATCATATTTTATCTACTATGGCATCAGCACCTGCAGACACAATTTACTACCATATTTGCATTAGTAGATATTACTAGAGTTTTCATAGATATGGCCATATATAGTGGGTAAAATATATCAAAAATCATAAATAACATTTTATTCTTTCTCATGTAACATTATTAAGCTCCTCTAATATAATTTCAGAGCTCTTGTTAATGGTATTTTTCTACACACTAGTTTTGAATAAATTCATGTCTACCATGAACTCTCTAGGGAGAAAGGTTGTTTAAAATGTTGTTACAAGTTCCATAAACTTAGTTTACTTGATATCTTATAAACATACTGCCTTTTGCAAAATAGAGATTAATACCGAAATCAGGAAAGCTTAGAATTATTAAGACAGATGTATTGCAGGGAAATAAGGGAAAATCACTCTAATTTTGTTTTGACATTCAGAATATAAAGATAATAGGTATTATTATGATGTGAACATGTTCCATCAAAACTCCCATTCAGGCTGGGCGCGGTGGCTCATGCCTGTAATCCCAGCACTTTGGGAGGCTGAGGTGGGTGGATCACAAGGTCAGGAGATCGAGACCATACTGGTTAACACGGTAAAACCCCGTCTCTACTTAAAAAAAAAAAAAAAAAAAAAAAAAAAAAATTAGCCAGACATGGTGGCAGGCACCTGTAGTCCCAGCTACTCGGGAGGCTGAGGCAAGAGAATGGCATGAACCCGGGAGGCGGAGCTTGCCGGGAGCCAAGATCACACCACTGCACTCCAGCCTGGGCAACAGAGCGAGACTCCATCTCAAAAAAAACAAAAAAACACAACTCCCATTCAATACCATTCTGTTTCCATATATACGTACATTTTTCCCCCCTTATCCTTGGCCTTATTACAAAACTTCAGTTTATATCTCCCCTGGTTTTATTTTCTATTAATATTTCATTTACAGCTTGCAATTTTGTTACGTACTGCCCTAATCCTATGTGTATTGAAGAAGGGTATAAATTGATAAAACTTAAAACTCAGTTTGCTCCTTTAAGCAATATAGATGTTTTAATTAATAAACACAAACGAATAAGGTTTTGTATTCTACATTTAAAGAAATATCACACCGTCAATGTGAAAAGAAATGTGTAAGCAAAAAAAAAGAACAAAGATCAATCTGGGACATTGGCAATACATTCCAGATACAGGAACAACAATTTAAGTATCTATCTACTCATCATTTCTGGTATGATCTTTTGTTAAAACCAGGAAAGGCATTTACCATACAGAAATGTTGATTTTGTCAAACAGATCAAGACATCATTAATACTATGCCAAAGAATAATTATCTTATTGTGATAATTTCTTACTTTTATATACTTCATAAGCTGCTATCAGATGATTATTCCATTTGAGATCCATGTAAAGTATAAGGTCAGAAAAATGTGTTATTATTCCTAGGGTAAAGACAAGGAATTGGGGGTCTAAAGATTTGTCCGAGTTGTCCTGCAGATAAAAGTCCCAGGACTAGGCCCCAGACTGTTATCACATTTCAGTGAGATTCCCATTATTTAGTGCTGGCTCTTTTCTGACTCAAATACTTAGATATTAAAGAGATATGCAGAGACATGAAAAATAGAAAATACAAAAAACTGGCAAATTGTGCACGTTTAAATCCTTGTGAAAATAATAAACCAAATACTTCATAATTATAGATCTTTTTTGGTAGGAAAAAGATGATTTGATACTGACTTTCCTATTAAACATCTATTTTGTCTTTCATTTTGATAATGCTGTTATATTCAGTTAAATATAATCATTATGTGAATAAACAACGTGGATCAAAAAAGAATGAGGAATATCAACCCAGAATATGCTTGAAGCTGATTTAAAGAGAACAGCATCCCTAGATTAGATTGCACGTTTTTGTAAAGCTGCTATATTAGAATGTCATGCTGACATGATTCTTGATCATGTGTTTAATGGGTAAAGTATGCATAGTGAACATTTGTGTAGAGCTCATCACATCTAATTTTTTGTTTTCTTTTGATACACGAAGGTGAATGATGCAATTGTGGTATTTCTGCTGTTAAACTTAATGAAAATTCTGTCACTATCAATCAAATAGATATTTTTCCTTGTTTGTTGTCCAAACAAATATGTTCAAAAGTAGTTCATTTTTATTGAAAAGTCTTGTACTCACATGATGGAAAAAAAAAAAAAACACGAACAAGGCTTTAATTTCTTTCACATGCACTTGCTTGCAAGATATACACTGGAGATGAGGGAAAGTTTAGTTTTATATTTATGTAATTCAGCTTATGTAGACAGACCAGGTGTTATAAAAATGGACAGATTTTTAAACTAGTATGTTTCAATAAATAATATCAGCTAATCTTCAGCAATGAATATAAACATGTGTAATCTTTCTCTATAAAAATACAAGGTTGACTGGGGCTCATCTGAAGTGTTGCTGCAACAGTATGATGTCTGTCCTGGCCAAGAGTATGTGGGATGATTTATCTCAATATGTTTTTGCAGTAATCGGTCATACTGAAATCCTGATGGGACAACAAATCACATTGTATGCCATACAAAGAAATGATATATGAAGAATAATTTCATTCCCAAGTCTTTAAAATTGATATTCTATTTTGAAGATCACCATAGAATTAGAAACAATGTAAAAGAATAGACCTTGGAATAATAACTATAATTTCTTTCAAAAAGAGAATTCATAAAAATAGAAATCAAGGACTCAGAGAAGAACCATTTATAAACATTAAAATATTACCTTCTGCCATTCCTAATTTAGCATATGAAGGTAACTTTTTAAAATCTCTGCTGTTCATAACTGAGAGCCAGAAACAAAACTTCTGCATGATGGTTAAATGTTCTTTGTACATAGCAACATTATCCCCTTGCCAATTTTAACAATATTAAGAAACGTATGCCCCACTCTCCAGAATACATAGTTGTGTAGAAGAAAATGCTTTGAAAAATTCATTGTCTTCTTAAAATATGAAAATCAATTTAGGAAAATATTTATGTCGCTTCTACATAATAGCCTTTGGGTAAGTACGGATTAACTTGACAGAGGTCTTACACGCTTAAACATCGACATTTAAATTTTGATTGACAACCAACATTAATGCTTTTGTTTTAGATATTTAAATGTAGAGAAGTAACATTTGCCTGCAAGACTGAGCAAATGAATTAATTTGTTCAATAAATATTTATTGAGTGTATTGCATCCTGCATCAGACAGTTCCTGACCTTAGGCATTTCACTGCAGGTATAGACAAACGATAAACAAACAAATATATATATACACGCAATAAACACATATTGTGGTAATAGCGACAAAAGAAAATCATGGGATGCTTTAACAGAGAATAATGAAGAAGAAGAATGGAGACTAATAACGCTCAATAGTTGAGGATTTGCTAGATTATGGTGTAACTTTAGATGAAGTGACCTGGAAAGGCTTTGAAGATGAAGTTACTGAAATGGGAGATGCACAAAGAATAATAGAATTAACCACTTATCCAGATGGAGAAAATAGGATATATGAAGCTTCTGAGTCAGGAAAGAACTTTATATGCCTGAATATAAAGAAGCTGAAAGAAAACAAGAATGGTTGGAGCCCCTTGAGTGAAGCGAGAGTGGAATGAAAGCAACTTAAACATACAGATTCATGTGCATGGATGTTCACTACAGTGACCAAAATTTGGAAGCAGTCCAAAGGCCCAATAATTGAATAATAATTATTTACAATCATATCTGGGATTTTACTATATTGTATTCCATTTCAAAATGACACATATAATATAAAATAATTTTAATTATTAAATATCAGGGAAATATGAAATAAAAGATAAAATGTTTTTGTACAATACTACTTGCTAATGGGACAAAACTCAAGAAAACATCAAAAGGTTGAAAACAAAGGTAAAACCTATTAAGAAGGCAACCTATGGGAGAAAGAATATAGGTGTTTTTACTTTTTTTTTTTTTTCCTGAGATGGAGTCTCACTGTGTTGCCAGGCTAGAGTACAGCGGTGTGATCTCGGGTCACTGAAACCTCTGCCTCCTGGGTTCAAGCGATTCTCCTGCCTCAGCCTCTCGAATAGCTGGGACTACAGGCGTGCACCACCATGCTCAGCTAATTTTTGTATTTTTAGTAGAGACGGGTTTCACCATGTTAGCCAGGATGGTCTCGATCTCTTGACCTCGTGATCCACCCATCTTGGTCTCTCAAAGTGCTGGGATTACAGGCGTGAGCCACTGTGCCCGGCTGTTTTAATTTAATACTTTTGTGCATTTTCGAACTTTTCTATATTGAACTTTAAAAAGTATAAGCAAAAATGAAAAATAAACAAAGTGAAACCACCATATTGCTTTTCTCCTGCAATATTAAAAAATTAACTAAAATGGGCACAGAACAAAAACTATAGTATTCCTATATGCATGTTAACATTGAGAAAAACAGTGAGACAAAATGTTTGAATCCTGGTAACTATGATAGAAACAGAGTGTGCCTATATGCACGTGTGTGAAGGGAAAGGTATTCTCTATCAATTATCTATATTTATCTATTTATCATTTATCTATCATCTATTAGTTATCTATCAGTTATCTATTTTATCGATCATCTGTCTGCTTACCATCTAGCTGTGTATCATAAAAAGAAGACATTTACATTAATATTCGCTATCGATCTATTACCAAAAATCACTATTGAATTGTTTACAAAACTCAGCATGCTTTGCCAAACAATTAAGACCTTTATTTGTATTCATAAGTTTAAATGAACATTTGGCAAAAAGATTTAGCTGACCACTACACTTAAATCCATTTGCTCATAATCTTCTTTTGACATAAGAAAAGAATGACAAAATCACAAACATATTCAAGCACTCTAAGCTCTCCCTCTGTGTTACATCTATTCTACCTTATTCAAGAATATCATTTTGTAAAAGAAAATAAAGGTGACAATAATATTAATACAACTCCTAATTATTTTGAAAAAGATATTTTAGTAGTAACTCCCACCTATTTTTATTTTCCAGTACACATCTAAATAACTACTTTCTGAAAAGCAGACACATACTGCCTTGTTTGAGAAAACAAACTATATATGGAAAAGGACTACATAAAAAACTTATTAGATAGATTTCTAAATTTAAGAGAAATTTGTGCTTTATCATGGAACGGCAGGTGCTTGATTTGATACAAAGTCCAGAGGAGTAAGATTTAGAAGGTACAATAACTTGTCCATTTATCAGTTATGCAACTTTGAGCAAGTCACTTCATCTCCTTTAGATTATTCATTTGTGGGGCTTAATGCATAATTTTACCACCTAGAGTTGTTGTGGATAAAATTATATGAGTATCTGGTTCTCATATTTTAATTTTCTTCTTTTACTGCTCCATGATGCACTGTTGATAAGATTTTCAAAAATTATATACATATATATTTTTATTTTATTGTATACATAAAATTCAAAAATTATATATTATATATAAACAAATATATATATTTATTTTCAGGATAAGTTTTTATTTTGAAATGTGAGATACTGGTAGAATATGCTGGGGGTAGTAACTCAGGCCTTAAATTACAAGTGGTAATAATTTGATCCAAAAGCAGTACAGTATTGCAAGTTATTCATTGCCTTTTAATCAATTTTTAAAGATTTGGGTTCCAGCAAGGAGAATGACAAATGATGATGTAGCCAGGTTTCCAGGGCTTTCTTTGCAAATAAACAATGCTTGGTTTTGATTTTGCCAAATATCAATTCAGACTAAGCTTTCCCCACATACGTATGTGCACTGGATCAGAAATGTTTTTCCATGCCTTTAATATCAGGGAATGGATTTTTGACCAGCATAAGGTTTATTTCTGGATCAGTTTCCCCCTTCTGTGAAATGGCAAAATGTTTGCTACATTACATAAAAGATAAACTCAGCCTTAGACCAAGGCAATCACTTTGTGTCCTTAATAAAGAAAAGTAATGGTAGTAAGAACCAGGCCAGTTGCCAGAGCCTGCTTATACTGGCCAAACTTCTGCTGTAGCAGGTTATGTACATCTATCCTGGTTAACATTCAACCTGTGGAAAGTGGCTTCCTTGTTACTATTACTATTATAATTAGGATAATGTTTCTCATATGGGCTTTTGACTAAGGAGATTAAAAAAATCAATTAATTAACCAATCCGCAAACAAACAACAGCCAAAAGAATTTCTGGAGTTTAAAAAATTATGCCTGCCTTTGAAAGAACTGTATTGTGACTGAACAGCACTGGGCCATCAAATTGATATTTAGTGCATTAAGAAAATTCATTTGATTTGGGAGGCATCTTAGTGGCTTTCAGGAAAGTAGTAAATGGATGTTTATAAAAACATGTAATAGAGAACAAAGATTTCTGCTAATACATATATGTTATTATTTGTATAAAGCATTCTAATATTCTGCTTACATTTTTCTCTCCTTCTATACATGCATAATAACATTTCCATAGCAGTAGGACCAGGTGCTCTGAGGTATTTTTTTCCAGTAATATGGATGGAAAATAACTATGGAGGGTTCTCTACATTCATTTCAACTCATCATTAATTTTAGTTAAAAATTAAGATTTATTAAGGGTCAACATATCGGAGGTAGAAGAAAAGAGTATTAGTTGTGAAGGTGTTCACTGGGAATCAGAGAACCATGGTTAATGTTAACTACAAAGAAAAATTAATCTCAAGGCACCCACAGATGCCAGGTATGTCTGAAGTTCTCTTTAACTCCATTTGGAGAAAATTATTATTTTTACATTTTTATTGCCACATAATTGTACATATTTATAGGGTACAATGTGATGTTTCAATACGTGTATACATTATTTAGTGATCAAATCAAGATAATTAGCATATCTATCACCTCAAACATTTATCATGTATTTGTTTTGAGATATGCAATACCTTATTGTTGACAGTAGTCTCCCTACTGTGCAACAGGATACCAGAACTAATTCTTTCTTTCTAATTGTGACTTTGTAGCCATTGACGATCCTCTCCCCATTCTCATCTTTCCCCTACTTTCCCCAGTCTTTGGTAACCACTATCCATTTACTGCTTCTATGAGATCAATTTTTTTAGATCGTGCATATGAATGAGAACAAGCTGCATTTGTCTTTCTGTGTCTGGCTTAGTTAATATAACATATGAAAAAAATGTTCAACATCACTATCAGAAAAATGCAAATCAAAACCACAATGAGATATCATCTCACTCCAGTTAAAATGGCTATTATCAAAATACAAAAGATAAAAAGTGTTGGCAAGAATATGGAGAAAAGGGAACTCTTATGCACTGTTGGTGGGAATATAAATGAGTACATCCATTATGGAGGATGGTATGGAGGTTCCTTGAAAACTTAAAAATAGAACTACCATATGATACAGCAATTCCACTACTGGGTACAGAGACAAAGCAAATAAAATCAGTATGTCATAGAGATACCTGCACTCCCATGTTTATTGCAGCATTACTCACAGTAGCCAAGATATAGAATCAACTTAAGTGTTTAATAATGGATGAATAAGGAAAATGTTGCATATATATGCAATGGGATATTATTCAACCATATAAAAGAATAAAATACTGTCATTTATGACAACATGGATGAACCTGGGGATATCATGTTAAGTGTCTGAAATTCTGACTCCCGAAATGTTATAATGTCCTTGGTTTAGGATATTAGCTTGAGTGAAATGGCAACAAGGTTTGCACAAATATTTAAAAACTGACTAATAACACAATACTAAATTCTCATAGTATCTTAAAGCCTACAGAGCATATTAATTTATTCAAAAAACTTTCACACATTAACTCTATGAAAAATTGAGGTCACCTTTTATACTAATTTTATAACTTTGAAGAGTAACCAGTGATATTTAGAGAAATTATATTAGTCAGGGCACTCTCACACTCACATTCCAGTGCTCTCATTTCTCTCTCTATCTCTCTCTCTGTCTCTCTCTCTCTCTAAACCAGAGAGGGAGAGACTTATTGTAGTAAATTGGCTCATTACAAATCTGGAGAAGTCCCAAGAGTTACAGCCAGCAAGCTGGAGACCCAGGAAAGCCAATGATGTAGTTCTAGTCTGCATCCAAAGGCATGAGAACCAAGAAAGCCAATGATGTTAAGTTCCAGTCCCAGAACTGGAGGCTTAAGACTCAAGAAGACCCAAGGTTTCAATTCAAGTTCAAAGGCAGGAAAAGATGGATGTTCCAGCTTTAGCTATCAGGCAGGAGTTCCTTTTATTCAGGCTTTTTGATCTACTTAGGTCTTCAATTGATTGGATCAGACCCACCCACACAAAGGAGAACAATCTGCTTTGCTCACTATACTGATTCAAATGTGGATCTCTCCAGAAACAGCCTCATAAACACACCCAGAATAATGTTTGACCAAATGTCCCAGTACCCTGCAGCCCCGTCAAGTTGACACATGAAATTAACCGTCACAGAAATTAAGTAACTTGTTGAAGTTAAATTGAAAATTGATAGAGTTGAGATTTTTATTACCAATCGGTTCCAATTTCTAGCCCGATGTGTTTTTTTCCTTTTATTATATTAAATTTATTACAAAATGTTCTTAAAGCAAATTTGGAGAAGGCTAGATTTCTTCAGGTCAGAAATTCTGCCTTATTCAATACATGAAGAAAGCTCAAATGAATCTATTTGACAGACCCGGAGCAGTTATTTTGTCGGATGCTAAGGTTTTGATTTACAAGTGTAAGAAAAAATTGTCTTTGTGCTTTCTATCTGATTATGGCAGCCAAGATTGAGTGGTGAAAAACAGGAGAAAAACATGCTAATACAGGGAAAAAAACATAAAGAGAGAATTTTTGCAACTCAGAAATAAACATATATACAATGAAGAGTCTATTTTATTCCCAAAATAATAATCTAAAATTTTATTTTAAAAATGAGAAAGCTTGAGAAGTATTTATTCGATTATATATTGATTTCCTTTTTTTTTTTCTCTATTTTTAATTTAGACTCAGGGGCACATGTGTTGGTTTGTTACAAGGGTATATTGCATGATGCTGAGGTTTGGGCTTCTATTGATTCCATCACCCACATAGTGAACATAGTACCCAATAGGAAGTTTTTCATCACTTGCTCCCTCTCCTTCCTTCCTCCTTTTGGAGTCCCCAATTCTTGTTGGAAATTTACTTTAATCTTAGGGGAACATTCATAGAAAAAAACTGTACAAAGGATTTCTTTACGCATTCTCTATGATGAAAATCATGTTGACATTGTTCTGTCATTAGAAGACATGTACAAAAATAGTTTTTGATAGACTAGTGCTTAATGTCTTCATAATGTAAGTGGAAATGATGAAAATATACTGCAAGAAACCATTTTTCAAAGTCTTTGACATTTTTACTTTTTTTCAACTAAACACTTCACATTCCTTTTGGGTGAGCTCTTTATATTATTTAAAATGTTTTTACTAGATAGTTCATGTAAATACCTTATCCTGGAGTAACGTTTAAGGCATTATTTGGAAATAACATAGTTTCTCCTAAAGTATGTCTGTTTTTATCCACAACAGTAGAGTAGTAGGTAAGTGTGTGCTAAGAAAGTACAATATTCTGTTTGTCACTGTACATTATTTTAGTTACCATATGAGCTAAGGGACTATGCTATTGTTAAGGTTACCTTTATAGTATGATTATACTTGTTATTTTTCTTGCTTTAAGTTTGTTGGCATTTCACAAGAAATAATACACACAAACACAAAGTTAACTTGACCTATGATTATGAGAAAACGGTACAATAAGTTAAGCAACACATTTAAAACAAATGGTTCAATTACTCAATTTCATGTGGTACAGTTTTAACATTGTCAATACTTCCTCAGATTAAATATATGAAAACATTAATAACTCATGTAAGCCATGTATAAGGCAGTTACACATCCTACCACATGTAAAGTATGCTACTACGTCTGAATTAAAATAAATATAAGATTAAACTATTACTTTATAGAAGGTTAACATTCTGTTAGGAAACAAGATGTAAGCATACAAAAAGTTAAATAAAGTTTTAATTAATGTTCAAGACAATAGAAGACATGTCATGTGCAATACCTGATTAATTTCCAAATTGATTATATGACAAAATATTGTAGTGGAGAGAGAGAGAGAGAGAGAGGGAGAGCTTCAAAGATGACCAACAAAAGGTCTACAGAAGAAAAATGTATGAGTTTTCCTGAAAACCAAACAAGTTTTGAGAGTTGATAAGACATGGTTGATGGCATGTATAAGAAATAAAAAGTGCAAGAACACAGGGGGATTTATGACAGCATAATACTGAGATTATATTAAAATAGGCATTGAATATCAGGAAGGGTGATTTTATACCAGATCTCGTAAATAGAGGGGATCTACTAAAGGTTTTAAGGACACAAATAACATGATAAAAGTTATTTTTATGGCTGATCACAGTATTATAAATGGATTGGAATGGAGAATGTGATTACAAATGGAAAGGAAGGCAGGCAGAAAGACCAGACCAGTGGCAATTACAACATAAGGTATTATGACTTTTATCTAAGAACTTGGAAAAAAAGAGGTATTGAGAAGGAAAAGTGTAGCCTGCAAAGGAAGAGCAAAAAGTGGGTTTGAACCTTAAGAGGTTAGAAGGAATAGGAAGTCAACTGTGGGGATGACTTTGGAGAGGAGAGCAGGGATGAATTTGCAAAGTCATATGGAAATTGCAGTCGTACAGAGATATCCACATGTCATGTCCATGGTAGTAGGTCTAGAAATACAGGTTGGAACAGAGATTAAAACAACAACAACAACAACAACAAAAAAACAGGATAGCCAAAGCCGGAAGATGAGATGTAAACAAAGGTGAGGTCAGAGTGAGAAAGAGAAAACGATAAGCCTCAACTGATGATTCTGATATATGACAGGAATAAAAAAACTGGGAATATTACAGAAGCTAAAGGGTTACAGAGTTTTTTTTTCTTTAAAAAAGGAAGGAGCATATCGCAGTGGTATTGAACAAGATAAAATGGCAGAGAAGCCAATGGATTTGGCAAATACATTATTGTTGATTTTGAAAGTTTATTCTACAGCTATTATAAGGAGTGCCCACTATGTTCCAAGCACTATTCCAGGTTCTAAAGATACAGCAGTGAGCTCTCGTGGAATGAAGGCAACATAAAACAAACAACTAAGAAAACTGATGGCCGGGCGCGGTGGCTCAAGCCTGTAATCCCAGCACTTTGGGAGGCCGAGACGGGCGGATCACGAGGTCAGGAGATCGAGACCATACTGGCTATCCCGGTGAAACTCTGTCTCTACTAAAAAAAAAATACAAAAAAACTAGCCGGGCGAGGTGGCGGGCACCTGTAGTCCCAGCTACTCGGGAGGCTGAGGCAGGAGAATGGCGTGAACCCGGGAGGCGGAGCTTGCAGCGAACCGAGATCCCGCCACTGCACTCCAGCCTGGGCGACAGAGCGAGACTCCATCTCAAAAAAAAAAAAGAAAAAAAAAAAAGAAAAAGAAAACTGATGCATGATACAAGGTGATAAAGAATATGAAGAAAGTTAAAATGCAGTGTAAGGAAGTGGAGAGTGAGAACAGCAAGGGATTACTGTGGTCATGGTAATAGGAGCTAATAGACACACCTGAGGGAAGTTAGAGGGTAAGAACTGTGGATATCTGAAGGAAGAAGGTTGAATTTCAATAGGAGGAATCAAAACCAAATCTATAGAGAGAGAATAGTGAAGGATTTATGTTGGAATGAATTATGGTTTTGTGTAGCTAATTTTCTTAAAGAATAAACTGGCTTATCCTCTTGATAAGGAATTAGTGGTGAAAGAAGCTTTGAAGACATTTAATACTAGGAAATAAGAAATCAGAGTTGTGAAAAGATATGTTAAAGTTAGGGCATTGCCTCCATGAGCAGGCCATTAAAACTATCTGAAAATGTTGAAAGGACTAGGAAAAGCACTAGATGATGATGCTAGATTTCTGAAGTTATCCCTCATCATTGGCTCCAAATACGCATTGCATTTAAAATTTAATTTGATAATATTTTAAAGTATACAAACAAACAATTTAAAATAGCTGCAAAAATATGATCATCTATGATCCCTCTCTTTTCTTGGCTCACTCCTCTCCTCCTCCATCCACAACAAACCTTCCTCCACTAAAATAACCTAATTATTTATTTCTGTAATTTTGCACTTGATTTTTTTTCAATTTATATAGTCATACATATTTTTGTACAGCAGAGGGTGAGAAGAGATGGATATGAACGAAAATGAAAACAGAAATAAATTAAAATTCTTTACCAATGTAAAAAATAAATCTTATTGGTCTTACGATAATGCATTGTCCTCTGTGATCACCAAAAGTCTACAATACAAAGCCAGCCAATCTCTTGGGAGAATGTATAAAGTTTAGGGAAATGTAATTATATTTTATTTGCAGAAGGAATCAATATGGCAGTACTTTTCAAGTTTAATTCAATCACAAACCTAAAGAACAGATTTGCATTTACATCTAAGCAGAAGCATGGTGGAATAAAAAGATTTCAATAAAATTTAGCCATTTTGTCAAAATAGGGCATTCATTGAACATAATGACACTCAAGGCCATCCTTCCAATAAATTACCCTATAAAACTTCCATTCATATGGTACAGGTTGGGGAATATAGGTAATTAAAAGTGTTGTACTGGTAGAAAGAAGGCCCTGGGTAAAGGAAAGGATTGTAATTAAGAGTTGAAGAAATAATACTGAAACAAATAGGTTATTTTAGGAAAATCTTATCAGTATGCTAATCATTTTAGGTCCCTTATCATAGGAAAGAATCTTAAATAGGTGCTTGGGTCAATGGTGGTCAACCCCTTAGCGTTTTCAAATGCTAGGAGTCTCACGACACACAGGCTCTAAACCTTGATTATCTTTCTAATAAGAACATTGTTGCTTGTTGATCTCCAATCTTTTTAATACGCCAATGTCAGATGGAAACAAAATCGACTCCTGGATGGCAAGCAAGCTGCACTGGGATTGGGCAAGGCTAGAAGCCATCATCTGCAACACAGAGATAAGCGAGGCTGAATTCTCTGTGGCCTTTTGAGACTGTATTATGTGAAATGAAGAATTTACAAGCAGAAACAGTAGCTAAAAATCTCATTATTAATGACTTTTGAGTAGCCATGGTTTCTGGTTTTTTCATGTGAATCTATAAGAGACTTAACAAAGACAAAAATGTGGGCACAAAACAATGTAGCAAATAAACAGAATCTGGGACTAAAATAGAAAAATGTAACTGTGTCTCAAAAGTGTTTATATACTGACTGAAAGAGTGAACTGTACAGGGTTTGTTTAAACAAAAGTTATGTAAATCTTTGCTCAGCTGGTTGTTCAGGAAAATAAATGGAAGCAAACAGAGGAAAACAGACCACAGGCTGGAAGAGTTTGTCAAGAATGATAACGGGCATTGAAGCAACAGGATTTAAAAAGATAGCCCAACCTCTGTAAATAATGCAAGCTCTTCAGGATGCACTAGAGACCCAACTCGACAGCATGATAATTTTAGCTAAAAACCTGCTATTCCCTCCACAAGACTCCATAAACTAAAGAAGAAAGCTGAGGGATTTTATATACCCAAAATGCCAACTGTTAGAAGCGTGGGAAACCTGGCACCTTTAAATCTCTGATTTTATCCCTTAGTTGCCCATGACATTGCCTGGGAGATTTTGCAGCACTTAAATTGGGATAAGGAAGACAATTAAAGCATCTCAGTTTTTGTCTAACCATGCTAAAAATAAGAGTGACAGGTCCGAAGCAAACATTTTGTGCCTTTGTATGCAAACAAAATTCAGTTGACAAAACACAAAGTAAAATGACTACAAATGAGCTAAAGATACAAAATTAAGTCAGGCAAAATTCCCATGAACGCTGTCCCTTCCCCACCAAATATTTTACTTCCCCCATTGAAACCCTCTAACATCAATGAAATAAACGTTAAGTTGGTAGGACAGGTGAGAAAAATCTTCTTAAGGAACTCAAACTAGTAACCCCATGTATCATCTGGAAAACAGTCTGTCAAGAGGTCTTCTTTTCTCATTAACCTTCTGTGGGCTCCGCACCTGACAAAGCATGGCGCTGCTCCCCGAGAAATGGGACTCCCACTGACACAGACTAACTGGAGAAAAATTGCCCTGAAATGATACATCAGTCATTTGCAGTACAAGACTTGAGGATCATCAGCCTTTGGAAATGGTTTTATTCCAAGTTATACAGGAGTAGGCACCTGCTTTGTATCTGCCCTTAGCACTCCACATTAACCGCACATGTATAGGGAAATGAATTTCTCCATGTTGATCTCTTCATTGCAATCTTGTGCCCACAAAATCTCAATGGAACTGAGCTAACAGATTTAAAAGACTAAGTCAGGAAATTCACTTGTCATTTGGATCTCAAAGTGAACTCAAAAGAAATTAAAGAATTCAAAGGCATCATGGATATTTCTTCAAAGCTCCAAATAGTTGTTTGGTAGAGATGTGAATTTTGAGCCATCTGGGCAATACGAGAAGGCTCCACTGATTATCCTTCCTTACGTGGTTATCAACTCACTTGTGGCTCTGGGGAGAGGATGGCATTTCTGAAGTTCCAAATTCTCTCTCTGTGTGTGTCTGTGTGCTTGAGTGCAAAAGTTACTACATTTGTATTTATTTACTTAAATATTTATTCATTTATTGAAAAAGAGCAAGAGGTAGTAAAGTAAGTCCACAGAGTGAAAAATGAGTAGGCACATTTGAGTAGGCACCAGTGATTACTCTATTTGTTGAAAAGATGCATTATCATAATGAATGCATTAGAGATAACAAACATATGTACAAGTGTCAATAGGTTTGCAGGATTATGGCTGATTTTATTTGTCTTCCATGCAATTTCCTATATTTTTCAAATGCTATAATGAGCATTTATTACCTTTATAATAAGAAAAAAGAAAATGCAAACAAAAATGGAAAAGTTTTACATTTTGTGGATAATTTATGGCACATTTTGGAAATTTTATGTTACAGGCTCTCACTGGCTAATCAGAAATTGCTTTATATATTTTTCTTTGTTGAATGGAAAGAGAGAAGGGAGGCAGAGGGGAATAAGCAAGGGAGAACTAATAGGGCAAATAACTGGTTCCATTCAAGAGCAAATTAACTTTCCCTCCTGGGTAGTCAGTAAATGTTAATTGATGATAATTAAGAAAAATGAGTTTTCTTTTTTGTGAACACCACCACACAATTCCATATTTTCATATTAGCTAAAGGTTAAAGTCAAACTGATACAACTTTGCAGTTGGGTGTTAACTACTTTTCATAGAACGGGCCACATTCATGGTGAATCTAAAGACCTCATTTATTTGTTAAATGCATCTTTGCAACTGTTTTCTATTTCTCCCTATACCATGAATGACACTCACAATAGTACAGAGGACATGTGATCATGATTTCTTGTATGCCCACATTTTCTTTGCTGAGAAATAGAGAAATACATAAAGAACCAAAAAGGGCTTTAAATCCCATTCAAAAATTTACAAACGTGACTGCTGAACCCCTTAACCAAAGCATCCATGAATCGGCCATGGCTTTATAACTGTCGAGGAACAACACACAGGCATGGAGAGAAATTGGAGAAAAAGAAAATAATGTGAATTAGAATTTTGCCAATAGTATTAGCGCTAATGTAATCAACATGACATAAGTATGAATCTTTGAAATACCAAAACTTCGAGTAGGTAAAGTGGTTCTCAACAATATCTTTCTTCTCAGGGTAATCATAGTGAATATTAGGATACACAGACAGGGAAAAGAACAGTAGGTAATTTGGGGGAATTTTGCAGCACTAATTTAGTCCCCAAACACTGATTATTTAGTGGTCATTATTCCAAACTGCAAGGGACAGTAATGAATCCGAACACTATTCAAAAGGCAAATTATTACAGAGAATGTTGCACCCTTCCTAAGCTGTGAGTGGCACAGAGTTATGTAATGGCAACTGGGAACAAAAACAGCAAGGTCAATGGAAACCTACTGGTAGTACTTTATCTAGTTGAAAAAACATCCACATTTGTTTTTAGCACTGAATTTTCAGTAATTGAAAACAAAAAAAAGTGGCGCTTCGATTTTATATCAGCTATGATAAAAGACAGTAACTCAAAGGCTTGATACTTTAAACTTCAGGGTTGTTGTTTGCTCATTGTAATATCCCTAGCCTTACATAGTGTTGCAGGCATATAACAGGTCCAAAACAATAGAAACCATGTTGAATTAATTAGTGAGTGAGTGAGCAATGAATGTAGAAGTAAATAATAAGCCAGGAGAATAAATGATGAACTGTGTCAGAACCAAGATCAACACCGAGAAACAACCAATCTAACTACACCAGTGCAATGATGTCATCTATGGGAAGTAAGAGAAAAGGGCAGTATGCTTTCATAAATATTGATCATTTCTAACTTGTAAACTGTATATCTTCCATTCCACAATGTGGGTTCAGTTCTTTTCAATTAAGCTTTTTCTTTTTGCCCACATAATGATCCAATCAGAAGAACTTTAGTTAAGTGCTGCTGCAAAGAGGTGCCTGAATTGGGTGAACCCTAGACAAAATTCTGATGCCTGCATTGGCAGGAATCAACAAGCCACTCTGTATTCTGCATCTTATGTGAATTTTCCATCATTTGTATATCCAATCTTGAATAAATCAATTTGCCCTCTTGGGTCTTATGATCTTCATCTATAAAATCAGGGTAGGTGATTGCTAGGTTCTGCATAATATTAGTTTTACCTTAAGTCAACCTAGATGGCACACTACAATCACTAGGGAAGCTTTAAAAAAATTCCCATTCTCAGGTCTCACACCAGAAAAATCAAATCAGAATTTCTGCAGGTGGGAACTAGGCATCTCTATTTTTTTTTTTTTTTTTTAGAGCTTCCAGAGTAATTCCAACTTATAGCTAAGATTGAAAACTAACTCTTTAAAGACTAATTGTTGTCACCTCAGTAAATTAAGGATATTTTTCAGAGCTATAAAATAATTTGCTCTTTGTACTTTTTTATGCCTAAAGTTACATATTCCTAGAATAAAGATTTGTGCATGTATTTTTAAAGGGCACGTGGCTTGTATTTTTTTCTTCTTTGCAACTTAATGTGATGATTAATATTCCAAATTTGCTACTGATTTTCATTATTACTTAGTATTTTCAGGCATGGATGGCTCCATAGTTCAGGATTTCTGCCTATTTAAAAGCAGTCGCCTTAAGCATATTTTCGTCTGTCAGTAGATGTATATTCTTCCTGCTTTTAATAATGAAATTTTCATTTTAAGCGATAATCCCTAAAAAGGATTTCCTGGCAGAATGGTTTATATCATAAGAGCATATGGGAGTTAAGAATAATTATGCAGAGAGTATCTTTCTCCAAAGAGCTTAAAGCACTTTACGGAATTCATCTAATTAATGTTCACACTATATCCATGAGAAGGCAGTGGACAGTGAAGCATGGCTGGGTCTGAAGTGAACTCCCATTCCATGCCTTGAGAGGGTAAGATTAAATCCAGCAAATGCAGAGTTAGTGTAGTCTAGCACTGTTTGTCAGCCTGTGACAAAAACTACATTTTATTACATTAAAATAAAGAGGAAGAAAAGTAAAAATCAGCTGAGTTTCCTTGCCCTTGGATTTCAAGTATCCTAACACTTAAAAACACAAAACTATCAGTTCCTTTGACAATTCCAGATGCTCTGGCATTTTAGGAATACGGTCCAAGTTTGACTAAAATGTGGAGGTTCCCTAGTAGAATAAACAATATTTACATTGCTTTTTATTCACACAATAAGTGGTAAGCATTGTCAGTGTGGGTATATTTACATCAACTCAAAAGTTACCCAGATCTGACTGTGTACTTTTTTATCCCAGACAGCCTGACAATGAAGTTAATTTTAATATCATCTCAAGAAAAGCATTAATTAAATGCATGCCTGTTAATACATTCTGATGGAGTAAAAGAGATACAAGGATGGGATTACATAATAGTTAGAAAGGCTGATTTGAAAATAAAAATAAAAACAACACTTCAGTACCTCTTCCCTATTTTAAATCACAGTCCATAGTTCAGCTTTTCCACTGGGTTCACGTCTTAACCTGACCTGATTTCCCTAACCTGGTCAGATTTTCTTCAGAATAAAATTAATAAAAGAATTCACAGAAGGCTTACAATTTCATTAAAATAGATAAAATAGTTCCAACTTCATAACAATTTTATTGGCAAATTCAAAGACATAAAAGAGTGCTTAAAAATTCTACAATGCATAATCTGTGAAATGTTTTTATTTTAAAAACAAAGTATTTAGCAAATAGCACTGTCTCTCCACATAGTCATAACATGCTGACAGAAGATAAACATAAGGTCAGTAGGTCTTCCTCAAAGCCATCTATGCATACATTTGAGACATGATCAATTTATCTAATCACTTTCATAGCAGGGTAATAAGTAGTGGATACTTTTTGCCTAAAAGCAGATTTGACTCTGATGATTATCAATGCAAATTTAAAATATCAAGTCTATTTAGAGAAGTGCAAACAAAGGCACCAACAAATCAATAGTAAGATTCTTTGACATTCATCTCTTAAGACTCTCCTTTGTACTAACTCTTGTTTCATACTTTCCCATTTAAAGTAATTGTTTATTAATTTAACATTGAATTACTTGAAATTTATAATACCAGCTAATAACTGGATAAGCTCTTAAATGTATTTCCTTACCTATACCCAACATACACTTGAAAATTGCAGATTATTTCATGAGAAATTTATCCTGACTGAAAGTGATAGCAACGCCATAAAAAACGTTCATGAAATTTAAATACATAGCATTGCATAAAATTAAAGCAAAATAATACCATTTGAATTTAGTTTTAGCCTTTTGAGTTTGGCTAATCTTAATCACTGGATGATCATTGGCTTCAACATGGAAAAACATATAAAAGGAAAAGTGTACAAATTATTTTAAAGTAAATGATTGATAATTTCTTACATATCTTATAAGGACTATTATCATATTGTTGCCTCTACCTTTCTAGAGATGCCTAGGGACTAATTGAATTACTTTGAAACAATCTCTTTTACTACAAAAGGAAAGAATTTGCAAAGGCAAAGCTCTATAGCCAATGAATTAAGAAGTTACTTATTGAATTCCAGAGAGTGTTCCATATTATACTGTGATAGTGAATGTGGCATTGCTTGAAGCAGGTTCTTAATGGATGAAAAGTGGTTCTGAAGTCATTTAGGGATCATATGGACTAAAATTACCACGATAGCTTCATTAGCAACACCACCTGAAGTAGAAACTGTCTCTGTATAATTTCACTCAGAACCAAGTTACTTTTCAACTGGTTTCTCCCCAGGATGTGTTCCTATTAGCTGCAAATTCTTACAACAACCTTATGGCTAATGAGTATTCAAAATCTAGAAATGGAGAATTTGTTCCTCTGTAAAGAGTTAGAATTTTAAATAAATACTACAACTTCTGGAGACTTCTCAATTTAATGTGACTCTATAGTGACCACATGGATAAAACCTCTTCAAATTGATAAATAAAATAGAATTTCCAATTGTGGATCTTGGACAATCCATGCACAGTTAGAAACAGATGTAACAATGGCTTTTAGATACATGACTGATAAACTATAAAGGCCACAGTTGCACAGTGCTCTGAATCTGTTATAAAGTGTACATTTTGGCCGGCGCGGTGACTCATGCCTGTAATCCCAGCATTTTGGGAGGCCAAGATGGGCGGATCCCATCCTGGCTAACACCGTGAAACCCGGTCTCTACTAAAAATACATAAAAATTAGCCGGGCGTGGTAGCGGGCACCTGTAGTCCCAGCTACTCGGGAGGCTGAGGCAGGAGAATGGTGTGAACCCGGGAGGCGGAGCTTGCCATTCGCCAGCGGAGATCGCGCCACTGCACTGCAGCCTGGGGGACAGAGCGAGACTCCGTCTCAAAAAATAAATAAAGTGTACATTTTAAACACCTTAAGTGTCTCCTAGAACATAAGAACAAAAATTGTTCTGGTAACTTTGATGACTTCTACCTAATCTTTGTCTTTCTCAGAACAAATAGGTTGAACACAAATGCAATGCTGTTTGATAATTTTGTTAAAATGTTCAAATCAAAAACAGTAATTTATTAGGTCCCATCTAAAATTGCCTATTTATGTATACAATAAACATGAGAAACCCAAAGGAAATCTTCATGAAATTACCTTAAATGCTAGTTTTTAACCTCCTTTGAATGAGCCAATGTGTGTTCCCTTGAGAAGGAAACTTTCCCAGGTCTGTGACTATTTAAAGGATTTATTTTTGTATTATAAGCTTCCTTTTTACATAACACCAGTACCCCTGGTGATAGTAAAGCTTTAGCCCTTGGTTATACTCCTGTGTTATAATGTATCATATTATCGCATTGTATAGAAGCTGTACTTTCCAATAGGATAGTCATTAGCCACATGTGGCTATGTAAATTTAAATTAATTAAAATTAAATAAAGTTAAAACTTCAGTTCTTCATTCCCACTAAGCACATTTCAAGTTCTCAGTGACCACATTGTAGTGCATTTCTAACATTGAAGAATGTACTCTAAGATAGGGGTGATATAGAGACTGCTTCTTTGTCTATTTCTGCCACTAGTTTATCCCTGGTGAGGAGGGCAGGGGTTGAGCATAATGGGTTGCACACAATGGGCACATGTAAGTGCTCAAAAATACAGTGAACCGATGAATAAATCTTGTTATTATGACCACTGATACTGCCATACATTAAATACTTTTCAGATAAAAAAACGTTTTACCTATCAGTGGTTTCCAGGGGCTAGGGTGGGGTAGGAGAATGACTGCAATGAGAGTACAAGGAAACTTTTTGAAGTGATAAAATGTTCTCTATTCTGATCACGGACGTGGTTGTAGGACTGCATATGTTTGTCAAAACTCGTCAAACTGTATACTTTAAAAAGGTGATTTTTGGGGGGCATGTAAATTATACCTCAATAAAACAAAAAGGAATTGGAAAGAGAGAAAATAGGCACTCTTATTTGCATTTTAAAATTTCATCCTTGACTTTTAGAGTGAATAAACCAGATGATACTACTGAAAAACAACAATAAAAATATTGAGAAAAGTAGGATGCGTCAAGTGTGTTTTGGATGTCAAGCAACTTAAGGGCCCAGATTTCTAAAATTGTCATGGGTTAACATACTGCCTAGGGAGGATGCTAGCGGGTCTCACTGGGAAGACCCTTCCCCTCCAATCTCACCCCCACCCCACTGATTCTCTAATCACTTCTGATTTTTACCATCTGTTCCTCCTGGCACAACAAAGGTTCAGAAAAAAAAGTGACAACTTCAATAACCTTGTCTTCAATTATATTTTTGAAATTATTAGAGGTAAAAATCAAACCTGTTGATTTAATCCACTATTTATTGAGTGCTTATTCATGAAGTATAAATTCATGGCTATAGCAGTCTGACATGATTTCACTAATATTATATGAATCTAAAACAGTGGCTGGAAAAACGTGTGAGCAATTCTAATTTCCACATTGCACAAAAGTTGACCATAATGCACTCACTGTTCTGAGAAACTTTGAGGGTTAATTAGGAATTAGGATCATGATTTCTTGATCACATTCCCTGGAAACTAAACCTTGTGATAGAATATGCCAAGCAATTTGGTATGTGCAAAGAAACGTAAGATTTCTGTAAACCGTTCTTTTCTGGGTGCAGCAGGACCTTGACTGGGGATTTCCATGTGAAAAATCTCCTACTCACCATGATGGTCAGAGCCTGACCCAGCTTGTTAATCTTCAGAGCAGAATGCAATGCACAACTGTTTGCATTATCCTTTTACTTTCATAAATGCCAGTCGCTGTTGCCTCTCTGGTGTCTTTTAATTCAATATCATTACTTCGTGTTTGTTCTCTATGGTGATGTTCATTACAAAGAGCACAAAGGGAACAATTTATGCACTAAAGGTATGTCTCTGCTTATCAGAATAAATTATCCATATAAGGGTCTGCAAAAATAATCCCATCTACTTGTCTTGGTGAATATTGAGTAAACCATTAAAAGGGCATTGAAGCATTTGATTATCTTCTCAAGAGAATGAAGACCTTCATGGTCATCCTCCTTCTGGGACTGAGATAAATGCTAATTTCTCCTCACCAAGGTTATGAAGGTAGCATATCATCTTTATACCTAACATTAGTTAAATTTCTCAATCTCAAAATTGAAGAAATGTTTCAGTTTGTTAAGCCCATGATGAAAGCTTGTCTTTTTCTCTCATATTCTAGTCTATAAGCATCACAGTTGTATCTGGGATTTTAAGTTTTTTTTTTTTTTTTTTTTTTTTTTTTTTTTTAAGAATAAGGATGATAGCTCTGTTTATCTTCGATGAGGGCCTGAGCTCTAGGCCTCTGGATAGCAACACACCACATAGTGGACATGATACACCTGAATTTAGTCTGCCCATGCATTCCCTTGCCTTTCATTAACCTGTCATTGAAGAGGTAACCTGACCTACATGTGAATTAATGTGAGGAAGGAATGAGAAAGCAGATATAAAGTACCTAGTCACTGTGATCATAATATACAATTTATAAGTGAGAGCTCTAATAGTAGTAATATTATTGTTACTAGTATAGCTTGCTGTCTTTCAACTGGTTTATTCATTGAGCATTCTCCATATATATGGTAAGCTTCACAGCATTTTTTTTGTTCTCCTCTTTCTCAAGCCTTTCTGGTCCTATGGAAAGTGTTGGAGTTTATTGCTACAGAAATTATTTCTTTAGTTTATTGCAATCCATAGTTTGGAAGTCTATTTTTACAGCTGTTTTTCTCCTTCAGAGCATATTTTCAATTTCACTTAGCAAACAGGCACTGTTTTTAATTCCAAAACAAAGTAATGCATAAACAAAAACTCTAACCCCAAGAGGTTCTTGATTTAGCTCTGCTACTGTGTATCCTCAACCAGATACTTAAATTTAAGAAGTGGAGCTTAATGTCTCTGTCTATTAGGTGAAGCAGTTGAACTGCATGACACCTAATGTCTCTGCCATCTCTAAAGCTACTGTTTAGTATTCAGTGATTTTAGTTAGCCACATAACAAAGTTTTAAGCAATTTTAGCACCCTAGGCAAATACACCCACAGAGTGAGGATTTTGGCAAACTATTTTAATGTTATAATGGACAGTGCTGGAAAATACGGGCTCCTCAAAACAAAATCTTACCTTGCCTATTTTAGACACAGCTTTTTGAGAGCAAAGAATCAAGTTTCATTTTTCTTAGTTTCTTCTCAAGTCTTATCCCAGGGCTTTTCTTATAATAAGTAGGTGGTAAATAATTGCTGAATAAATTATGGTGAATCTCAGAGCTGTAGAAACATAGAATTTGGGATTACCTGTGTTGTTTATTAGAAAAGTTTTTAAATTAACTAAACCGTTTTGTGAGGATATATATGAAATCAGTAGGCCTCACATTTGCCTTGAATTTGAAGTTTTATGTTCCTGCACTTAAATCAATAGTGCTTTTTCTCATTATCTTCATTTCCTCAGATTTTTTTTCCCCTAACATAGTTGATAAAATTCCTTCTGCCCACACTAAATCTTTAAAAACACATAGAGTAGTTGGAAAAACTTGTGTTTTGCTATATATGTATAATTAGTATTCTGTATAAAGATATGATCATAGTTCTCTTGAATCCAGATGCTGCGTGGGGGTTACATTTTATAGAGTCAGCCATTTGTTAAGAAAAATAAGGTCAAAATTTTAGGGTAAGAAAATAATGACAATGATTTAAGCTTGTATAGTACATTTCAGTTTATAAATTTCTTTCTAAAAGTTTCTTTCTAATCTAATATTTTATTTAACTTTGACAACAAAGCTGAGATGTGGAGAGGTGTGCCACATTATAGTAAAAGCTAAATAAACTAAGATTCAGGAAGCTAAGTAGCTAATTTAAGGTCACACACCTAGTTTTTGGCAGAGACATATGTTCCGGCTTCAAGTTCAAAATCCTTTATACTATACTACAATTACCCCTCCTTTACATCCAAAAACGCTACCTAGAAATGCATAAGCTAAAAGTAGTTTTTGTTTTATTCCTAAAATAGATGAATCATGTATATCAGAGATATTACAAGTTGGGAATTAGCAGGACGAAATTTTGACAAAACCAACAAGATACAAACTGAGATGGTTTTATCTTAACAGTATCTCTTTTAATAAATTACAGAGTGAATAGTTTACCAAACGATGGGTTAAAGCAAACTTTCAGCCAGAAGATTGAATCTGCTGGGGTTTTTTTAAATCCACAGATATGTGGTTTTTATTGATCTTATACATCCATTTTATTTAAAAATGTACATTTTATGTTACCATCCTGGGATCAAACTAACTTCAAATAATTGGACCCTATGTAAAGAAATCCTTCTGCTGGGATAAGATTAAACATGTCCATCAGAGTTGTCTCTTTTTCCTTTGCTTTTTAACTTGTGTTAGGCAATTGACAGAATATGTTTTTGTTGTTCTCTGATCCCAAGTTTATTCTTTGTCACATTTCTTTTCTGCCAAACAAATGCAGCATGTTTCAACAGAAAGAGTGTTCCAAATCTTTAATCATTATGAAAAACACAGTGCCTTGACCTTGTATTTTAAAGTTAAATGGAGTGGCATTATAAAAATTAAATTGGTTCTTGCTCATTTCCATAATATCCTCTAAAAAGCCTTGCCTAGCCTAGAGTGGATGTCCTATTTCTTTATCTTTCTTGATGACCTCTCATGCCTGCAAGTCAGCTCGTTTTTCTTTGCTGAAGACTGCACCCCACTGCTGCATGCACTCTAAAAGTTCCATTAAAATCTAGGGCATCATCATTCATTCTTATCTGCAGCAGGCTGCCGAACAGTGCCATACCAGCAACTGCATGCAAACTAGTCTCAAAGGACAATATTAGTTATATACATTGTCATCCTGTAAAGAGAAGATTCCACCTGGATCTTACCTTATCTCCCAGAGCATATCTAGCCTTTCAAACATGGCTCCCAGTGTCAGTGCTATGAATGAGTCTCTTGCAACAGCAAGGATTACTTAAAAAGCAATTTACCAGCAAGAAATTAGCTTTTTATAGGACACCCTTTATTAAACTTGGTGTGAGATGAGCTAGCATCCTGAATTTCCCCTTGTGCCCACTGAGACCACACGGGCCAAAAGCTGTTTCATTTTAAATACTGTACTATAAAAAATTATATGTATTCCTCTCCGATCTTGATGAATTCTTTCTTGGGATGGATGTGTTATTAGGATAATAAGGCTTGAGATTTGAACAATGGGCTAGGATTTGGCACTGCTCCTGTTGTCCTGAAATGTGAAGAAGTGTTGATGTAACTTACTCAATGTGATGTTCCCTAACCACTGGGAATAGTTCACTGATTGCGGACACCAGAGGAGAACTGCAGAGATGGGTGAGATTGGTGAAAGAGCTGGGGTATAAAGATAAAAAAATAAAGAATATTAGCACCTTTTTCCTTCTTTATTATATCAAATATCATTTTTCTAAACCAATAACAGACTATTTCTGTGGGAACGAATAAAAAAGATAATGATAATATCAAATATCATTATTGTCAAACTTTATGACTTATTTCTTCATTTTATATAACTTGTAATACCATCATTAAGTGGTATTAAATAAGATACCCATATGCATGGCACTATAAATAGTTTTCTGACAAGTATTTTACTCCTTGTCTAATGAAGTGAAGTGAAGCACTTTAATGAAGTGGTGGGTGTACCAGTCTCAGAAACATTCTGAAGACTAATTTCCTAACTCTTCCAATAAACTTTAGCTTTAGATGGTGGGTGGGTGGGGTGCAGGTGGTTAGATTGTCAGTAAAAGCACCTAAGTCCCGGGTAAATTCTCCAGACATAATAAGACTAACTCTGAAAGATCTTTGTTTAAAGGTGCTGGATACTACTCTACCATATCTATGTAATAGTATCCATTCTTCCAACAAATATATATCTCGAATCAACTTTGCAATATTTTGTATAAAAGACTCTTTTTCTTGGAGATTTAGTTTCCATTGTTGTTTCCTGTAGCTGTCTGGATGGTGTCAACCAAGGTGAACTTTCATCTAAATGATTTTTCCTCAGTTATTTATTAAGTAGTGTGAAGATAAAAAATAATAAAATAAATGTTGGGAAATTAAGAGGTATGCTACTTCAGTTATGGAATCTATTTTACACAAAATAGTTCTTCCAAGCCTAAAAATAATAGTAAATCGAAAACCAAAATGTTAGCTTTGTAGTTTTAATCAAGAAAATGAATGTTTATAGGTCCTTTTGTTTAAGAGCTCACAGTGAAACGTTTTAGTAATCTATAACTGTGAATACTTTCCACACTAATTTATCACAAGCCATTATCAGTACATTTTCCAGAATTTTCAAGGAGAATATGGTGGGATGAATAGTTTCCCCTGAATAGTCACATCTCTCTGAAACCTTGAATGTCACCAGATTTGGAAATATGGTCTTTGAAGATGTAGTTCATTAAGGATTTCAAAATGACATCACCATGAATTTAGGGTGGGCTCTAAATCCAAAGACGGGTGTCCTTAAAAGAAAAGAGAGGACACAGAAACACACAAAGAAGAGGGTTATCTGAGGTCAGGAGCATATGTTGAAATTGTGCTGCTTGAAATCAAGGAACTCCTGGGGCTACCAGAAGCTGGAAGAGGCAAGGAAGAATTCCTCCCCAGAGCCTTCAGAGGGATAATTGAACTTGATTTTGGACACCTAGCCTCCAGATTTGTGACAGAATAAATGTCTATTAAGCCACCCAGCTTGTGATAATTTGTTATATCTGTGCTAGGAGATAATTGCAGGGAGTATGGTTGTTATTATCCTATATTGCCAAGCGCATACAAAATTTGGTTTAGCATCCACTGGTCTCCCAGAGACATGTCAGTCTTAAAGGATGCTAAAAGCTGGTAGGCTTTAGGTCCAAAGATGGACTAGAAGATTTCAGGCCAGATACACAGCAGCACAGGTTTGAGGGGCATGGTGGGGGGAAATCTTTTAAAGTCAACGATGCATTTTCTAGTTACTGTCGAGTTATGCTTTATAGATGACCCAAACAGCTCACCCTTGAAGTTTTAACATTATGAACCTCACAAATTTTAAAAATTAGAATAAAGTCTCTGAATATTCAGCTAACAGTAAAGTCTTTAATCTAAATGGATGTTTAAAATGGAGAGAATTTATGTTAGCTAGAAAATTAAGACTATTGAATAATTTTTCTTTCAGCTATTGTCCCATATAATGGTGATATTTTGGCATATATGCAAGATAACACTTATTTAAAAAAAATACAATTATCTAATGCATGTGAAAATTTAGAGACAGGTCATTACTACGCATCAGGATGACTTGCTACTGCCCATTTGCGAGAATAAGGGTACAGTGGACTTGGGTGTGACTATGAAGATATGCCTTCAGTAAGCAGGGCAGCTTGCATCCCTGAGAAGTAAATGAGCATAGATGTGCTCTCCTCCAAAGCTTTCCCTTCCCACCAGGGGTGTTTGTAAATGTTGAGGATAGGTGTAAAGAGTTGGAATAGGATGCATTTTTGCAAAAGATATAAAGAGGGTAATAGGAATAGAGAATTGTGGAGCTTTGAAGAGAAAGGGAATAATGATTAGCATTTACTGTGTACTGATTTTGTGCCAAATCTTGTTGAGCATTTTTAATACACTCCTTTATGTAATTCCAACAACAGTTCTGCAGTAAGAGTAGTACCTACTTTACAGATGAGGTAATTGAGGCTCATAGGGTTAAAAAAATTACCTCAATTTACACAGTATGTGTGGATTTAAACAACATGCTTTGCCATTCTCTTGTATTCTTGGACCTAAAAGACCTTACAGTGTGGTTGTATAAACAAAATGGATAGACTTGAAAGTTTTAGTATGAATAAGAGACTGTAGTATAAAAACAGTTTTTAAAACTCTAGATTTAATTAAGTCTCAAAAGTGATACGTGAATAATTAGTGCTATCGGAGGTAAGAGGAGGGAGAATCATCTAACTGTTCACAGAGGAGCAAGGCTGTGAGCCGAAGATGGAGGATTAAAATAGAGGCAGGATATCATAGTCTATGTGGAGTCTATGTGGAGGAAGAGGCAGGAGAACTTCTGGCTTGAAACACGAGCATGATGGAACCTGAGGGTTCTCCTAAGTAGGTACAAGTGGGAAAGTTGAAAAGTTTGCATAAACCCAGAATAGGAAAGTCAGAATATGCAGATTAACTTGAGCCTGTGAGGACTAGAAAGCCACTGATATGTTTTGAGCTGGTAACTAATGTAATGAACCTGATATATTTCTTAGGAAGATTAATAATATAGTGGTATAGTGAGAGATTGGTAATGGGGAGATGAGAAGGAAGCTAATCCAATATTCAAACATGATTATTTTTAGAAACGAATAGAAACAGAGGAAATTAAAAAATAACAAGCGGAAGGAAGCGATATCCACAAGATTGCACATGACTACTAGAAAGGCACAGGAAGAGGTCAAAAGTGTCTGAAGGATAACTGAAAATAAAAGGAGTTAGTCAATCTTCTAGCTGCTATTGCTGGGGGTCTCTGGTAAATACGTTGTTTTCCAAATTCATGGCCTTTGAAGTACTCTTCATTACAATGAGTGCATTTTCCTGTAACACACAACTTTATCATAATTTTGTTTTGTGAGATATAGGGCAAAGAGGCAATATGCATTTTTAAATTATTGAAATCTATGCGTATCTTTAAGTTAATAGATAAAAATAATTTTAAAAATCCTTCACAATTGAACTAATTTTGTTGACTACATATTGAATGACAATTACTTCATTATTCTCTAGGGAAAATGGACAGAGATTACTATTTTTGTTTGGAGAAAGAAACACTTAAGTCTATGGGCCTGAAAGGGTTAATTAATGTATTTTTTTTTTTTAGAAGTCTATGTTACTCTCAGATGATAATTCATTTACTTGAAGAACTTAGTTTAATACATTTAGAGGTTCCTTGGAGTTCTTCAAAAGCAGTTGCTACAGAGTTCCAGGGTATTATCATCATTATTAATT
This sequence comes from Macaca nemestrina, assembly GCF_043159975.1. Classification (NCBI taxonomy): domain Eukaryota; kingdom Metazoa; phylum Chordata; class Mammalia; order Primates; family Cercopithecidae; genus Macaca; species Macaca nemestrina. The sequence goes on along the minus strand of NC_092145.1, from coordinate 128,490,970 downwards.
GCAGTATTTTAAAGTTCACACCAGATAAGCTTCCAAGAAAAATGACCCAAATTTATTTGAAAGGTCACATAAATTTTACTTATCCAACCACATGGTGATAAAAATAGGGAAACCATGAGAAAATCCAGCTCAACTAGGCAGGTAGTATAGTATAGCAGAAATGAGTCCCTGGATTTAAAATCTGAGGGCTGATTTCCTCTTTGATTCCTTCATGTACCAATTGTGTGATTTGAACTATACTGTTTAATCCTCATATATCTCAATTTCTCAGCTGTAAAATGGACATAATAACGTTTGTCTTACCTCAGTGAGGACAATTTGTTTTTTTGATGCTGTAATCCCAGCTACTAGAACTGCATTTAGCACAGAGTAGAAGCTCAAAAATGTTTGTTAAATTAACACGTGAATTAATGAATAATGAATATTGTGGGCATTCAGTAACATGAAGCACATGAATGTACATATATTTAAATTTTGCATCTATATCTAATACATAGTATCTGGATATTTTATCTATTATATCTGTGTAATGAAAATAACTATACAATGCTGTGCTACTCTCCGTTTCTTTCCAATTCTGCATTCAATGACATCACACTGGTAGCTTGAAATTGGCTATGCTGGAGCATTTGTGCAACAAAATTTGTCAAATGCCACAAATCAGACTCTGTCTCTCCCTGCCAAGAGCCTTTTGTTAAACATTTACCAGCAAACCACTGTTCCAGGTCTTCATTATCTGGCCTCTGCTTATACTTTGCTGTCTTCTATCTTCTCTACAACTTCTACTGAAGTAATTCTGAAATACTAGCAGTCACCAAAATAATCTGGGCTCTGTGGGTCACTGCCCAATCACCACCTTGCCTTGAAAAATTTCCCTCCCAGAAATAACGTATCATCTCTTAGCTAACACTTACTCAGATATCCTTGAAAGCAGTCTCTGACTACCCCAAGTTAGACTTGGGTACCTCTTCCATGTGTTTGACTATCACTCAGTGGCTATTGCCATGATGGCATTATCCTAATATATGATAATAATCGCTCGTTTACTTGTGCGCCTCACCTAAGAGCTCTTTGAAGTACAGGGACTGTCTTATTCCTAATTAGAGTTTCTATATCTTGCTTCTACAGGAGCTACCCAATAAATGATAGTTCCATGAACAACTAAAAAACCCCAATCTGGTTTTGTACAGGTTGGCCATTCAGAAAGGCTAAGTGAGTTATTAGTCCAAGCAATGTAGTGAATAGACACAACCACTCTTACACAGGCACTCTGTGCTTGACCTGATTTCCTGAATGTTAGTGGGGGAATCCATTACACTAATCTACACAATTAGTGGTAATGCTGTTGGCAATTTCCCAGACATTTACAATTAAGATCATTGACTTAATGCAAATCATTGATGCCGGTGACAGATCAAGTCAATATTAAAATATTAATTCCTATCTGAGACTTTTCTTGTGACATTTGAAGTCATCTCTGTTTTGTCTAAAAATCTTATTCATAGGACAGCCACCTACAGGGCCACCCAGAATGGCTCATTAAGCCAACACATTTCTTTTGGATCTTTGTGTATGAAGGTATCTAGAGAAAAACTATATTATTCCTGTTTTTCCTTCTTGCCTCACTCAGGTCAGTTGTTGCACCAGTCATTATCTATTTCCCTTAAAATCACATCCTCCTGTAAACTACATTTCCCAGACTCATTTGCCAATGGACTTTTCTGGATGGAATAGGTCAATGTGTGGCACTAGCAGGGAACTAAATGGCAGGGAAAATATGGAATTCAGGGTATTTCTCCTTCTCTCTGCTCTGGAATATACTTTGTGGCTTATGGCTGAATCTCCCCTTGTGTTCCAGCTTCCTGCTTGACATATCCTCCTCCTGTAGTTACAGGTCCTGCCACACAGGACAGCCCCCACCTGATCCTAGCTCCCTCCAGACGGCTTCAAATTCTGAAATCTCATAATGTCACCTTGTGCTTAAACCCCAGCCACAAGTGAGAACAGCCTCCTGCGGTTGCTAATCCTTGGGTTGTTTTGATCATTTCTTGTTTGGTTTCTCAGGTCTCTCATTATCTATGGAATTAGTTTCCTCTATTAAACTCCCTCTCTTGGTACTATTTGGAGGAGTTCTCTTTATTATTATAGCTTTTTTAAAAACCATTTTTCTCTTCATAGTACTACTATCTTATTGGTGATGAAAATCAAAATCAAAATATTCTGAATTATCTTTGTCTTCCTATTTTATCTGATTCCTCAAGTCTAAAGAGTTGTCAAGCCCCCCCATCCTTTCAACTTTCATTATCTTCTTTCATTTCTATTCTTATTCCTGGGACAACAATGTGATGGCCATTGCCTTTTCCCTGAAATCCTGCAATATCCTACTAATTGGGGCCTTTGCCTTCAGTCTCTTCCCCTTCTCTGTTTACTAGGAACATGGATCACAGAGTTTACTTAAGCCAGCTTGGATGGATAGAAAGATAGAAGGGATTATTGTAAGGTTTGAGGTGAGACAATAAGGAAATCTCTGGGGAATTCAATAACAGCATCTGTCATAACTCTGAGCATGACAAAGAATGAACATATAGGTGGTCCTGGATTCAAGGCATCAATAGAAATCTCATCAGTAAGAGTTCAAGCAATTTCACTGCACTTCTCTTCCATTATTGTGCCTCAGCCACCCTCTAGGCGTCTCCCTCATTTGGTTCTGGAACTACCTGGCTGCTACTGTTTCTTTAATTTCTTCTCCCTCATAATTCTGACTTGTATATAGCTTTCAAGGCACAACTCTGTCATGTCATCAAAGCTATACATCTTCTGTATCTGTTGTGAAATTCTTGGGTTTTCCAAGAATAGAAATCTGATTGGTCAGCTAACTTTTTAATGCCAAACTCTGGTTTCAATCAACCATGGAGTGGAGGCAGTTACAAAGGGCCTCAATGCACCCTTTTACTGGGACAGGACACAGAGCAGTTCATTTAGGAATAGAGTGATAATCTATTGTCCAAACAAGGATATTTTTGAGAGCAAAAGGAGGCCCAATAAATGATTACATAGGATAAACAAGTAGAAACTGGGATTGTTCTGTGTAAACTGCAACTTACAGTTAACATATAGAGTACTCCAGGCAGGCAAGTATTGTAAATTGAGTCTATTTCCACTTGTTAGTTTCTCTACTGCTCTTCATATATATGCTGAATATCTCTTCCTCAATGTAGAATGTCATTCATTCTTCCCTAACACCAGCCTGATCCTACTGCTACTTTAAGTGTGTGTTGAAATATTTTTTTCTTCATGACGCCCTCCTTGATTTAATTTTTCATTCATTCTTTTTTTTTTTTTTTTTTTTTTTGTGATGAGATCTTGCTCTGTCACCCAGGCTGGAGTGCAATGGCCTGATCTTGGCTCACTGCAACCGCCGCCTCCCAGGTTCAAGCAATTCTCCTGCCTCAGCCTCCTAAGCAGCTGGGATTACAGGTGCATGCCACCACACCCAGCTAATTTTTGTATTTTTAGTAGAGATGGGGTTTCACCATGTTGGCCAGGATGGGCTCGAACTCCTGACCTCGTGATCTTCTCGCCTTGGCCTCCCAAAGTTCTGAGATTACAGGCGTGAGCCACCATGCCTGGCCAATTCATCTTTCTTTTTATAATAAATGTAAATTGTACTTCAACTGTACATTCTAGGGTCTGTACTTATTTTCTATTCTACATTATAATTTTTATGCATGTACTCTGTCTAATAGGTTCTTAGGGAGAATGAGCCATATTTAATACATTTTTGTATACCCCACATGGCCTAGCCAGTACTTTGCTTATAGTTGGTAGGCAATGAATATTTATTAAATGAATGATCGCTGAGTTTTCTGAAAACATCATTCTTGCTATTGTTGTCTTGAGCTCACTCAATTATTCTGGATCCTGATGCCTATGAAATGCAAAAAAGATAAGATATTGATCACGTCTAAATTAGAAGAGTGGTGAGATAAACAGAAATAAGAGGATTGGAAGTTACCGTATTTACATAATCTGAAGAATGTTTAACTGGAAATAAAACGGACAGAAGACATTTTGCTTCTGAAGAGATAAACAAGGAATCCTAGATAATTGAAAGAAAAGGAATACATTTATTTCTCAATGAGTATTTGTTCAATCATACATGATTTATTTAGACAAATATCTAATTTGAATATCCTCTTGGTTTCTATAATTTATAAAATCATTTACAAGTTCAATTTAATCTATATGGAAATCATAGTGCATATCAGTTTTGCTATTTTTAAAAGTGCTTCCTAATGAAAAGTTCTGATATTTTAGAAAACATTTACATTCTTATATAAGAAGCAGTTAAATAGTAAACTTTCATTAGCAGTTAATTAAGAAGCATTATATCAGTCTTCTATATTTATTAGTGTATGTAACATGAATCAAAGCCACCTGAAGTAATTCATGAGGTCATAACATGCACTTTTAGTGTGAATGATGTATGTTCTTTAATTTCAATTAAAATAAAGTTTCAATTGTTCTTCACACAGGCCTTTTTCCCTTTCTAATACAGATTCATTTCCATAATACTTTAGGTGATGTATATGATCGTATGATACATAATAGATTTTTAGCATTTTTAATACAACTCTACATATCCAGGAATTCAAGCATTGGAAATTGACCCCTTGGGCCTCCACCAAATCAAGTATGTGAGACAAATATGAGCCTTCCGTACAACCATAGATTTATTTTATTCCAACAACTATGCTCCCTTTAGCTGTCACATATTATGACCTTGGAAAAGTTGCTAACTTCTCTATAGTACAGTTTTCTCACCTGATAAGCAAGGAGGATCCCTACCTTCTACCTCCCAGAGCTGATGTGTTTATTAAAAGCCAGATAGAATCTTCACATAGTAAGTGTTCAATAAACACTTGCCATTACTATTACTAGTAACACATGAAGATTCCTGGAAGACCATAAGTGAAGATCAGAAGTCAAGGTGGAGACTATTATCAAAATGTTTGGAAAAGTTCTAGTTGGGTCAGAGATTAAAGATTAAAATGTTTAGACCCACTTAATTAAAAGACAAATTTTAACATATTAGTAATAAGCCTAATATTAGTACTACTAAGCATACTCAAAATAACTCAGGTAAGAATACTGAAGGTAAAATCAAAGCAGAGCCAGAATATCTGAGGCACATTCTCCTTTTGTGAAGGTGGTAGTTCTTAACGCTCTTGTGATTTGCCTAAGATCTTAACATACTCTCAAACACATTAATCCTTTAATTCTAGAATAGTGTTTCTCAACCTTAGCTACACTCTGGGATCACTCAAAGAATATTTTAAAATACCGATGTCTGGGTCCTGCCTCCATAGATTCTGATTCAATTGGTCTAGATGTGATAGATGCGATGTGCCTGGAATAGCTCAACTGTCTCCCCAGGTGATTCAGATACGCAATCAAAGCTGAGAACCAACACTTCGATCGATGCTTTTCAAATTTTGACATGAATAAGAATCACTTGGAAACCTTGTTAAACCATAGTTTTCTTGGCCCTACTCCCAAAAACTCTGATTGAGTAGGCTTGGGGTGGGGCCAAGAATGTCTAGTTCTAACAAGCTTTCAGGTGATGCTGAGCATGATGGCCTGTGAGTAGCAGTGCTCTAGTTCAGTGTTCTGAAACTTGAACATTTGGGGCGTCAGAACCCCCTGGAGAACTGGCCACAACAAAGACTGCTGGGCTACACCCCTAGAGTTTTCAAGTCAGATCCGGAATGGGGCCCATGCAGGTCTAAGTTCCCAAGTGATGCTAATGCTGCTTATGCTGGGACCTCCCTTTGAGAACCACTCTCCATCTGCATTTTAAAAAACATCACTTTAACAATCTATTGGCTTTCAAGACATTTTCACCTCTAAACACCTTATGATAGCAACTTCCTTGGATTGCTGTGCCCTTGGATTAGAGAAACAAGTACACAAGGCAAAGGACATATATATTCTCCCTATCTACTTGGATGCACAGCTGCCCTGCACCCAGAAACCGTCTGACTCCATTCACCAAGTTTATGGATTGTGTGTTGTTCATTCTGCTCCTTATCTAAAGGTTCTTTTATTTAACTAATGACTGTAATTCTCATTAGATGCTGATAGAACACTAAGATTTTGTTTGTGGAACTTGGCAAAACTACTCACGGCAGGACATCAGTTGGTGAGCATTACCTAGGCAGCAACACCCAACCCTCCAGCTGGCCTGAGCAGCAGGTGCTAGTGCTGTTAGTAATATCGACATAAGGAGGCAATGGTTTCTCTGGCCATTGAAGATATGTTGTGATTTAATTCATGAATTCCTTCAGTTTAGAGGTCTATTAAATGGCCTTCTGTTATGCAATCTGCAGTCATGAAATTTTAAACAAGAGAAAACATCTTTGTTTTAGCCCAATGGAGAACAATCACAAGGATCTGGGAATTCTCCTACATTCTGTTTCACCTTAATGTCCTTGCACTTGTTGTTCTGAAAGCCCCTCCCTTCCCTTCTGCTTCTGGATCACCCTTACTCATCTATCACGTCTATGTTAGCATCCAGACTAAGATATTACCACCTGAGTGAAGTCTTTCTCAAATGTCCTGTCTCTGGTCATGCTGCCTAGTTCTTGGAGTGCATTTCCATCATGGTACTCATTACACTGCATGAGAACTGGGATTATCCTACTCACCTCCCCAGACAGCACAAGCATCTAGGACAGAGGATGTATCTAGCACATCTTTTTCTCTCCAACACTTTCTAGCAGTGCCTGGCACAGAGAAGGTACGTACGTAACATCTTCCACAAGAAGTTCTTTGAAACACCAATCCCACCCTCTGCTATACTTGCTAGTCTTTCTGAGATACTTCTGGATCCCTTGGTATTTCTTCCAAATGTAGTGTTTATGCCTTTGATGTTCAGTGATCATTTCACGTGTGTGTGTGCTACCCCTGACCATAAGCACCATGAGAATCTATTGTGTTCAGTTTTATCATCAGCATTTTTAGAATATATGGCACATGCAAGTTCTCAGTAAATATCTGCCTGATGAAACAAATAAGTTTCTGCAAAATGGACTGTAAAACACAGATGAAAAGTTTTTAAAAACATCAGGGCTTTAGTGAAGTAAATATTTGGGATAAGTAGCTGTAAATATTAACGTCTAGTGCAACAAATATGTCAACACAATAAGTCACTGAGTAGAAGTATTGTCGTAAAATGTGTTGGGAGCTTTTTATACTCCCGTAAAATGCTTGGGGAGCAATACTTTTGCATTTAGAGACCATTTAGTATTTCTTTTGGAAACGGCTTTGAATTCCCATGCCATTTACCTGCTTTTTCCAAAGAATTTCTTCTCAGATATGTCTGGAATCTCCTTTTCACCTTTTGATTGGTTATTGTTTGGGCAAACACTCATTGTCAACTAGCAACTGATAAGTAAAGGGAAAAATACAATGACCAGTTTTTAAATAATTTTGAAGCCTAATAAAAATTGATAAAATATCACATTGCTTTCAAAAAGGGGCTAAGGTAAGGGAGATAAAAGAGGCAAATGAGAGTTTGGAAGCTCTGTTCAAAGTATTATGAATGTTTTATAATGTATTTCAGGTCAACAAACATTGTCATTGTATTTTTCAGAAAAGAATGTAAACTGGGAAAAAGTTTAGAGGCAAATTAAGACTTGAGAGACAGATCTAAGTGGAAACAAGGGGGAGGGAAAAGGAACAGTGTATTGAAACATCATTTACTTCCTTCTCACCCTTAAAACCTACACTCTGCTAAAATGTGTTAACTGCAGCAAAATGATTAACTCAGTGAGTCCAGCATCCCTAATTCTGTGCCTTTCACCTCTTTAATAAAGCATACCCACATGCCGTGCCAAAAAAAAAAAAATGTAGATGGCACATCCTCATGCATTTAAAACACTGTAAAACTTTTAAAAGAGCCTGCATTTTTTCACATTAATTGTCCACCACAGCACAATTTTGGCTATCTGCATCTCTCAGGCGCTACAGTTTTCCAGATAGGTGAGGCCTAACACTGAATGTGTCAGCATTTTAATTCTTGTATTAAATGAGGCTTTTCAATAAATGTGTTACATATATGGATCCAATTCCTTAAACAGAATATTTGTGTCAGTACTAAAATGCTGCTTCATACTTTTGGTGAACATTATGAAGGAGTGTCATAGATGATGATGAAGGTGTAAATGTGGGAAGTGAATGAAATATGTAACTAGGAACTGGCCTGGAGGTAGTGCCAGAAGTATATCCAAGAGGACAAGATGAAGCAACAGTACAACAACTTCCTGGGGTAGTGCCTTTCAGAAAATCTCCCTCTGTTTTGTTGCACATGACTTCTTTATCTTACTCAGTTCATTGTGTAATAAGGTAGAAGTAGAAAGAACATCCTTCAAAATTATTGGAAAGTGACAGAATGTTTCCTTGGGTGGATGGCTTTGCAAAATGTTGAAAATGTTTCATCCTCAATACCAAATGACATTTCTGCTAGCATAATGCCATGCTTTTTTCTCCTTTCTCATACTATACAATATTAGATTTTACATGGAAATCACTCCGTGCATCCATTTGACAAATATTTATTGAGTACCTGTTTCATGTGCTCTGTACTGAGAATACACCCATGAACATGACAGATAATATATCTGCTCATAATTTACAGTCCAGTAAGAATTACAGCTTAGCTTCTTCCTGTCTTACTCCAGATAAAGACCCTTTTCCCTCATTCCACTCTCTCAGGGTGCATAACTTAATAAGTCAGCATGCTTAATACTGTTAGATCTAATTGACCTAAGAATGTCAGTTTCTTCCCACCCCACTTTTTTCAAAAGCATTTAATGACTCCTTTTTGCACAGAGGTTCACATTCAAGCTCCTCAGGCTAACAACTCATCCCACTGTAAATGTGTGTTAATCATATTCTAATTTTCCTCTTTTGTCCCTCAACATGGGCCTGCCACTCTGGTCACTGCTTGGCTGCTCAATATACCACCCACGGTCTTTGAGGGGGAGTTCAAGTCATTTGTTCTTCCCTTTCATCTGAAGACACAGTTGGGTGAGACTTGGGGATTTGTATGTTTAAGCACCCAGAGTGACTCTGATATACACTACTCTATCTATAAACTCTGCTTACAACCCAAGGCTAATTCAGATCCTACTCTTTCTAGAAGGCATTCATTAACTGTTACTTCTCATTATGATTTCTTCATTCTTTGAAGTACAATAACACTTACTGTCTCATTTATTTTGGCATATATAGTCCCAGAGCTATGTAATTATACCTATTTCATAGACACAGGTCTCATCCCTCCAATGAGAAGACATGTTCTATAGGAGAAGCGGCTATTACCTTGGACCTGTATTGAACCTCTCAATTGCACCTAGCATGCCTCTAAGTATATTTTCAGCATACATTGTGTACTTATTTTATTTTAATATCGTGACTCTTCTAGTAACTTTTGTGAGTTGCATTTAACTTTTTCAGTCTCTGTAGTGCTTACTTCACAATAGGTCTCAATGAATGAATTAACCCTTAGAGTGTCTATTTTGTCTAAAGGAGGATTGCCTGTTTTTGCAAGATCCAGCATCTAATGTTTCACCTTGAAAAATATTAACCCTAATGTAGGTAAAATATTTGAAAAACTGTATTAACTTTGTTCTTCAAATACATCATCATTTTTTTTTCTTTTTTCTCTGTGAGGGCTTTTTTTTTCTTTTATAAAGTAAAAATAATTTCAAAAATCATATTGTTCTCTTTTGATGAAAAAGCACATTCAAAATTTTATTTAAGCAACTTGAACACACATCAAATTGTTTACTTTGACAAAAAGAGAAAACTAGTTGTCTGAGCTCACTAGATTACCATGTACTATGTCACAATGAATATATTTCTAAAGCCAAACATGAAAATTTAATTATCTTGAGCTACATAATTCTTTGGCTTCTTGCCCAATTTTATAATTTTTTCAATAGATCAAATTGAATTTACAAGATAGTCTTTGAATTTAAAACAAAGTACATTATTTTTTAAGCCAATAAGTTAAAATTCCAATTCTAAAATATTAAAGTGTTCTCCCAAAGCATTGTGGTTTAAAATATTCAAAATTATGTAATAATAATCTCAGTGCTTTTCAGTTTTAAGGTATTCATGTTATAGTCAAATGTGATTATACTTTTATTCATCTTTCTTACACATGTTTCAAAGCTTGTAAAATAATTATCTTATTTGTCCTGAAACTTCATTATGTATACTGTAATTTGTCCCATCTCAGTGAAATTACATGCAGCAAATTTGTTCCTAAGTCTTGTATTCAACACTGAGACTGTAATTCCTGACATTGTCATTCTACTTTTTGAATATTATACATTCAAATAGAATATCTCAACTCTATTTGTCTGTCTTCAGATAACTTATTTCAGTTTGGTAAATCTCAGAATTCTCACCCTATTCATGGGGCTAAGAATTAATTCTTAAACTGTGAGGATTTGGGGAAATTATAGATGTTAAAGCCCTAGCACATATTCTGAAACAGTGGCTTTTTTGCAAATGTTCATTTTACCTATGGATCCACCTCAAAGGTGGGCAAGGAAAGGGTTTGTGGTTCTAATGGATAAGGCTTTGAAATTTACGAGTAGATCACGATGAGTGGATTGAATCTGCTGACTTTCTATCTATGTTAAAGCCAGTTATCAGGCTTGCTGGCACATCCACAAAGCCTGGCTTTCTTTTAATTAAAAGTTGCAATTACAACTTGCTTTCTTTTAAACCTCTCATAGTGATTCAACCTACTTGTCCCCAAAGAGTATTTGATTGAAAATCATGCTGGGCCCGACCAATTTCACACTTACGAGAAATTCACCTACCCTTCTCATATCTTCAGCTTATTCCCGCATCCAAAAGACATTCCCAGTAAAGCAACATTAACTATTTAGTTAATTAAAGACCATCTCCAGAATATAGATACTGTTATGGACTGAAGTGTGTCTCCTTAACCCCATTCATATGTTGAAGTTTTAACCCCTGCAAGTGGAGGTAGGGCCTTTAAAGGGGGTAATTAAAGTTAAGTGAGTTCATATGGGTGGGACCTTAATCCAATATGGCTAATGTCCTCATAAAAGGAAGAACAGCTACATGGGATGCACATACACAGAGGAAAGGTCATGAAGGAGAAGGCAGCCATCTGCAAGCCAACGGGGCAGGACTCACCAGAAAGCAACCCGGTCATCACCTTAATCTTAGACGTCCAACTTCCAGAACTGTAAGAAATACATTTCTGTGGCTTAAGCCACCCAGGAGGTGTTTACCTTGCTTAAGTAATGGATATTTTGAAATTTTTATATACAAACAAAATTAATGCTAATTAATAATTATATCTATTTAACTAGCTATGTGTTTTACATATCCAAAGTTAATCAACTGAATTGACCCAGTAAGTGTAATCTTTGCTTAAACAATACAAACCCTTAGCCCATTGAGACTGGCTCCAATAAAATATTTTTTAAATTCAGTCAAAGTCTTAAACACAGATCACTTAAATAGCAAATATGTGTGCACTACAAATTACAGCTAATCAATCATTTCTATTTATGTGTGCATACCCTATGACCTGACCAGACTCCTAGCGAATACTGTTGAGAAATTTTTAAACATGCACTATAAAACATATACAAGAATACATGTGGGCTGTGGTTTGTGATGAACAAAAACATAAAAGCAGCCCAAGTGTCCATATGTATGTAAAGTATATACATTGTGTTATATACATACAATGAGTTACACATTGATCAACATTAATATGTAAAACATAGTATTGAGAGAAAAAAATTCACAGAGAAGATTACAGACGGGGTGGTTCCCTTAATATAAAGTTCAAATCTAGGCAAATTAAAACTAGCTACTGCTTAAAGATACAAATATAGGTGTTGAACATATGTTTGTTTTTTAAAAAATGAGTATAATTTACTAGAAAATCAAGATAATGGTTACTTTTGGCTTTGGGGGGAAGGAAGGTGATTAGTAAGGGGTAGTATAGGGGGCTTCTTCCAAAATACTGATGGTACTCTTCTTACTTGAAACTCAGAATGTTGAAACACAAATGTTCATATTATTCTTTAAACCTGTGCTGTCCAATATGGTAGCCATTAGCCACCTGTGGCTATTGAATAATTGAAATGTGACTAATGCAAATTGCAATGTGATATAAGTGTAAAATATATACTAGATTTCAGAGACTTAGTAAAGAAAAAGGTTAAATACATACTTAGTAATTTTATATTGATTATATATTTAAATAATTGTGATTTGGATATACTAGGCTAAATAAAGTATCTTATTACATTAATTTCTCTGTTTCTTTTTTCTAATATGGCTAATAGAAAATTGAAAACTACATATTTGACTCACATTACATTTCCATTGGGCAACACTGCTTTAAACACTCCCTATACATGTTTATATTTTGATGTATTTCATAATAAAAAATAAATATGAGTTAATTATATAATAAAATCCAGGTTTTCACCCTTAAGGACAAAAGGAGTAGTTTTTCTTTCTAAATACAATATAAACCAGTTCAATGGAACTTATAAAACTATGGATACCTTCTAAGTAAGTCATGTTTTGAAAGTAGTAGGTATACATTACCTCAGTGATTCAAAAACAATGAGATGTGGCTAATTTCAACATGTATACAGAAACACCTTTTTATAATATGCTCTAAAAATCCAGAAAAGGGGCCTGGATTTTCCCAAAGGCAAATTTGAGTGGTGAGTTGATATATTGAATTATCACTGAGACAGAAACCAAAATTCAATGAAATCTTAATATAGCCCACATGGACAAGTATACAAAATTTGAGCACAGCAACTATACAATTTAAGGATTTTGCTCTAAACTAATTCAATAATTAGGGAAGCTACAGAATGCCTATATTAAAAAATATCTCTCCTGTGTGGAACTCAATCTGACCATACAATTTGCAAAGCAGATAAATTACATAATTTAGTATTGAATACTACATCTGAATAATAAGGTATGAATATCTAACGGCCTCTCTGTTTTTTAAAGTCTGCTAGAATCAGAATGTCATGTACAAGTTCTATAGAACTTTTAAGAGAAAAGGGTAATTAAAGGTTATTGAGACTTTGAATCTATTTTTATCAGTTGACACTGGAAAAGTGTGTATACACACATAGATGTATCTTCTGTCTTTATAGTTTATATAGATTCAATGGAAAATAAATTCAGAATCTGAAAATGAATTTTGATCAGGCCACAGGATGGGGGATACACAGAATGGGGAACACAAACAGGGAAACAATGTCATATAATGCAAAAAAGGGTTTGGGCTTGGAATCAAAGAGAACTTGGTGTAATTCTTTTTTTTTTTTTTTTTTTTTTTTTTTTTTTGAGATGGAGTTTCACTCCTGTCGCCCAGGCTGCTGGAGTGCAATGGCACGATCTTGGCTCACTGCAACCCCCACCTCCCGGGTTCAAGTGATTCTCCTACCTCAGCCTCCCAAGTAGCTGGGATTACAGGCGTACACCACCACACCCAATTAATTTCTGTATTTTTAGTAAAGACGGGGTTTCACCATGTTGGCCAGGATGGTCTCAATCTCTTGATCTTGTGATCCACCTGCCTCGGCCTCCCAAAGTGCTGGGATTACAGGCATGAGCCACTGCGCCTGGCCAGAATTTGGTATTCACTTTCTTTGCAACTTCGGAAAAATTTCTAACTTATGAACATCAGTTTTCTCAATTACTATATAATAACTATGCTACCACTTTGATGGATTCCTAAGAGCATTAAATGCAGGGTGCCTGTCCTACTGCAGGTATCTAAGACCTGGGAGGTATTATCATCTTAGTTTATCATCAAAGAATGCTAGAGAAGGAAACCAGCATTAGTTCTGCTGTTCTACCCTCTCCACTAACAGAATTTGATAATCTACACTTGAGTGAGACCTCTAAATAATAGAAGACTTGCAGCCAGTCACAATATTGACATGTTTATATCTCACTCTGTCAATAAAACTGCACTTATAAAAACAGAAAAGCAAAACAAAAATTTATTTATAATGTTAAAGAAAGAGAATGGTGCTCCTAAAAATAAAAGGGAGTTAAATCGACATAAACATGTTAAGAGGAAAAGAGTATTTCTCGTTGAATATACCAAAAAGTACACATAACATCACAGCACTATTCACAATAGCAAAGACAAGCAATCAACTTAGGTGCCCATTAATGGTGGACAGGATAAAGAAACTGTGGCATGTATACACCATGGAATACTACACAGCCATAAAAATTAACAAAATCATGGCCTTTGCAACAACGTGGATGCAATTGGTGGCCATTATTCTAAGCAAATTAATGCAGGAACAGAAAATAAATACTGCATGTTCTCGCTTAAAAGTGGGAGCTAACCATTGAGTGCACATGAACATAAAGACAGGAACAATAGACACTGGGGACTACTAGAGGAAGGAGGGAGGGATGGAAAAGGCAAGGGTTGCAAAACTATTGATTACTATGCTCGCTACCTGGGTGGTGGGATCATTCATATACCAGACCTCACCATCATGTAATATATTCAGCTAACAAACCTGAACATGTACTCCCTGAATCTAAAATAAAAGTTGAAATTATAAAATGAAAAAAAGAAAACCTCACACTAATATTCTTCGGAAACAGTTAAACAAAATTATTAAAAGTATGATGACCATGCATGTGTACTTTGCTTAAAATATTAGTGTATGGGCCGGGTGTGGTGGCTCACGCCTATAATCCCAGCACTTTCGGAGGCCGAGGTAGGCGGATTGCCTGAGCTCAGGAGTTCAAGACCAGCTTGGTCAACATGGTGAAATCTCGTCTCTACTGAAAATACAAAAATTAGCCGAACATGGCGGTGGGCACCTATAATCCCAGGTACTTGGAAGGCTGAGGCCGGGGAATCCCTTGAACGTGGTGGGGGCAAAGGTTGCACTGAGCTGAGATCGCGCCACCTCACTCCAGCCTGGGTGAAAGAGTGAAACTCCCTCTCAAAAAAAAAAAAAAAAAAATATATATATATATATGAAATGAACAAAGAATATATAATTTTACTATTTTAGAAGAGAAAAGCTCTAGGATAGGCAGCATAGTATATGGTCAGAAGCAGGGACACTAGAGCCACCATCTTGGCAGTACAACTTTGGGCAAGTAACTTAGCCTAGTTACATCATTTGCTTGCTAAATAAGTATAATAATAAAACCTGTCCTGTGGGATTGTTGTGATAGTTGCCTGAATTAATATAGAAAAAGTAATTTGACTAATGTCTGGCTCAGAAGAAGCATTACTACAACACTTAGGCATCATCATTATTATCATCATCACCACCATCATCATTATTACTATTGCTGAAAAGAATATGAACAAAATTAAGTCTCTGAAAAGCAGGAAGCCCCACTTTATGAGGGATCATATGTCCAAGAAGAGCAGTTGCTTTCAGATATCTTTTTGGCTGCAAAATTTCTTTTTCTTCTTCAATAAATGTAACAGGGGATCCCAACACTACAATTAAATCAGAGTGCATTTAGTTGAACCTGGTTGATAGCCTCAAGTCCTCATGTGTGTGTTTCTTTCCACTATACTTGGTGTTCTCTGAAGTAAGACAATGTCAAGTAGAACAGAGGAATTTAATGTTAAAATAAAACTAAAATAAGGCAACAAAGAACATGTATAAGGATGCATGAAGACTGTCTCTGGGTTGAGAGTACTATTAAAACAGAAATCTTACATTTGACTTAATATCACTTAAAAGCACTTAGAAATATTTTTAATTAAAAAATCCTAGTATTAAAAATAGGTTTAATGTTTAAAGAGGTAAATTCTAATTTTCTGTAACTGCACTATCTAATAATGACAACCACTAGCCACATGTGGCTTTTGAAATTTAAATGTTTAATATTAAATAAAAGTTTAGTTCCTTAGGGTCTCTGGCCATATTACCATCGCTCAATAATCATGTATATCTAGTGGCTATTGTATTGGACAGCACAGAGACAGAACATTTTTATCATCACACAAAGTTATATTGAACAGTGCTGATCTAGGATATTTTGCTACTTGGAAAATTATACTTACAATATTACATGTGCAGAATATTACTATAAGCAATAGTAAAATACTACATGGGTTTGGGAACACTTTTCTTTATGCACTGCAGTTAATGAAACAATTTAAATGTAAGTCTCTGGAGGAATTTATTTTCTTAAGTCCTTCTCTTAAAGTGTCTGCAGTATGATTTTTACATGAGAAGTGTGGCAGAGTAGGAGAAAAAACACGGTCAGAGTTAGCACCTTCATGACCTTGAGAAGTCAAGAAGTCTCCCTAAGACCCAGAGGCTCCAGGTAACAGGAATAGTGACAGTTGTCCACCAAACCAGTTTACATGAAGAGCAAGTGAGAAAGTGAATATAAAAACCCTTTGTAAACTCTGAAATCCTAAACAAATGCTAGTTATTATAATCATTTCTACATATATTTTTTTCATCTGGATGAATGTGAATGAAGTGTATAATTTCTGTAGAAATAGTCGAGTTAGTCTAAAGCAAAATGTCACAGTTAAAGCATTTGAGATAAGGCACATTTGTGGTCCAAAGACTCCAGGGCTACTGATTAGAGAAAAATGCATGTCTAGTTAAATACATTAATATGAGAATTACTAGATAATTTGTACTTTATAATTTGGATATAAAATATTTTGTTAAATTTGATAAAATGTTGCCTCATCTCCATTTCATCAACTGAGACATTTATTTTGACTTTAGCTTTAGAGATAACAAGCTAAGAGCTGCCACTTAAAAACATATTAAAACTTCAGGAAGTTTTACAACATGCTAATTTAATGCTTTATTAGCTTATTTCATTTAAGGTTACAAAGAACTAAAATGATCTTTGTGAAGTGTTGATCCAATCTCATTCCACAATGGGACTTAATTTCCGCCTAGAAGGCAAACTTAGATGTTTAAATTTGGAAATTAAAAGAAACAAACTGTTATATACCAGTGTTACTAAACCTCGTAGACAAAAACATATATAGAGAATTGAAAATTAATGTAATTCAGCTGCCTGAGATTTAATCTTCTGCCAAAACATAAAATATTATTCATAAAACACTTTTCAATTGAAGAGACTACATTATTTTACTCCTAAATATGTTTCTTTCTCCTCTTTCAACTTTTAAAAAATGTATATATTCCTCTTTGTAGCACATAGCCGTATGTATGCATAAGAGGTTAATGCCAATTGCTATAACAAAGAGATCCCACAATTTTAGTGGCTTAAGAAAAGAAAGAATACTACAAAATGGGCATTCCCGTCTGCAAACAGCTTTCCTCTACCCAGTAATTCAGGGACTCTGAGTCCTTCCATTTTAGGCTTTTTCATCTCCTAGGGCTTTGGAATCTTTTCCATAAGGTTAGCAAATGGGAAGTAAAGAAGATGGAAAAGGTACGCCTGCAACATAACTTCCACTCACATTCAATTGGTCACAACTAGTCACATGGCTCTAACTAGATGCCAGTGGGGCTGGGAAATGTAGTTGCTGGCTTGCAGCTGGATCCTAGCAAGAACTCTATACTATGAAGGAGGGACCACGGATTTTGATGGACTCTTGTCTCTGCCACAGCATATGCTTGAAAGAGAAGAAAGGTTGAGTATTATGACACACACACACACACACACACACAAACACACACACATACATACACACACACAGAGAGAGAGAGAGAGAGAGAGAGAAGGGGGAGGGAGGGGGAAGATCAGGAGAGGGAGGGAGAGAGAGAGAGAGAGAGAGACTTTTATATTTTTCATACCTTTCATCCTGTTCTCTAGCATCTAAGTAAATAGAAATGCTGTACCTCCTCTTCTCTTAACTCACTTTTCTCTCTTAAACATGTAGAAGACAAAATCAGTCCTGACAGAGAAAAAAGGCTTGGTGTAAAGAAGAAAGGAATTCTTGAAGTTGGGGACACTGGAGATTGCTATCAGTTGTTTTCATTTTTCCCTGTATCAAACCTGGATTCTTTCCTAATACCCCTTAGTTTGTAGTTCTCATTATTAGCATGAAATGAAAGAGGATGTAATTCAGGGTTATAGCCCCACCATAGGAACCCTGAACTATGGTCTTAAGAAAGTTTAAGACTGAACCCTTTAGCCTGTTACCTTACACAAAGCACTGTGGAGTCCCTTGAACTTGAGAGATCCCTCAGATTACTGTGACAGTCTCTTATTTTACAAAAGTTGTATCATTTGAAATACAGAATCGATACATCCATCTTCTCTTGAGGAAGAATACAAGTGCTATCAAATGCCTACTAAAGAACCGATGTAGCTATCCTGACTACAAAATGTCCTTCTTGACACAAGAAGGAGCACATGAAACCTTTCAGTATTTATACAACTTGTTCATTCATCTACCACAGATTTCCTGAGCTCCTGCTATGCGTTAAGCCCTAGGCCAGAAGTTAGGGATACAAAGACAAACATAAGTGGGTCTTTAAGCAAGGGAGTTATAAGGTCATATTTGCATTAATAAAAGTCACTATGAAGAGTGGAGAATAAATTGAAGGTGCAAGAAGAGAGGCAGGAGAGGGAGGGAGAACCAGTGGTGAAGAGACTGCTGCATTAATGCAGGTAGAAGGTACAGGCTACCCAGGTAAAGGAATGACTGTTCAAATGAAAACAAGTAGATAAATTCAAGAGAGTTGACTGTAGATTTGGTAGGACCTGATAAATGAACATGCCTTACTCAAGAATGGTGGTGCCATTGTCTGAAACAAAAAAAGCAAAAGAAGAACCCCGCTCAATGATAGGGGAAAGCTTACGAGCTGAGTTTTTGATCTTATAGAAATTAAAAGGTATGTGAAGTGTATGAATGGAAGCAGTTGGATATACAAGTCTGGAAGAAAGAGGATGCCTGGATGGAGGGAAAATGTAGTTGGAATCATGGAATGGATGAGGATGACCAAAGGGAAGTCTGCAGTATGGAAAGTCCAGGAAAAATCCAATGTTTTGAGGAATATCAAAGGGAGAGATGCCAGAAAAAGGGCTCAAAAACAAGGGATTACTAAGACTTAGACAGTACATGTTCATTCAACAAGGAGATTCTGGTACTACAGAAGCTAAATTCCCTTAAGAAAGAAGGCATTTTCACCCACAGCATTTGCTACAGAATGCTCGAGTATAATCAGCACTAAAAAACATTTGTCAGGTTTGGCAGCAAGAAAGTTGCTGCCGTCCTTCTTGAACTGAACTGAAGGAAAGGAGGAAATTGAAATTCATCGAACACAAAGGAAGTGTCTTATTAATGAGATTCCAATGCTGCATCATAAACAAGTAATGGTAGTTACCGCATATACCAATATTTTGTGCAGTGTTATAATGCCGCATTATCAAACGAAACACTTTGTTTTTCTTCATCCTCACATACACATTTTCCTTTTAGAAAGTCAACGTGCTTTTACTTAGTACTAGTAAATATGTCTTGCCAAAATGCTAAAATCATGTAAAACATCTAAAGTCTATAATAATAATAATTAATACTCTGTTTTGAACACACTGCAGCCCAGGAATTGCCTTATTTCTCCCAACAACCCTGCAGCTTTTCAGAACAGAAACCTGATTATACGCCAGAAATCAAGCAGGTAGGAAGATGATAGAGATGAATTTTATCCCAGCTCTTCTGGTTCTTTCCTCCTCATTTAACATTCCACCTCCTTATTCCTTTAAGCTCCAAGTACCAATCTAGAGATTTGTATAATTAATTCCTAATGTCTGATGAAACCTGACTGGCCTCATGCAAAAATATTAAAGAATGTTTATTGAATAAATGAATCCAAGAGACAATTGAAAACGTAATTTACTTAGGTAGAGGTCAGACTTCACAAAACAGAATCTAAGATAAGTAATAAACACCATAGGCAATAACATAGATACCTTATTGTCTCCATTTCTGCAGGGGAGAAATTGGGAAATAAGGAACACATAGGAATCAGAAATGAGGTAGAAATATTAATATAAAAACTTGATCTAGAAGATTACAATAAGTTCTTAAAATGTGGTCCTCCTGGGACCCAGCACAACACGCAAGAAATGTTGCCTGGTTTGAATTGAACTTAGGGTAGCATTAACAAGAACTTGGGAAGTGCTGACACAAAATGGATTCTCTTATTCTAGACAATTCTTGTACTGAATGAATTTAATTTCTTTCAGTTCTGGCATAGTTTGGATAAATGTTCCTCATAACCATCTGGTTGTCTTCCTTCAATTCTGTGCTGCCAAACAAACTTCTGTTTTTAATTTGTTTTGCTAAGTAAACTTAGTCATGAGGAAAATGTTAGTCTATGTAGACGGTCGTGTAATATTCTCAGGTAACCATTCCCCCATTACAAATAATCACATTGACATTGTGTTCATTATCCACTAGTTTGAACCCATTGGATTCAATGAAGAAATTCATTTCTATGTCTACATGCTTAGCAACCATATCCTGGTCTCAGAGATAAAATGCCAGAAAGAAATTACTCAACAATAAATCCAAGTCTCAGAATTTGCTCTGAGCCTGAGAGGAGATGACAGAGTTATGAAGTGCTAGATGTTGAAACTCGTATGTGTAGACTTCTTGAGAATGGAGTTAAAAAATAAGAACAGAGAAAATCAAAGTCAAAGATATAAAATGTTGAGAAATCAGATACCTGCCATTAGCCTCGAGAAATGTTCATGGCAAATACTGATCCTCGCTTTCTCCCAACAAGCTGTTAGCTAATTGTTATTTGTTGTGTGATCTATATCCACCATTTCAATCAAAGCATGAGCAAGACTTATTTCAATAGCCATAGCATCGCTCCCAGACAAACTTATTCATTCCTCCTCCATTCATTATATTTAGCTCTGTTACAGCATAAACTGTGGAATCCTGAAATAATTCTCTTACATGTCTGCCTCCTTCACCAGATTGTGGAGTCTGTGAAGGAAATTATGCACTCTACAAATATTTATTGAACACCTAATATGGACCAGAGACTGTTTTAGATGACAAGGAGATAGCAGTGAACAAACAGTCAAAAGTTTCTGTCCATGTGACTCTTGCATTTCAAGTAAGGGGGGATGAAGTAAATTTGGCATTGAAGAGGTTTGGCTTGTCACCCGGAATCATTATTTTCTAGTTCTATGACCTTGGTAAAGTCACTCAACCAAAACTTGAGCTGTCTTATTTATAAATTGAGGATCATAATACCTTACAGCATGGCTATAAGATTTTAATGAAATGACACTGTATGGCCTAATAAAAAAGTAGCTAGGTCATATGGTACTTCTAGCTCTAGATCCTTGAGGAATCGCCATAAGTACCCTAGAACTTAAAGTATAATAATAAAAAAAAAGTAGCTAAGCTTTACTGTATACTTGTTTTATAGTAGCATTGTTGTACTTTAAATTCTTACAACAAGTCTTCAAGGTAGGTATGATTATAGGGAGGTTAAATTACTTAGTCACAAGTTAGCTAGTGGAAGAGCTAGAATTTAAACAGGCAGTTTAATTGCAATGTCTGACCTCTTATTCACTGGGCTCTACTCTGTATACTGCTTTCTTTAGTATCACAAAGTGCCAGCCATAGAGAGGGCAGTTGTGACAATGAGGATGCTATTAGTTGCTCATAACATAAGGCTGGACTCAGATTAATCAAAAACAGTAAACAAAGGGATTCTACTAGTTCACCTCATTGAAAACTGCAGAAGGGGGCTGCAGGTGAAGTTCAATCAGGGGTCCTACTCCATATCTCTCAGTAATCTTAGATCTCCCTCTTGTGTATGTCAGCCTTATTTCAGGTTACCTTTTGTCATGGTATTACAATGGCTGCAGCTCTAACTATCACATATGTATATTACTTAGTTCAAAGCAAGAGAAAAAAAATTTCCCAGAAACCTTTGCAGCAGGTCTCCTTGATTTTTATTGGGCTCAAATAGGTCACGAGGTCATCTTTGAACATGTTACTGTAGATCGCACTGATTGATCTGGGTCTGAGGTATATGCTTTATTCCTAGAGTAATACCATTTGGGCTCCAGATGAGAGTTCTCACCACCACAAAAATCCACATATTCACCAAGGGAATCTCTCTCACACAGTCAGTATAGTTTAGTTGAATTAATTAATGTCTCAAAAACAAATTAAGCAGTTCTCACATATTTGTAGACAGTATTTTCTAACTACTAAATGAAATAACCAAAGTATCAAGAAGGCAAAAGAAGAAATGCTTTTTAAACAATCTCAAGTAGTAATATTCACTCACATAATCATTCCTGGCATATTTCTGTTTGAAATTCAGTCATCTACATGGAAACAGCAGATGGGGAGCTCAGGACAATATGCCATTAATATTTCATACACAATCTGTTTAACACTATCCAATTCATTCTTATAGGAGTTTTACTCATCTCCCACACATTCAAATGTTTGTCTTTCTAATTTTTCATATTTAAAATTTGCTTTTCAGCTAGCATTGATTCACTAAAAAGTCTTTGTACACCTAATACTTCGAGTTCAAGGTCATGCAGAATTATTTTATTATTTTCTAGTAGGAAGAACAGATACACAAACATTTCGTTGCAAACGTGGCAGAGTTCTATTTTTAACTCCAACATTATCTGTGTTTAATGCATTATCTCTTACGAGCCACGTATTTTTTGGGGGGATTATATTTTTTAAATGTACCTATTTAGTGTTCCAATTAGGTTAACACTGACTGAAAGATTGTATAAAACTAAAATAAAAATAAATTGATTTAAGATATATTTTATTCTTTATTTTAAACAATACTTAATAAGTGATATGATCTTAGATTTACACTGTCTCCATTCCACATTTTCATTTTTAGAGTACTTTATTGTTATTTGGTCACTGAATCTTTTCCACGTCCCTCCCAAGTTCAATCTGGAATGTATATGCTAATGATTTGTTAAACACGTAAAATTAAAGTATTTTTTAAAAATATAATGTGTATATATTTATATCGATATACAACAGTTGTATGTATTTGGGGGCTACATGTGATATTTTGATACTTTTTAGAATGCTCAGTGATCAAATCAGGGTAATTGACATGCTGATTTTTTTATTTTGTAAGGAGTAACAGAAATGGGAAAAGAAGCACATGGAAAGTGCTTAGACCTAAACTACTTTAGCATCACTGCCTCTGGGTTAGTCCAATTTAGGCCATCTACACATAAAAGCTCACTGTGGTTATTTTAGAAAAAAAAATTTAGACCTTAACAAGTAGGGTCCTTGCCCTTGGGCCCCATGCTTTCAGAGGCACAGCTCTGATTAGAAGTCTGTAGGACCAAGCCAACATGCTCACTAGAAGCCCCACTCCCATGTTCTGGCATTCAGAATCCCTCAATTACCTGGGCAAATGTTTCAAAGTCAGTTTCTGGGTATGGCTAAGGGGTAAATCTTTGTGTGAGGTGAGTGGGAATAACTTGAGCATGTGGGTGGGAAACAGGGTGACCAGATCTATGTGCACAGAGTTCCTCACAGTGCAGGATGGAGTAAAGGAGGTAGGGGGAAAAGGCAGCAGATTCGCAATAGTTAAGATGCAGAAACAACCTAAATGCCCATTGGCAGATGAATAGATAAATGTGGTATACATACACAATGGAATACCATTCAGCCTTTATAAAAGGAAATTCTGCAATATGAAACAATATGGATGGACCTTAAGATTATGCTAAATGAAACAAGGCAGACACAGAAAGACAAATACTGCATGATTCCACTTATTTGAAATAAGGTATCTAAAATAGTCAAACTCATAAAATCAAAGACTGGAATGGTGGTTGCCAGGGGCTGGGGAAAGAGGGAAATAGGAAGTTACTAATCAACAGACATTACATTTCAGTTAAGTAAGATGAATTAGCTCTAGAGATCTGCTGTCCAACATTCTACCTAGAGTCAATAATAATGTATTGTACATGTAATATTTATTAAGATGATATATCTCATTCATGTTAAGTGTCATTAACACAAACACAGTAAAATATTTTTTAAAGCTTAAAAAAAGGCAGTGTATCCTAAATAACAGGCTTAGGGTTAGCTCTTACCAAGCTGCCTCATTCCAGTACAAAACTATAAGGAATTTATTTTATTGTATCAAGTGATTTGCTATTTGAGTTTTTTCCAAATTCCTCAGCAGGAAATAAACTGCTTACATTGTTTAAAAAAAGAAAAGAAAAAAGAAAAAAAGAAAAGAAAATGAGAGAAAATTCTAAATTGAATCTAAATGCCCATATCATTATGATGGTATAATTGTCAAGGAAAGCAGATAGTATATATTTAATAGTCTGTTGACTTTATACCTTATAAATTTTAATATGTGGCATGCAGGCAACCATTTGCACACTTACCATAGGCCCTGCAAAAGTTATGGGGCAGTTCTAACCTCATATGACTATGCAGAAGACTATGTGATGTAGATTATCAAAAGATGACTGTTTTTAAAATTCCTGGACCAGTATGGTATGAGGAATGAGAAGATTTTTTAGACACCGATGCATAGCCCTTACAGCTGGGATGCTCTCCGAAGGCACTATTATTTCCTTTTCTTAAAGGAACGAAGCTAGACACAACACAAGTCATAAGTTACAAGTTAGAAGCCATGACTTGAAAACATTCAAAAGCATTTCCCTGGCATACATTTCTACTGTGGGAATCTTTTGGGATCCATTTGCTTCTTTATTTCTGGCCCTATAATTAAGTTTCTAACTCTAAGCTCAATAGTTAAATTGATAGTTCATTAG
The DNA here is from genome assembly GCF_043159975.1 of Macaca nemestrina. Classification (NCBI taxonomy): domain Eukaryota; kingdom Metazoa; phylum Chordata; class Mammalia; order Primates; family Cercopithecidae; genus Macaca; species Macaca nemestrina. Next base: position 128,466,100 of record NC_092145.1, on the reverse strand, counting down.
TATTTTAGAAGAAACACTTTAAACAACAAATTTAACTTTGAAAAGAATAGGTAGAATTTATTACATTGATCACATTTTCTAAATGAATTATTTTAAATGTAATTGAATAACCTATCCTATAAACATAAATTTGACTATAGAATCATAATTTTTAAACACTGAGTCTCTTCATAAATTTTCTACTACACTATATTTTTCACTGAGAAATTAAAACTATGATATTTTAGCTAAAATGTATCATTTTGAAACCCAAAATATAGATTTCACTTTTCATGTTCTTGAGATTATTTTTTCCCATAGAAAATGTATATGCTGAAAGTGGTCATTAAAATAATTATGGCTCTAAAACTGCAAAACACTGCTAACATACTAAGATCTAATACAGTTTCATGGTGTCAAAAATAGAATATTTCAAAGAAGATTTAAAATGGAAATTTAATGCACTGAAATCAACTCAAATATAAATTTCACACATATTTTGCTTTTTTAACAAAAGCCAGTGTTAGTTCCCAAAATGTAAATGTTCTGGTAAAGGAAGATATGGATGCTATTTTCACCAATTAATTTTCATAAAAAGAAGCCTTGTAAATATAACATAACATAAATATTTAACATCTTAAATACTAAAAAATTAATTATCTTCCTAAGGAACTGTGACAAAAAGAAAAATGTGATTTCTTGCTTTGTAGGTCAAAATACTTTATTTGCTATTTAAATTTTCAATTCCATTCAACAACTATTTACTGACTTGTCCTTATATGCCAGACCCTATGTTAGAACTGTGTACACAAATTAATGTGATATTGTCCATACTCATACCCATAGTCCAATCCATTTTAGGGAGTTTAAGAAGCACGTCATCTTAAGATCAAAGCTATTATTTTAGGTGTTTTTAAAATACCTAAATCAAATTTCCAAAATACAATTATTTTGCAAAAGACAACAAAAGCATCATTTTACTCAACTGATCCTGAAGTTTTAAGGAATATTTGATTTTAAAAATTTAAAAAAGAAAGAATTGGGGTTGGGAAAGGGGAGTATAAACTGATATAAAAATTACTCAATTTAGACTCTAATAAGGACACAAGAATTACCAAAACAGTTACTTCTCATTTAATCATTTTGGTTTGTTTAAACTCTTTAGTTATTTGGGAAAAAAAAGTATTGAGTACTTGCTGAGTGCTAGATATGGTACTAGGTCCTATATGTGGATGTGTGATGTGTCTGATCCAGTTCTTACCCTACTGTAACTTACATTCTAGTAGGCAACTGCATGAGAGTGCCTTAAGAGCTATAATAGCAGAAATATAGACTTCTAAAAATGAGAAATAAATGCACCTTCTCCTCTACTAGACTGTTAGAAAAATACATATAACAATATTAAATATATACATATACCTAATCAGACTTATGGGTTTGGAAAGTGGGATAATAAGGCTAGTAAAGATTTCCTGGTAGAAAAAAATATGTAAGTCTTCAAGAGTATGTATAAGCTCAGATAAAGTAGGAATGGGAGATGATGTTTGGAGCCACTGTGAATGACAGGAAACGCTATGGTCACTGATTCTGGGGATCGTACAGACCTTTTACCTTGTGTAAGCTAAGCAGTTTTTAGAGTTACAAGGAAAAGAGATGTAAGATACTAGAGGAAGAAACATTTAAGAACCTGAAAGGACTTAAGTCCATCTGGGAAGGAAAGGGGAAAGGGAGGAATGGCAAAGGTTAGGGTGAAGTGTGTTGGGGGAATAGACGAGTGAGAGAGTCATTTGTGGTTAAAGAAATAGCTAATAAACTGGGTCTCAAAGTTGTTACTTTATTGCTGGAAGAGCAAATAAGAATTACTGAAGGCTTTTAGGCAGAAAGTGAACATATTCAGATTTTTGTTTTTTAAAATATTACTCTAGCTTTTATGTAGAAATAGATTGGAGAGCAGCAAGACTGAAATTCTGGAGTCTAGGCAAAAGACCATGTTTTGAAATCTGAGCAAGAGATCAGGTCATCTGACTTTTGGTTTTGGGTGTAAATATGGGGAAAGTAAGACATTCTAGAGAGAAAATGTAAGAACATATTTAACAAAACTTAGTGATTAATTGGAGGTATACATGGTGTCCAGGCTTCTGGATGGTGGTCATATTAAATAAATCAGGGAGCCAGGGAGGAGAAACAGAATTTACAGAGGAGCTGATGAGCTCAGGTGAGTATTTTAAGCTTGAAGCACCTGAGGGACATCTAAGTAGAGATCTAATGGACATTTGTGTATTCTTGTAGCTTACTCAGAAAAGTGATTTGGGCTGGAATTATAGCTTAAGAGTCATCAACATAAGAGTGGTAATTGCGTTCAAAGACAAGATTATCCACATAACGTCAAGTAAGAGGAAAAGAGGTCCTAGATCAAAACTATGAAGGATGTCGTCAATACTTAATGGAAGGGCAGATGAGGAATTCACAAAGGACATAGGAGTGTAGAATCATATAAGCAAGGAACAGAGTGTTTTAAGCAGAATAGAATTGATAGTGGTCCATAATAAGGTGAACTAGGATACAGACTGTAGAGAACCCACCAAATTTAGCAACAGAAGGACCATCAGTGTCCTTGATAAGAGAACCTCCAATGAGCCTTTGCTGCTAGAAATCAATGTGCAGTGTGTTAAAGCAGAGCTGGCAACATGATATGGAGACAACAAATAAAGATAGGTTGTTTACGATAGAGGGTTATCTGTAAAGGAAAGTCAAGAGGGAAATAACCAGTGTAGCACATAGACTTCAAGGGTTGTTTTAATGATAAATAATACTAGAGAATGTTCAAATGCTCATAGAATATGGGATCGATCTCTTTCTCAAAATACTGATCGGATGATGTGAAAAATCATGCCTTCATAAGCAAGCAATATGGAGACAGTATATTCCCACAGAACATATTCATGGAAGTGTTAACACAAAATATTTTACGAAGTAATGACCATTGCTAAAATCACATTTGTAAAATCCAGTGTGCTTTATTAAATCTTCATGGGCAAGATGAACTGATAGACACATAGCATTTACTTGTACAAATGTTGAGAATTACAAATTGAGGAATCATTATTTCTAATGATAGATTCTTAAAATTCTTATTATTAAAGATATAATACACTAAAAAAATTTCAGTTTTAGCCTCCTTCCATTGATTCAAACAAATGACACAAAAAGTGCAACTGTGCATAAATACTGTCAAGCTTTGAGGAATATCGGTTTCTGGAAATGCTCCATTTTATTGGTACTGAGATTTTCCACAGAAACTCACTAAACACCTCTTTTTGTAACTATCCCATGATACTCAATATAAGTGCCATGCACACAGTCAATTTCTGGTAAATTAGAAAGTAACTATCATAATCCTATTATTTATTTATTTATTTAATTTCAATGATGTTATCATTGAATCTTCAGTATTCTAGAAATTCTTTGTTTCCAGTGTATATTCATTTATGGAATAAACTACTCTTTATTTTAAATTATAGCAATTTTAGAAATAACCTCATTATTCCAATTTCTCATGTTCTGCAGACATCTCACAACTGAATTTCCCAGGCTACAACTTCAATGTGGCAAACACATAACCAAACCAAAGTAGAACTGACAGAACCGCGGCAGAGCACGTGGTCATTTGTTCAATCACTTGGTCATTCAACAAACATCTTCGAATTAACTAGAATATGTGCCAAGGTCTGGACTTAACATAAAAGATACAAAGAAGAATCAACTGTAAATAGTCATTGCTCTCTAGGGCAAATCTAGGGAGGAATTCAGACAAAAATAAATCCTCATATAATAATAGTATAAAACTCAAAAGGGACATTAAGACAGATGTATTGACTGCCTTAGGCCATGATGTTGGACTAGGGAGATTATACACTAGGTTCATCTAGGAAAGGTCTGGTATACACCTATTGTCCCATGACCTTTCCTACCCTTTTTATCCTCTAAATAAATACATTAGGAAAGATCTTGTAAGGTGAAACAGAAGTCCATTAGAAAAACAGGAGTCGGTGGGTGGGAAACGGTACCTTATGCAGAGGACAAAGGAAACAATAACATGGGGTAATAGAGAAACTCTAGCAACACAGTATAGTTGGGCTGAAGAGTATCTCTGGGTGAGGTAGTCATCAGGGACAAAGTCAATTAGAAGGATAAACAGAGTTCCAAGTGTCAGGGACCTTGTTGGTCAGACTAAGCAATCTGAACTATTTGGAAAGCAAACAAGGATACCCTTGGAGGATTCCTGAATTTCAATCTAGAATCACACACTATACTCATTTTTTCAATTTTGTATGATGACTTGAGGGAAATATGCCAATGAAAAAATCAAGCTAAATCATTATATTAATATTTAGTCCAGGATTTGGAATATTTATTGCGAGTCAAACTAACCCGTTAGTCATTGCATATAAACAGGTTGGCTAAAATCAAATTTTAAAATGTAGATATCAATAGGTAGTCTCTGCTCTCAAAGGGCTTACAATTTTCCTGTAATTGTGTCACTTGGATCAGCTTACACAGATCAGAAGCAGAGACAGTAGAGATAACTCCTGAATAGAGAAACTAGGTTAAGAATAATGGGCACAGATATGTCTCTGTGGGTATGTGTGCATGTGTGTGTTTCAGATAAGTTACTGATTTTCGCTGAGCCTAAGTTTTCTCAGATGAAAATGAGAACCATGGAGCCTTCCTTACAGGGTGAATAATGGCAATCCAATGGAAAGGAAGGAGGGATATTTATTCCAGGCAAAATGAACAAGAGAAGTAGAAACAACATATACAGTGCTTGTAAAGTGTATAATAGGCCTTCAAGAAATGAGAATTATTATGCTGTTATTCTAGTTCATGTTAAGTCTATACTCTGCCCTTCTGTTGCTGTTGGGAGGAGGATCTCTTTGCTTTTATAAGAGATTTTAGAGAGAAAAACCTGAAACCAATGTCACATGTAAATTTGGTATGTGTAAACTGACAGGATAGCTTCAAAACCCATATTGATAGTGTGTATTACAGTTTTCAAAGCTATGTCACAGTCTGATCTCATTAGATACTCTCAATGGCCTCATGGGAAGGAATACATTTCCCCATTTTACAGGCGAGGGCACAGAGAGTAAGAAAAATCAATTATTTGCTTCAAATTGTACAACTATTTATTGGAAACACTCGGGCTCAAAAATATCCCATTTCCAAGTCTTTAACCTTTATGAAATACACACTGTCCATGAAACATGCCAAACTGATTTTATCATCACTAAGATGAACTTATCCATAGATCTATGTGCCCCAAAATCTCACTGTCTCAGTTCTTGGGTACCTCAAGTCTAAGATCCCAGGGCATCTGTCTATGAGTAGGATATTCACAGTGAGTAAACAGGTAATGCCAAAAAAATCTAGGTGTGGGTTAGTAGAATCCAAATAAAGGATACAGAACATCACAACTCATATTCAAATATGTTAACTAAAGAAATGATTTCCTATTACTTAGAGTGAGGGTCTCAAAATGTTCCTGAAACAAATCTTGAAAGGTATTCCCTCTGTCTAGTTGAAACTTTGTAATCTTTGAACAGTAACTCTATTCCCTCACTCCACCTCCCCAGCCTCTGTTAACCATGATTCTACTCAATACCTCTATGAATTCAACTTTTCTTACATTCTACATTTACGTGATATCATGTGGTATTTGTCTTTCGGTGCCTGGGGGAAAAATGTTCATGTACCTCAGAAGTAAACATATTTTAAGCATGTACCCTATATAAATATATATTTACAGACATATGTTATTTTAAATTACATTGACACTATTTAGTTTTGTAGACAGAGCTTACACATTGTATATACTATAAACTATACACTCAAAATATTAATTTCTAGAGAACAAGATAAATAAATTTTTTTTTCTCACTACCCCAATTGTTTAGCATGCATATTCTTGGGCATGTACATTCTACTTTGGTAACCACTGACCTAGATAATCAAATTCAAGGTTGTTGGAGTGACAAAGTCCTTCATAACTTCACTGATGTGTGTAAGGGTGTGTGTGTGTATGTGTGTGTGCTTACAATCCCCACTAGATTTTTAACTCAAAAGGGAACCAACAATGCCTTCGTATTTTTTCCTCTCTCTCTTCAATCTGTGTTCCCTGAGATCCTTTTCTATTTGGTTCACTGGCCCTTTCACTCCAAAGGAGTTTCCACTGTGTGGAAGAAGGAAATAGTTTCATTATATTTTGGCTTTGGGTTGTTTCTTTATTTAAAACCTTAGTTTAAGTGCAGACCAGAGAATGACTTGAAAAACATACCCTAAGAATGAGTTTTTCCTAGTACAGTAGACATAAGAACTCTCTCGGTAGGGGGAGTCAAAAAGAAAGTTGGGGAGGAAGCAAGAAAATTAGATGCTTGTAGGTTTCCGAAGAGGGGGCCTGGTGTGGCAGTATTTCATGAGCAAGAAGGACAAAGGCAGATTCACTAAATTTCTTGAGACCTTTGAGTGCAGCCAGGAAGTGGCTACATTTTTCCTGTCCCTGAAAAGAGTGTGGGAGTTGACTGAGGAAAAGAGTTGGTCGTGGCAAGGGATACTTAACTAAAAAGATGCATGGGCCATGCAGTGTTAAACTCAAGAAACTGAGGCCTTGAGAAGTGGACCCATGGGCAGATGCTCAAGAATAAAGACATTCAGAACCAAGGTGCAAACAAAACTGTGCATCCATAAGATAACATTGTATACAGACATATCCCCTGAAGGCCATACACGTTTCATGAACACTTGGGAACTGTGATGCCTACACAGAAAGAAGAGGGGGAGGAACAATCCTAAACGGAAACCAATGAAGAAAATCTAAAATCAATATGGTTATGTTTTCTATCTTCAAGTAGAAAGGGGTCATGTCCATCCATTCAAAAGAATGACTAAGATGAGATTAATCTTGCATTTCCTGGATGCATTTTCCCCAAGTTGGAGTGTAAGCCAGCTCTTTGGAGCTTTAGAACTAAGCATCATCTCTTCTTCCTTGCTGACATATGTTCTATTGAACATCTTTTCTCAAAATAGACCTGTTTCGCCCACATTGAAAATCTGTCAAGGCAGGTCTCTCCCCCCTTCCTGGTGATCTCCACAAGTGTTGGAAGGAATGTCCTGGCAGTCATGGACCTGCCCACTTACTGCCAGGTGGTGCCGATTCAACTGGGCCCAGAGCCCATATGGCATCTATGGCTTGAGACATAAGTATCATCAGCCACAGTATTCCCCAAATTCTTAAAAACCCTCTGCTTTCTCAGTTAACACTGGGCTCATTGACATCTAGTACTGTTGCTTTTATTCTAGCTATTTACTCGTATGTTTGAGTGTTTTGTTTACTGATATTTCCTCAGGTTTTGTTTCTTTCCTGTACATCACTGTAACGGCAGCACATTCTCCACACACTGAAAGATTCATTGTCCGTCCTTGAGCATCATCTCTACTGTCAAATGATAGCCCTCGTACACATCCACTGCATTCATCATTGTCTCACTATTTATGTTTTGTATCTCTCAATATTATCATAGGTCTTTAGTTTCTAACACTTTCAAATTAGCACTGTCTTTGAATTAGGCAAAATTAGATTTAAAATTTTGCTAAAGTACTCCACAACTAAGGAAGAACAGGGGCCCAACTGGTTAACATTAACTATGGTAGGGATATGATAGGAGTGTTGACAAACCTGTACTTGGAGCTAGCTTTATTTCTATTTAGGCTATTTCTCTTTCTCCATCCTTCCTTCCCTCTCTCCCCTTCCTCACTCTCTCTCTGTTCATATGTGTATATATATTCACATATATGTATACATATATATACACACACACATACATATACACACACACACACATATGCACAATAAAGAACTGCCTGAGACTGGGTAATTTATAAAGGAAAGAGGTTTCATTGACTCATAGTTCAGCATGGCTGGGGAGACCTCAGGAAACTTACAATCATAGTAGAAGGTGAAGGGAAAGCAAGGCACCTTCTTCACAAGGTGGAAGGAAGGAGAATGAGTGAGGAGTGAAGGGGGAAGAGCCCTTTATAAAACCATCTGATCTCATGAGAACTCATTCAGTATCACGAGAATGGCATGGGGAAAACCACCCTCAAGATCCAATTACCTCCACCTGTTCTCTCCCTTGACACATGGGGATTATAATTCAAAATGAGATTTGAGTGGGGACAGAAAGCCTAACCGTATCAGTGTGTGTGTGTGTATTTTATTTCTGGTAGATGATCATGTTCATCAAAACCAACTATATAATCACAATATTAACTGAAATATCTGACTTTTAAGAACTTTAAATATTTTAGAGGTTGCCTATGGCTATACAAGTAAATAACTTGATAGAGCACATTCTTTTAAATATAAAATGAGAGGAAATAGTCTTAATTAGATTATTACATTTTCCCCATGGATGTGTCATAGTACATTCTAGAGGAAAAAAGTAATTTCTTATATGAAGATTAGAATAGGTATATTTAACAAGCAGGTATTGCTTGTGGAAATGCTCTAAGATGTTAGAAAAAAAGAATAAGATCTATTGTTTCATAGCACAATAGGGTTGCTATACTCAGTGATAACTTAATAGTACATTTTAAAATAACTAACGGAGTATAATTAGATTGTTTGTAACACAAAGCATAAAGGCTTGAAGGGATAGATACCCCATTCTCCACGATGTGACTATTTCACATTGAATGCTTGTGTTAAAACATCTCACATACCCCTTCAATATATACACCTATCTCATGTGCCCCATCGATATATACACCTACTATGTACTCACAAAGATAGAAAACCCATTGAAAGAAAAAATTAAAAGAAAAACGGAAATACTCTTAGAGATTATGACAGGTAATATACTTCTTAGTGCATTTATGTATGTGTTTACTTTCGCAAGAGATAGACATAACTGTCAGCTTCTGGATACAGCTCAGTGGATAGTGACTTTTGCTAACACTTAATGGATTCCATATGTTCAATAAAAAATCATTATGAGAAAGTTCACTGAACCTTTACACAAACTAACCATGCAAAGCTCAACTCAAAAAGGCACCTAGGAAGTGAATGCAATACTTGCATATTTCCTTTGAAATGAATAAATACAAAGGCATTTTATTTTAATTGATTTAAGGCATAATAGTTTCTCTTCCATAAATAATTAAAATAGAAAGAAAAATAGCATATAAGGAGACTTACTGATATCAGGCACTGTCCTAAGTATATTATATACACTGAAATATCTATCAAAACAAGTCTATGAGAGACTATTATTAGATCTATTTGAGAGAAAAATTAACTGAGGCTTATGTAGGTTACCTTCCCATAGGTCATAGTAATAGTGATGTAATAAACCAGGAGTTTCACCTAGGCAATATGCCCAAAGCCCAAGTATTTCAATCATTATATCAGACTTCTACATTTACATGCCACTGATTTTAATTTGGAAAGATAACTTTTTTCTAGAAATGTTTCTCTATAGTATTTTGTTCTAATACAAATGTTAATACCTTTAAAATAATAAAAGTGTTAAACAAGTTGGTGGGTAATAATCTGACATTCTCCCAGGTAAGGGGATTTCGTATAAGGTCTTCCTATGGCATGGCCACATTAAAGTCCTCACTAAGCAACATGTTATTCAACTCTGTGACACTGGGAAGAGAGTATTTGCCAGTTTTAGAAAGCAAATGTTAAGAATCTAAACATTATCAAGAGGACGATTTTGCTTAATTTTGAGCTTTCAAGACTAAAGAAGTATATAAAGGAACGTGGGTATAGTTCAATGATTACATAAGGGTCCAGCCTAATCAAATCACCACTGAGGTGGCTATTATACACCAAACATACAATCAGAAAATTGTGGCTCATGAGAAGTTTAACTTAAACCCTTCCTATTCAATAGGGGATGTCTTAGGACCAGGATGTTTGATGGTATCCCTGAAACCACAATGCCTATTAATGTTAACAGCCTACTTAAAAAACAACAACAACAAAATCTACACATATCCTTATAACTTTATTTATTTATTTATTTATTTATTTATTTATTTATTTATTGAGACAGAGTCTCACTCTGTCGCCCAGGTTGGAGTGCAGCGGCGCCATCTCGGCTCACTGCAACCTCCGCCTCCAGGGTTCAAGCCGTTCTCCTGCCTCAGCCTCCCAAGGAGCTGGGACTACAGGCACTCGCCACTACACCCAGCTAATTTTTTTGTATTTTTAGTAGCGACGGGGTTTCACCATGTTAGCCAGGATGGTCTCAATCTCCTGACCTCGTGATCCACCCACCTTGGCCTCCCAAAGTGCTGGCATTACAGGCGTGAGCCACCACGCCTGGCCTATATCATTATTATTACTATTGTTATTATTACTATTATTCCAATGTTAATATGGTGTCCACAGGTTTAAAGTAGAAATGCTATTATTTAATCTTCTTGTGTTCGTATTTAATAAAGAAAAATATAAGCATTATGACAAGGCAGTGATTTGGACAGGATGTTTCGAACACAGGCATGTTGACATACAACTGGAAATGAGCCCTGATGTAGTTTGGATATTTGTCCCCGTTCAAATCTCAAGTTGAAATATAATCCCCAATGTCAGTGGTGGGGCCTGGCGGGAGGTTTTTGGGTCATGGGAACAGACCCCTTACGGTTTTGTATTGTCCTCAGTATAGTGAATGAGTTCTCATGAGATCTGGTTCTTTTTGAAGTGTGTGGGCATCACCTTCTGCCATGAGCAAAAGCTCCCTGAGGCCTTCCCAGGAGCCAAGCAGATGCCTGTGCCATGCTTCCTGTACAGCCTGCAGAACTATCAGCCAATTAAACTTCTTTTCTTGTTGAAATACAATGCCAAGTGTTGGAGTTGGGGCCTGGTGTGAGATGTTTGAGTCATGGAGGTGGATCCCTCATAGCTTGATGCTGTCCTTATGATAGCGGGTGAGTTCTTGAGCGATCTGTTTTTTTTAAAAAAAATGTGTGGCAACCTCCCCCTGGCTTCTGCTCTAGCCATGTGACATGCTTACTCCTGTTTCATCTTCCACCATGAGTAAAAGCTCCCCGAGGTCTCCCCAGAAGCTGAGTAGATGCTGGTGTCATGCTTCCTGTACAACCTGCAGAATCATGAGCCAATTAAAGCTCTTTTTAAAAATACATTACCCAGTCTCAGCTATTTCTTCATAGCAACACATGCTAACACAGGCTCACCCTCCCCATCTATCCTTAATACTCTTGTTTTTCTGCCTATTTTATTCCTATTGTATCTACTCCTCGTTTGATGTTAAGAAAGAGAAATGATCTTTGCTTCAAAAATTCAAATTATAATCCTAAAATCTCTTTGATATAAGTGTTCAATTTAAATTAAAAGGCAAAACCAAAATAAGACTAAGCATAAGAAAATAATATATTTTTCCCTTAGTTACCAGAGTGATGTATTTGAACATTTTAAATGCTTTCAAAAAATTGAATTTCTAAACTGTTACCTCTACTTAATCCCACAGAGGTGATAAAATTATTGGCAATTGACTATCACATGGATAAAGTGATTGACAATTTCATTCATTTATTCATAGTTCCTCATTGATATATGTATCCCAAAGGTCTCCTTTTCTGCTCTCAAAGAGGCAAGCAAAGGACATGGAAACTGTAATAGTAAAAGCTGTATACTCTAAGGTGGACATTAGAAAGTCTCTTGGTTTACAGGTCAATTTTAATCCTAAAGACAGAATAATCTACCTATATAGAAATCATCAAACAAATAGAATCTTTGCCTTATCAGTAGTAGGAAAATACAAACCTACATTTGTGTCCTGAAAACCAGCATCAGCTATATTTTAGTTGTTCACATACAACCAATATAATGTAATGGGTAGAAAGTGATCATTTTTCTCTATTTTGACCCTTGTCATCACTGGAAGAATATGGATTCCATTAAGGTTCCCACATTCATTACCTTTCTCCTCACACAGAAATTCAAACATTGAGAAGTCTCTTTGTGGAGAGTTTTATTTTGTTTTGTTCCTTTTGCATTAAAAGTTCAATAACATTTTCTCAAGTTTACAAGCTGAATGAACAAATGGCCTATTATAATTGCATTTCATATTTTGGGCCCTTAAACTTTGAAATCTACATTTCCAGATAGAAAGTTAAAAACAGGTGGAAATGCTGCTAAATTATTTGATGAGTTTCATATTTGTGATGCTCTCATTTTAGTTATATTAAGGCAAAAAATCAAAATAAAATCCCAAGGCTTGGAGTTTGAAACAAGTGGTGAAAGAGAAGGAAGCATTGATAAGAGAGGCAGGAAAGATAGATTTAATGGCATTTTTTGTTTTAAATAATGCTTAGGAAGAAAAATTATGTTTATTACACTCAGTTGATTTCCCTGTGGAAGAACAACCTTTTCCTCTCCTCAGTTTGGAACTCATACTCTTTGCCACGTTACCTGTGGGAAATTGACTTGAACAGATGTTTTGGTTTCATATTAAATCTACAAATTATTTTGCATAATTCCCTAGTGCCCATCTACTATAATTTTTATAATGTCTCTACTCTTCGTTTTTTACATACTATAACAAAAGAGTCAGAAGACATAGTGCATAGTCAATAATTGGCTCACTGAAATGCTTAGAGTTTATATATTTGTAAGACCACACAAAATGTCAAGCAGGAACCTTTCAGTCATCACAATCTTTATTAATACTTTCTTGAAATTGACACTTTTTTGGCTTCATATGCCAAAAAATGAGAGTAATAATTGACCTTATGCTTTAGGACATGTTTCTTCTTAAATGCTTTTTGTTTTAATATTGGTAACAATTCTACTACTAATAATATCTATGGTTTGTTGAATGTTAGTCTACATAGATGCACAGATACATGGATATAGATGACAGATAGATGACAGAGAAAGAGAAAGAAACAGAAATATTTTTACTTTGAAAGAAATACATTATCTCTCCCATCCTAATAATCACCTTTCAAGATAAGTTCACATCTTATTATTAGAGATGAGAAGATTTAGTTTTAACAATAGTGTTTGATTGAACTTGAAATACACAGGTGTGTAAGTATTAAGACATTCCTAAAATCTTTGCAGATAATTAGAAAGAGTCTAGCAAACTTTATCTGTAATTAAATATATATATATACACACACACACACACACACACACACACACACACACACACACTTAATTTGGAATGTGCTTTAGTTTTGGGGTATTTTTTGACCACTCTGTTCCTTGTCCCTTGCCTGTGATTAATGAATATAGAGTGTTCATCTATTGACACTTTTATCCACTATCTCTGGAGGACAAATGTGAAGTAGTTGCCAAGACTCTAGGCAGTTCCGCATATCATTAAAATAAAAATTTACAGGTTATGTATTTCCATGAAATATGACAATAACAAATTGGAAGGCTGAGGGCTAATTTTACACATAATTTTACAAATCCGTTTGTTAAGAATGAGCATACAATTTATACATTGACATTCTGGTAGTTCATCAGTTAATAAAACTAGTGAAATGGAAGAATGCATTGAAATTTAATTATCGATATCTTCACACATTTGCTGACTATATTAAAACAAATACATTGAACTGAGTGGTTCCACCTCCTAACAATTTATAACATCTTCAGTTTCTGCCACTAATATTTATCATTTATCTTATGAACAGGTCTGTGCATGTAAATAATAATAAAAATGATAATGAGATAAGTAGACATAACTATCATTTATTAAGTATATGATATAATGCCAGGCCTCCTACATATATCATCTCATTTACTGCTCACAATGAACCTATTAAGTAGATGTCACTGTACCTATTTTAAAAATGAGGAAGATAAAACTTACAGAAATTTAACATTTTGCCCAAGATTTCAAAGCAAACTAAATACATGAGTAGGGATTCGAACTGTGGTTTTTGTTTTTTTTTTTTTTTCATTTGGAGGCCTCTGCTCTCAAGTATGCTTTTTAATTTTTCTCTTGACACATATCATAAGGTTTCTTCTCATTTTTTTCACATCTCTGGGCCTCTGCTCTTACTAGTTCCTTATCCTGACTCATTTCTTTAGATAGTAGCATGTTTCATTCCTTCACTTGATTTAGGTCTCTGCTCAGATGTCACACTCTCAGCCTCCTCTCCTAACCATTCTTTCTAAAATACTGCTTCCCTTTTTCCTTTACCCTGATTTTTTTCATAGCACTTTTAATCTGATATTGTATCATATTTATTGGGTGGTTTGCCTCCCCTGCTAAAATGTAAATTCCACAACAAAGGGACGTTATTTTCTTTATGGATGGATACCTGGTACCTGCAACAAAACCTGGCACAGGCTGATTGGCAACTATTGGTTGAATAAGAGCAAAAATAAATGACCACTGAGGTTTACCCTAAAATTTTTAACTATCTTGATGTATACAAATAGTCTATGAATGTAACCAAACTATGTGGACAGAGGTTGACTGGGTCTCAAGTTGTGTGCGTGTGTGAAGGGTAAGACATTTTAGAAGAAGTACCTATGCTGGATTTTGAAACTCTGAAAGGATAAACGAATGGAGGGAAGAAATAGTAAACTATGGGGTACTTGAGAACAAGAAAAGACAAAAAAATGAATGAAAGCCACTGCCATTTCCTGGAACACAGAGTTAGGAAAATATGTTTTCTATATTTGGAGAAATACTCAAGTCAGGGGAAGGAGAACAGATGACTGCCAATGAAGGGACCTCAAAGCAAGGTCTAATTGGGATTTGAAACAACAGCATGCATTCACTTGCAGTTCTCACAAAGAGGAATACTATGTTCAACTGATTCATAAACTTGTAATACGTCTTTTAAAAATCCCTATTGCTATTAGAAATGATTATGGAAAGCCTTCAGAATGGAAGTTTTATTTCTATTGCTGGTAAGGGGTGCAATAAATTATTCATGCATGACCGTAACTGCAAGGAAATGGGCATAAAGAGGTGAGGTAAGTAAGAATAAGTGCGAGTGCATATATAATTACTAAATGGAAATGGGTTGACAATTTTGATACAAAAAGGCTCTCTGGACCCCAAGTTCAAATAAAAGACCTGAAGTGATACATTTATTCCTTATCCCTTCAGTCTCCATTTTCTATAAGCGACCCCCCTCCACAAACACACCATTAAAACTGTACAATCTATGACAACAATGGGAATTTATCCAAGATGTAGACGTAGAATTGATGGGTCAAGTTGATCCACAGTTCACATCAGATACCATTAACTTTTCATAGCTCTTTACCTCATCTAGTATAAGGACTCAAAAATATTGCTTGAATGAACCAGAAAATTGAAGGTATCAGGCTTTAGTGATACCTAACAATTAGTTGGGTGAGATTCTGCACTTGAAAGGCATTTGGTTTTTCAGGAAGAAAGACTGTTTTTCAGTAATTTTTGTATTCTTACTGAGGTGTTCCTTACACTGTATTCCATCCCTAACAAAATGCTATTTACTCATTATCAGTTGTACTGTATCTTGACATCTAATTGGCAACACAACGCATTTCTCTATAAATTATCTCATTTAAAGAGTTACTTTCCTAGTTAAGTGTATTTAACAACTCAGATTCTGACAGTTTCTTAATAAACATTTTTTTGTATTTTTAATTAAAATCAGCAGAGTATACACAAATAGAAACACATTAAAGAAAACTATGCATTTTAATAAAACAAATGTGCAGGTCCAGAAATGTTCATAGAATCTTGATTATATTTACCTTTAGTATTATGCCAAATGTGACCGGTCATTTTTCAAATTTGAGCATGGATTGTTTTTTTTCTGCCTAGGTCAAATAGTCTAGGAGTTCAAAACAGGTTTTTAGGGAGTTACTTAAGTCTATAGAAAATTATACTTTTAGGAAGTGTTGTGGTTATGCCAAGTGGGAGAAACGTAATAATAAAATATAAAGTTTACAAATTATAGTGCCAAGGTTATACAATCACTACATAACTGAAAATAAAATTTAACTGCTGTGTACATCATTTATCTAAATCAAAGTTACCTATGCTTAATTTGAAATCATTGTAATAATGCTAATAAATGAAAGAACTGAACTGGTTTCTACATTAAAATGTACAATTAAAGCTACTAAGTGTGCAGCTGTACTTTTAATATGTGCATTTATTGTAGTAAGGATAGAAATTGTTGATTGTAAATGTAAACCTTATGTTCTATAAGGAATGATTTATTAAAAAGGGAATCCATTACAATCAATAATATCACAAAATTTTAAAGATAATAGATGTTTTTCATCCAGTTCAAAATGCTTCACCATGTGGGCTTTTTAATCATATCTTTTAAAACTTTTGTGTCCGTTAGAAGTATAAGTTAGGTAAGTTTCCTAAGTTAACTGAAATAAAAACACATTGAATTTCTTAAAATCCTAGCAAAATAGTGTAAAATAACATACCTATAGTCTTCTCTGGCACATCTTTATATGAATAACGTGAATCATGTATAAATATCCTTGAAATATGTCTTTCGTTTACATTGCCTCAGGCTACCTTCCTTTTTTTTTTTTTTTTTTTTTTCCTAATAGAGACGGGGTCTCACTGTGTTGCCCAGGCTGGTCTTCAACTCCTGAGCTCAATCGATAATCCCACCTTGGCCTCCCGAAGTGCTGGGATTACAGGTGCGAGTCACATCGCCCGACTTTCAGGCTGTCTTCTTGATCACAAAATTACTGATTTCTTTTTCAAATGGAAATGTATTTTCTAACATAAAGTATAGGTTAGACAAATGCACACCAAATGTTAAATTCCCTTCTCTGTTCATTCATCTCTGTAATTATGAAGAGACAAAGTTTAATAATATGAAACCTGATGAAGAAAAAATAACCCCATAGTTTATGAATGTGCATTCCCCATAGTGAAAATAGCTCTTGGTAACTTAATTTTTAATTTCAATTATGTATTTTATATAAGGAAAAATCACAAAATAGGCTGCTTAGTGTAGTGTTGAAATATAGTGTAATCATAGAATGTAATTTTATTTTAGAGAAATGTTTAAATAATTTAGAAAACTAAAAAATGGCCTACTTTTTATGATGTTAAATATATGGAATGCTGAATTAAGCGAGTAAATTTTTCTTGGCAAATAGTAGACACACTAGATACAGCTGAAGTGAATGAATGTATAGAAAATCAGTTCCTTAAAAACTCCTCAATGATGCTATTTAGAATCTAGTGATAATTGAATCTTAGTTTAAAAGTGAACTAAGATAACTAAAATATTTTCATGTGCTTCTTTATATAATCAAGGCATAGGAGTTAAGGGTTTCCTGTCATTGACAGCCCTAGAGAAGTTACGAAAGACAAATATGAGACTTTAAATGATATCTGACATTTGGGGGCACTGCACTGTCATCCTTTTAAGCAAACTAGATTCTCTCTCCACCACAAACAGATAAGTGGGAGATGCAAGTACACCTTGCTCTTTAAACTCTGGATCTTTGTATTCACAGGACAACATTCGATAAGGCCATCCATCCATTGTAATGGTGATCATGAAATAATCTAAGTTTACTTTTTGAAGTAATTTCAGAAATGTAGAAAAATATGTTCCCAGGAATTTTAGTATTGGGTAGAAATACATGCTTTTCTGCAAGTGCAGTATAAAAGTATGAAAAATAGGATGGAGTAACAGGAAAATAAGTTTTCTTAGTTGAGCAGGTTATCTAGGCATAGAACTTGAGTAAGTAAATTCCCCCAATAACTAATCTTAAGGTACACTTTTCACATAGAAGTTAAATCACATAAGGATACACTCTTGCTCCTCTAACTATTAAACCAAGGTCCATAATTTTTTTTTTACTTAGTTTCCACTCCCAGAGATATGAAATATAGATTCTTGACCCCAAATGAATCTTAATACATGGATGAAACACTTCAAAAAGTATAGTTTCTTTCCTGTTTCACCAGCCACCTGACCAAATCACCTTATCACTCCTTAATTCAAAATTGATTGTGCTCTCTAGTCTAGACTTCGAGTGAAAAATATTTCTTGCCATTTGTATTTTTCTTTAATTTCCTAGTCCACTTTACTGGTCTTCTCATTATATATTCAGAATAAAAGAAAAGGACCACAAGAAGAATATCCATTATGGTACTATATGAAAATGTGGCATGAATATGACTTGACTAATCATACAAGAATCAGTAACATCACACTACTGTCCACAGATATTGGTTTAGTCAGATTTCATTGGTTTAGTCGGGTCATCGAGAAACCTGCTTGAAATTAAGTGGGAAGGTGGGCACAATGATAATCAAATTTTATAACATAGCATATTGAAATAAATCTGAAGCTGACATTAATTGGAAATGATTGAGAGTAGTAGATCCAAATAGCTGCAGTACCTTGAGCAGCAAGGGATGAACTGTAATTGTCATAGGCCCTTTACTTACGCACTGAGGAACAACTCCACCAAAACTTCATTGCTCCAGAATAAAAATACACTATAAAAGGAGAGTTGCAATGCCTCTTTCTTGGTGAAAGACTTTGGGAAGACTTGGGCAATAAAGAATACTCACAAATTGTGAGTTTAGTTTCCTGAAGTCTTTCCCCTTCTCTCTTATATATTCCCACACCACCACTAGATTTATCTTCCTAAAATAGTTTTAGAAACTTGCACAATTGAAAATACAAAATTGACAATCAGACTAAAAGAAGGTATAATAGTTAGATCACGCATTCATGGACCTTAGAATGGAACACAGTGGTCAATGAATCTAAGAAACTCTCAAATGTAGAATTCTCATCTAAGCATCCCTAACAGATGACAAGTCAATTTTGGCTTAGACAGTTTCAGCTCATTGCTTTGTGATGTTCAAAATACTACGGAGAATAGCTACAAGGAAGTTATCTCATAAAGTATGCTGAAACATTCTTTCCTATACATTTCATCATTTGGTCCTATTATAGTTTACTAGATCAACACAGAATGAATTTTCCCCTCAAAAAATATATGAATAAGGGAATGATACACATCAGAAAAGGTACATTTCTTTATTTTGTTAGCTCTTTTTCATTACTTTTAGCATGGCTGGCAAAGCTCTCAATGTCATGCCTTTGTCTACTTTACTATTACAGAGGCATTGTTTTTTTTTTTTTCCTTTGTCCACTCCCAAGCCACACATACTACTCTTCAGTCCTAAATATGCTCTTGACTTTTGTCACTATGCCTTTGTTCCCTGTGTCAAAGGTCTTCCATGTTCTAAATGTCTTCAAAGACTTCTTACCTGTTAAGGTTGGTTCTAATGACATCTCCCTGTGCAATCCTCCTAATTGCATCTTTGTTGGCACACACACATACACACAAATAATATATGCCTTGTTCATAAATCACACTTTATTCTGCTTAAAATAATTCTTTACATCTTGTCCATGTTCCTCTCCCTAGTTCTGTAAACCTTTTGAAAGAAAGTAGGATCTATACCTTAAGGTCACCTAATTTTTTTTCTCTTAAAAAAAAAAAAGACCATATGCCTATATCAAAGGGGGGAATTAAATGCACATAGGAAAATACTGATTTTGTCCATTAGACTTCTAAATCTATACATAAGAAGCTTTCATTATTCACATATATTCTTAATCATATTGTATATGTGGGGTGTGTGTGTGTGTGTGTGTGTGTGAGAGAGAGAGAGAGAGAGAGAGAGAGAGAGAGAGAGAGAGAGAGAGAGGACTAAGGAACCAAAAAGTAAGCCAGGAGCATAAGGAGGTGTTTTCTTTTTCTACAAAAAAAATCTAGTTGACCTGTGCACATTTTTTTCACTTTGGAGAAGTGACTTCTCCTGAAGTAAGCCCTAACAAGTGTTTACTAAAGCTAGAATTAGCTGACCACTTGCTCATTTGCTTACATATCCCTGAGGCACCATATAGGACATTGCTGATACTATGGAAATGACGTACAGAAGTTTGGACATTTGGTGAGGACCATTTTTTACTTTTTTCATTCCTTTCTCTATGTGAAGGAAATTTAACCATATTATATATGCTTTAATACCTTAACTCTCTCTCTTTAATGTGCGAGAGAGAGAAGAGAAGAGAAGAGAAGAGAAGAGAAGAGAAGAGAAGAGGTTAAAAGGACAACGAAAATAAACCAGAGATACAAGGATACAAAGAGAATTTCCTTTTTCTACTTCCAAAATCTAGTTATTCTGTGCAAAAACGTTAAGAACGAACTGTGGAAGAAAACTATGCATGGTGAAAATGTTGCTGTTTAAAAAGTACAATAAAACAGCCCATCATAGAGGAGAAAAAACACCGGCCTAGGAGGAAAACTGCCTGTGTTCTATCACAGAGCTAATGCTAACAAGCTGCTCATTGACGAAAATCTCTTCCCTTATATCAGACTCAATCTCCTCATTCATAAGATGAGAAATTTGGACTGGATTATCACTGAAATTTGCTCCACCTCTAAAATGACTAGGGTTCCACATTCTGGTAAATGAAACAGAGTAATTTTTAAAATTAAAGATATTATCACAGGTGTGTAATCTTGCCTGTTGAGCAAAAATTAAGACTATTTTCAAAACAATGTGACATTCAATTTATAATAACCGATTCAAAAAGTGTATTTAAAAATAAATTATAGCTAGATAGGAGAAATAAGTTCTAGTGTTCCATAAGACTGAATGGTGACTGCAGTTAGCAATAATATATAGTTTCAAATGGCTAGAAGAATGTTGAATGTTCCCAACACAAACAAATGATCAATGTTTGAGATAATGGATATGCTAATTACCCTGATCTGATCACTATACATTACATATATAAAAACATCACTAGATTCTCTGTGAATATGTACAATTGTTATTTATCAATTTAAAAAATTCTTCAAAAGTGAACAATGTAAAATAGTAGACTTGATACGAGGTATAAGGAGAACTTCCCAATCAATTTTGGAACATAAAACTTCATTTCCGAGGCAAAGGAAAAGCTTGACATTTTTATATAATTCCTTTGCCAGAATCCAGGGGATCTACTGTGTTTCTGAAAAATGCATAAAATCACAGTATCATGATACTTTGGAAATTTAGGAGGCTGTTATACTGGGTTTAGTCCTGTCTGTTTGTATCCAACAAAGAAATCTTTCTTTTTCTCCAACCCTCAGTTTCTCCATCTTGGAAATAAGAAAGTTAGATGTAATGATAACATGAATGTCCCTACCTCTTAATCTTTCAGTTTTATGTGACTCCGGTAAGAGTATCTTCTCTCTGATCAAGCAGTCTGCTTAGTGATTTGATAAATTAAATGATAAACTTCCATTTGCTTAAAAAGTGTTTTTCTATGTATTTGTCATTATAAAAATAATTAATTTTTGAGTATTTACAGCATTGTCCTTCCAACTGCTAAAGAAACTCATGTCCTTGCCATTTTCTTCCTCAAAGAATTAGAAAAAGAAGGACAAACTAAGTCCAAAGTTAGCAGAGGGAAGGAAATATTAAGATTAGATCTGAAAAAAAAAAACAAAATTGAAATAGAAAACAATAGAAAAACCAACAAAACTAAGGTTTTTAAAAAATATATATCAATAAAATTGACAAATCTTTAGGTAGATTAAGTAAAAAAAAAAAAAAAGGGAAATTCAAATAAGTAAAATCAGAAATGAAAGAGGAGATATTACAACTGGTATCCAAAAGGAATGAAAATGATTATAAGAAACTATTATAAACAATTGTATGTTAACCTAGAAAAAATTAATAAATTCCTTGAAACATACAATCTACCAACATTGAATCTTGAAGAAATAGAAAACCTGAGCAGGCCTAAACTAGTAAGGAGATTGAATCACTAATCCAAAACCTCCCAACAAAGAAAAGCCCAGGACCAAATGTCATCACTGGTGAAATCTAATGAACAGTTGAAGAAG
This sequence comes from Macaca nemestrina, assembly GCF_043159975.1. NCBI lineage: Eukaryota > Metazoa > Chordata > Mammalia > Primates > Cercopithecidae > Macaca > Macaca nemestrina. Next base: position 128,444,163 of record NC_092145.1, on the reverse strand, counting down.
AATTCACACCAATCCTCTTCAAATTCTTCAGAAAAATTAAAGAGAAGAGAACACTTCCAAGCTCATTCTACAAGGGGCATCATTATGCTGATATCAGAGTCAAAAAAAGACACTAGGAGAAAAGTACAGAACAACATCGCTGTTACATATAGATGCAAAATAACTCGTTAAAATATTAGCAAACTGAATTCAACAGTATATTAAAAGGATTATACATAACCATGTAGGATTTATTCTTGGGATGCAAAAATGGTTCAATTTATGAAAATTAATCAGTGTGATACAGAACATTAACAGGAGAAAGGCTAAAAATCTATGGTCATCTCAATAAAAACACACAACCAACTAGGAATAGAATGAAAATACTTCAACATAATAAAAGCCATATATGAAAAACCCACAGCAAATATCACATTTAATGGCAAAAGACTGAAAATCTTTTCCCTTAAGATCAGAAACAAGACAAGAATGCCCACTTTTGCCACTTCTTTTCAACATCATACCAGAAGTACTAGCCAGAACAATTAGATAAGAAAAAGAAATAAAATACATCAAATTTGGAAAGAAAGATGTAAAATTATATCTGTTTGCAAATTAGATGATCTGATACATAGAAAATCTTAAAACTATACCACACAGAGACATGGTTAGAACCAATAAACAAATTCAGCAAATTTGCAGTATACAGTCATTCAACAGTTGTGTTTCCATGTGCTAGCAACATACAATTGAAAAAGGAAATTTAGAAAACAATCTCATTTACAACAGCAATAAAAAGAATAAATAATTTAGTAAATTACCCAACCAAGAATGTAAAAGATGTGTGTGCTGAAAGTTATGAAATGTTGTTGAAATAAATTGAAGATGACAAAAATAAATGGAAATACCTCTCATGTATCGTTTAAAAGCCTATATATCCAAATCATCTACAGAGACAGTGTAATTCCTATCATAGTCCCAATTGCACTTTTTACAGAAATAAAGTAAATTTCCTAAAATTCATATGAAACCACAAATGACTCCAAAGAGCCAAAACAGTCTTGAGGAAGAAGAATAAACTGGAGGCATCACACTTCCTAATTTCAAAATGAATTACAAAGCTACCTCAGTCAAGACCACACAATAGTGGCATAAAGGCAGACATATAGACCAATGGAACAGAATAGAGATCCCAGAAATAAACCTAGCATGATCTTCAACACAGGTGCTAAGAATACACAATTGGGAAAGGATATCTTCTTCAACAAATGGTTCTGGGAAAACTGGATATACACATTCCAAAGAATGACATTGGACCTTTATCTTAAACCATACATAAAAATCAACTCAAAATGAAATGGAGTAAACACTTAAAATAGAATATGAAACTATGAAACTCATAGAAGAAAACATAAGGGAAAAACTTCCTGACATTGGTCTTCACAATAATTTTTTTTTGGATATGACACTAAAAGGACAACCAACAAAAACAAAAATAGACATGCAGAAATATATCAAACTAAAAAGCTTCTACACAGCAAAAGAAACAATCAACAGAGTTAAAAGCAACCTATAGAATGAAATAAAATGTTTGCAAACCAGATATCTGATAAGGTGTCAATATCGAAAGTATACGAGGAACATAACTCAATAACAACAGCAAAATTTTGAACGACCCAATTTTTAAAATGAAGGAATTGAATAGATATTTCTCCAAAGAAGACATTAAATTGACCAACAGTTATATGAAAAGATGTTCAACATCACTAACTATGAGGGAAATGCAAATCAGAACCACAATCATACACTACCTCATGGATTAGGATAACCATTATTAAAAAAAAAAAAAAAAAGCCACAGTGCATTACATGTGTTGGTGAAGGTGTAGGGAAATTGGAGATAGAGACTGCTGGTGGAAATATACAATTTTGCAGCTTTTGTGGAAAACAATATGGAGTTTCCTCAAAAAATAATTACCATAAGATCTAGCAATCCCCCATCTGGATATTTATCCAAAAGAATTCAATTTAGGTTCTTGAAGAGATATTTGCATTCCCATGTTTATTGTAGCATTTTTACAGTAGCCAAGAGGCGTGAGCAAACTAAATGTCTATTGACAGGGGACTGTATAAAGAAGTTATGTTATATACATACAATGGAATATCATTCGGCCACAAAAAGGAAATCCTATCATATACTACAATGTGGATGAATCTTGTAGACATTTTGCTAAATAAAATAAGCAAGTCGTAAAAGGACAAATACTACATGCATCCACTTGCATGAGGTATCTAAAGTAGCCAAAATTATAGAAACAAAAAGTACAATGGTGGTTGCTAGGGGCTGGGAGAGGGAAGAAAGAGTGAGATGCTGTGCAATAGGTATAGAGTATCAGGCATGCAGGATTAAAAAAAATTCTAAAGATCTGGTATGCAATATTTTGCTTATATTTAACAATACTGTATTGTGCACTTAAAATGTATTAAGAAGGTGGATTTCATTAAAAATAAAAATAAATGCTTCATTAAGAAAAAAATCTTTTTCAACACATACAATTCTTTGTTAATGAACTTAATCACTGAATGCCAACTGGTTGGGAAATGGTATACCTGATGACATAGAAAGTCATCAGACTGCTAACACAGTATTTGCAACTTCTACTGAGGGTGGGAGCACCAGAAATACATATATGAAGAGATAATAAAAGTCCAAGGCAACAATATAAGATGTAGCATAAGTGACCTCGTAACGAACTGAAATAGATATTAAGTTGATACTAAATGTTGTATATTAACAGCAGTGTAAGATCATTGTGAACTAGAATAGCGTAGCATATCTTTTGGACTAAGGTAAATTATTCCAGGCTTTAAATTCCAAAATATTTAGAGAGTAAGAAGAAAATAGAGAGATCATTCAGGCAACAGTTGCAACGAAAGTAGAATTGAAGGCCAGAAAGAGCTCAGCATGCACAGGGATAAAACAGGAAGAGCCCAGCGCTAAGGATTCACTCAGGGGAAGGGTGGGTGATAAGACTGAATGCTTAAGTTGGTATAAGATGGTAAGATATCTTAAATATAAATCTGATGTTTTAGTTTTTAAAAGAATTTTATAAAACAGGTTTTTAAATAGCTGTAGAGATTCAAAAGAGAAACGAAGCAGTTGTACCCCAAAGTAGGATAATAAAGATCTCTTGATTGTGTTACATTATAAATGTATACTCCATCCATAGTGTGATGCCAAAGAAGGAGGAAACAAGTAGTTTGTTATTTGTCTTCAATTTATGCTATGTTTCTTCTCTGTTTGAAGAAGTTGACCTGTCTGCTCAAAAGCCATATCCAGCAGACCCACCGATTATTTGCACAGTGATAGAATTTAAGGGTCAATTACATTTACGGACTAATTTATTTTCACTGGGTTTACTGATGACCCTAGAAAATGTAAGTGGTGACACAGGACTGTAAATGCTTTGTTACATTATAAAGCTCCTTCAATAAATTAAAAAGCTTAAGTGAAAATAATAATCTATCCAACTTTGAGTGGTTTCTCTACACTTTTTAGTGATCATGTACTAGTAAGAAACCTAAAAAGTACTGCTGAATGAATCGTCAATTTGTCAATCTTTTGGAAAACTAATACCTTCTCTATAGCTATTGAAAATTCAGAGGCCAGCTTACAAGAAACTTAATCTATATCATCCTTCCTCCAACCTTACCACAGCCATGATTTTATCTTCATTTAAAGCATGAGATTGAAAGATGCATTGTGAGAGAAGTTCCGGTTTGCTACTTCCTTCATTGTTATTTTTAATCTTTGAGATATACAATAAAGCCTCATTAACCTGAAAGAAAGAACACCCCTCCAGAACACACAGTAATCAATGGCAAAGTTAATTGGAATTGAGTTCTTTTAACAATTCCGCCTTAGCAATTCTACAATGTTCGAGTGATAGACAGTTTTAATCAAAGCTTGGAGTATTTGAAAAAGAGACAAATAATGTAAGGAAGGAGATAATTTGTGACTAAAACCTCGTCTTTCCACTATGGATTTCCTTTTCTTTAAAGTTTCAGGTTTGGAGCTGAAACACTTTTTGAGTAGAGAAGACACAGGATTGGACAGTGGTTGAAAAGAAGTTGGTCTGGGTGCAAATCCTGACTGCAGCATGTTAGCTGAGCCATCCTGGACAAATTACTTAGCCTCTCTGTGCTCCAGCTTCTTTGCCTGGAAAATGGGAATAATAAAACCTACTTTGGCCTGGCACATAGTAAACCTTCAATAAAGCAATCATTATCATTTTTATGAAGAAAGATAAAACATTTTTCTTGAACCACTTCTCCACGTTGTTTTCTAAAAGGTTAGAGCTCACTGAGAACCATAACCCCAGGCCAAGGCAGAGTAAAGAAAGATATATAATTCTTCAGATCTAATTAGTTATTTACAGACACCTCAAAATGACTATAATATTACCAACATACCTAAAAGAAAAGACAGGTGGGTCAGGCTAGTACATGTTTACTTCCTGCACCGAAAGCATTTTGATTGATGCTATTCTGACTCCTCCAAATTTTAATGGCTCCTGTTAACCAATTTCACCTGCACACTGAGTGCCTATTCCTCATCTCAGCTGGTAAGAAATTAAAGTGTCTCAGTACAATGACAAGAAACTACAGAGCAGGCTATTCATAGTTGTGAAAACAGTATGAAACAGCTATTATCATACCTCTATAAATTAAAATGTTATTTTCTTTCTACAGTTGTGCTCTGAGCTACAAGCATATCAACCATTCCTGGTGGGGTCCAATTCATTATTTCAGCAGACGTAAATAATTTTTACTACAGGCATTTGAAATTAGAAGGCGATTCAGCATTGGAATTGAGAATTGTCCGGACCACTGCTTTACAACCTTGGAATTAAGAAATTTGGAGGTGCCATTGTTCCCTCAGGTCATTTCCATCACTCTCTAATAGGTCTTTTGTTTTTGTTGGGACTGTTGTATTTGCCACCTTTGGTCAAATGAATCTGAAACAATTCTATAGCTAGAGCAACACCATGAAAGATTATTTTGTCACTGAAATGATGAGCTAGAAAGGAAACACATAGGAAAATCTTGCTCAGCCTTCTATAGCTAAGAAACCAATGTATGGAGACCAGAAGAGTAGTTCAAGTTCTTCAGAAGCACATGAACTCTTTATTCTAATAAATTACAGAGTCCATATGTGGGAGATGCCTCACTGTTTAGTGAAATCATTTCATGGAATAATGTAGACCAATGTTTCTCATGCTGGTTTCTCCAGGTCTTAGAAATCTGAGGATTCAGTTTTAAAATCTCCTGGAAAATATGTGTATACATATTCTGGGTCATTCAGCTCAACTGAAACTGATAGCTGATTGTCGTGTTCCTGCTTTGTTGATATTTATAAGGTCTGGCTTAGTATCAAGCAGTTATGTAAAGTGTAAAGAATTGATGAGAATGAACATTATGCACCCTCCATGAAAGAAGACCAAATGACAACCAAATGTATGAAGAAATGTTAAACACAATTAGAATGGAAGAAAACAGGTAGATGAGGAGTTAGTCAATGCTACCTAAGAATACAGATATTAACGTAGAAATATGTCCTTGAATAATTAAGTGACAAGAGCTAGACACAGAATATATAATTTCATTTCTATTTAAAAAGGAAAGTTTATATTAAATTCTATACATGTTATAAATATATATATTAAAACATGTTCATATGAGTACAGATAAATGTCTTGATGTGAATGGATGATTCGCATGAACACTTAACGAACTTAAATGGGGCAAGGCAGAAATGTATCAGCTCTTTATACGACACTATTTTTAATTTGTTTTAATGAGCATGTGTTACTTTTGTATATCGGGAATATGTTTCTTTAAAAGTATAAGTTAAAAGGATTTTAGAATAAATGGAAGTTTTAAAACAAGCAGCTTGTCATATGAAGATTTCATACTAGTCTTTTTGGATTAATATTTTAAATAGGTTAACACATTCAGTAAAGTTTAATCTGCACAAATTGCTTTGTCTTCCACAGAGGATCTATGTGGAAAACAGAACCAAAAGCCAGTCCAAACAAGTAAAAGAGAAACTAAATGTAGAGTTGGAACTGATATTCAATTCTGGATTAGAAACTGATTATTTGAGGAATCGCCATACTGTTTTCCATAATGGTTGAACTAGTTTACAATCCCACCAACAGTGTGGATCTAGAACTAGATGTACCATATGACCCAGCCATCCCATTACTGGGTATATACCCAAAGGATTATAAATTATGCTGCTATAAAGACACATGCACACGTATGTTTATTGCAGCACTATTCACAATAGCAAAGACTTGGAATCAACCCAAATGTCCATCAGTGACAGATTGGATTAAGAAAATGTGGCACATATACACCATGGAATACTATGCAGCCATCAAAAAGGATGAGTTTGTGTCCTTTGTAGGGACATGGATGCAGCTGGAAACCATCATTCTTAGCAAACTATCGCAAGAACAGAAAACCAAACACCGCATGTTCTTACTCATAGGTGGGAACTGAACAATGAGATCACTTGGACTCAGGAAGGGGAACATCACACACCGGGGCCTATCATGGGGAGGGGGGAGGGGGGAGGGATGGCATTGGGAGTTATACCTGATGTAAATGACGAGTTGATGGGTGCAGCACAGCAACATGGCACAAGTATACATATGTAACAAACCTGCACGTTATGCACATGTACCCTACAACTTAAAGTATAATAATAATAAATAAATTAAAAAAAAAAAGAAACTGATTATTTAAAGGAAAAAGCACAGTAAACTCGATTCTGTTGTTTCAGTAAACCTGACACTGAGTTTTTTGTTTGTTTGTTTTTTGTTGTTTGTTTTTAAGACGGAGTCTCGCTCTGTCGCCCAGGCTGGAGCGCATAACTGAGTTTTTTAAAAAAAAATTAATTCTGACAAAGCTTGAGATAATATTTTAATAGTGAATCACTACTAAGCAACTATTAAGTATTCAACATTCAATTAAGTCAATTCAGCTTTTGATGTTTCAGCCAGGTAAATGCTCAACATGTGTGGATACAGCATGTTATACTTTTCCATTTGTGCAGAATTTTCTTTTTTTTTTTTTTTTTTTTGAGACGGAGTCTCACGCTGTTGCCCAGGCTGGAGTGCAGTGGCGCGATCTCGGCTCACTGCAAGCTCCGCCTCCCGGGTTCACGCCATTCTCCTGCCTCAGCCTCCTGAGTAGCTGGGACTACAGACGCCCACCACCGCGCCCGGCTAATTTTTTGTATTTTCAGTAGAGACGGGGTTTCACTGTGGTCTCGATCTCCTGACCTTGTGATCCGCCCGCCTCGGCCTCCCAAAGTGCTGGGATTACAGGCTTGAGCCACCGCGCCCAGCCTCAGAATTTTCTACTCAAATAATGTTTTAAGTATGTCTAACACACACACACACACACACACACACACACAGGATTATATATCCATATCCTTCAACAAAATCTGAATATGCCTTCATAAAAATCTTTTGTTTAGGTTAGAAAAGACAATCTATCCTTTGGAGTGATCGATTGCCTATGAGTTTTGTCCCCCCTCAACTGCTGCTTAGTCCATAAACCGAACCTCAGAAGTTCTGCTGGAAGCTACAGTGGAAGTCTTTCTATAGTATTCCTGTTGCCAAGACTTTGGAGCTAGTAGTAGAAACAAACTGCAAATGTTATTTACACTTTATGTAGTAAAATGATAACCTGAATATAAGACTGGGTCTCGATTATTTGTTTATTTCCACACTCCAAAAGTCTAGATCCACAAAATGCAGACCTAGGATTCCATGAACAAAAGGATGTAAACACAAATTTTTATGATTCTCCTATCTTTCAAATATACTTATGAATAGTTTATTACTATGGGACAGGTATGGATAAGTGTTGGTTTCTTTATGTTTTATTTTTATTTTTTGTAGGTACATAGTATGTATATATATTTATGAGTTACTTATTGAGAATCCATTCAACAAGTATACAAAGATTGGGGATATTAAAACTGAAAAGAAAGACAACCTGGAAGTTAAAATGTTTGACATTAAAATTTACTAAATAGAAAGTTTGCAAAATTTCACAAACGATATAAGTTCATCTGATATGATGGATGCTTCCAATTGTAGAATACAGAAATTATATTCCTGCGTTTATATTTTAAAGTTGTGAGACGTTTGGCCTAAATATGTAAATAGAAATGATTTAAAAATATTAATGAATAACTTAAGATAAGTGAATGCTATTACAAAGCTCAAAGTGGATGTTAACAGTTTTGACTCACTCAATTTATTCTTAACAAATGAATTATCTAACATTTCAATGTATATGAGATAAACATGTTTATATTAGAATGACACCAATTCACTCCTTACTATAAAGCTTCAATTATGTTTAATCTATAAAACCACTAAAGTTAGAGACTATCCATCATATTTTCACTATAAGATAAATACTATGGAGAAATTATGCATACATTTGTTACATTAAAATACTGTTAAAAGGATAATTTCTATGTGTGTGTGCATGTGTGAAGAATTATTCATTTCTCTATCCACTTGACTACTTGTCATTTCTCTGTTATATATAAGTGTAAAATGCAGACATACCAGAATTTTTGCATGCTGAGTTGTTGGGCTTTCTAGGTCTTAAAAGTGCCTAATTATTCTAAATTGTTAGATCATTAATCCTAGCCACAAAAACATCTACATTAATTTAAACCTTGGCAAACATTAAACAAGTAAATTACTAAAGTATGAACCATCATGCCCTGCTTCTCTTCTATTGTTTCTCAGCATCTTAAAGGATTTTATTTATGAAAACTTAGTAATCCCTTAAATATGTTTCTTCATTATATCTGAATTTCCCATTTGTTGTGTGTATGTGTCTGTCTGTATGCATGCATGCCCATGTGTGTAGGTGTATGGTGAGCTAAAGAGGCACACAGTATATACATTAGCTAGCTACAAGTTTTCTACCCAAATTTTCCCACAGGCCACACTCAACCCGTTCTTAAAATATTGCTTAGGCATTCATCTTCTCCTTCAGGATAATGGGGGAAAATGGTTATGCTTTTTATTTTCTTCTTGTAGATAATTAAAATTTTATTATTCACTCTAGCATGCTATCGATGCTTCAGCGGATCCTTTAAACATCTGGCCTGCTGTTTAAAATGCATGGAGTGAACTGACGTCAGCCCGTGCTGATAATCAGAGGACCTTCAATTAAGTACCTACGAAGCAACCAATGATAAACAAGAGAAAAGACGGTGCAAGTTTGCCAAAGAATTCTTTCATAGTCTGATTCTCGAAAGCAATTAGAATCACTTCTTTTGGCCTTGGAATTAATGAATTTTCATTAAAATTTAAATTTCAAATGATTCCAAGGATATCAAACTTGAGAAGTTGAGCTGATTGTCTACATAATAAATCACACCACAGGAACATGTCAAAAAGACTAATGCAAGTTCTTTGCCATCCAAAGTTTTGTTTCTCCTTGTCAGTGCTATGTGAACATATATAATTGCTTTCTTTTCCTGGAAGCAGCTTACCCAAAGACCTACTGTTACTATACTCTGTATTTCTCTGTTTAGAATTTTTGAAATTATAACTCCGAGACTAACTGAAAGTAGTTCAAGTCTACAAAACAAGTTTGTTATAATAATTGAATGTGATATGACTTTTATAAATTACTGCAGTTACATTCTTCACACTATAATTTGCTTAAATGAGGAAATAAAGTTGAACATTCTAATATCAACATATCCTGTATTTGAAAGTGACATTTAACTTAATAACACAGACATTGTCTTTACTTGACAGAAAACAAAATACACTGGATGTTTGTGTATGTGTAAAGTAAGTGTTGTATTTTGGACTGTACAGAAGTATAACCATGAAAAATACTAAACATTTTTGGCCATAGAAAGCAACATGGGTGTTTTGAAATGGTAATAAAATTGAGCAATAAAGCAGAAAAATAATATTCATATAAAAGTGGTCTTCTCTGTGGAAATTAAATATTTTAATCTTGAATTAAAACAGCACAACACATAAGTACTAGGCACATTTTGTTCACTGCTTTACTCATTCTGACAAAAGTGTGGGCATGTTTTCAATAACAAATTTCACAGTACCTCTTTCTTTCCTCGACAGAGTGAGTCTTCTTTGTTAAGAAAAAAATCTCAACAGTCTAAAGAAGAATTTTCTTAAATATGACATATCCATATCAAGCAGCCATGAAAGAATGTTTCTAGTTCTTACTATAGTATTTTTCTTGCCATGTTCCTCTTCATAGGTGTACTTTGAATCAGACTGATTATCAATGGTTTAATTGTTCAATATTTGTTCCATGTATTAATACTTTATAAAGGATTTTGAGCCTGGGGCAAAACCTCTGTACTAAGTTTCCCCCATCCATCTATCTTTTCCAACTCAGCATTTCAATAGAACTTAAATCACAGGGGTGCTGGCTTATAAACAAATGTATAACAATAAATAAAAATAGAAGATTGTGGCTTTAAGATATGTTCAGAGACTGGCAGAAAGAGCAGAAGTCCCAAACTGACCATCAAACTGTTATAATGTCCATTTTATTTGCCCCACATAGTGTTTAAATATTTCAGTATATGGTCAGGTTGGCACCTATTACATAGCCCTTACTACTTCATGCTTTTCTGTTACCTGACTACTCATGTGTACATTTTGTTTTGCAACACCTGCATTAGATGCTGACATGTTGATTGTATTCTATTATACCGACACTGCATGCCTAGCCTCATCTCGTCCCTACTTTCACAACTGATACCTGGAGCCCAGTTGCAATACCATTTTAACTTCTGTAGAGAGCAGGGCGTTTTAGTCTTCTGTTTTTACTGTAGGTATCATGAAGTCCCCTATGTATTTGGGTGCTTAAGAGATAATAATAATGGACATACTTATGCAATAAATAAATAATGAACATATTTATGCAATAAATAAATCAGCTCATGCAATAAATAAATGACTGGAATTACTTTTGTGAGCACAAACTAATGCTAACATTTTTTGGATGCACAACATGTCAGTACATAGTTACCAACGATGGATGGATAGAAATATTGTTTTAGAAAGTCTGAGTTTTAATACAAAAATGGATGAGAGAAGGAAGTTCCTGAGTTTATACAGATCACCTATAGTGGAAATTGGGATATGTAGAAATAAAATAAATTAAGCTTAATATTTAGTAATACAGTTAAAAGCAATTGAATACATAACCCATGGATTTTTCAGTCTACTACTTACAATTTCAGTATTAGCATGCTTTTCTCACTGAAAACATTAGAAAACTAGATTAAAATTTTGCAGACACATGGGCAAAGAATGTTTTTATCTTTCTGAAAGATTATCAGAATACGTAATAATTAGTTCGATAAATAAAGAAGTGACTCATAACAAAAATATAAAAGAATTCACATTGTGATCAAAGCAGAATAAGATCTCTGACATGACTTGATACAAAGAATACGCTTCCAATTCACCCAATTTTTATTTTTATGTATAATACATTAGATACTTTCAGTGACCATAAATATTTATATGACATCTTTTTTTTTTTTTTTTCAACTTTTGAGATCCAGAGAGTACATGTTCAGGTTTGTTACCTGGATATACGGCGTGATGCTGATGTTTGGGATACAAATGATCCCATTAACCAGATAGTAAGCATAGTACACAATAGTCAATTTTTCAACCCTTGTCTCCCTCTCTCCTTTCCCCTTCTATTAGTCCCTAGTTTCTATTGTTGCCATCTTTAATTTTGTAAGTACCCCACATTTAGCTCCAACTCATAATTGAGTACATGTAGTATCTGGTTTTCTGTTCCTGTGTTAATTTGCTTAGGATGATGGCCTCTAGCTGCATCTGTGTTGCCGCAAAGGATATGATTTTGTTCTTTTCGTGGTTGCATAGTATTTTATGGTGTATATGTACCACATTTACTTCATCCAGTCCAACATTGATGGACACCTGTGTTGATTCCATTACTTTGCTATTGTGAATAGTGCTGTGACAAACATATGAGTGCATGTGTCTTTTTGGTAGAACAGTTTGTTTTCTTTTGGATATATACTCAGTAATGGGATTGCTGGGTCAAATGATAGTTCTATTTTAAGTTCTTTGAGAAATGTCCAAACTGCTTTCTACAGCGGCTGAACTAATTTACATTCCCAACAGCAGTGTATAAGCATTCCCTTGTCTCTGCAGCCTTGCCAGCATTGGTTGTCTTTTGATGTTTAAATAAAGTCAGTCTGACTGGTATGAGATGGTGTCTCCTTGTAGTTTTGATTTGCATTTCTCTGATGATTAGTGATGTGATGTACTTTTTAAAAGTTTGTTGGCTGTGTGTATATCTTCTATTGAGAAATGTCTGTTCATGTCTTTTGCTCATTTTTTAAATGGTGTTTTATGAATTTTGTTTGTTCATTCGTTTAGGTTCCTTATAGATTCTGGATATTACACCATTGTCAGATGCATAATTTGCAAAAGTTTTCTCCCATTTGGTGGTTGTCTGTTTACTCTGTTGATCATTGATTTTGCCATGCAGAAGCTCTTTATTCTTTATTTTAATAAGTCCTTGCTTGTCATTTTTTTTTTTTTTTTTTTTGCAATTGCTTTTAAGGACTTAGTCAAAAATTCTTTCCCAAGCCAATGTCCAGAATGGTATCTCCCAGATTTTATTCTAGGATTCTTATAGCTTGAAGTCTTACATTTAAATCTTTAATCCATTTCCCAATGCTTATTTTTTCGTTGACTTTGTTGACGAACAGGTGGCTGTAGGTGTGCAGCTTTATTTCTGTGTTCTCTATTCTGTTGCATTGGTCTATGTGTATATGACATCATTTTAGGATTTTAAACCTGTTCAATGCCCTAACAAAATATAACTTTTAAGTGATTTGAAAAAAACTGCCTACTAAATCTAAACTTGGAAACTGCCTACTTAATTCTATAATGAGCAGGGTAACCTCAGCATAAATTTCAAAAGTTAGGCTAAACTCCGTATCTATTTGAAAAGTACCCATGAGCTTAACTATAATTTGAGATCACCCACCATAATATGGAAGTGAAGTAGGTGAGATTGGCTGGTTTGGGAATAGAGTTACAATGTTGTAAATTGCAAATTGGAACATATTGACCTGACAACTGAATAGAATATTTGCAATCAATATTGTTCAGAGATATTTTAGTCATTTGGCCCTTCTGTAACAGAGTCATAGCCCAATCCTTATCATGAAATACTTGGGACAAGTATCTGAAATGTTAAAAGTTTAGGGGACATAATTATGGTTTGTGGTGGTATCATATGCATATATCTAAAATCATGGCTGTCGTTATAATTGAAATTGTATTTACTTCCTTTTGACATGATGGCATTGAAAAGAAGAAATGATAAGTGTTTGAGATGGTAGATATCCCAATTACCCTGATTTGATCATTACACATTATATGCTTGTATCAAAATATCACTAGTATCTTAGACATATGTATAATCTCTATGTATCAACACAAAAATAAAATCTAAATATGTTTCTTTAGAAAAAAGGAAGAATGTCAGATTTTTAAAGGGTAATAATTATTTTATATGTAAAAATATTTTTCTCATATACATAATTATGGTAGAATTGAGTGTTTAATTAATACAGTAAAATATTCTAATAGCAATAGATTTGTGGGCACCATAACTTTCTAGAAGCAGCAGAGAAAGTTCTATAACTATCCAACTGAGTTTTATCTATGTTATATAAGGGTTTTGAATGCTTTTCTATAGCATAGTTTGATCTTTTTTCATTTGAAGCAGTAAAAGAAATTTCAATGAAGCATTTTAAGTATGGTGATAGATTAATGACTGCATACAATTTCACTTATTTAATTTTATTTCACCAAATTAGTCTTCAAATCCTCCAGACCATCTGTGAATATCTGGTTGACTTGTCAGGGTGCATTTTGCCTGAGTTCAGGGGTGCTGTGAATTTCTCACTCCAGTTTAAATTTAGGACCTCTGAACACTGTTCCTCTGTATTTAACATCTGATGGGAAGTCTTTGATAAGCAAAAACACATTCATTACCTGCATTCCAGAAATTAAACCATCAGTAACATGTTGCTACATTTTCACCTTAAACTGACAAGGAGGACATTATACCAAGATGGGAAAAATACGTGAGCAAATAGGCTAATTAGGTGCTACTGGTTTAGATTATCAGTCAGCAGCAGGACTGTAGGTAGCCACAGGGAGTACAGGCAGGGGAAGAAAGCAGGCTTGATCTAGATTCAAGCATGAAACCAGCACTCTCGAACATGATGGTGTAATCTGGAGCAGATAAACAGAACCTGTTTCATGATAACATTTATGATTATTTAGGTCAATCAGAAGGCTAGGAAGCAGGCGGTCTCCCCAGTCCACTCAAACTGCTGAGGAAGGTGAACCATGCAGTTCATCAGAGGGCTATAAAGGGGTATCAGCACTTCAGTTTACCATATGGGCATCTTGGGCTCACAAAACCAAACAGATTTTTGGTATCAAAAATAGTATTGCAGCCTCTGTGGAAACCACTCATAGGGTTTCTTATCTATGTAACATTGACATAATAGAAACTTGGGCTTCCTAGAGCCCATTCAGAGAACAAGTAAATGGGTGCAGTCTAAAAAGTAAGTCTCTGTCACTTACATCATGCTTCCTGAGAATATCACTTGCAACTGTGAATTATGCTGCTATAAACATGTGTGTGCAAGTATCAACCCAAATGCCCATCAATTGACAAGTAGATAAAGAAACTGGGTATGTATATATGCATGTGTATGTGTGTGTGTGTATATATATATATGAATATATATATGAATACTACTCAGCCATAAAAAGGAATTAACAGCATTTGCAATGACCTGGATGTGATTGGAGACTATCATTGTAAGTGAAGTAACTCAGGAATGGAAAAGCAAACATCGTATGTTCTCATTGATATGTGGGAGCTAAGCTATGAGGACGCAAAGGCATAAGAATGATACAATGGACTTTGGATACTTTGGGGGAAGAAAGGGGGTGCCGAGGGATAAAAAACAACATATATGGTGTAGTGTATACTACTTGGGTGATGGGTGCACCAGGATCTCACAAATTACCACTAAAGAACTTACTCATGTAACCAAATACCACCTGTACCCCAATAACTTATAGAAAAATAAAATAATAAAAAATAAATAAAATAAAAAAGAATATCATTTGCTAGGAGAAAGAATAAAACTTAATCTTGAAGATCAAAACAACCCTAGATGAGAAAGCAAATATATTACCTGATCTTTTTATTTTCCATCCTCATTTTCTCTTCAATGATATGTATGAAGACAAATAATAAGGTTAGAAAGGTAATCCAACTTGTTAGTAATTGCTCTCAAATTGATTTCTCTATTCTATTGGCATTTATCAGAATTATTTAAATTTCAAAGCACAATCTAAAAATTCCATGAGATAAATCTTATTGTAAATGAATTATATTACCATGGGCTTGATCATTATTTGTGAAAGTGACTTTATCTCTCTTGCTTATTATTAAATATAGTTTATGAACAAGGTGGCATATTTCCTTCTGTTTGATTGTTGTAAAGTACTCTGCATCTTGAGGGGCTGGGTGCTGATATATGTGCTATGATATGTAATATTAAAAACCCTTTGCTCTCCAATGACATTATTATTATTTGAAGTCATTTCTTAATGTTTCTAAAATATTTTTAAAACACTGCTCTTTTGAGATTTTAAAATTGTTATTTATATTGCAATATTTCATATAAATTAATTTACTCCCTAGGAGGAAACTATATAGTAAACAAAGATTTTTTTTATTACCTTTTTAAAAATAATGCCTTCTATTTGGGAAAAAAAATGCTTTACAAAAGAGGTTCCAAAAACCCAGAGGGGCCCACATTCATTGTGTTCTTTCTCGACTAACGAATTCCTTGAGTGCTGTTTCAAGTACAGATCATAGTATCTATCAATGTCTTACCCATTTTTCCCTGTTAGTGTTTCAAATATATTTTAATTCCTGTAAAATAATCTGGGATGTGGTAACAGATTATCACATACACATTAAGAAAATTTGGTTCAGGACAGGTCCACTGATAAAGTTTCCCGGTGTGCCCAATACTCTAGTAATTCCTTAATAGAATCCTAAGAGCAATTAGCTCTTTTTAGACCATCTTAGGTAGCCTGGAGAAAAAAATCACTCCAGGTATAGCATCCTTTCCTATTTTATCATTTCCTTTAACATCTAGTTTTATTATCTTAATGCTTTGTCATTTTGTTAGTATTTTGTATTCTTAATAATTTTTTGGTGTTTTATACTTTGCAAAGGACAGACATAGCCTGTGATGCAGACAGGGCTGCTTCTGTTAATGTTCTTTTGACAACAAAGATTCAGAATTAGCCCAATATCAACCTACAAATAAATGAGAGGGTTGGAAATAAGTGTAATGGTTCCGGCCAAAACTAAACACAAGGCCAGTCTGCTAAACTCATATGTTGCAAAAACGTACTTATTACTTCACTTAGCCTTTAAGAAAGACATGGGATGAATTGGGCTTTTTAAAGTAAGAAGGGGAAAAAAAGAAGCACTCTTAGTTCCATTATCCAGTACTCCTGACTCTGCAATGTAGATTATTTCCTCCTCTAATTGGCAAAATGGTGCAGGTTTTCAGTCCCTCGGTGAAAGTGACTTAGGAAGGGGCATTAATTCTTTCAGTTCACTAGGGTGTCATTTGGCAAATTACTATATGTGAGCAATAAATCAAAGAGTTCGAAGATGCCTTGAGAAATTCTCCAGGATTATTCTCTTGCCTTCTGGTAAATTAGAAACTTACTACATTCAATAACAAGTACATATATATTTTATAAACATGGCTACAAAATCATGGAAGAACTATTATTATTTTACATCCCCTCTTTTTAAATGTTTTCCTAAACACGTATAGTATGTATGTATATTTCAAACTGCCAAAAATCCCTGGATTGCAAGTAAAATTCAACTATTCCACTTGCAAAATGAATGGGTTAATTGTTCTTACTTTAGACTCTTTCAAGTTTTCATATAATAATTTAAACTGTTAAATATTTAGAACAAATATACTTCATTTGGTGACTTAATAGATAACAGAATAGAATTAGTTGTGAAAATTTATACTAATCAAAATAATGAGCTAATGTCATTTTGAATTGACACCTATATAAATTCTGATTTAAACATATTTTTACATCTCAAAAGAAAGAGCACAGCGTTAAGTATAAGAATCCATTTTAACCATAGAGAGGCATAGCAATATCTGATCTTATAAGGTTAAAAATATGAGAACATTTTCATAACGATATTAAAGTATTAATTAGTAAAATAGTTGCTCGATTATATTCCATAAAGACAGACAAAGAAAATTTTAAGATAAATTCCCATTTAGTAGGTAAATATTTTTCCCTCAAACAAGGGAATACATAAAGACATGAAAAATTCTCAAACTTTTTCTTTTTATAAATAAGAAAAAAACCTCAACCATATAAAAACCATATGACATAAAAAGCCATAGTTCTAAATGCTAGCCATAGAAATACATTATTATATTATGATACTATTTATCTGTTCATAAACATGACCTGCCTCCCCAGTGCAATTTTAGGATCAATGAAGAGGAGATCCTACATCCTTTTAAATTCCCCCAAAACCCTAGTGCATGGGAACAACATACAGTACTTTCTCAAAATAAAAAGTGGGATGATAAAGAAATTGCATTTACTATGCAAGGGCTATATACAAAGGGAGATTAGTGAACTATTTGGAAAAAGAGAACGATTATTAATATTTACTTTAAGACATAAAGTCAGAAACTATAGCCTATGGGCAACCCTCATTTGCTGCCTGTGGCGTATGGCACACAAGCTAAGAATGGGTTTTACATATTAAATCGTTGGGGAGAAATCAAAAGAATAATAAAATTTTGTAACACAAAAATTATACGATATTCAAATTTCTGTGTGTATAAAGTTTGCTAGGAACAAAACCATGCTCAGTAATGTATGTATTGTCTGCTTTCATACTACAACTGTGTTATTGAATAATTGCAAAAAAGGTGGCAAGCCTAAAATATTTACTAACTAGCCCTTCAAAGAAAAAGCCTTCTGACTCCTGCTTTAGGAGAAAGCACATACAAGGAGGTAAAAATAAACCTTTTTTTTTTTTTTAATTGCAATCAGATTCCGATTGGACCCTAAGAGCTCAATTGTGGAATCGGAAGGGGAAAAACAACAACAGCAACAACAACAAAAAACCGAAGAGGAAAAGAGAGCTGAGTGGAAAAAGTCTTTGAAAATTTAGTCCTAAAATTTATATTTACATTCTCATGCTCTCCTGAAATCACAGAAAGAGGGAACTTCTGCTTTAAGAGGACCTTTGAATAGACTGACAAGGAACAAAGCATTGAAGAGAGAGGAAGTGAACTCCTCAGAGAAAGCTCTAATATGAGAAACACAGTTCTAGAGAGAAGTTAATGTTACTTCATTTTTCTGTCTCATTTCTTTCAAGCTCTAAGCATGAGTAAGTGTTAACGGTAAGTAAATATGTATTCTCTCTGCCATTCTAAAAACAGAAGGGGGGGACCACTCGTAAAATTAAACACTGACTATAAAAATAATTTATCCATATGTAGGATTTTTTCAGTTGGAGAAAGCACTCAAGCCCACAGAATGTGTGCCTAGGTTCTGCGATAACAATGCAATAGAAACAGTCACAATTAACATACACGCACACAAACACAGAAACACATTTTCGTGCTTTCACTATAGTTACTTATGGAAAAAAATCAAATAAAATGAGGGCATTGGAAGGCAAACAAAACATGCAAATACTTATTTTTTGACAAAACTTTAATGTGTAGTATCACAACTGTCTGAAAATTTAACTCTCCAACAAGGTCGTTCTTGTGAAACCGTTGTTTATCTTGCAAGTTCCTACAGATTCTCAATTCTGTGCCCGTAATTTTCCTATCCCTCGAGCCCTGGTAAAGTTTTCATGGAAAAATATGAATTTTTTTGAGATTCTACATTTAATCTCTTAATTATTCTAAGGAAATAACATCTTTCCAGTGTTACAGATTTCATACCAAAAAAAAAAAAGTTATTTAGGGTTGGACGCAGCAGCTGACGCCTGTTACCTCAGCACTTTGGGAGGCCGAGATGGGCAGATTGCTTGAGACCAGGAGTTCGAGACAAGCCTGGGCAACATGGCGAAACCCGGTCTCTACTAAAGATACAAAAATCAGCCAGGCGTGGCGGCAGACACTTACAATCCCAGCTACTGGAAGATAGAGGCACAAGAATCATTTGAACCCACGAGGGGGAAGTTGCAGTAAGCCGTGACCGTGCCAGTGCACTGCACTCCAGCCTGGGTGACAGAGAGAGACTCCGTCTCAAAGAGAGAGAGAGAGAGAGAGAGAGAGAGAGAGAGAGAAATGTTATTTAGAACTAACAAGGCACTGTGCTGGCTGCTATGGGAGACACAAAGGAATGCAAAGTCATGGCCCTCCAGAGGATTATAACCTCAGCGGAAAGACAGACAGGTGTACAAGCAACTATGATACAAGGCAAATGGAGGTAATGATTTAAAAGAGCTAGATGGGGGAAGAAGGGATTACCTCTGGTGGGAAATTTTAGATGACTTCATGACAATGTTGTGCTCTGGCCATAAAGGAAGCATAAGACTTTTTTTTTTTTTTGAGACGGAGTCTCGCTCTTTCACCCGGGCTGGAGTGCAGTGGCGCGATCTCGGCTCACTGCAAGCTCTGCCTCCCGGGTTCACAGCATTCTCCTGCCTCAGGCTCCCGAGTAGCTGGGACTACAGGCGTGTGCCACCACGTCCGGCTAATTTTTTTGTATTTTTAGTAGAGGTGGGTTTTCACCGTGTTAGCCAGGATGGTCTCGATCTCCTGACCTTGTGATCCTCCCACCTCGACCTCCCAAAGTGCTGAGATTACAGGCGTGAGCCACTGCGCCCGGCCCATAAGACTTCTTTAATAAGAGATGCAGCAAAGAACATTCTAGGAAGACATTATTACATTATTGAGGCATGAGAGGGTAGAGCCTTATCTGCCTCATTCTCAGATTCATAAACCATGGGAGGGGCCCAGGAATCTGCATTAGTAACAAGCTCCCTAGGAGATTCTGATAGAGGGGTTCTGCAAACTGCACTCTAAGACTGACAGAATATTTGCCAAAAATTAGAGTAGGGAAGAACAGGAACAAGGTATAGTGTGAAAGCTATAGGCTTGATGATAATAAAGTGAGAAAGCAAGTCTAAGCTTGTGGCAAAGAGTCAATGTAATTTTCAGTGTAAGGCAATGAATGCCTTACTATGTCAATTTGATATATTTACAGTTAGGTCAAATAGACTCCATTTGTATAAAATTCAAAAACTGGCAAAACTAATCTATGGTATTAGAAATCACGATAATGCTTATCCATGGGGGTAGCATACAGAGATGGAAAAGGGGCAGAAGGGGGTTCTCTGAGGTATCATTAAGGTTCTGTTTTTAATCTAAGTGCTGGTTAAAGGGACATATTCAGTTTGTGAAAATTCATCTAACTGCACCTTTACATTATGCATGCTTTTCTACCGAAGTATATTATACTTCAGTAAGAAGTTTTAAAAATTAGGCTGAGTGGGTGTATTTCAACTAAAAGAAAACATCCTATAATTGTTATCTAATTAATCTCATAAAATTTCATAATAACTTAATACCTGTTTCAATTCTCTGAAAGCTATATAAATATGATACAATAGAATATAAGAGAAATGTTCAAAAACATTTTTGAGATCATTTTAATAGGGAAAATAACTTCTTAAAGCTTCCTTGCTAACACTTAAATCCCATGAGATTGTTATTATCCTTGAGTCTATTATTTGTCACTGTCTCAGCTTGCTATGCCCCTTCACAGTAAAACTTCTTGAAAAAGTTGTCTATAATCTTTGTATCTATCTTCCCACCTTATATTGTTTACTCAACCTACTCCCCTGGACTTTCCATATCCATCATTCAGTTGAAATTGCTCTTGTCCAGATCACCAAAAAAATTATATGTTGCCAAATCCAATAATCACTTACCTTTTTATTATACTGAGCCCCTCATAACATGCTAGGTTATTAATTACTCCCTCCCTTCAACACTCTGTTTGTATCTTTCATATTACCACACTCTCCTGATTTCCCTCCTAATTCTCAGTATTCTATATTGGATGTCCCTCTTCTATTCCACTTCTAAATATCTGAGTGTCTCAGGGCTTGATCTTGAGACCATTTATGTTCTCTTGGAGGTCTCTAGTGCCATGGCGCTAGATAGATACTTAATGTGTATCTCCCAGCCCTAAGCTCTTCTCTAAAATCCAAATTTATATTCAGTTTCCTAGGGTCTCTAATAAACATCCCCAAACTAGCATGTCCAAATAAAAACTCTTGATACTTTTTGTCCAAATCTGCTCTTACTTCAATATTCTACATCTCAATAAATGGCAATACCTTCATCATAATTGTTCAAGTTAAACATTTGAGAGTTAACACTGATTTATTTTCTTCTCCTACCAATTAAGCCTTGTTGACTACAAATCTGAAATCAGTCACTTCAATCTCTCCAGTACAATCGTCCTTGTCCAAGCCGCTATCATCTCTCACATGGACTACTCATTTAGTGACTGGTCTTTTTATTCCACTTTCACCCCCTACATTCCATTTTCTGTAAGCCAGTCAAAGTGAAGCTAATACTCTCCAATCGCTTGCCACCATAATTACAATAAAATCTAAACAATTTATAAAAACGAACGAGTCTTTATATGAGCTGGCCATTGCCTACTTCTCCAACTCACTCCTCCTCAATGTTTTAGCCGTATTGGCTTATTTTTGCTGTTGTCCCATGAATATGTTAACTTGTCTTTACACCAAACACTACGTATTAGTGGTACTCCTGCGTAGAATACTGTTCTTTTGATTGTTACTATAGGAGATCAATATATACCACTCCAAAATATGGCACTTTGACATAAAGATTACTTTTAGTTAGAGGCAAGAAAGAATCAATATAAGCAAAATGAAGCCTTCCTAGTACTTCCCTTGTCTAACTAAAAGCAGAAACTTCTGAGAAATGATAACTGCTATAAGCCCTCTCTCCTGGGAAATTGTTAGAGCCATGAAGAATATGAAAAGTTGATCTCAAGATAGACTTGGCATAAATAAACTATACTCCATGTTTCTCCCATATATTTACCTTCCTACAGTTTGGCAACCCTAAATACCTAAACCCCTGTTTTCTTTGTTTTGTCATTTCTCTACAAGTTTACTGTTCTTTCTTCAGATGCTATATAAACCCAACATTCTAACCACCCCTTTGAGTTACTCATCACTGAGTTTCTACCAGGTGTACGTGCACTGAATATTTTAATACACTTCTGCGGTTTTTCTCTTGTTAATCTGTCTTTTGTCACTCTAACTTTGTAGGACTCCAGCTGGGTAACCTAGAAGGGTAGAAGGAACATATTTTTCTTCCCCTACATCACAGAACTGGCCCCTTCTTGTCATTCAGATCTCTGTTTAAATAATGTGGCTCAGAAAAAAATGTCCTTGGTTGGGCCCGGTGGGCCACGCCTGTAATTCCAGCAGTTTGGGAGGCCGAGGCGGGTGGATTGCTTGAGGTCAGAAGTTCAAGACCAGCCTGGACAACATGGTGAAACCCACATCTCTAGTGAAAATACAAAAATCAGCTGGGTGTGGGGGTGCATGTCTCTAGTTCCAGTTACTTGGGAGGCATAGGCACAAGAAAAGCTTGAACATGGGAGGCAGAGGTTGCAGTGAGCTGAGATTGCACCACTGCTCTCCAGCCTGGGCAACAGAGCAAGAGTAAGGAAGGGAAGGGAAGGGTAGGGAAGGGGAGGGAGGGGAGGGGTGGGGAGGGGAGGGGAGAAAGGAAAGAAAGAAAGAGGGTGGAAAAAAAAAAAAAGAAAAACATGTCCTTGATAATCCAAACCAAAGTGGTCATCCTGTCACAATATGTAATTTTACCCTACTTTAAAGTCTCTTTATACATATTTTTCTAGTTTATTTTGTTTTCTGTCTCGCGTAAGAGAATGTAATCTCCATGTCAATACAAATCGTATCTTGATTGTTAATTGCTGTAATCCCAGTGCGCCCAGAAATACATGTCCTGTAATAGGTGTTTGATAAACTTTTGTTGAATTCTGAATGTTAACCCCTTTGACAAGTGACCTGACATGATGAATAAAAAATTACACGGTTTAAGGATTAAAAATATTTCCATACAGAATTGTTTACTTAATTCACAATGGCCAGGACTTGCCAATGGGTATAGAGCCCACCAGAAACTAATGAACTATTTCTTAAAATCTCATAATATAAGAGGAATCATATTATTAACTGGCCACTCTTCTGAGTTTTGAAAAACATTTTACAACTTAAAAAAATGATTCAAATAAAGCAGGGAGATGAGTAATGCAAGTAATGCCAAGTATGACTTGTGTTTATCTAATAATGGACTTTGTTACTTATAGCCACATGGAATTTTAGGGCTGCAAACAACAAGGAGAGGTACCTCCTCTGTAATCACAGTGTTGCTATAATTACAGATAAAGGTTTGTCAGCATTTCCATTAAAATAACTTCACTAAGCTGTTAAATGTCCATTAGCCTAATATACGGCGTATAATATCTTAGCTAACTGCCTATTAAAAACAGCTAATTAAAAATGGATGGATTTAATAAAATTATGTAAATACCCAGAAGAAATCAGCCCTTTAAGTGTGCACATTTCTATAACAATATAAGTGCAAGCTTTTTTCCCCAGTATTTGAACTGTCTCTTTATATGCATTATTTTTAAAACTTAACCTAAAATGTTCCGGAAAGGGATTACATAACAATAAGCACAATGTTGTCATAAGAAGGAAGAATGAATGGCTTAACTACTGTGGTGGATGCTGATGAACTACTCAGATTTCCCTTCAATAAAGAACGTGTCCGGCAGGTGGATGGCTTTCAGCTCTCAGTTCTTTTAGGGGTTGTCCCAGCCATGAAGAGCCCCCTTGCACAAGGTCATGACTTATTTCTGAGAAAGATATCATCAAATGACTGATTAATACAGGAGTAGTAAGGCTTACTGTTCTCAGGACTACTCTGTAGGGCCATTCTAAGATCTGAAGCTTCCCATATGTTTGGTCAATTGGGAAACAGCTCCATGGAGGTGCCCGATGATATTGTAATTATCCACATAGGCCACATACACAAAGTTCAACTGCATTGACCCACATCTTGGCAAATGCTCTGTGATCCTTCCAACATGGGAAGATAGGCAGTCTTGAGAGGATGTCTACCAAGGCAATATTCCACCCACCTCTGTATCTTTAGGGAAGTCCCTTACCTTGTGGAAGACGGCGATAGAACATTTCTCATCTGCCTTTCTGGTTATGGTGAGACATGTTATGCTCCATCTCAGCTCCCCTTAAAGTACAGCTGCAGAGTATAAAACTGCTTAATTGCAGGGTGAAATTGGCTTCTCAACAACAAAGTGCACACTACTTGTGTTGCCTGTCTTCTGGTCTCTTTACTTGTGGTATCATACTGTGGGACAAGTGACATGGGAAACTGACACCATGCTGATCATACTTTTGATGCCTATACAACTCTTTGGGTTGACTGTCTCATTAACTGCTGAATCTCTCAGCCTGCTTAACACTAAGGCTGTTATCAGGCCTGCATTACAGCTCAACTTCTCTTTCTATCCAATCCTGCTTCTCAGCCCTCTCTTGAATAGGTATTGGTCCAGTGGGTATTCCCTAAGAAGTATTCTGCATATTAAACTTTATTTTAGAGTCTGGCCAGGCGTAGTGGCTCACGCTTGTGATCCCAGCACTTTGGGAGGCAGAGGTGGGTGGATCACCTGAGGTCAGGAGTTTGAGACCAGCCTGACCAACATGATGAAACCTCGTCTCTACTAAAAATACAAAATTAGTCAGGCGTGGTAGTACTTGCCTGTAAACCCAGCTACTTGGGAGTTTGAGGCAGAAGAATCACTGGAACCCATAAGGCGGAAGTTACAGTGAGCCTAGATTGCGCCATTGCACTCCAGCCTGGGCAACAAGAGTGAAACTCTGCCTCAAATAATAATAATAATAATAATAATATTAATAATATTAATAACAAATAAAATAAAATAAAAATAAAAGTAAAAATGTTTTAGAGTCTGTTTCCCAGAGAACCCAACCTGTAACACCTACTCAGTATGGCAAAGCAACCAAAGAGGTCAAGGGCTGTATTCTTTCTCTTTTTATTTGGCTGTCAGGAGTTGCATTTTATTACTCTACCTGAGGAGCCCAGAGTGATTTTATATACACTATCTCTTTTTGCAGTTTCATATTACATGTTCTTAGTTGCTTTACTAGATGACTGCTGAGCAGGCATCTAGGCCATCTCCACTGAAGTCGTGCAACCTCTTCCAAAACAACTCCAGCAGGCAGCCAGGTTTGGAAGTACTCTATTCCATTACATCTAAAAAGTATGCCTTTTGTTTTCAAGACGGGATCTCACTCTGTCACCTAGGCTGGAGTGCAGTGGCAGGAGTGAGCATAGCTTACCACAGACTTGACTTTGTGGGCTCAAATGATTCTTCCATCTCAGTCTCCTGAGTAGCCAGAGCTACAGGTGCACACTACCTCGCCCAGCTATCTATCTATCTAATCTGTATGTATGTATGTATGTATGTATGTATGTATGTATGCATGCATGTATCTATCTATTTATTTTGTAGAGATGAAGCCTCCCTATTTTACTCAGGCTGGTCTTGAACTCCTAGCCTCAAGCGATCCTCACACCTTGGCCTCCCAGTGTTGGGATTACTAGTGTGAGGCACTGCACCTGGCCATTATTCCCTTTTATTATTTCCACTCATTTGTTTTATTGCTCCCTTTCTGAGCAAAGATGATGCTTTAACATCCTTTGTAAAAAACAGCCTTTGAGGTGAACATATATCTACTTCTCAGTTTTCCTGCAACTAGATTTTTCTACCCCATGGAAAAATAATCTCAATTATAACTAGTCCTAAGATCAGCTCTTTCGGGTTATTTGATTATTCAAAAGTCCTATGTAAATTGAAGACCTAAAGGATAAAAAGATCCCTCCCAACCATACCTCCCCTACATGTGTGATGAAAGCTTCAGCTGAGCTAGATGGCCCCTTTAATTATATTTTTAATTTATACCTGCTCGTGAGGGCAGAGAAAATAAAGGAGCTCTCCAAAGGGATTTAGGCATGGGAGTCAATATTAGATCCAAAGCAAGGGTCATTCTGTTCCTGTGTTTCTAAGGGCTTTCTCATTTACTCAGTCTAATATTTTTTAAGCACCTCTTATTGTCCTAGCTACCACCCTGGATGAAATGGTCAGAAAGCACTACATGTATTTGACCTCAGAAAAGTAATAGAAAGCCTATTCTGACTTTTTAAATGACATTTTTAAGAAGTCCTGCATGACTCCTTTCTATTATTTTATGAACATAGTCCATGGTGGCTTCCAACTAGCAACCCATAAACTTAACCTAAGACTTCTATTTAATGAGTCTGATAGCCACCTGAATCAAAAATCTTTTTTTTTTTTTTTTTTTTTTTTGAGATGGAGTCTCGCTCTGTCTCCCAGGCTGGAGTGCAGTGGTGTGATCTCGGCTCCCAGGTTCAAGTGATTCTCCTGCCTCAGCCTCCCGAGTAGCTGGTACTACTGGTGCGTGCCACCACTCCCGGCTGATTTTTTGTATTTTTAGTAGAGACGGATTTTCACCATGTTAGACAGGATGGTCTCTATCTCCTGACCTCATGATCCATCCGCCTGCCTCAGCCTCCCAAAGTGCTGGGATTATAGGCGTGAGCCACCATGCCTGGCCCTGAATCAAAAATCTTTTGAATAGATAAGGAAAAAAAAATCAACAGTGTTGTGTAAGGGGCTCATAGCCACTTCATGGATAGAGGTAGCATACAAAGCAAAATAACAGGGACATGCCACAAAACAATTCAAGACACTACTGGATTCTGTGAACCAAAACCTTGAAAACAGCACAAATCTATTCCAATACTTGGGAGATCAACCATTTAAAAGTAACATTTTATTTACAACTTCTGCCTGCTCTTCTTTTCTAGCCTGCTCTTCTGTGGCTGTTCATCGCAGCCACATTTGTAGGTTTAAATGTTCAGATTGCCTAGAAAGCTTTGCATATGCAAATATATGCATAATTATCTGGTTATGCTTTCTATCAGACTCATAAAACTGCTTTATTCTCTCCAACATTCTTCTTCTAATCTTTCATAAATAGGGCTGTAACCTAAACCTTAAATTCCAAATATTCTGAATTTTCTTTTTGTCTATAATTGTATTTTGTCAAGGTTTTATTTTACTAATATTTAAACTGAACTTTAAATGTTTCTGAATTTTAATATTGAAACCTCAAATCCTTGCATACTCACCTTAGGTAAGTAAAAAAGCTTTGGAGCTTGACTTAAAAGGACTTAGTCAAAGAAAGAGACGATCCAGTGAGTGAGCAAGTGCATGTTTGTGTATGTGCATGCGTGTGTGTTGAGGGGTTGTGTATTGCATATGACATCGAGAAGTGAGGGATGTGAAAACCAAGATGTTTCCCTCCCAAGGCCGTGTGACCTGATTCAGAGCTGCATCTCACTCATCTCTTAGGTCCCTGGTTGTAGTGCCTTTTTCAAATGTCTCTGCCCAAAGTGAGGGACATCTTTGTATTAAACCATCCAGTCAAAACACGTAATCTTTCTAATACATACAAAGACTCAGGATATGCCAAATACAGATATGCAAATGACCAAGATCTAATTTCAAAGATTATTACTAAGATAATTATTTGGGATAAAACTTAATAAACACAAGTAGTATCTTCTTTATAGATAGATTATGGTGCCAAATTGAATATGATTATCAGTTGTTTGCAGTAGGGAACATATTTTCCACATAAGCATTGGATACTTAGTAGCTCAGTTGCCAACTACACTGCTGAATCTAACTTAAGCTATTTAGTAAGGACAATAGACCTGTTATTGGGATTATGGAATTCAGAAAACAGTAAATTCACTCTGAGAGCAACTGAGATCCTCTGAAATGGAGTCTTGGAAGGCGGGGAATTAATAACAGAGCCTTTGAGTATACAGCCTTACGAGTTGTAAATTGCTTCCAGAGGCACTCAGCTGAGAGGCGTGGAGAAGCTGAAATCTTCAAGCCACAAAACCTGGCCCCAGACTCTATCTGCTCAGTAAAAGGATCACTGTTTTCTTCCTCTCAAGGGATCCACATGGGCTAGCAAATGTCTTAAGTGTTTGGGTTATCACGTTGACTGTACACTCTTGAAAGGCAAGCCAAATTATTCCTTCCTAGACAAAAGCAAGAAATATATGAAGAAAAAACAACTCGAGAGGTGAGATACTTGCCACAAGTTTGGATGGACAACTCTTGTAAATTGAGCATTCATTGCAGAATTCATGCTTATTTTAAGTGTAAGTTATATACACACACACAGACACATATGTATATGCATATATATGTATGCATACACTTACACATATTTATTTATATTTAAGCAATTTTTATTTGCATGAATGTAAGGGGTAAAAGTGCAATTTTATTATGTGAGTATGTTGGATAGTGGTGAACGTTGGGTTTTTAGAGTGTCCATCACCCAAATAATGTACCTTGTACCCATTAATTTATCATTATTGATCCCCTTGCACACCCCCACACTTGAGTCTCCAATGCTTATCACTACACACTCTATGTCCATGTGTACCTGTATATACATTATTTAGCTTTCACTTATAAGTGAGAATATGTGGTATCTTTGTGTTTCTGAGTTGTTTCATATATATATACACACATACACTGATATTGATGACTTTTCTCTAGAAAAAGTATAAATCTCTATATTTATCAAACTATGCACTTACGATATCTGGCAATATCTTATCTACTAAAAATGTGTACAATGTGCCCCAAATATCTAGCAATCTCACGTCTGGGTATACACCCATGTGAAATGTGTAAATTTTTATACCAAAAGACATATAATAGAATATATGTCTGTAGCAGCACTATTTATAATAGCTAAGTTATCAATAAAACTGTTAAATTTACCCTATGGAATATTATGCAGCCCATAAAATGATTGTTTAATAACTATACACAAGAGAATGGCTGATGCACACATACAATGCACTAAGAAGCCAGACATTAAAGAGCATATATTGTATAATTCAGCAAAAATATAGTAGGGCAAAACCAATCTATGCTGTTACAAATCAGATCAGCAATTACTCTTGGGAGATTAATGATTGCAAAGAGGAACCAGGGGTGCTGTTTTGTTTTCTTTCTTAAAGTGGATGCTGATTACATGACTGTGTTTAGATGTTGAGGTATACACTTGCGATAAGTGCACTTTTTATTGTATATGCACTTTAATAAAATTATTTAAAATAGAGTGCAGGTCTCTAAAATGTTAGAATATCATAGTTTTCATCTTTTTGGTATTGCTATGAACCACATACAGAGTAAGGTGTTTCATGTATATTATCTTTAATCCATACAATATGGATTATATGGCCTGTCTGGTCAGGATGATTACTCCCATTGCAAAAATGATCCAACCTTTGATGCAAAAACTGAACACATTAGTTGGCATTCATCCTTTGTTGGATCGGGGGAGAAGAAGCACAAGCATCATCATTGTGGATGTGTTCATGATATTGTCACTCCAAGTTTCCTTGATGCTTTAGGAGTACAAAGATGATGTACCTGCTTGAAGCCACTCATCCTAGAAGCAGTCTGGAGAGGCATGTGACAGTAAATGCTAATTGACATGCTTATTTGTCTGCGTCAACAATCTAATTAAGGTTTTTTCCTGCCTAGTAGATTGGTCTAATTTTAATTCACAGCGCCAAAAAAGAATGAATTCCAGGCAAATAGAACAAAAAAGTCTTCAGAAGAAAAAAAGAAAAGTACAAAAACCAACTTAAATGGCCTGAAGCTCCAAACGTACTTTGTTGACAAAGAATTCCGTGAACACATCATATATATTATTGACCAAAAAACCTTCAAAGTTCAGCACAATGCTCTGCTCCCTAGATATTTTATTTTATAGTCTACATACTGTTAAGGCTTTTTGATGTTAAGAATTGAAATGAGAGTAGTGTCCTTATAAAGCATTCTTGCCTATCTTAATCACCACTCCCTAATGACCAGGAAAGAGCATAATATAAAATAAAAAATTGATTCAAAATTTTTGGCATGAAAAAGTTATCATAAGGTAATTCTTCTTAACTTATCCACTGATATAGAAATGTACACGTAATTGTTTGATAAAAATAATAAAACGGATGCTGACGATATTTCCCAGAAGAATTTAAAAATTTGAAATTAAATTATTAAAGCTGTTATTCAGTCATTATTTCAGGGTCTTTTTCCAAACCTCTGAAGTACATGTGGGAAAATGCTACATAAACTTAGCAGAAACGTTAATTTCTGCAACTTATTAACTTAGTAATTAGCCTATAATTCAAGATCTTTCAGTATCATTAAAGGACCTACACAGGTACATCATTTTAATAATATATGTAAGAAAATAGATACATAAAAGTAGGAACATGATCTGGACATGAAGAAATAATTTTGAGGTTCTCCTTACTGATACATCATGTTGTGTGTTGGAATTTTTGCCCTGATATTCACCCCCTAGTCTAAGTCAATCAGACCTGGAATTCTCCCGATGACTGGTTCTAGACTAAGAGCAGTCTCATGTCCTAAACTGGCTCAACTGGATTGAAGAGACATAATCCAAAGAGGTGGAAGAGGTTTTCTCTCTCTTCAGCTTGTAGCCGAAAAGCCAATTTATTACTACAGGAGGAATAAAACTTAGGAATTCATGAGCATAAAGAGTAAGGCCAGTAATCGAAGCATCCCTATACTTGGCAAACCTGGCCACTCTGAGACTTGTCTTTGGAGGACTCCACCTCTGCTACATCTAGACAATGACTCAGTGTTATTTCTGGATATAAGGCACTGCTGGGAATACATAGATGAATCTGACATGAATTCTATAATGAGTTTCTAAGGAGAATAATGAAATTTGGTAATGGGAAATGAAAGTGGGGAAATGTACTATATTTTATGGACTTGACCTTAGTCTACAATATGGGTGTACACCACTCATTCTACAATCTATTAGCAAATCATTTAACTTAAAAATATTTTATCCATATGTTAAATTAGACTACTAAAACATATAATGAAAGGGCATATAGAGATATGGGCTTCTTTAAGGAAATACAATAACAGCTAATATTCCTAAGAGCTTTAAGGATATCAGGCACTGTGCTAAGTACTGAATAAGCAATTTCTTGATCTTCACATGAACATGAACCCCATGAGCTAGACCCGGTTTTCCCCCATTTTACAGTTGACGAAATAGAAGAGATTTCAGCCACTTGTTCAAGGTCACTTGTTCAAGGTCAGATAGCTTCCATGGTGGAACCTGGAAAGCAATCTCAGACAATTTCTCAAATTGAAGCTCTCCACCAGGAACTCTTTTTACCTCCAACATATATTCATACTTGGCATAAGCAGAGGACAGAGGCTGTTCTAGGAAGTGATGACTAAAACAAACAAAAAAAAGGTACACATATTTATTTTAGCCATCATGAGCTACAAAAGTGGGCTTTCCTAAGTAGTTGCGTAAGAGGAGACAAGCTGATGAATAAAGAAATAGAAGGGTTGGTTTTGAGACAGAGGGGCTTTGGAGACTAAAGCAAATACTTAAATGAAAAGAACTCTGAAGTTTGTGTGTGTGTGTGTGTGTGTGTGTGTGTGTGTGTTATGAAAACAGAAGTTCCATAGTTAATAATCTACTATGTGCCAAATACTGCTATGCACAATCACTACAAAAGTTAATGGCCTTGATCCTTTCCTTTTACTACAGAGAAAGACACATATAAATAAACCATGTCAATCTGCTATGACAAGTGCTAAGATTGAAGTTCACTGAGTGTTCAGTCAGAGACCTAAAAGAAACTACTATAAAGACACATGCACACGTATGTTTATTGCAGCACTATTCACAATAGCAAAGACTTGGAATCAACCCAAATGTCCATCAGTGACAGATTGGATTAAGAAAATGTGGCACATATACACCATGGAATACTATGCAGCCATAAAAAAGGATGAGTTTGAGTCCTTTGTAGGGACTTGGATGCAGCTGGAATCCATCATTCTTAGCAAACTATCACAAGAACAGAAAACCAAACACCGCATGTTCTCACTCATAGGTGGGAACTGAACAATGAGATCACTTGGACTCAGGAAGGGGAACATCACACACCGGGGCCTATCATGGGGAGGGGGGAGGGGGGAGGGATGGCATTGGGAGTTATACCTGATGTAAATGACGAGTTGATGGGTGCAGCACAGCAACATGGCACAAGTATACATATGTAACAAACCTGCACGTTATGCACATGTACCCTACAACTTAAAGTATAATAATAATAAATAAATTAAAAAAAAAAAAGAAACTACTGATTGCCACATGTATGTAAAGGCAAGCAAGACAAGGTTTCCTGGATGAGATGAGGCCTAGGCTGAAACATGAACTGAAAAATGTGTTTTTCTGGAGATCCATTCAATAAGCAATATTTAGGTATCCCTTTGCTTAAAGACAAAGTATTTGTTATTTGAATTCATGTATCGTAAAATCTGCTCCTTTTGAAGTAATGTTCTATGAGTTCTGACAAGGGCTTAGTCGTGTAGCCATCATCACAGACAAGACACAGAACAGTTTCATCACCCTCAAAAATTCTCCTGTGCTGTCCTTACCCCCATCTCACCTCCTCAGAACCAATCTCTTTTACCCTTCTACTCTGTTGTGTATTGTACTGAAAGTAAGATATGTTTATTTTATTTTTTAACTTTTAAATTAGGTTCAGGGATACATGTGCAGGCTTGCTATATAGGTGAACTGCATTTTGCGGGGGTTTGGTGTAAAGATTATTTTGTCACCCAGGTACTAAACATAGTACCCAATAAATATTTTTCCTGATCTTCTCCCTCCACTTGCATTCCACCCTCCAATAGACCACCATCCAATAGATGTGTGTTATTCCCCTCTTTGAGTTCATATGTTCTTATCATTTAGCTTCCACTTATAAGTGAGAATATGCAGTATTTGGTTTTCTGTTCCTATGTAAGTTTGCTAAGGATAATGGCCACCAGCTCCATCCATGTCCCTGCAAAGGACATGATCTCATTCTTTTTAATGGCTGCATAGTATTCCATGGTGTATATGCACCACATTTTCTTTATTCAGTCTGTTCATTGATAGGCATTTAAGTTTATTCCATGCCTTTGCTAGTGTGAGTAGTGTTGCAATGAACATACACAACATGCATATGTCTTTATGGTAGAATGATTTATATTCCTTTAGGTATATGCCCAATAATGGGATTGCTGGGTCAAATGGTAATTCTTTTGTAAGTTATTTGAGAAATCACCACACTGCTTTCAATGACTGAACCAATTTACATTCCCACCAGCAGTGTGTTAAGTGTTCCTGTTAAGAGATTATTAAGTCCCTATCCTTCAAGGAAGTTATTTGAAGTAGTCAAGAACTACACAGAGATCACTGAGTCAAAGATTTGAAAAGCAATTGGAATCTTACAGCCAGCTGCTATCAGAAATAACAACCAGTACTAAATATTATGGAGTTAATAATTTTCTACTTATATTATTATGTTTAATGAGTCTTCATCAAGAAACCATGAGTAACATAAAGTTAATAAAAAGAGATGACATAATAGAATCTCCAAGAAGTTGACTCAGAGATTACCTTCCAAGTTTACCTGAATGAATCAACAGAAATTGCATAGAATTAGAAATCTCTAGAAGTCTATTAGCAGGGGAGTTAGAATACGTTCAGAGAAAAACAAACAGGAAAAGTGAAATTTGACTATCCAAGGAAAACGTGTGACATATTCAAATCCCTGTCACTAACAAAGCTAAAGGAAGAGTGTCTTCAGATTATGGGTGTTTTTTCTACCTACATGAAAGCCTTGGAAATGGGCAAGTGAAGAGCACAGATTTGTCTCTCTGAAGAAAGAAATCCTCCCACCTTACAGCTACTAGAGTGGTCAACCCACTTGTAAGGTGGGGATTATTCATCAGCATTGTCCACGGCCTCAGGGAAATACTCCTCAAAGACATCTCACTCCTTGCTCCCTTGCTTCTCATCATGAAATCAGCTTCGTGATCATTGCTCTCTAATTCTAAAACTTCTAACCATGACGTGAGTTTCTAAGTTACCCTCACACACTCAGGTATCCAGTTTCTGAAAAGGTAGTACAAGTAATGTAAATGAAAGAGTATTCTTGTCTGGATATGATTTTGAATTTTAGCTTTTTTTTTTTTTTCCTGCTGGGACAATCCAATCTAGGTGAGCCAACTCAGTGCTGAGGGATAGACCCTGGTTAAAGGACATGCTTCAACACAGGCCATCCTATGAGGTGCTGTCTGAGAGGCCAGCCAGTCACCCTCTCTGAAAGCTCTGCTCATACGTTTAATTTTCAGCAACAGATATTGCAAGAGAAAATCGTGCTCTGTCATTTTCCTATGATTGGACAACTAATAAATAAGCCAGCTCTGGCTTCAATGTAGCGCTTTTAACTCAGGCCGTGCCCATTTTTTGATGCCACACATCTTCTCAGGCACAGCGGGAACACACTAGTGGCTTAGCAGCAGCCGATGATTTTTTCAAAGAAAAGAAGAGAAGACACCTTTGGCAAAACAGCGCTGATAAACTACTAGTCAGGAGCTTTGACAGAATGTTAAAGAAAAGCTGATTTTCTTAGATTTTTTTTCAGCACAACATCTCTGTTATCCTTGAATTGAATTCTTATTTTACACATCAAAATCCATATCTAAGAAACACCAGAGAATTCTTCCAGATACATAGAAACTTATATATTTTTTTCAGTGATAAGCAGTTTGATTATAAAAGATATCAAACATGACTGACAAAAAAGCATGGCTTAGATGCTGAGTAAATATTGTAGCTAAATCCTGAAAGCTCAACATCAAGAAATAATGGAAGCTTTAGAAACCAATGCTCTGGAAAACATCCCTATTTTAGAATACTCAAAGGGTTGCTTAAGCCATTTTTTTTGGCAGTTCCAATCTCCACAGGTGATCTGTAGCCTGAACTAAACCTAAAACCATAAGATTTTCCAACTTTAAAACATTTTAAAATGGTCACATCTAATCCGCAGGTTTCTAAAGTTACAGTTAATAATTATGTTACTAAAAACATACACTAGACGAAATGTTATCAGAACATTAATTAAAAGTCATGTTGTTAAAATATACACAAGACATACACTAGAACTTTTAAAAATATTATTCACATATTAATAAAATGAAAGTAAAGAAATAATACAATAATTACAAGAACTTCAAGAATTTCTGATAGCTAGCAGTGAACATACTGATGAGTATAAGGGCTTGGGGGTTTGTTAATATTTCTGAGGCAGAACTGTCTTAAAAAGAGCCAAAAGTTAAATCTGATAATTTAATCAGATTGTCTAAGAAAGTGTTAATATTCATCTAAAAAATGACTAACTTTTCTTTGGTGCACATGATTTTCAAGAAAATATGATTCATTATTTCAACATTTAAAATTGGCCTGGAGAGCAGCAGCATCCCTGGCGGACTGGCTCATGCTATGATTTGGTGTCAAGATGAAAAGACTGGCTTAGAGACATGTTCTGGGTTCAATTTCCAGTGGTTTAAAAGATTTCTTGGAATTAGGTTGTGCATGATAATGTGCCTCAATCTAGAAGAGGTATGGGCAACTCCCAGCATGCCAGCAGAGCTCCTGGTTAATATCTGAAAGTATTCACCCATACTGTAATCCGCTGGTTTATTCCACCTTTATGAAACTCCTATTACATTTTTTCACTGTCTGCTTAAGGAGCAACAGCTTAAATGAGGGACACTTCAGACAAAGCCCCTTCTGGGTCTCTTTCTCTTTCAGTACCACATAGGAAAAGATATAATAGCAGCAACAGCAGTAGATGGAATTTTTATTTGAAACACCAATTAAATAGCTTTCAGATGAGGAATACAATTATTTGGTATTTCTATGTTAAATAGTGCAGGGGCTGGGCTACGAGATTTTCATATGCTATCTCATTTATTTCATTTGTCTATACATGTTTAATTTAGAATAATGATGTAACATTAGATGTGGAGACTCCAAAGCTGAATAATGTAATATATCAATACAATACCTGCAGAAACAGTTATACAGTGGACTATTTTGGCTTTATACTTTCTCAAAAATGTTCATCACATTATTTTCACTTTTTTTTTTTTTTTAAAGAAACACAGGACTGGCTTTGGAGTTATTTAGGGGAAGAGCGCCTTTGGTCTTTAGAGAAATCTTCTTGGACAATTCTCATAACAAATAAAACATCAAGGTGTAATTATATAATATCACTATTAAAAAGCAACTTATTTGTACTATATTTTAGCTGTTTTAACACTCAGTGACCTTACACTCATTCATTGTTTCTATTGCTCCCTGTTATTGTTCCTTTCTAGAAGAATGTTCTCCCTGATATACTGTACTATCACCACTAATTAATTAGTTTTTGTATTCAATAGTTTTGCTCATTGGCGCTAACATTAAAGTATGAAATAAGTTAAATATAATGGAAAAAGTAATTTCTTACTTTAATAGTCACTTTAGTCTTCACAATAGAAATCTTTAAATCTATGACTCAATAGTTAACAGCTGAGAAGAATATGAGTGTTTTTAATATAAATTAAAGCATCAATTTCTGTTTATACCACGTTTTATTTTCCATTCATCCATTGACGGACGTTTAGGTTGATTCCATATCATGGCTAGTGGGAAAAGTGCTGCAATAAACACGGGAGTGCAGATATCTCTTCAAATATACTGATTTCCTTTTCTTTGGATAAATACCCAGTAGTGGGATTGCTGGATCATATGGTAGCAATTCATGTTTTATTAAGAAAGTGTTTACAACACAGATGCTCAAAAACCTTCAGCTATCTCTATACAATCCCATTTTAAACGCCATTGGAAGATTGTTACGTTAATTATTTTGTCAAAAAACTAAATATTTAAAAAGCAAGACAGGTCAACAAATGCCAGATTAGAAATTACCATAAGTTATTAAAGTCATAAAACATATGGAAATCTTCGGGATGTAATTTAACATGAGATT
The DNA here is from genome assembly GCF_043159975.1 of Macaca nemestrina. Lineage (NCBI taxonomy): Eukaryota > Metazoa > Chordata > Mammalia > Primates > Cercopithecidae > Macaca > Macaca nemestrina. The sequence continues at coordinate 128,406,726 of NC_092145.1, read as the reverse complement.
TATGACTAATCAAGAAGCATATTATATAGTATGTCACTTTTGTGCTTTGAGCAAGGAACATACTTTAATTCCTCTATTTCAGTGGGATGAAAAGAGCTTGTGCCTCTAGAATGAAGACAATGGCCCACTGAATAATATGATAATGAATTAAATTCTCTATAGTTCACAGAAAATAACAACTACATTTTATGACTGTCAATAAAACCCTCAGAGAGTTCAACTCTGTATAACTAAAAAGAAAAATTAGTCTAAAATGTCATTTTAACCTTCCTTTTCAAAAAAGCTTATCTAAATTTACTGGAATTATCAAAGACGTTATGGAGAATTATTTTAAGAAATGTAAAAAGGAACCACAATGGTTCTTTGCTCATTAACATAATGCTACATAATTACAAGAGATGGTTTATAATTACAAGAGGTTAATCATGCTTTGCAAGTTGTAATATTTATTCTCTTAGGAAATAATTTCAAGAGTCCTACTGATTGTTAACAGGTTAAAAAACCTTCAGTGTTTGTTAACACATTAAAAAGTCTTTATATAATTGGCCTTTACCAAAGTAGGCAGTAGTGACTACGGTCAACCATACTTTAATAGTTTTTAGAACAACATATAAATAGTTCTTGAAATGGCAATAAGAATTAGTGGCAATAATAAATAAAACATTTACAAACACACAATACTGTTAAAACTCCAGTATTCACACAGATATGTAATCTATGTAACAATATTGCATAATTGAAGGGTTTGACAAGATGATTACTGGTGTATGTATATTTTTCTTTATTTACAAATATTCACCGCAAATATGTAATATCAATAATGCCATGTTTGACTATTTTTGTGAGATATCACAATACACAAAAAAGATAATAGAAATAGAAATTAATGTTTGTTAGAATCTATTTATTTTAGATGTACATCTCTTCCTTCAACAGCATTAAGAAATACACAATAATCTCCAGTGTAGGACCTCGTTATAGAAAAACATTCTATCACTTTGCATAGTGTTATTCAGATGTGCAGGAAAGAACCAAGAAATAAGTATTGGTTATCTATTATACTGAAAATCATAGGCCCGAAGGGTACATCAAACAAGAAAGACAGCCAAGAAACGGTCTTCATTTTCAAAGTATCTTTACTCAAGCTAAGTCTGTAAGTCATGTATTCACAAAACGATGCCTAGTGGCTTGTGGCAGTACCCAGTAAATACCAAATGAGCTGTACAGGACTTTGAGGAAATGATGGTTTTTGAGGGTAGGTGTGGTAGGTCTTCATGGGGGCAAGTGGACTTGAGCAAGGGTCTTGTGATGACAGGTGTAACTTGTACCTTGCATGAGAGTAAATGGCGAACAGGAGAGCATGGGGCTAGAAAAACATGAGACAAATCAGAAGACAGTGAGTGGCGGCATTTAGATGATATGCTGGAGGTGAATTACCAAAAGAGTTTGAAAGGACTTGGAGATCATTCCTCCTTTCAGAGGTGAAGAAACAGGCCCAGAGTGGTTGCACAACTTGAGCAAATAATAGGGCCCTGTCTTTCTGAATCATCGTCCACTGCCTCGAGCTACTTCCATTTCCTCTATTCTTTTACTAGTTAAAATGTACCTTTTCACTTTGTGAAAATGATGTGAGTGAGAATAATATAAAATATCTCATTATCCATAGTTTCAAGCCTAGATTTGTGGAAGTCAGAATGACAGTTTCTTTTAATATAACAAATTTTCATTGATAAAATTATTTTCAGAAAATTCTCTAAGTAATCTTGAGTTGCTTAAAGTCCTTATTTCTCTCCCCCAAGAAGATCTTAAATTCCTTGAGAGCAGGTCTGTATATGAATCATCTGAAATCCTCCCCAAAGGGCTGGATAATGCCTTTGTCTAAATGTAGGTGCTTAGTAAATTGTGGATAAAAGTTTAACAGCACTGGTAACAATAATTTACATCAAAGTACATTCTAATTATATCACATGGGAATAAAAATAATTTTCTTATAAATTTTGTAAATGTGAAAGAAAATACAACCAATTTAGAAAATGTCAATCTTTCATTTTAATTCTTGCTTCTTTCATATTTTTTTTACAAAACTTGTTTCTGATTTGATTTTCTATGGATTAAAAGCATTTTTATGCAGTTGGTAGCTCATTATTAATCATGATAACTGTAGTGGCTACCAGTATGAATTAAGCACATATACCATGTGTCTGGCTAAATGGCAAGACATTTAGATATCTTTCTACTACAGTTCATTATCAGTTTTTAAGAGTCAGGGATGATATCTTAGCCATCTTTCTATCCAAAATGCATAGCATGATCCCTGACATGTGTCATGTGTAATCAAAATTTAAAAATAATAAATCCCCTACCAAATACATTTTCATTAAACATTTCACATGAGTTATCTGTTTTAATCATCCCCAAACCCTCACTTTACTAATGGAGAAACAAAAGTTTCACAAATGTAACATGCCCAATGTCCCACAGATAGAAAGTGGTGGAGCCAAGATTTGAACTCAGGCTCTTTGACTCCAGAGCCCCTGCAAGAAAATAAAACTCTATGCTGCCTTGACATAGTTCTTAAAATAAAGTGCCATTCAATTATGCTCAATGATTTCCATAACAGTTTCCAGAATTCTAGCCATGAGAAAAATAATGGTTACTAATTTGAATAACCTAAGAATTATATTACCAAGAAAAAATGGGAGGCCACGTTTAGGAGACACTGTGATAACAGTAGAAAGCTCAAATAAATAATTTTTTTAAAAAGTTCCAAGGGATCCATTCAAAAAATACCAAAAATGTCCATTTCTAATATTTTATTAACAGTGAAGGGCCTGAGCCTAACATAAACTGAAAGCTCTTACCACATTAGAAAATAAAGTAGAAATTTCACTGGAGAGTTGAGGTCCCAGGTAGGTGAGGTTCTGAGTACGTCTAACAGAGTGGTTATTAGCCACATCATTCAAATCACTTAAAATAAGACTATATATGCATAGCATTAGCGAGTCAACCATCATTAAGACAAGTGGATTTTTTGGAGACTTTAGCATGAGTCCAGATGACCAAACTCCTCTGCTCTTCAGATGCCATACGTAATACAGATTTGCATATTTCTAATGTATTCAGGTATTACTGTTTAAAATCTACTAGAATAACGACGGCTTTAATAAAATTGAGTTTGAATGGCTTCAATAGCAAAGAAAATTCTTAAAGATTCCTAATGTTGACAAAGCACCTGACAGTTTACAAATTATTTTACTATATCATATCATTTAATAATGTTAATGAAGTCTGTCGGGTAGGCATTTTGCATGTTTTACAGTTCAGAAAATATTTTCTTCCAATAAATCTCAGCTAAAAACTGCTGAAGCTAGGGCTTGAACATCTGTCTTATTCCCATATTTAACATGGACTATGTTACATTTTCATCTACGGTTTTTGACTAATAAAGTTAATATGAAAGTCAGTCTAGATTCAGGCTTTGTACATCTTCCTTACACTGCTAGCGAGTTTGGGGCAACCAGATAAATACCAAAAGCACTCAAAGAATATGACCATAAATTAAAAATAAATCCATAATAAATTCAGATACTATGCTGTTCAAGGAAAAAAATCTGAAAGGGATCCTGAATACGTGCCTGTATTTGTGTGATATATGCATATATATGTATGTACACATATTTATAATTTACGTGTATATATGTATATAGTTTATGGATGTGTATACATGTAAATGCACATATATGTAAATATTATATAAATATATAGAAATATAGATCTATAGTACCATTTTAGAGAAACAATAAAGCATAATTTCTGGCAAAAATTAAAGTTGGGTATAACTCAAATATCAGTCCCTTATACAGAAAAAGTAAAAGTTTGTTCTACCTTGGATTTTACTGATCATAAAATGAAAGCACAAATGATTAAAATTTCTAGTTTTACACCAGGTACTACACTGATGGCATGCCCATCCTGTCTTGCTAATAGTCCAGTTTTCATAAACTACTTTGTTTGAAAAAGAGAATTTTCATAGATGTGAGGCACATCTATGGCCTACAGTGTGCCCTATGAAAATTGCTTTTAGGAATAAATTGATGTTAAGAATGTATCCGGCCGGGTGCGGTGGCTCAAGCCTGTAATCCTAGCACTTTGGGAGGCCGAGATGGGCGGATCACAACGTCAGGAGATTGAGACCATCCTGGCTAACACCGTGAAACCCCGTCTCTACTAAAAAATACTAAAAACCGGCCGGGCGAGGTGGCGAGCGCCTGTAGTCCCAGCTACTCGGGAGGCTGAGGCAGGAGAATGGCGTAAACACGCGAGGCGGAGCTTGCAGTGAGCTGAGATCCGGCCACTGCACTCCAGCCTGGGCGACAGAGCGAGACTCCGTCTCAAAAAAAATAAAATAAAAATAAATAAATAAATAAAAAGAATGTATCCTACCATGATGTGTCTTTTTCCTAGGACTGGCATAAAATAAACTAATCCGGCTAATAGACAATTTCAGTTTATCCTCATTTTATCACCATCTGACCTCGTGCATAACTAAATATGATCTAATTTTATGTTACTTCTGGATTCAATGCATTTGCCTCTCTCTGAGATCTATTTGTAATCAAATTTGTTTGTTAATTCCATCCTGAAAGTGAGAAGTAAAAAGGAAAAAAAAATTAACATCTTTCTAACACTTCAACTTTTAACTACCTCATCCCCAGAAGAAACTGCTATTAAAGATAAGTTTTGAAAACTACACAAGGGCCTTACATTACCTTGAACGTATATATTATTTACAAGATTACCTAACTTATTTCTTCCTCATTTAACTGAAAAGTTGTCAGATAGCCTACTTTTTTCTCACATAAGTAGACGAAAAAAGAAAATCATTGTCTATTTTTTATATATACACATTAGTAGCCAATATATATGTATATTGCAAATGTAAATGCATTTATCTCACAAGGAAGTTTAAAGCCTTGGAGCCATGTTTTCTGTATTAACACGTACTTTCATCACTTCTTCCTTTACGATTGTTCTTTAGATTTGTACATTTTCAAAGCATAAATAACCCCAGTTTGTCTTCAGCTCCAATGAGAAAACATAGCACGGTATATATCTTTTGCTATCTGTCAATTTGCCTATTAAAATATTGTTCACCTTTTCTCTGGAGGGTTTTTCTTCTCCTCTTTCCTGACTAAAGCTTCTCGCATCCCATGCATCCTTCAAAGGCTTAGCTTTCTGTACTGTTTGTTCAATGCCTGCCTCTTGGGAGCTTGGACCCATCTTTGCTTCCCTCCTGCTATCATCTCCTTCTAAGCATTCTGTTTTAGCTTCACATCCCCCTTTGCCATGCTTCTTTTGCTTAGAACAATAACCCAGCAGCAAGTACATCAATTGCTTTAGGGGGATTTTATCTTGTACTCAGTTCCATGTTCCTATTCATTCATTTGTCTTTATTAAGTTTCTTGAGGCAAATATTTAGTGTTCCAGATCTATGCCTACAAGTTGATGTGTGCTTGCCAGAATTTTATCAGATACATGCACAGTTCATCACAGACAATATGATTAACACTTCTCCATGAATTACGTAAAATGTTTATATCAGAGTCTTTTTATAGTACAGATATTAGTGATATTATGTATAAGTGTCTATATACATTCTATTTTGTTGCATAACATTTTCTGAGTTTTCTTCTTTTCACCTAGATTTGGAGTTTTAATATGGAGAAGCAGTGGTGGTTAAAAGACCACAGAATGATGTCAGACAGGCCAGAATTCAAATACAGGTTGTACTACTCTATGGCTCTATGAGCACGAGTAAGTTACCCTAGCCTCTCTCCAGCTCAGTTTAGGATTACTATGAAGAAGCTTGGAAACCTCATACAGGGTAAAGTCATGTAGTGGGCATAGCACAATTAGAACTATAACACACCCTCAATTAACGTTGATACCTGCTTTTATTCTCATCCTCACCATTGCTATTGTAACTATTTTTTCCCCTTGCAATTGGTTCCCAGAATTTCACATAAACTATGAATCCAGTTTGTACCTAATATTTATTATTTTCTTCTAAACATTTCTAATTTCCCCATTTCTTGAAAATAACTTTTACTAGATGTTATTCATATTGAATTATAAATATAAAACTATTATAATAAGCTGAAATGTATCCCTTGATTAGAGGAATTAACACTTTACCAATATAACAATTATAGTCAATAAGAACATTGCTCCTATATAACATTTTATTACAATTCTGCTATAGTTTAAATGTGTCCCCCAAATTTCATGTGTTGCAAACTTAATCCCCAATATGGCAGCGCTGGGAGATTGTGCCTTTAAGAGGTGACTGGGTCATGAGGGCTCTGCACTTATGAATGGATTCATCCATTCATAAACTAATAGGTTAATGGGTTATCATGGGAATACGATTCATGACTTTATAAGAAAAGGAAGAGAGACATGAACACATTAGAATACTCAGCCTTCTTGCCATGTAATGTCCTACACTGCCTCAGGACTCTTCTGTGTCCCCATGAGCAAAAAGGCTCTAACAAGTGTACAGTCATACCAGCCTAAACGTGCCCAATCTTATCTGATCTTGGAAGCTAAGTAAGGTTTGGCCTGGTTAGTACTTGGATGGGATAAGGCTCTGACCAGATGTGGCCCCTCAACCTTGGACTTTTCAACCTCCGTAACTGTAAGAAGTAAACTCCTTTTCTTTATAACTTACCCATTTTCAGGTATTCTGTTACAAGCAACAGCAAATGGACTGAGACGAATTGTTTCAAAGTATAAGATTTTACTGACATATAATGTGTTGAATAAATAACAGGATGATTTCATTTATTTTTATAAAAATTAAGTTTGTATTAGTTTCCTATATTGTTCCTAACTCATTCAAAGATCAGGTGGATGAACGATAGACTGGAAAATTTTAATGACTTTACTTAGTCACTTTTTAAATAAGTAAATGACTCATTTAAAAAGTCACATATTTAAATGAGTAATTTGGTTGTATAACATACTTTAGAATAAAAATATTATGCCTATAATATTTTAAAGTAATAAATAGGATGATAGGTTATTTATGAAATATAACATGACATGAATTTAGAATTTCGATGCATACTTTGTCTATATTTATTTAAATGGGCAATATGGTTTGATAACAATTGATATGAAACATGATGATGAACCCATCTTCTGATGAAAAAGAAAAACACTCAATTGGCAATGGAGCTGATCGTGGATTCATTGAAATTAAATTGGCTTTAAGTTGCACTAGTCTTCCTATGCAACGAGTAACTCCTTATTTTGATGAAAATCCCCCAAATTATAACTAAGACTGGATCTTGTTATTTTGATCAGAGATGCAAATCTCTTCAGAAAAAAAGTTGGGGTTCTTAAGCACATGACTTATCACTGAGAATTTATAAAAACATTGTATCCCCTCATAGAAATCGATTTCAAACTTAGGGAACATATAATTTAGTCAAACTATTTTTAGCCCAACCAAGCTACATTTTGAACTTGGTAGCACTCTTCTTGGTTAGCACTGTTGTTTTGAGACAATATCATACAAGGCTTATCTTGTAGGACATGTCCAGTAATTTCCTGGATAGTGTTCAAATTATTAATAGCTAATCATTATCCCAGTGAATGTACAGTATAGTTTAAAAGTCACCATTATATATATACTAATGATAAATGAAAAATAATCATATGCAGATATGAGAATTATAATGTTGGAATAAAGTGCTTCATTGCTACCCCTCACTCGTTAGCACTTGAATAAATGTGGATATAAAGTAGAAAGAAAGATTAAATATCAAGTGTTATTCCAACCACTAAGTGATTTTTACTAAGAGAAGAATCTTTCTTCACATGATGACTCTATAAGTTAGCTGAAAACAAAAGCACATAAATGGACTCTCCTGAAGCTATGTCTTGCAGTCCTTCTGATGACATTTCAATTATAAGCTGAAGCTCCACAAAACAATCGATTCCTAAAGGTCTAACAATTGATCACTCCATACACTGAAGTGCCTCTAATGACTACTGCTTATAAATGTTTTGCTTTAAAAAATAAGGCACACTATTAAAAAACAGTTTGCTTTAATAGAACAAATGCAAGTTTTCAAAATATTTATCAGACCACGACTGTTTCTGACTCAGATTGGCTTCAGATGTATGTATAAAGAAGGCCTATTATATTCATAAACACTGCTAAGTGGAGAGACCTGTTTCTAGATCCCAGTAAGTGGTTAAGAGAAATTCACTTGGTTGATCTGGTTGCATCACTTTCACACAGTGCACAATCTTATATAATCTTCCCCCCCCCGCCACAATGGCTATTCGTTTAGGATATCCTTTAGAACCAAAGAAGAGGATTGAGTGTCATTTAGCAGAAACAAGGGAGCAAAGTTGACAGGCATAGTGTTCTGCTGCAGTATTTTGTGCTTTTATCATTGGACAGCAATGACTACAGAACCGGCCATGGCAGCACCCTGCTCAGAGTTCAGGGCTTGGGAGGGAGATGGACAACAACTGAGGAGGCAAAGGCAGAGAAGTGCTTAGCAAAAAGGAAGAAGAAATCAATAATGATTATCTTCTCTCATTGGGCTACTGTAAGTCTGTTAATTTAGGCATGATTTTTGTACTACATATTGTTTGAATTGGAAAATATATTTTGATGTATTTCGGGAGGTAATACATAATACTTCTGATAAGCAATATTTATTCAGCATTTTATTTGCTCTAATTATGTCAGGTGCTTTGCTATTTCACAGTAACCCATAAAGCACTATGAATAGCCCTAGTTTAGAAATAAAAGTTAAAAACTGGAGAGGTAAAGCAACCCACCTGACATCATATACATAGTGAAGAAGCTGCCAGGACTGGAGGCCAGATTTGCCTGTATTCTCTAATGGTAAAAGTGTATAGGGCTTAGAGTTGTTCTGAATTCTGTAATACTCAATGTCTACCTTTTTAGAACCAACATTCAGTAACATCCTCATTTACTGCCCTGAAATGAAATGAATAGATCTCATAAACTTGTCTGCACAGTACTCTAACCATCATATAAAAAAGAAAGAAAATAATTCATAACACAACAATACTTATTTTATTTTAAAATACTTTGAAACGTGTGAATGTTTTCATGACCACACCAGAAGACCTATTGAAGATGCCAGACACTTGCATGCCTATGTTTAGAATCCCCTATAATGTAGAATTTTTCAAATGTCCCCTGAGTTGTATGGAACACTCAAGCACCATGAGTCGCAAGGCTATTATGACCTAGTTTTCTGCTATGGAAAAGAGCTCCTAGGAAACTTCTGGAAATTGTCGCTGCATTCTTGAAAAATTCAACAACTATCAAAACTACATTTCCTCTCCTGTCCCTCTGCTCCAATAAAAAACACTCACACAAAACACGCTTTGTGTTTATAGGCTAAATGGATTTACATTCTAGGGGAAATTAACTATAAACAAGGTTTTCCTCTATTTGAATGTGCAAGGGTATGAGGAAACCCTGTTCATGCATCACTAAGAGTCTAGTAGCTTACCAGCACACGTTAGTGCCAGTAGTGTCCACCTTTCATCACAACAACCAAAAATGCCCCCCTTTTTCAATTCGGAGAGACCATATTCCAGCAGAAACAGAAATGCCTCAGGTAAGATTTGTAACATTAAGAGAACATATGCAAAGATTTCAGTGCAGTACTTTTGCACTCAACAAGCACTAAATAAATGGTAGCTATTATTGAATCATGAAAATTCTGTATACAGAATTGCTCTTATAAAGCTTATATTAACAGCTTAAACAGAAATCGTAATTTATAGCTTAAAATTAATAAAGCTATTTGTGATACTTTAAATGATTTAAATTTTAAAAACTTTAAGAATTAACGTGGAAAACTAGTTTTCATTTTAATTATTTCACACATACAAATGTTTGCCCTTACACACATTTTATTGCCTACATGATAGATGTAGACTTTCTTCTAAAACAATCATATTAATAATTTAAACAAAAACTTGGGTTTAATATGCTTTATTATTCATGCTTCATAATAATCACCTGATCTCTTCAGATTTAACTGTCACTCAAAGCTCAGTTCCTTTTCATGGCTATAAATTACATTTCAGAACTTTGTGTCTTTATATTGCTAATAAGTCATATTTTATAGTCCAGCATATAATAAAAGGATAGTGTACAACATTAATTACAAGGTCAGTTAGGTGTCAAAGTAGAAACTCATTGAATAGTATTTTGTGGAAATAGCTAGACTCTAATATGTTTAAACTTCACCATAATGAATAATTTGTATCAGACTTAATTCATGAGAGAAAAATGAAACTTCTGTGGCAAAGTGGCTTTTTCTCCCGAAATAATGTTAATAATTGAAGGCTTTCAAAATTTTTTTCCTGCAAATTTCAGATGTGATTAAATGTTGACTTTATAAAGTCTGGAAACGTCAAACACTTCAAAGTAAAATTGTGTTTTCATCTTAATTTAATGATGAAAAACATACTTATGCTCTCTAATAGATCTAACCAAGAATTTCTGGTTCATTTGATTGGTCTACCTGGAAAATACTAAAATTAATAAAAGAGAGTATAAAAATGCATATTCTATAGTACATAAATGATGTGTCTTTTAAAATGTCAACTGTAATAATTTTTTTTTTAAATGAAGCCATTTAAAAATGATTTTTAGTGTAAATAAGATGCCAGAAGATAGACAGGTATAAAATTAACCTCTACCCATAACCATAATTTCATAGTAATTAATGAGCTCAACTCAAGAAAAGGATAGAAGTATAGTTGGGAAAAGGGTAATGCAAAGTGAAACATTAAAGTTAAATTATTTCCCTCATTTTTGGTAACAGGTTATTAAAGTAGACTTGAATGGGTTTTTCAATATGAAACACTAGGATGAGCTTTCCGTGCTTCAGTTTCTTCATCTGAAGGAGAGGCTGTCTGAGTAGGGGACCATAAGAATCCACTTCAGCCTGTGTAGTCTATGATATATCCGCATTTTTATCAGGTATTTATTATCATTCCCATGCAGCAGGGAATGTTCTGCCCCCTCCCTTGAGTCAGGAAGTGCAATTTGTATTAGGATCTTGAAACATGTTTTGCTTCATCTAATCCCAGTCATTTCTCTACATATCTGTACTTTTCACCGTACTTAATAAAATTATGGGGATTTCTTCTTATTCCAACACTTCACTTCAAAGTCTCCACTTGAGTAATGCAATCAATTGGCAGGTAAAATTACCATGAGGCAGAGGGAAATGTTTCTTAGAACCCAGGCAAAATGGATTTATTTTCCTTTGTGCTAAATCTTACATGTACTTTTACACCAAGGTGACCTGCTTTGGCAAAGGGAGGAACCGTCTTTTTCAAGCTCTGCAATGATCCTTGAGAAAGCAGGAAAGTCAATGGGATCTAATATTTTTATGGTGTGAGCTCCATCTGGGGACATTTGTATGGCGTTAAAGAGGAATGGATTTGATGAGGCAGTGACTGTTTGGTTTAAATACCTCCTGGTCTGATCTTAGACAGGTACCACGTTCCTCAGTAGATGGGAGTGTAAAGCTTCATGAACAAATTATTTTTAGTTGAGCTAAATAGCTATGAGTTGATCATTAACGATTAGGAAAAAGAGCCAGGATGGAGGATTATGCTCTTGGCCTTGAAGATCTCTCAGGCAGCAGAAAGAGTAATAAGGAGTATATTAAGGTTCCTTAGAGAAACAAAAGGAATGAGAGAATATGTACACTTACACAGAGACATATATATATATACACACATATATATATTTGTGTGTGTGTGTGTGTGTGTGTGTGTGTGTGTAAGGTAAGAAACTGGCTCATGCAATATGGAAGCTGACAACTCGTAAGGTATACAAGGTGAACAAGCAAGCTGAAGACCCGAGAGAGCTGATAGTGTAGTTCCAATCTGAAGTACAGCAGACTTGAGATACAAGAAGAGCTAATATTGTAGTTAAGGTCTGAAGGCAGGACAAAGCCCATGTCCGAGTTTGAAGGCAGCCAGGCAGAATGATTTCCTTTTACTCAGGGCAGGGTCAGTGTTTCTGTTCTATTCAGGCCTTTAATTAATTAGATGAAGTCTGCTCACATTAGGAAGGGCAATCTACTCTACTCAGTCTACCAATTTAAATGTTAATCTCATCTGATAACACTTGCACAGAATCACCCAGAATAATGTTTGACCAAATATCTGGGCACCTTGTAGCCCAGTCAAGTTGATGCACAAAATTAACCATTACAGGCAGTGTTGACAAATCAAAGTAGTGGTAACTGTAGGTGCAAAGTGAACAACAGTACCATTAGAATGTCCAGGGACTTTTTCAATTCCAGAAACATATTGACTGGGTTTGATGCCCCACAACTTTACAAGTAACACCTATTCCAGATGATACTCAACGCTCATATGACTGCCTTGGAGAAATAATTGACATTCTCTACCCCCTGTCCCAAACTTTAAAAACATTTTGTATACTGAAATGATGTAGGATGAACTGTGACTAGAAACAAGAAAATAGTAACTCATGGAGTCCAAGCAAGATGACAGCCCTCTTTTTGTTTTTTGTTTTGTTTTAGATTCTTAACACTTTAGTCAAGTTGGATCCACGTTTTGATAACTGCAAATATTAGAAACAACTTACATGTTCAACAAGGTAAGATTGGTTAAAAAGTATCAGCACAAATACAACAAATGCCATCAGGTCATTTAAAAATATGAAAGAATGAAATTTAAGAGCAAAGAAGAATCTCGTGCTACAGGGATTTCTCTTACAAAGAAAGTCATCTAAATTCTCATGGATAGAATGCAATAGATTAATTAGGAAACAGTATTTATAGAACCAGGATTGTTACTAGTTAAATTGCCATAAAATTAGAACAAGAACAAACACTAGCTTGAAAGTGAAAAATGCCTTTTCCTGAGGACATATGAAAAAATGATGGCATTTACAGAAAAATGAGTTAATGATACTGATGGACTGACAAAAAGAAAGAAGGCCACTTTCATGGAACCAAAGAAAAATATATTCAAATGTGGTATTTTTTTCTCTGCTATTGGTTTTATAATCATATACCTATAGCTACTTTTAAAAATTAAAGTACTTACAGAAAATACAACTTTGATATTGATAGTCTGAAACTCTCTACCCCAACCTCTTCTCTTAATTGATAATTATTTTTAAGATGGTTTTTTAAATAACATGAGGTTTTTTATTAGTTAAGAACACAAGGAGCATATTAGAACACACTGCATGTTGTAAAGTTCAGAAATCCTGTTACAAAAGAGCAGTATCTTATTGCATTTTCACAAACATGAATGTTTAAAATTCCTATTTATATAACAGGAAAAAAGACTATTAGGAAATGTTTGAACATGAAAATGTATCAAAATGTTAAAAGTGGTTTGCTGAGGAAAGTGATATTAAAGAAGATATTTATAATTTTTTCTCTATGCTCATCTATAAGCCTATAAATTTTTCATAATAAACCAATATTATTTGCATATTCTGAAAAAAAGTGTTATTTACTTGTTAGCTAAAATTTCATGTTATTTGATTCAGACTGTGTTTCTTCTGCTCAGTTTTTGGAATGCTCTCTCTCTACACTCAATCTATCTGGGAAGAATCAACAGCTACAATACAACTATTTTTTTGCATTTAGAGACTCTATGCACCCAGGATAATTCTGAGATATGTATTTCTCTTTATCTAAAAGTCTATATAGACAAGGGGCTTTGATACATGGTTTCTTCTTTAAGCCGTCATTGAATATGCTGCATGAAAGTTAATCATGGGGATATCCAACAGCGACCTGTATCAATAACTTAAGAAAATGGGAAATTCGTCTGATACTTTTACTTCCTAGGGTGAAAAAGAAATTAGAGCCAGGTAATATCTGGTATAAAAATAGGTAATATCATACAAAATTCATTAAAGAAAATGTGAGCGCAGAAATTACCAAATCACAGAATATTAGACCTAGAAAAGACATGGTACAGATACAGAAATTTGAAAAAAAATACAGAGATGAAGAGATCAGTCTGCTGTCCTCACAGAAATGCCTGCTACTTCTCTTGAATTTACCTCTCATCTTCCTTTAAGCATTTTTGGAGTGCTTGGTGCATGTCATCACAAAGTTTTGCGTTAAATGCCAAAAAGGAGGAAATTATAAAAGAGCAGTGTGATTTTTCTATTATATTTTGATAGTACTACCCTCTGCATCATTATTTTGCTTCTAACGTCTCCAACATAATCTCTTAAACATTTAAAATATTTTTTATGCTAAATGAGAGCTAAGACAACTTCTTGACAAACACACGTCAAATAACACCAACATCAAAATCTAACCATTCATATCCATGAAGTAAAGAAAACAAAATCAACCACAGTAATTATGTTGCAAGGGCTATGACTTTTATAATATTACAGCTTAGTTTCTATGTATCATCCTTTATTCTGAGATTTAGCATTACACATTTTCAATTTGATTTTGCCAATCAAATTTCATTTGTTCTTCCTTGATTGACTGGGGTTTACCTATTAAGTGCTGCCTTCAGTTCATTTTTACATTTTCTGGGGAGACAAACTGCACATGAAGGTTTTGCCAATTTAAATGTTTAACTCTGCAACATGCAGAGTGAAATCTTCATTGATCTATCCTATAGAAGTTTCCTATGACAACGCAAGTGAAAAACCAAAACTCAAAGTGCAGAAAGTTGGAGCTAAGGCTGATTCTGGAATCAACTAGTTTCCACATTAAAAAAAGAACGGGGGGCGGAGCAAGATGGCTGAATAGGAACAGCTCCAGTCTCCAACTCCCAGCGCAAGAGACACAGAAGACCGGTGATCTCTGCATTTTCAACTGAGGTACGGGGTTCATCTCACTGGGGAGTGCCCGACGATCCGTGCTGGTCAGCTGCTGCAGCCCGAGACCAGCGAGAGCTGAAGCAGGGCGAGGCATCGCCTCACCTGGGAAGCGCAAGGGGGAAGGGAATCCCTTTTCCTAGCCAGGGGAACTGAGACACACAACACCTGGAAAATCGGGTAACTCCCACCCCAATACTGCGCTTTAAGCAAACAGGCACACCAGGAGATCATATCCCACACCTGGCCGGGAGGGTCCCACACCCACGGAGCCTCCCTCATTGCTAGCACAGCAGTCTGTGATCTACCGGCAAGGCAGCAGCGAGGCTGGGGGAGGGGCGCCCGCCATTGCTGAGGCTTAACTAGGTAAACAAAGCTGCTGGGAAGCTCGAACTGGGTGGAGCTCACAGCAGCTCAAGGAAACCTGCCTGTCTCTGTAGACTCCACCTCTGGGGACAGGGCAATAACAAACACAGCAGAAACCTCTGCAGACGCAAACGACTCTGTCTGACAGCTTTGAAGAGAGCAGTGGATCTCCCAACACGGAGGTTGAGATCTGAGAAGGGACAGACTCCCTGCTCAAGTGGGTCCCTGACCCCTGAGTAGCCTAACTGGGAGACATCCCCCACTAGGGGCAGTCTGACACCCCACACCTCACAGGGTGGAGTACACCCCTGAGAGGAAGCTTCCAAAGCAAGAATCAGACAGGTACACTCGCTGTTCAGAAATATTCTATCTTCTGCAACCTCTGCTGCTGATACCCAGGCAAACAGGGTCTGGAGTGGACCTCAAGCAATCTCCAACAGACCTACAGCTGAGGGTCCTGACTGTTAGAAGGAAAACTATCAAACAGGAAGGACACCTACACCAAAACCCCATCAGTACATCACCATCATCAAAGACCAGAGGCAGATAAAACCACAAAGATGGGGAAAAAGCAGGGCAGAAAAGCTGGAAATTCAAAAAATAAGAGCGCATCTCCCCCGGCAAAGGAGCGCAGCTCATCGCCAGCAACGGATCAAAGCTGGACGGAGAATGACTTTGACGAGATGAGAGAAGAAGGCTTCAGTCCATCAAATTTCTCAGAGCTAAAGGAGGAATTACGTACCCAGTGCAAAGAAACTAAAATTCTTGAAAGAAAAGTGGAAGAATTGATGGCTAGAGTAATTAATGCAGAGAAGGTCATAAACGAAATGAAAGAGATGAAAACCATGACACGAGAAATACGTGACAAATGCACAAGCTTCAGTAACCGACTCGATCAACTGGAAGAAAGAGTATCTGCGATTGAGGATCAAATGAATGAAATGAAGCGAGAAGAGAAACCAAAAGAAAAAAGAAGAAAAAGAAATGAACAAAGCCTGCAAGAAGTATGGGATTATGTAAAAAGACCAAATCTACGTCTGATTGGGGTGCCTGAAAGTGAGGGGGAAAATGGAACCAAGTTGGAAAACACTCTTCAGGATATCATCCAGGAGAACTTCCCCAACCTAGTAGGGCAGGCCAACATTCAAATCCAGGAAATACAGAGAACGCCACAAAGATACTCCTCGAGAAGAGCAACTCCAAGACACATAATTGCCAGATTCACCAAAGTTGAAATGAAGGAAAAAATCTTAAGGGCAGCCAGAGAGAAAGGTCGGGTTACCCACAAAGGGAAGCCCATCAGACTAACAGCAGATCTCTCGGCAGAAACTCTCCAAGCCAGAAGAGAGTGGGGGCCAATATTCAACATTCTTAAAGAAAAGAATTTTAAACCCAGAATTTCATATCCAGCCAAACTAAGTTTCATAAGTGAAGGAGAAATAAAATCCTTTACAGATAAGCAAATGCTTAGAGATTTTCTCACCACTAGGCCTGCCTTACAAGAGACCCTGAAGGAAGCACTAAACATGGAAAGGAACAACCGGTACCAGCCATTGCAAAAACATGCCAAAATGTAAAGACCATCGAGGCTAGGAAGAAACTGCATCAACTAACGAGCAAAATAACCAGTTAATATCATAATGGCAGGATCAAGTTCACACATAACAATCTTAACCTTAAATGTAAATGGACTAAATGCTCCAATTAAAAGACACAGACTGGCAAACTGGATAAAGAGTCAAGACCCATCAGTCTGCTGTATTCAGGAGACCCATCTCACACGCAGAGACATACATAGGCTCAAAATAAAGGGATGGAGGAAGATTTACCAAGCAAATGGAGAACAAAAAAAAGCGGGGGTTGCAATACTAGTCTCTGATAAAACAGACTTTAAACCATCAAAGATCAAAAGAGACAAAGAAGGCCATTACATAATGGTAAAGGGATCAATTCAACAGGAAGAGCTAACTATCCTAAATATATATGCACCCAATACAGGAGCACCCAGATTCATCAAGCAAGTCCTTAGAGACTTACAAAGAGACTTAGACTCCCATACAATAATAATGGGAGACTTCAACACTCCACTGTCAACATTAGACAGATCAACGAGACAGAAAGTTAACAAGGATATCCAGGAATTGAACTCATCTCTGCAGCAAGCAGACCTAATAGACATCTATAGAACTCTCCACCCCAAATCAACAGAATATACATTCTTCTCAGCACCACATCGTACTTACTCCAAAATCGACCACGTAATTGGAAGTAAAGCACTCCTCAGCAAATGTACAAGAACAGAAATTATAACAAACTGTCTCTCAGACCACAGTGCAATCAAACTAGAACTCAGGACTAAGAAATTCAATCAAAACCGCTCAACTACATGGAAACTGAACAACCTGCTCCTGAATGACTACTGGGTACATAACGAAATGAAGGCAGAAATAAAGATGTTCTTTGAAACCAATGAGAACAAAGATACAACATACCAGAATCTCTGGGACACATTTAAAGCAGTGTGTAGAGGGAAATTTATAGCACTAAATGTCCACAAGAGAAAGCAGGAAAGATCTAAAATTGACACTCTAACATCAAAATTAATGGAACTAGAGAAGCAAGAGCAAACACATTCGAAAGCTAGCAGAAGGCAAGAAATAACTAAGATCAGAGCAGAACTGAAGGAGATAGAGACACAAAAAACTCTCCAAAAAATCAATGAATCCAGGAGTTGGTTTTTTGAAAAGATCAACAAAATTGACAGACCACTAGCAAGACTAATAAAGAAGAAAAGAGAGAAGAATCAAATCGACGCAATTAAAAATGATAAAGGGGATATCACCACCGACCCCACAGAAATACAAACTACCATCAGAGAATAGTATAAACACCTCTACGCAAATAAACTGGAAAATCTAGAAGAAATGGAGAATTTCCTGGACACTTACACTCTTCCAAGACTAAACCAGGAAGAAGTTGAATCCCTGAATAGACCAATAGCAGGCTCTGAAATTGAGGCAATAATTAATAGCCTACCAACCAAAAAAAGTCCAGGACCAGATGGATTCACAGCTGAATTCTACCAGAGGTACAAGGAGGAGCTGCTACCATTCCTTCTGAAACTATTCCAATCAATAGGAAAAGAGGGAATCCTCCCTAACTCATTTTATGAGGCCAACATCATCCTGATACCAAAGCCTGGCAGAGACACAACAAAAAAAGAGAATTTTAGACCAATATCCCTGATGAACATCGATGCAAAAATCCTCAATAAAATACTGGCAAACCGGATTCAGCAACACATCAAAAAGCTTATCCACCATGATCAAGTGGGCTTCATCCCTGGGATGCAAGGCTGGTTCAACATTCGCAAATCAATAAACATAATCCAGCATATAAACAGAACCAAAGACAAGAACCACATGATTATCTCAATAGATGCAGAAAAGGCTTTTGACAAAATTCAACAGCCCTTCATGCTAAAAATGCTCAATAAATTCGGTATTGATGGAACGTACCTCAAAATAATAAAAGCTATTTATGACAAACCCACAGCCAATATCATACTGAATGGGCAAAAACTGGAAAAATTCCCTTTGAAAACTGGCACAAGACAGGGATGCCCTCTCTCACCACTCCTATTCAACATAGTGTTGGAAGTTCTGGCTAGGGCAATTAGGCAAGAGAAAGAAATCAAGGGTATTCAGTTAGGAAAAGAAGAAGTCAAACTGTCCCTGTTTGCAGATGACATGATTGTATATTTAGAAAACCCCATTGTCTCAGCCCAAAATCTCCTTAAGCTGATAAGCAACTTCAGCAAAGTCTCAGGATACAAAATTAATGTGCAAACATCACAAGCATTCTTATACACCAGTAACAGACAAACAGAGAGCCAAATCAGGAATGAACTTCCATTCACAATTGCTTCAAAGAGAATAAAATACCTAGGAATCCAACTTACAAGGGATGTAAAGGACCTCTTCAAGGAGAACTACAAACCACTGCTCAGTGAAATCAAAGAGGACACAAACAAATGGAAGAACATACCATGCTCATGGATAGGAAGAATCAATATCGTGAAAATGGCCATACTGCCCAAGGTAATTTATAGATTCAATGCCATCCCCATCAAGCTACCAATGAGTTTCTTCACAGAATTGGAGAAAACTGCTTTAAAGTTCATATGGAACCAAAAAAGAGCCCGCATCTCCAAGACAATCCTAAATCAAAAGAACAAAGCTGGAGGCATCACGCTACCTGACTTCAAACTATACTACAAGGCTCCAGTAACCAAAACAGCATGGTACTGGTACCAAAACAGAGATATAGACCAATGGAACAGAAAAGAGTCCTCAGAAATAATACCACACATCTACAGCCATCTGATCTTTGACAAACCTGAGAGAAACAAGAAATGGGGAAAGGATTCCCTATTTAATAAATGGTGCTGGGAAAATTGGCTAGCCACAAGTAGAAAGCTGACACTGGATCCTTTCCTTACTCCTTATACAAAAATTAATTCAAGATGGATTAGAGACTTAAATGTTAGACCTAATACCATAAAAATCCTAGAGGAAAACCTAGGTAGTACCATTCAGGACATAGGCATGGGCAAAGACTTCATGTCTAAAACACCAAAAGCAACGGCAGCAAAAGCCAAAATTGACAAACGGGATCTCATTAAACTAAAGAGCTTCTGCACAGCAAAAGAAACTACCATCAGAGTGAACAGGCAACCTACAGAATGGGAGAAATTTTTTGCAATCTACTCATCTGACAGAGGGCTAATATCCAGAACCTACAAAGAACTCAAACAAATTTACAAGAAAAAAACAAACAACCCCATCAAAAAGTGGGCAAAGGATATGAACAGACATTTCTCAAAAGAAGACATTCATACAGCCAACAGACACATGAAAAAATGCTCATCATCACTGGCCATCAGAGAAATGCAAATCAAAACCACAATGAGATACCATCTCACACCAGTTAGAATGGCGATCATTCAAAAGTCAGGAAACAACAGGTGCTGGAGAGGGTGTGGAGAAATAGGAACACTTTTACACTGTTGGTGGGATTGTAAACTAGTTCAACCATTATGGAAAACAGTATGGCGATTCCTCAAGGATCTAGAACTAGATATACCATATGACCCAGCCATCCCGTTACTGGGTATATACCCAAAGGATTATAAATTATGCTGCTATAAAGACACATGCACATGTATGTTTATTGCAGCACTATTCACAATAGCAAAGACTTGGATTCAACCCAAATGTCCATCAGTGACAGATTGGATTAAGAAAATGTGGCACATATACACCATGGAATACTATGCAGCCATCAAAAAGGATGAGTTTGTGTCCTTTGTAGGGACATGGATGCAGCTGGAAACCATCATTCTTAGCAAACTATCACAAGAACAGAAAACCAAACACCGCATGTTCTCACTCATAGGTGGGAACTGAACAATGAGATCACTTGGACTCAGGAAGGGGAACATCACACACAGGGGCCTATCATGGGGAGGGGGGTGGGGGGAGGGATTACATTGGGAGTTATACCTGATGTTAATGACGAGTTGATGGGTGCAGCACACCAACATGGCACAAGTATACATATGTAACAAAGCTGCACGTTATGCACATGTACCCTACAACTTAAAGTATAATAATAATAAAAAAATTTAAAAAAAATAAAAAATAAAAAATAAAAAATAAATAAAAAAAGAACGAGACATATATTCCCTACTTAAATCCAATAGAGGCAGTTTTCATTCTGTTATCATGCAACACTGTGTGACAGTCAATGTTGAAGTCATATAAACAAGTTATTTGGTTTTAGAATTTAAAATAAAGGAGATCTACCAATTTGCGGTAAGCACAAGTACCCATCTTGTTCTCTTTCTTTAGACTCTAACTGGAGAAGACAGTGTATTTTCTGCCTCTTTTCCCAGGTAATAACATTTATCTGATGAGGAGTTGGCTAATGGCTTCAGTTCCACATGGCTAGCTACACTGCGGGGCGGGCGGGAGAAGCATAATGCTGCAAGCAAAATTCCAATGTAGTCACAAGAAGGACATTCTATTTCCTTTTGAAAAAATGTGTTTCAGGTTTTTGGGTAAATCTAGTGGTAGAAATTTTACCACCTATAATTCTGTAATGTGATCCTCCTTTATAAAATTGCTATTACTTGTGGCAAGAAAAGAGGAGGCAGATGGTACTGTGTCAGATGCTGAAAAAGAAAGTGAGCATCTCCTAGATTATTACAGTGGAAGTATCCAAAATTGAAGGCAGATCTCTCGAATACAACAAATTCAGAAGTAAATAAAATAGACATCCTACAAACAGTGACCAAATAAATGTCTGGACTGTGAAATAGTTTATCCCTTGTTTATATAAGAAATAATGCTGATTATATTGCATAGCTAGTATATACCCTAAACCAACAAATATATTTTAAAGGTCTATCAAACAGCCCAATAAGGTTCCATTTTCACATGCACATGTAGCATTTTATAACAATCCTAGGATATGTATATATACAGAGAGATGGAAAAAATACAGTTTTAAAAGAGAAATTTACCCTATATTTTATTGCTATCTGGGCAGAAACACATGTTCCAATCTTTTCTTTTCTCCCTGGCTTCTCCCAAAGAGAAATAGGCCTGTTTCCTTAAACAATTTTTTATAAGAGCTATACCTTCTTGAAGTTGGGTATAGCATAACAATTAATATTTCTAAAATATTTTTCATAAGGATAACAGTAGAATAAAGAACAATGAGCCACTTTGTTACAGAGATAAGCCATGCCTTTCTTTTGGTTTATAATGTATTTGCCCAAAAGCATTATGTGGCTAGCTGATAGCTGCATAGATTCACTGTAACTTTTTACCATTTGTGATACACCAGGTTCCATTTAATCAAACTTCAGTTATCTGTATCTATATTCTCCTTAGGATAAGCCTAGATTGTCTAAATTCAGAGCTTGCTACCACCCCAGACATTCTTTCTTTTTGGTTATCATATCAAGTCCCAACTGTGCAGTCTGGAATTCAATGTCAACTATTTTCCACACTTCACATAATCCCTGTGATTTCATCAGCTCCTACCTCTTCACAACAGTTTATTATGATTTTTCAAGTCCCATCTCTGCAGCAAGTGTTTCTCCAAGTGATTTAATTACCAATAATCTTTTAAAAAATCTGAGACCCCAGTCCAATTTTTGCCCATTGAGCAGAGGCTAGAATTTATTATACAGAGGATACTGTTCTATTATCTATGGCAATAAATTATTCTCTTGTTACTCTATAGTTATATATTATATTCTGCAAACAAATTTCAGATACCTCAAGGGCATGGACAGTATATTTGATTAGCTTATTTATTGGCACAGAAAGCATTTATCAAGCTTTAATTATGGGCCAAATAGTGTACTATGCCCTGAAGTTAGAAATATGACAAAGAAATGTTCTTGGCTTTCAAGGAGATCCTGTCCCTGTAATTCAATCTAATAATTGTTAGAAGAGAGTTATAAAATAATGCTCTAGACTATTGGTTCTCAAACTTTAGTGTGCATCGAATCACCTAGAGGACTGATTAAAATACAGGTTGCTCATCTCCACTCTCCAATGTTTCTGATCAAGCAGGTCTGAGATGAGGCCTGAGGATCTATATTTGTAATGAATTCCCAGATGGTGCTGATGTTGCTGGCCCAGGGAAAGAGTGATTTAGATAATGGAAGGGCAATTAAATAGGCAATGCAAAGACACAACGAGGTAGAGGGCCAACTGTATTCTAGCAGCAGCAGGAAGGTAATATGGTGGGTTTAGAGGGTGCATAGAGTGACTACAACATGGCAGTTGGAGATGAATAGATTTTAATAGATTTTGGACATCATGGTAATGGTAAGGAATGTAGATATTAGAAGAATCATCATCATCAGAAATTTGTAAATAAAGGAGGGATGTGATCACACCTGGGCTTTAGCTTTTACAAAGAAAACAATAGGGCATTAGGTCTAACATTTAAGTCTCTAATCCATCTTGAATTAATTTTAGTTAACGGATGCAGCACACCAACATGGCACATGTATACATATGTAACAAACCTGCACGTTGTGCACATGTACCCTAGAACTTAAAGTATAATAAAAATAATTCAATACTTAAATAATACTAAATTCTAATACCATCTTACTTTGAGAATACTATATTAAACCTGTTGTGTAATTAAGAAAAAAAGAAAAAAAGAAAACAATAGGGCAGAGGATATGTCTACACAGAGGATTGTATCATACTGATATTTAGACCACAAAGATGAGATTTGATTTTCTTTCAACATTGAGGGCTAGGTATCATGCTTCATATTTATGGTCTGTCTCAGCTTTCCTCAGCTGGCCAATTTTAACAACCTCCTAGGGAAATCACAGCCTCCAGTCAACCTCCTCTCTCCCTCCCATAATAGCAAGTAGATATCTGGAATCCTGCTATTAAATAGCATCAACATCTGAATTCATGTGTTTCAGCGATTTCTCAGGCTGTTACAGCAGGAGAAACTCATGTTGTAATTTTACTTATCAGGTACTTGAAGCCCAAATTAGTTAAGTAAATTAAAGTAACCCAGCTAGTTAACAGCAGAGTCAAAACTGGAGCTCAACTATCTAAATATTATGTTTATTACTATAATAAATGCATATAAATAAATTTAACTAATTAATTGACAACAATATGAACAGTTAACATTTGCACCTGTACAGGCAATAATAACTAATGCACAGCTGTGACACCATCAGCTATGAGACATATCTGTTTTCAGAAATATTAAAAATAATGTGCATCCAGTAGAGTGACTATAGTTAATGACAATCTATTTTATATTTCAAAATAGCTATAATAAAATACGTGAAACGTTCCCGACACAAAGCAATGGTAAATGTTCGAGGTGGTGGATACAGAAATATCCTTATTTGATAATTACACATGGTATGCATGCATCAAAATATCACATGTATCCCATAAATATGTACAATTATTATGTATCAATTTAAAATGTGCATCTTAGATGCAATACAATACAGCAAACACAAGGTGACTTTTCAGAGCCTCGATTTTGTTCATGGGAAGAATGAAAGATGACATGACTTTGAAGACTTTTTCCATGCCCTATTTCCAGGCAACAGAGTGTCCTAAACCAGAAGAGTTCAGCTCTAACACGAAGACTATTATAAAAGTTAGACTCCTTTGAGAGCATTAGCTGTTCTGTATTTTTGTGTATATCCTTTCCTTTCTCGATTTCACAAGCAACTCCTGATAATTCTAGGAATTTATTGTCCAATTTTAATTTCCTGATCATAGTTAGAGCTTTGAAGTTCATTATCAAACTTTGACCTCATGCCCTCATTCCTACCTCTCAGACACAAATTACATTATTACAGGGACATATATATATATTTCAACATTTCTTCCTTTACTAAATCCAAATAAAACAATAGAATATTGAATTAAATTATTACTATAATTTATCATTTTTCTAATATCTTGTTTTTTTCTGAGAATGTGGTTATTGAATAGAGATTACTTTTTTGATTATGCAAGGCTCAATGTCAACATTTTGTTGCTAAATTGTAACAGAAAGTAATCCAGATCACACAATATTTTTATCTAGCTAAGAAACATGTTTAACTTTCAGCTACAACATTTTCTCACAGAATAAGAATTAAATTGTTTGTATTTATCTTTAGCTTCAGCACTGATTGCAGTTATAAAATATGTTAACATCATGGGCATAACAATTGAAAGTGTACTTAATTGTTCAACCTTGGGAATCGCATCATCTACATCAGATTTCTATGAGTTTTTCATGTCTCTGGTTATTATTTGACCTTTCCAATTTGTCTCTGTGCCTCAATTCTCTCTCCCCCCTTATCCATCCTATGTAGTCCTTCTAAAAAGAATCTTTGAACATATATTTTTACTCATTTTATGATTGCTGGTTCCTCCAGCTAGCTTCTCTTTGACCTCATTGACTCAATCTACCTTACGCTTTTCCCCTAATATCTTGTGTCTTATCATATGAGACTTCTTAATATTTCCAGGGCAGACCATCCTCTTTTGTCCTTTCATGGTTATTCAAGCTGTTGTCCACACTTCTGCTGTTCTCCCTCTATACTGACAAGTTTCTACTCAGCCTCCCAGATGAGCTCATCTACCACCTTCTCCATGAAGCTGGGTCTTACACTCTGTTGGAGAAGAGACTACTCTGATTCCTTCACATATTTTACTGTACCTATCTTGGGATACTATAACAATTTTGATGTTGTTCTTCCTGACTAAACCTAGCTGTTACTATTTAGCAGTGCATACAACATAGCAGATACTCAACAAATGTCTTTTAATTAGTGCATGAGCAGCAGTATCTGTACAGTTAGTTACTATCTTTATATCCTCACCTCCTACTATATTTTAACCTACCACAAATAGTTTTTTGATGCATGCTTCCAGTGAAAATGTCTTTTATCAAGGTCAACTATGAGGTCCATATTGCAAAACCCAATGGTCTATTCTTTTGTGTTTGTCTAATTGTATTTTCAACATTTGACACTGTTTTTGATTCTATCATGAAGAACTTTCTTCATCACACATGCCTGGTTTTCTTTATAAATCACAGATGTTGATTTTTAGCCTCCTTTGAGTAATTTTTTTTCTTCCTCCTGTTTTGAAAGATGCAATCAATTCTCAGGCTCTTTTCCCAAACTCTACTCCTAGAAGACCTCATCCAGTCCCATGTCTTTAAAAACCATCTAAGAGCCAATGACTGCCATATTACTTATTTATTTATTTTGAGACAGGATCTCACTCTGTTGCCCAGGCTGGAGTGCAGCAGTGTGATCATGGCTCACTGCAGCCTTGACTTCCCAGGCTCAAGTGATCCTTCTGCCTCAGCCTCCTGAGTAGCTGGGACTACAGGCATGTGCCACCACACTCGATTATTTTGTGTGTGTGTGTGTGTGTGTGTGTGTGTGTGTAGAGGTGAGGTTTCACTATGTTACCCAGGCTGGTCTTGAACTCCTGGGCTCAAGTAATCCTCCTATCCTGGCCTCCCAAAGTGCTGGGATTATAGAAGTGAGCCACTGTGTCCGGCCAACCCTTACATTATTATCCTAGTCACAGTATCTGTCTTCAGCTTCAGACTCATCTATCCAACTTTGTTTCCAGCATTTCAATTTGGATATCTAAAGAGACTCTGATAATAAGAAAGACTCTTGATTTCATCACCCCTTGTACCCTAACTTTTTCCTCCTCCACTTTTCCCCAGCAAAGAACTTAGAAATAATTATCAGTTAATCTCATACTTTACATCTAATTCATCACAGCAAATCCTGTCAGCTTTGTCTTTGAAATGTATCCTACATAGAGGCTCTCTAACTGACCCCACCACTCCACCCTGGTCTGAACCACCTCTGATGTGGACTAGTAACGTGGCTTCCAGTGTTATCTCCCTGTATCACTATTGCTTCCATTTCAGTCTAATCTCTACTCAGCAATGAAGAATGAACTCTTCAAAGATAACAGATCAGATAACTTCACTCTCTTTTTCTAAATTCTCCAATGATGTCCTGTCAAAATTATAGAAAGAGTTAAACTCTTTTATCATGGCCTGCAAAACCCTGTGTGATCTTGCTCTTGCCTATGCTTGCACTTCCTTCCTTCCCCACCTTCTCTTGCACTGGAATCCTTGCTATTTGTAGGACAGGTCAAGTATCTTTTGAACTCAGTGCCCTGGCCCTTGTTGTTTCCTCTGCCTGGAATGTTTTTGCCCAAATTGGAGAATATCTGCTCTCGTATCTGCTCGAATGTTGCCCCCTAGAGAAACCATGCCAATCCACCCAGTCTAACCAAGTCTACCTTCAATGTCATTTTCTATTCCCTTAACCAGCTTTATTTCCAATATGGATCACTGTCTGAAATCATATGTGTATACATATAATAAATAATTATCATTTATTCTCTAGCTCGCTACTAGAGTGTAAGTTCTAGGAGACTAGGGACATAATTTTGTATTCTTGTATCCCAAGTACCTGGCATATATCATGTGCTTGACAAATATCTGTTGAATAAATGAACACATTGAAGAGATCTACATTATACAATTGTGATGTAAAAATGGTTTTGAGCTAAAACCATTTGAGGATCAACAGATACAGGAAGGGGCTTTTCCTGTACTCTCCCTATCTGCCTAAAAGCAAAGATTTCTGAAATAATTCAACTGTTATAAATCCTCCTTTAAGGAAGGTTTCTTGCACCAGGGGTAAAGAGTGACTCCTGTCACCAGAGATGAGAAGCTGTCTCTGGGAAAAGAAAATTACATAAACAGACTTTACTAAAACAAACATTACCTTTCATTAGTTTCTCTCATATTTCCCAACAACTTTGTTGCCTGAAATTCTAACACTCTTCTTTTCAAAACCCTTGTTAAAAGAGTAAATAAGCCCCAAATTCTAACAACTTCATTGAGCTACATTTTCTGTGAGCTCCCACATACTTCTATGAATAAACTTTGTCTTTTCTATTGCCAATCTATCTTTTATCAGTTAATTTGCAGCCCCCTAAGTAATGAACCTAAGAGGGGAGTGGAAAAGTTTTTCTTCCCTGACAACATAAATGGACACATCAATAAATGGATAGCTTGAGTAAATTTCCTCATGTTTCTAAGCCTCACTCCATTACATTTTTATTGATCACACCGCCAGTGCCAGGCAAGAAATGGGAATTCTTAAGAGAAAGGACATTAGAAGTGTTAAAAGGCAACCACAGAGAGCTGTCACATGGAGAAATGGTCCATGCCATCTTCATTTGATCTCTCTCCTAGTTGGGAGTGATCAGAAGGGGGAATGGAGATATCTTTCTGCAAGGAGGTCCCAGTGATATGATTAATAAAAATATGTCAAAAGACACATGAGAATAGAAGTTCATTTGATACAAGCAAATGTTATTGTTTATTCTAGTAATACAGTTCCACAGAGTCCAGGTCCCAGCAGTGCCCCCTCTTAGAAGGACAAGCCTCCCTAGTTTTCAGGTCTTCACAAATGTGGCTAGCTGGCAAAATACCATCTGATCAAATCATAATCTTCTCAGATCCTTCATAAATCTTCTTACTGCCATGCTCATGTTTTTAACCCCTTCGAACCTCTTCAAGCTGACATTAAGTAGCTTCTTTTAAAAACCAGCAGAAGGTTCATGAATGCATATGGGAGAAGAGTGAATTTTAGGTCAAATTCCAAGGCTATGATTTAACCTTATCTCAATTCGTACACTCCCAAATCAGAGCGGAAGCCTGCCTACAGGGCACTTCGAATCTAAGAAAGTGCCTTCGGTAGAGAAAATAATTAACCAATAGGTTTGTTTGGGGGATGATTTGGATAGGGATCTTCTATATGGACCTAGAAGGATTATCGTCAGAGACAAAGAGTATGTGAACTTTCTGTTAATGCCTAGAGATGTGACAACCAGAGAGGCTGGGCAGAACAGAATCTCAGAGGGCATGTGAGGCAATCGAGAAGACTATAAAGGCATGTGTTTTCTTACCTCAAGTTCATGTAAGGCTTGTAACTGTAAAATCGTCTATTTTTGGATTATCCATGAAATTCTCAATCCTAGGCTAGCAGTTTTCTGCAACTTACAAGCCCGTGCCTCTCCTACATTCAAAGGTTTCCACTAACATTACACCCAGGGACAAGAAGCACATTCTTTTATTGGCCTGTGAGGTGGGGGAAGGGGACAAAATTTATATAATAAAGTATCCTATTTTACACAGTAAAGTTTATTGTTTTACTTTATTAAACACTGATCACTGATAATCTGTTCTATAGCTTTCCCAAAACCCTGTGTTTCTGGCTTTTCAATTATGTAGAGAAAACAGTGAAATCTCCTGAGCTGGTAGCTCTTCCCCTCCATCATAGCTCGAAAGGTGACAGGGAATAGCAGCCTACAGAGTGAACAGAACACAACTCTCTGAACCATGGTTAAACTCCAGCAATTTTGGTGGTCGCAGTAAACAGTGGGCTAAACCCAAGAAACTTCTCCCCATCTATGTGGCTAGAGAATTGTTTAACAAAGCAATATCAGCATGACCTTGGAACTTATTAGAAAAGTAAATTCTCAGGTCTCACCCCAAAGCTACCTTATCAGAATTTCTAGAAGTCGGGCACAGCAATCAGTATTTTAATGAGTCACCTGGTAATTTTGATTCAGGATCAAATGTGAAAACCATCACCCTATAGCAGCAATCCCCAACCTTTTTGGCACCAGAGACTGGTTTAGAGGAAGACAATTTTTCCATGGACCAGGGAGGGGCAGGTGGGGTTGTGGGGAGAGGTGCGTGGGAGGCAATGGTTTGGGGATAAAACTGTTCCACCTCAGATCTTCAGGCATTAGATTCTCATAAGGAGTGCACAACCTGGATCCCTCATGTGAACAGTTCACAATAGGGTTCATGATCCTATGAGAATCTAATACCGCTGCTGATCTGATAGAAGGTGGAGCTCAAGTGGTAATGCTGGCTACCCTGCAGCTTACCTCCTGATGTGGGCCCCCAGTTTCTAACAGGTCACTGACCTGTACTGGTCTATGGCCCTGGGGCTGGGGACCCTTGCTCTATAGTGTTAAAAGCCAAAGGGAAGCGGGCAGATCACCTGAGGTCAGGAGTTTGAGACCAGTCTGGGCAACATGGTAAAACCCTGTATCTACTAAAAATACAAAACTCAGCAAGGCATGGTGGCACCAGAGTGCCTGTAATCCCAGCTACTTGGGAGGCTGCAGCATGAGAATCACCTGAATCTGGGATGCGGAGGTTTCAGTGAGCTTAGATCATCCCACAGCACTTCGGCCTGGATGACAGAGTGAGACTCCATTTAAAAAAAATACAAAAAGGATTAGAGCATAGAGGATTGGCAGTCTTGAGGACTAAGGTAACCCTATTTGCAAGGTGACAGTATGTATATTGAACTGTATCAGGTCCACAATGCAGCCTTTTGTATAACCAGGCTCCTAGTGCTGTTGTATGCTAATCCTAGTCCTAAAAGTAAAATTAGGCAAAAACAGAGTTGAGATTCACTTGAGTCAAGGTCCCCATTACTCAGTAACTCCTGAGATGAACACAATGCCCATATATAACTAGCATCTCCAGTGTACCCTCATCTTCTCATTTGCCTTGTCCACCGTGATGTGGCCCTTTCTGTCTTCCAGGTATATGCACAAAACCCCATACTAAGCACTGCAAACATACAGCTGAGAAGGTCCTTAGCCTCTAGCAACGTAGTTTTGTCTTAACCACGTCTGATTCATGTTTATCTATAGGTCTTTATGGAAACTGTTTCTTCTTTCTGAATTACCCTTCCCTGCTTTCATTCTTCATTCTTGGACTGATTCCACAGCCCTGGGCGGCCATCACACGCTGTGGTCATCTTTTTCAGAGCACAGTCTTGCAATTACTTGATTATACAGCTGACTCACCACCTCACCTAGGAGCTGGTTGAAGGGAGGGGCTGTGTCTTTCATCTCTTTATCACCAGCACATTGCACAGTTCCTACCTATAGTTGATAGTTGATAACTTTTGATGAATGAATGAATGAATGAAAATCAGACATTAAATTTTCAGAAGGAAAAAAAGTTTATCCTTAAATGTGTTGGGATTCAGAAGAATCATTTTCCCTTCTACTTTACGCTCACAAATGTGTTGAAATTCAGAAGAATTCCAACCTTCTCATATGCCTTGTCCATGTTATATGGTTTCTTATAGCATAGCTAAAGCAGTGGTTTTCAAAGCACGATCAAGGCCAGCAGTATCAGCATCACCTGATAACTTGCTAGAAATACAAATTCTGGACCTGCACCAAACTTACTGGACCAGCAACTCTGAAGGCTAGCCTAGCAATCTGTGGTATAACAAACCCTCCAGGTGATTCTGATTGAGTACTACTGGCCTAGAGTTGGTTCTAAGACTTTGGTATAACTACCAGTCAGAATCTAGGTCTTCACACACTGACACTGATTCAGTAGGTTTGAGATGAAGGGTAGGAGTCTACGGCTTTTATCAAGCTGCCCAGATGATCCTGAAAGGTGTTTTCTGGATCCAGAAGAGTCTCAACACATCTGTGAGCATAAACTTGAAGTGAAAACATTTTTAATGAATTTGTCTGGGGTTTTGTTACTTCTTCCACTCCTAACTTCATCTATAATTAAGACCCTAAGCCGCTTGTTTCCACTTAACCTTGCCAAACTCATATGAATTCAGTTGGAAATATTTACAATTTCCAGAGTTACCTGGAATTGTATACTGAGTCTCCAAGGTGGTTAATGAGCCACTTTGGATGATAACAACCACCTTGGCTGATAAATAAATTGATAGGTAAGCAATGTATTGTAATAGCAACCAAACCCTTGCTTCTCTGATTTACTGACCTGTCACAATTATAGACCAAACCAAATTTCTGAAATTCTGGCTGCTCAAATCCCAATTGCAATCTGACTGAGGCATTATTAATATTGGAGTTTGAAGTAAATAACACAAATGCATCAACCAAAATAGGAGGAGAACAAGCCTGAAAGTGCAAATGTTCATTAAAAGTTACTGATTTGTGCAGAACTCTGTGTGGCTTGGGCAGTCACTTCTCTTTGTCAAGTATAGATACAAAACGTTTGTTCCTTATCCAATTGCAATAGTATCCATGGTAAATATGTGCAATGCATTTGAAAATAATAACTTCAGATCGAAAGACAAAAAATGAATATGCTAAGGAAGTGTGGCAGTCACAAAGAGGCATTTTATCTGCTAGTTCTTAATCAGGGCAGACCTGAATATTCGCATTTATAGCACAAAAACTGAAAGGGAGGGCTGGAATTTAAAAGCCCCTTCGTCTTGGTTAGGCTCTGTGGGGAGTTCTCCCTGCAGCTGGTGGGCTCCTTCCCGCTTCTGATGTCTCCACCTGCAGGTGGTGGCGCTGGCCCCTGACCTCCTGAAATAAGCCTCTTGCTCTCTTCTCCCATGTTATTCCTGCTGCCTGTGGACTGCTGACAGGAAGTCAGGGGATGACAAAAGGTCCCTCAGTAAACGACTTGACTAAGCAGCTAAATAATGTTTGCTCCGAAAGCTTTATTTTCAAATAAGGTTTTCAAAATATGTGTGCATATATATATTCAGTTTTATTCAGAATGCAGGAGTGTATCTGTGGAGAGTGGAAGGGCATTGGAAGGAGTAAAAAAAAAAAGTGTGTGTGTGTGTATACACTCACTATATGCCAAAAAGAAAAGCAAACAGGAGACAAAGATGTGCTGAAACCTTGACAGAACATAGACAACAGTGGCATATTTGAGTTAGAAAATAAACAAGGGTGTGCATTTTAGAATTCTCAGATTTATTTGATTTTTGTCCAACCACTACAAAGTAAGGAGTAAATGTGAATATGACGGGGTAAGAGAAAATAAGTTGATTTAATGGTGAACTAGGGACAAAGTCCTAGTGCTTTGTATTTGCTCTGTGACCTAGATCTTGAGCATCCTTCCTTGGCAAGTCAGGATGTTTTTTAACTAGCTCCTAAGTAGCTTTCTTGTCTTGGTTCTGTTTTCTTCGAATCTACAGGCCAAGCTGCAGAAAAGGGCTTTCTAAAATTCAGGCCTATTTAAGTCATTGGCCAGTATAAAAGCCTTATATGGTTTCCTATAGCGTAGCTAAAGCAGTGGTTTTCATAGTACGATAAAGTCCAGCAGCATTGGTGTCACCTGGTAACTTGCTGGAAATGCAAATTCTGGACCTGCACCAAACTTACTGGACCAGCAACTCTGAAGGCTAGCCTAGTAATCTGTGGTATAACAAACCCTCCAGCTGATTCTGATGTGAGTATACTGGCCTAGAGTTGCTTCTAAGACCTTGCTATAATTACCAGTCAGAATCTAGGTCTTCACACACAGACACTGACTCAATAGGTTTGGGATGAAGGGTAGGAGTCTACAGCTTTTATCAAGCTGCCCAGATGATTCTGAAAGGTGTTTTCTGGATTGCATTTAGAGAAATGCTGGCCACAGTCTAAATAGTATCTGAACCACGAAATATATCTATCTGTGCCCCCTGCCCACCCCATCTGTGAAATTCTTTGAGATCATTTTCAGTTCCCAGTCATTAGCACAGTGCCTGCAACAGAACTGACACATTCCTTTCTAAATGTTTCTGAATAAATAAACTGCAATCCCTAATGTGAACTATTTTGCTCTTATCTAGACAAATGAGGCAAAACTACTCTGACAGACTTCAGTGGTAGTTTTTAAATTGTTGTTATTTAAGGAATACGCTACTCATAAGGACTTTTCTTCTCACATTGAACATTACAAGATAAATTAAAATAATTTTATCTAAGTAAATGTCCTGACACTAAGTTTAGCCAGATTTCACCCCTTAATCTGTTTTCTAAAACACAAAAAGAAAAAAAAAAGAGCACCTACATCAGAATTCTACTTTTGAAAAGCAGTGAAAGAAAGCAGTGAAAATGCTTTGACCTTGAGTAAGATTACAGCTTCTGGCCCCCAAATGAGACATGTGTAGTCTTACCTTGTCTCAGGTAAACGTGTATTCATCTTGCGTACATGCACACCACATGAATACAGGAAGGGGAATATCAAAACCTAGTAAGGTGAACGGTTTTGTGAGCATGTGTGTGTGTATACATATATATATATATATGTAAATGATCAAAACTGATGCTAATGTTGATGCTAATTTGATGCTAATGAAAAAAACCTGTCTTGTTACAGGATGGACCTTTATTCCCGTGGTTCTTTAACTTGACTGTGCGTTAGAATTGCCTACAGGGCTTGTTCACAGATTGCTGGGCTCCACTCTCCAAGAATTTCTGTTTCAGTAGGTCTGTTGTGAGGCTCAAGAATGGGCATTTCTAACAATTCCCACGTGATGCTGATCTGGGACCCACACTTTGAAAACAACTGCTCTACTCCATAGGGGGAAATGAATGTGTCAGGAAAAAGGTACTCTGTTTCTGAAGAAAGAGAAACGTGAAAGGTTAGACAAAGAATATACAAGTAACTGAAATCCTCCAAGTAAAATAAATTCCACCTCTTAATTATACCTATAATCCTTTGTTTCACAGGCCAGCCTAAATTTACCACTTTATCTTATAGAGATGTCCATGTGAATCTACTTTCTTATGATATAGTGAGCTCCTTTAAAATCGTGGCATGGTTTATTCATCTTTATGTCTGTCAAAGATTAGAAGTAGTAAATGTTCAATAAATATTTGTTGCATTAAAAGAATTATAAAGGAAATAGACTGTACACTTTATTCTTGATTGACAGAAATTTTATGGTATAATCCTAAGGTAAGGTACACTATTGATTTCAATGCTTGAATTTTTTATTTTCTATCTAAAACAATTCACATGTGTAATGAATTAAACATCTGTCTTTTGTGAGATACTTAAAAAATACTTAGAGATACTTAAATATGGAGTATAATGCTACATAGATACCATACATAGAATCTACTCAATTTAACAGAACTTTTGAGCTTCTACCACATGCTTGATAGTATACTCAATGCTGGAAATATCTAATATAATAATGTTATTAGCTTCAATTTATTGATCAGTTAGCATACAATAGGCAATCTGCAAGGTGCTTACAGCAAACTATGCTTATTTACTCATCACAATACCTCTATGCAGTCAGCTTTATTAGCATCTCCAGTTTAAGGGAAGAGGAAATCAAAGCTTTAAAACATTAATTTATTCTAAATCACACAGGTAAGAAATGACAGAACCATGATTTGGACCAAGGTTGTCCGAAGGTAGAGTCTGTTTTCAACAGCTCTGCTGTATTGACTCATTCCGAAGAGAGGGTTAGCCCTTAGAAAAGTCACATGCAAAAGAGACCCAATCACTTTCTACTGTTTAAACCTGAGTGAAAGTAGGGTTAAGTTTATGTAGGTCCAAAGTTCTAATAGATAGACCTCAAAGGGGAGCTCTTTTTTGGATACATGTCAGGAACATGTTAAGGTACAAATTTTCATTCATCAATTCAATAAATTTCTCTTGAATATTTGTTGTGTACAGTTACTGTGGTTCTATGGATTCGGTGGTAAGCAAAGAATGCCCAATATCTAGTGGGTGACACAGATAATAATCAAATTCTCATACAAATAACATGTAATTACAAACTGAATTAAGGATGAGGAGAGGAGAATAAAGGGCACTAGGAGAGCATGTAGAAAGAGGACTTAATTCAATTTGTGGAAGGGGTAACCAGGGAAACCTTCCCGAGCAAGTGACAACTGATTAAGATGGGTAAGCCGAGCAGGAAAATGTGAGTTTGTGGAGTGGGTGGAGACAGTGAGCAGATCCCCTGACAAGCAGAATAGTACATGCAAAGGCAAAAGAGATTACATCACTGTAGTTAGAAAAATCTAAAATAAGTTAGTGTAGCTGGAGTACAGAGAATGAGAAGATGAGAGGGATAGTAAAAAATACTGCCAACATAGCAAAGGACAGACAATGCAAGGCCTTGCACGCCATTTTAAGGCTGAAATTAATGTGAACCTTTTGAAGGAGAATGGTGTCAAGGCTAGATTTATATTTATTAAATATCACACTGGTTGTAGGGCAGAACAGTCTGGTGGGTAGGAGATTATTGTGTTAATCCCAATGAGAGAAGATGGTAGCTTGCACTAGGATAATAATGGGCATAACGAAAAACTGTAGAGATATTGAGAAGGTTAAATCAGTGGGACCAGGTGACAGGTTTAATATGGTAGTTGAAGGACAGTAAGGAAGAGTGAGGAAAAAATTCCAGACTTTTGGCTTGCTTAACTGGATGGTGTCATTCACTGGGATGGAGGAAACTGAATGTGTATCAGGTTTGAAGGACAAGATAGAACATTCAATTTGGTCCTTGTTGAGTCTGAGTTGCCTCTGATACATTTAAGTGGAGATGTCAATTAGGCAGGTGGGTATATACATAAGACTAGCATTCAGGTGAGAGTTTCAGGGCTGGAGATGTAAATATTAGAAGCTTTGCGGAAACATTAGTTAAGTTAAATCAGGAACCTAGATAGGATTACCTAGGGACAGAAGAGAAAGTGAAGAAATGAAAGGAGATATTATTCCTTCTTTGGAACCTTGTGTAGTGAATCTGAATCAAACCCTGTTTAATTTTAAATTACAAAGCCAATGTAACCACTCATTGTATAGATGAAGAGAACTGAAGTCCTGTGAGTTTTATCCATTTTGCTAGATTGTAAAAGTCAAGCTGGGGCAAGAACTCAAGTCTTCTGAACTGTAGTTGAATTCTCCACCTTTATCGATATTTCTTAAAATGTGGTCCTTGAACCAGCAGCATTAGCATCACTTTTACGCTTCTTTTAAAAATGCAAATATTTAGGCCCCATCCCAGTTCTAATGAATCAGAAGCTCTATGGCTAGAGCTCAGATGCATGTTCAGGTCAGAGAGCTCCTGCTCTGTTTTGTGTGATCCCCTTCCTGAGTGTTAGCAAAGTGATGGGTTCACACTTATGGGTAGAGAGGTAGCAGGAGGAAAGTGAGGCTGTTCTTGACTCTGTGCCAGAGGAGATTATATAAACTGACCCTCTTGAACTCAACAGAAGCTGTAGACCGCATTGGTACGTGTGTTTTATAAACTACAATTACGCATGTCGTTTCTGTGTTTTGCAAAAGAGACAGATAGTGGTGCCAGGGGAAATGACATTAGCAATCCACGTTGATTAGGTAAAATGGTCTGACACAGTGAGGCAAAAGTTGATTTGGTAAAACTTGACATAGGTGGCACTTTCAACCATCAGTATCCACTTAATAGATATAAACAGCTATTTTCCTGACAAACACCCACACTCACATCTTTAGAAGAGTTTTAGCAATTCTGTATGTTTGACAGATAAACCTCTGCTGCAAATTATCCTCTAGCCATGAGATTTAAAACCAACAGTTTCTAGTGTTTTGTTCCTTTGAAATATGTAACCTTAACCGGATGTTTATACCCTGGGTCTCAAAATCTAATTGAATAGTTCACTTGATGTGTTTGCACAATTAAGAAACTCTTCTTCCTTAATAGGGGAAGAGGGGCAAATTGATATGTTTAATTTTCAAAAACACAGAGAGTTCTCTGCTCTACAACAGTCTATGAGCTAGAAATTTCTATTAACTGTCTCTTCTCTACTTCATGAGTGCAAGGATAAGTTGTGGTTTTAATGATCCTTTGGGAATATTAAGAGATCTTGAGGTAAAAGCTAAACCAAATAGTTTAGTTTGTATTCAGGACAGCAGACATTTTTTTATACACTATCATCCTACTTTAAAATTAATTATATTAAAAATTATTCTTTTAACTGGGCTATCTAATTAATAAGGACACCACCATTCCTTGACCAATACGCTTGTATAAGCTTAGTTTATTTTTGTGTATAGGATTCATATATTCAATTGTACTGATGAAAAAAGTATCAGCAGCTTCTGATCTTCCTTTGTGACAGTGAGAAATACAGAACTCTCAGCACATAACAACTCTGTCAAAACTCTTGCACTAAGCCTTGACTAAACTCTAGTATGGCTTCTAGCAGCATAAGGCCATGTCCCTAGGATGACCCTAGCCTTCCTTTAAGTGCCTGCTTGAGAAAGCTCAGGCTGCCAGGAAAATTTAATATTTGTTCTAGCCAACACACATCTGATGATAGGACTCTTACCTCCGTTTCTTAGAGTATTTACTCAAAAGGGCTTACAACTGTGAACATGTAGCTCTTGGAACTCAGAAGTGTCTCACTCAAGGACCTGAAAGCCATTCTTTTCAAATGTCATCATCAAGAAGGATAAGTCCTCTGTCTCCTATTCTCTGTGGGAAGATAGAATCCTAACTTCAATAACTTCCAGATAACACAGCTGGCCTAATCACATTTACACAGACCAGCTCTTTGTACTTTTTTACTTCTCTAACTCGAACTCCCACTCCTCCTCCCTCCTTCTTCCCTTAAAACAACCAAGTCACCTCCGCACAAATTAGAATGGATCTCAGCTCTCCCCTAATTTCACTAGGTATTGAATAAAACGTGTTTCTACCACTTTAATATCCAGCTGTGTTTATCTCTGACAACATATATGCTCTCAAAAGCATTCTGATAAATATATTTTCCTTAATGAACAAGCATAATAAAATACGTCAGCTTTGTTAAATCACCTAAATACTCGAACAACTCTACCATTATATTTGAGGTAGCTTTGAAAGTATTTCTAATTTTTCTTTCTCTTTAATATGCTATGGGAAGGGACGAGACATTTATTTGAAACTTCAATTATATGCTATCATAGTAAGAAGATGATTGGACCATAAATGAAAAGACATGTTTTTGCAACTGCATTGCTCAAGAGTGCCAGTTATGTCCATTATCCATCCCTTCAATGGAAACAAAGACCATCCATTTTCTTTTAGAGGTAATCACTACTGTCCCATGCAAGACACAGAAAATAGGCAATTTGGAAGTATAGTAACTAGTTAGCAATATTCTTTTAACTTTCTATATGGGTATACTTTTTTACATGCATTAATTTCACTATAAAACAAGTAAAATTACATGATTAAAAAGAACTAGCTTCTAAAATTTTGAGAATGCATTGCATACAATGGTCAATGTTAATCTAGTCAACAAAGAAATGTTCAATAAAACATGTTTGTTTATAAAATCAGTAGAAGACTTCCTTAGAAATATTTTATGTAACAAATGCCTAGGGTGGGCTGAAAAGAAAAACCCAGTAAAATAGCATTTCGAAATTTATATTTTCCTTTACATGCCTCTAATTTAAAATAAATATCTGATATTTTTAATAGATTTAGTTTGTAGTACAAAATCATGAATTAAATCCTAATGATTTCAACTATAATTTTAAAAAATTATATTCCAAATAGCAAGCCAATCAATTGACATTTACAATCTTCTGATAAATGCAAAGTATCAATTCCCTAAACAAGCTTTTTATGGTTACTTTTTCAAAATAACTACATCATTCAAAACTATTGAGTTGCCTATAAAACCTAAATCGCTTGAACATTAGTTCTGGAGAAATTTTCATGATGCCTTTAAACTCTCAGTGTCAAATTCAACATTTAGGCTTTAACGCCTATTGGTGGTATTTATCACCATTCAACACTCACATTTATCATGTAAGGAAAATATGTTTAAGAAAGAAAAATTGAAATAGGAACTCAGAGTTTAAAACATTTCTACTTATAACCTGTGTCGTTCCTCTTTGTGTAAAATCTATGACCTGCTGATTGGAAAGACACGAGATATGGAGAAGATTTTGAAATACCCAAATCTTTATAACAAAGCATCAAACACAGGGTCTGAAAGAAAGAGCATAACAGAAACTCAATGAAATATCTAGCTTATCACTCTGACAATTAATCATATCTAAGGCCCCACCTCTAATCTCAGCACCTTAGCCAAAAATTAAATACCAAGGACAGTTACTGTTTGCTATAGATACCTAGAAGAAAGAAAGCCTCCTTTTCCTTACCTTTTCCATATTAAAAATTTATATTGTACCTTTCAGATTAATATATCAGCTAAAATTTTGTTACATAAATGAGCCATTTTTGCAGCATAACTCTTCACTGCAAATAAAAGCATATATACTGACAATTCTCAAATTTTGTTTTTCAGCTTTGCTTCATCAGATTACTAGAATGAGGCAGTGTCATGCATTAATTCCACAAAATTTATGAAGTCACCTAATAAACATACATTTTATGATGAGATAACAACACCAAAAAGTAGTTACCAACACTTGATACCTCTTGCGATGTGAACCTATAAGAGGCCAATTTGACAGTCAGAAGAGTATGAGTAATATTTTTCAAAAGTTTCATGAGCACGAAATTAAAATCCTACAATGTAATACCAGCTTCTCTCCCTACTTAAAGGAGATAGTAATGATTGAATCAGGATTAAATTCAAATAAGCCAATGACAAATGTGAAATGAGTTATTTTCACCAATAATCATTTCATCCTAAAAGCAAATGAAAAACTGCTATAAGGGACTTCTCAATCAGTCCCTATACATAGGAATTGGTGTGTATGTATATATATATTTCTATATATATACACACACATATAGACACATAAACATATATACGTATATATACATATACACGTATATATGTGTATGTGTGCGTGTATATATATAGAGAGAGAAAATTGGTAGTTCCTACAGAAAACATTATGTCCAAGGTTTTTTCCTTGGCTTCTGATTTCGAGGCCAATGAGTTTGGGTCATTTTAAAGGGCAGACATCAGCAAGTGCCTGCAGTGACAAATAGTTATTAGCTGTAACACAATACTTTTTATTTCCAAAGGTTGGCCAGATTGACAAAAGGAGAATCTTTTCTTCTATCCTTCCTTTCTCATTTTTCAAAGACTTTTTTTTTTTTTTTTTTTGTCTCAGAAACCTTTAGTCTTTTTATGCTGGCTTTTTTCCCCCTTACGCTTTAGCTTTGCTCTTTTCTTTGAGGTCTCAGTGACATATAGGTCAGGGACATCTTTACCAATGTAATATTAGTGGAGAGTTATATCAAGGGGGTGAGGACACTGAAGGCTGACACAGATGCCTGAACAATTTGCCTTATCACTCCACACTGGTCCAAGTGGTGCAGAAATAAGAGGAGATTATGGGTTTTGTTATGTATAATTTTGGATTTACAGATCAAATGTAGGTTTTTCAGAAAGTTTGAGTATTACATACAATTATTACCACCATACCCACTATTATCAATGTCAGAATTATCAGTGGATAAAATTTGTTTTTATTATTTTATATTTACACTGAGTAATATATATAAATACATATATGCAAATACATATATATATATAACTATATATACAAGGTTTTTCTGTATAAATTCCCACATTGCAAACTCCATCCAAGAGCAAATATAATCTAACTATACAACATATCTCATAACTCCCCTGGTTAAAAACCCCAATGGCTTGACATTTAATTTATAAACAAAAAAATCTCAACTCTTCACCACATCCCGGAAGAATGCACATCATCTGATGAATGCCAGATCTTTCCCCTCATCTCCTGGCACTTACCTCTCCATCACCAAAATCCACTCACACCTTTCCTCAAGTAGGCTAAGTTGACTATGCAATTGCACGTTTTTTGTTTCCTTTGTCTGGAACATATTCCTTACATATCTGCCTCTGTCACTATTCAGGTTCCTTTTCAAATATCATTTCCTCAAACAAAAGTCCTTTCTCTGACTTCTCTGTCTGGTGTTACATCTCATCTCATATTCCAGTTACACTCTACCACACTGCTCACTTTTATTTTCTGTATAAGACATATTGATATTTAAAAATTGTTATTTATATAATGCCAGATGCGGTGGCTCATGCCTGTAATCCCGGGACTTTGGGAGGCCATGGTGGGAAGATTACCTGAGGTCAGGAGTTCAAGACAAGCCTGGCCAACATAGTGAAACCCCATCTCTACTAAAAATACAAAAATTAACCAGGCATGGTGGCGCATGCCTGTAATCCCAGCTACCTGGGAGGCTGAGGCAGGAGAATCACTTCAACCCGGGAGGCGGAGGTTGCAGTGAGCAGAGATCATGCCAGTGCACTCCAGCCTGGG
The DNA here is from genome assembly GCF_043159975.1 of Macaca nemestrina. Lineage (NCBI taxonomy): Eukaryota > Metazoa > Chordata > Mammalia > Primates > Cercopithecidae > Macaca > Macaca nemestrina. Next base: position 128,364,737 of record NC_092145.1, on the reverse strand, counting down.
TGACAGAGTGAGACTCTGTCTCAATAAAATAAAATAAAAAATAAGATAAAATAAAAATTGTTATTTTTTACATCGATTTCATTAGAATATAAGATCCTTGAGAATAAGAACTTTTTCTCTCTGATTCATTCCTGTAATTTAGCACCAAGAACAACATTTGACATATAGAAGATAATCAATGGATAGGTGATTGAACAAATAGCTCTTGGAAACAGGTACTAGTTTTCTTGTTATCTTTATTTTAAGGATAAAAAAAAATTCCTGACGTTTAAAAGGGGTAAGTGACAGGCTCTAGATCACATAGCATCCCGCAGAGCCAACCATTGACATTAAGACTACATGCCTGCCTAGCCAAATAAAATGAATTTGGACACATTGTGATGGAGCTAGGGGTTGTCAAGATCATATATAGACATCCTAACCTTACTGTCACATTGAAAAACATAGATATTATCATGTATTCTGAGAATGATTTCTCAGTCAGGGATGGTCATGAGTGATGAAGAAAAAACCCCTTAAAACTAAGACAACTTCAAGAAAATTGGTCATTTAATCCTTTGTTCTACTGCTGCTGTTTTAGACCACATTCTCCTCTAGGTATTATGTATTCAGTAGAAAATATTTAGTGCATGTAATAAAGTAAGCCAATGGCCACATTGGGAAGTATAGTGCTCTACGCTGGATGTCAGAAGACCTCAGTGCCAGATCCTGCTTCTTCACACAGTAGTTGGAGGGTACAGTCATCTGAGAGTGCCAATTCCATAATTTTAAAATAGAAAAAGCATGTCTGTCATATCAACCTCAAGGAATCGAGGGATCAATGGAGATCATGGCTATAAAAGCACATTTTAAATGCCAGAGTGATATAAAAATGGAAGGTCTTATCATTGTCATTTAGGAATGAAGGCTTTTTAATCTATAGGTGTTCAATAACATATTACATGAGTAAATAGGCGAATGATGAATATTATAAAAGAATACAAAAATACAATATTAATAGATATAATGCTTACCTATAAGGTCAATTTGTTTGGGCCTAAATTTAGATTAGGCAACATGTTGCATAAATGGGTGGGTCAGTAACGGAAATGTCACTCTAAAAAACGTGCAAGGAAGTAACTGTCCATCACGGTCAAATTACTTCAGATGCCTTGAATTCATGAATAAAACACTCCATCAAATTTTATGCATCTCAAGCACTTCTCACACATTTAAATCCACAACATCCTAGTGAGGTAGGGAAGGAGGAATATTTCATTTTTCTTATTTGGTGAAATGAGGATAATGAGGCACAAGGAGGTTAATGATAGATGTGAAGCTAATGCAATCAGTCAGCAGCAAAACCATAGTTAGAATTTAGGTTCCCTGAATTCCACTTAGGGTTCTTTTCAAGATACTATGTTAACTACATTTCATTGTTGGAGGAATTTAATTCAGTCATGTAGATACAGATGCTCACAACATTTTTTTTTTAATCCTACTAAGGAATCTTGCCATTAATTCAACCACTGAGACAAATAATATGTGGACCTGCGCCGGAGACATAGCTTCGGTGTTCATTCAAGTCATTTCCTGAGCTAACTTCTGTTCCTTTCCCTATGAATTCTATATTTTTTCACATTATACCACTGAATTATTCAGATTCATCCAATACCCTTTAGAGTTATTAACATGATATATATATATATATATATATATATATATATATATATATATATAAATGTTGCTTTCTCCTTTTGGTTATATAGCTAGAAAGTCAGGATATAGTAAAAGGAGTCCCAAAATGTAGATTTTGAAAATATAAGATCAGTTATTCAGGACACCACACACTTTTCTTTTTCTTCCCGTCTCACTGATCACTCCTTTCTTTCTTTCTTTCTTTCTTTTCTTTTCTTTTTTTTGATGAAGTCTCGCTCCATCGCCCAGGTTGGAGTGCAGTGGCACAATCTTGGCTGACTGCAACCTCCGCCTCCTGGGTACAAGCAATTCTCCTGCCTCAAAGCCTCCCAAGCAGCTGGGACTACAGGTGTGTCACCACACCCAGCTAATTTTGTATTTTTAGTAGAGACGGGGTTTCACCATGTTGGCCAGGCTGGTCTCCAACTCCTGACCTCGTGATCCTCCTGCCTCGGCCTCCCAAAGTACTGGGATTACAGGTGTGAGCCACCGCGCCTGGCTGATCACTCCTTTTCATTATCCTGTGCTGTTTTCTCCTTTTTCAATCCACCTCTTACTGTTAGAGTCCTTAGTCATGTTGTCATTTCTATCTATATTCTTCCTTAGTGATACAATCTGATATCACAGCTTTAAATGCTATCTTATACCAATAACTCCAAAATTTAAATGTCCAACCTGGACCTTTTTGCTGAACTCTAAAGGTATACATTCAATTGCCTATTCAATATATCTGGTGATATGTCTAATAGATATCCAAATTTAATGCCTCCCTAATTTCCCCATTCTATCTATAAGTCTTTATCATTTCAGTTGAGGGCAACTTTATCCCTTCCAGTTAATTAGACCAAAAACCTTGGAGCCATTCATGACTCTATTTTTCTCCCATGCCCCTTATCCAATTCATCCAGAAATCCTTGTTGGCCCCACTTCTAAACGCATTCAGAATATGACTATTTCTTATCACCCTGGTCTCAGACAGCATCGTCTTTACTTGTATTACAGAAGTAGTCTTCTAATTTGTCTCCTTGTGTTGAGCACTGCCCACCTCTAGCATCCAGATTAATTCTTTCAAAACAAATGTCAGATCCATTAGCTCTTCTCACACCCAGAAAGAACAAGAACATCCTTACAATGGCTTCAAAGGTCTACCCTCATCTCACTAACATCCTCTCCTAAACCTCTCTCACTTACTTCACTCTAGCCACACTGCAGACAACCTGCCCAAAACAGCAGATAAACTGATGCCTTAGGAACTCTGTACTGATTGTTTACTAAACCCAAAATGAGTTTACTGTTGATATCTACATGATTCAACCCCATGCCTCTTTCAGATATTTGCTCAAATGTCACCTTCTCAATGAAGAATACCTTGATACCCTATTTAAAATTGGAATGTACTCCAGCACAAGCCATCTCTTATTTTACTTTTCCTCTTCTTTTTCACAGCACTCATCACTTTTGAACATACTATACAATATACTTATTGTATCTGTCTTTCATTATTTGAGACCCCCAAGAATCCAGAGGGCATACATCTTTTCTGCTTTGTTCACTGACACATTCAAAACATCTACAGTAGTGGCTGACACACAGTGGTGGCTCAATAAGTATTTTTCAAGTTAACCTGATGCTAAGTCAAGAACTTTCAACTGTCCAGTCACAGAACTCATTTCAGGGCATCAAAAGAACTGAGCAAACAGATAATGGAAGTGGGTTCATGTAGATTGAGAAGAAATTAAAAGAAGGAAGAGAAATACACGGGAAAACAATGGGGAATAGGGATACACATATTCTTTTTTTTTTTTTTTTTAATACTGCAGGCAAGGCACAGAGGCAGGGATGTAAACAAAGGAAACATCTGTAAAGATGCTAATATAGGTTTTCACTATTTTAAAATAGATGAAATAAATTATGTGTTTAACTGTGACATGGTTTTAAAGAGTGGCTAAATGATCAATCTCTTCCTTTTCTTTCTTCCAGCATTATATTATTTCAAAGGGTCACTGATTACTTCATGGGAACCAGAGGTTGTTATCGTCACTTGTATAAGTCAGATGAATAAAGAGAAATTCTTGATAAATGAAGTATACTTTGAAGGCAAAATATACAGAAAATAGGGTATATGTAAGAAAAAGGTACATGTGAGATTAATAAGTATCCTCAGAGATTAAAGGATTTGCCAAAACTGATATAAATTCCATGGGTGCAAACAGAGTTCTAAGCCTACTTCAGTAAGAATTGACTTTATTGGTTATCTATGAAATATATTATTGTAGTAGGGGTCTATTTTTATGGCCACATCTGGTCTAGACTTCACAAAAGAATTACAATGGGAATATACTCTACCAAGATGCCAAAAAACACATATCTCTTCATTCCTGAAAGATACTGCCCAGACTGTCTAAATCTGAAAATTAACAAGGATTCTCTAATTACTTAATTTTCATCTACATTCCCCCAAACAAAAAGGTATCCGAGATTATTTGAGCTATAGATGTGTTTTTATGTACAGCTTTTCTAATTAATAGTCCACTAGCTCTATCAGTTATAGCAGTAATAAAAAAACTTTTATGGAAAGTTCTCTGAGACTAAAAGTGATTTACATGCAAATATATGGAAATGATTCCCTTCTTAAAACAGTAGTAAAAGGTGTGTTTGAAAAATTCATGCTTTGGAAGAATAAATGATTTTCACATAATCATTCTAGTAAGTTGTTTATTTTTATTTACATGCATCTTTAATAGCTATTTAATGGTGGTTCGCAGGGGTGAGTGCAGTGGATCACGCCTGTATTCTCAGCATTTTGGGAGGCCAAGGTGGGCAGACTGCTTGAGCCTAGGAGTTTGAGACCAGCCCGGCAACATGGTGAAATACCGTCTCTACAAAAAATACAAAAAATTAGCTGGGCATGGTGGCGCGTGCCAGTAGCCTCAGCTACCTGGGAGGCTGAGAGGGGAGGATCACCTGAGCCTGGATGGTTGAGGCAGTGGGCCATGATTGCACCACTGAACTCAAGCCTGGGCAGCAGAGCAAGACCTTGTCTCAAAAAAAAAAAAAAATAAATGTGATCCACAAAAAATACAAATTTAAGTTGTTGAATATTTTAGGTGAGCTCAAATACTTTAACTTTCTATTAAAATATATACCTTGTTTAATGCTAACGGTGTTTAATTTGCAGTTACCATTACACACAAACTGCACAAATCAAAATAAATAGAAAACAAGTATTAATAAACTTTAGTCATTAACCCTCCTGGATGACACATTATATTTAGGATATTAATTGAAATTGGCATTCTAAAACCATTTAGAATTCATCATATTAAAAAATCTGATTCCATAAATCATGGGGAATTTTTTACTTTAATGACCCATGTATTAGACTTATAGAAAATTGTAGACTTTAAGTAATGTTTTATTAAAACATTCTGCTACTTAATTTGTCATATTTAAAACTAGTTAAAAACCATAGTTTTAATTTTAGTAATATTTTTCATTGTGTTCTAAGTAAGCCAACCCTTAAACATCAAATGCTTTCTTTTGGGATATGTCTTTTCAACTTCTGGTTCCCTCAAGTTTGATCCATTGACATTCTAGGCACTGTCGGTCTGCCCCACCTAGTATATGCCAGCCAGGCCTTTCTATATCATGCCCACTGAGCAAAGAAAAACTGATTGCATTTATGCTAGAATAATATCATTGTTGTCACTACCTATTACCAAGGCAATTGGCCACATTCTACTCCCTTCTTATGTTACTTTCATTAAGGCATATGTTTCTTTATGAAAAACATTCCATTCCTGGCAGCTGAGGTCAATCTACAAATAGCCAGGTAGCAAATTAATGCAGATTACAAGAGAAAGTGAACAAGCAACAGAGATTAAAAAAAGAAAAAAGTTAGGGATTGTGACTTGAATGTGGTGCAGCCTAGTACCTTGTTCTGCCTTGTCCTTCAAAAAACAGGATCATTATTTTGTGAGATTCAAACTGGTTTTGAAAATTAATCATCTCATGGTATACAAATTCTAATCCACTGATGGATGAAGTACAACTTTCCATGTTTCTTCCAATGCCACTTAGAAAATAATACTTTATTATGTACAGGGTGCATTATTAGCACAGATAACATAAAACTTTTTAAAAACTGTTGGTATTTTCTAGATTTTTAAATATATTAAACTTATTCAGAATGCTGAATTAAACTATACAAGTTAATCCTGAAGAACCAGATATTGGAATTGCTGCTCTCATTAATTCCTCCCACCTGATTTGTATATGCCATCACCAGCAAACCACATATTTGATGCCTCCTTTACAAAAAAAAAGTTGTGCTAGGAGAAAAGCATAAATTACAAGGTCAGAGGAATACCTTCAAGAATCTTAAACCCATTTGAACAGTACAGAAACCTAGGGATGGAAAACACTCTAATAGAAGAAAACTACAAGAACCAAAGGGGTAAGCCAGTACAACCTCTGCAAAGGTAATCTTACTCCATTCACTAAACATAGCATTATACAAAGATAGTGAGTGACTGATAAGGAGAACCTGATCATGTATTAATAGGGGATGGCCTTTCATGAATGAGTAAAAGATATTCCTTCCAGGGTAGAACTGGTAAAGCCGAAGATAACTGTATTCAAATGAAAGTATAGTTTTTTTCAACTTTAATTTTGTACTAGGGAGCACATATGCAGGATTGTTACATGGGTATATTGCATGATGAAAAGCAAGGTTTTTGATTTCAGGTTTTTGGAGAAAGAAGATTGCCTTAGAGCTGTCCATGGTGCTGCATTAGATCAGGCCTCCAGTCTGCAGAATTCCTGCCTCTTGAAAATCCTCTAGGCCCTGACTTACAACCCTGTTTGCTGTATGGTTAACCTGCCAACCCTGCTATGTTCCCTGTAAGTGATTATTTAATATAATCTATAATTTCCATCCTAAATATTTCCTGATTATTAACATCTCTCTATAATTCCCTGGGTGATGGGTGATATCACCACATATTCCAATTTGGTAGATCTTGGTGGGCCCAAGTATTTGTAAGCAAAGATACATCCTCATACAATTCTCACAAGGGACTAAAGTTCTCCTTAGACTCTAGTCTTCCCAAGGTCACCCACCTTAATCCCCAGCAAATTCATCCCCAGTTGGAGACAAGAGCAGAAATTTTGATTCCACAAAGCTGTTTGATTAGGCCTCACATATGTCATTTGGATTTACACAACTGAGGCTTCATTTATGACATTGCGACAGTGTACCAATTCCTTTCTATATATATTTTTTTCTTTTTACAAATCCTATTTATCCTACTTCAAACCTCTATAGCACCATATTTGGAGTCATTCAGATCTTGATTTGAATCAATAACTACATTGAAACAACTCACTTAACCCTATATTCAAGGCTTCATAAATTCACATGTCAAATGAAAAAAATAACATCTACAAACTTGCAGAATTATTTGCAGAGTAATATGAGACATGGTTTCTAAGTCACCTAGCACAGTATCTGACACAGGATTGGTCTACTTGCATGTGAGTTCTGTTCCCTTTCCTTCTCTAAATCTTTTTAAATTCTTGCATCATGTATTACTTTATTTCATCTAATGAACTCATTTCTATCATTTGTCTCATCAACTAGCTTTTCAGATCCTTGACTAACAAAAATAGCCATTGCATACTAAGTGTGTGGTGGATGGGTGCAAGACCTGTACAGAGCACTTTATATATCTTGGCCAAGAGGACTCAAATATTGAGAGGAAGAGTTGGAATTTTGAATCTCAAGCTACAGCTCCTAACTATTATGCCATACGGCAGTCTATTACCATTCCATTTCCTCCAACTGTGCCTAAGCCAAGTGCCTGGTATGTGGATTAACTTCTATCAGAGTATTTTTTACTGTAATGGAGTAGGTGCATTGTCTATGTCTTGCTTTGCTGAATCAACATAATTATCAGTCCATTCAAACAGCATAGGCAATTGCTCTATTACTTAGTACATGACTAACTTAGGCCACTGGAGGGAACTTTTTTGGAAACCAAAAGAACACAGCTCCTAAATTGCTGTACCTGCTCTCCTCAGATTATATGTGCTGGAAAATCTGAGACTATTATTCATTCTCACACACTTCACATTTTCCAGAATGGAAAATTAAGTAGCAAAGGCAGATGTCCCCTGTTGGGGCAACGATTGAGCTGGATATAGAAGACTCATATCCTGTTTGCTAAACTGGGCTGTTCTTACTATTCTCAACATGTTCACATCATCATAATAAAACAAGTGCCCCTTAAGACACCATAAATATTACAATCTCAGTCAATATATTTATAGAGTCAGGAAGAGTTGGATATTCTCATATTCATCAACTGTAATTCATCAGGATTATTATAGTTAGGGAGGGAAACCCAAAGTTATGACACTGAAAGACATGATCAGTGAGTTTTAATAACTCAAAACGTACTTGCTATATAACACAGGAATGGCTTTTGACACATTTGTCGTTACTTTATAAAAATCATCCTTTAAGTTATTTTGTGGTGATGAAACAGTTCTGTATCTTGAGGTGGTAGTGATTATATGAATCTATAGACATGGTTAATGTCATAGAATAATACATAATGACTCACAATAACAGAGCATGTGCAAAAACAGGTGAAATTCAAGTAAGGTCTACAGTCTAGTTAATTGCCCTATGCCAATGTCAGTTTATTGTGTTTGATAATATACTGTATTTAGTTAATATGCAACTGGGGAAAGTTGGGTTACATATACATAGGAACTCTCTGTACTGTTTTTGCAACTCCTTATGAGTCTGAATATTTCACAATAAAAAAATCTTAAAACATTCTTAAAACCTTATAGAAATTTTGCCTGCCTTTAAAGAGACAGTAAGGGAAAATAGAGAAAGAAGAGAGAAAAGTAAAATGTCTGGCTAATTCCTAATAGGAAGTTTTCTTTATTTTTATACAAGAAATAGAAAACATAGTTGCTATATCAACAGGATTTTAGTCTATTTTCTTCACAAAGCTTAAGGAGGTGTGAATGACTTTTCTCTGTGCAAGGGAATAAAACACTAAAATGACTTATTCCACCCTTGTTTTTGTCTTGTTTACATTCTAGTTCCATAAACCTGCCAATATTTAGTCACTAATCTTAAGTTATGACAGAATTTAAAACAGATTCAATGATATGTTTTGAATTCACCTTATGTAAGATATTGTAAAGCAATATGATGCCACAACACACATCTACAAAACTGTGTCTTCTCTCAAATGGAACTGAGTTGTTCCTAAGATGTTTAACTAAAGTGATAAAATAGGCTGAATTATAACATATTGATTTTTAAATGGTCTAGCCATGTTTGCATTAATTTTTTACAAGATTGCTCCATAGATATAAATCACTGACAAAATATTTTAAAAGTAGCATACAAAAAATCTTCAACACTGGGATAAAATTGAACTTTCAAAATTAAAATAATCTTTTAGAAAATTCAGTTATCCAAAGGCATTAAGCAACGACTTTTCAAAGTTTATAAGGGATATAGTTTCTACTGTGAAAGTACTTTTCAAAATTATACAGGTTGTTGTATTAGTCCGTTTTCATGCTGTGATAAAGACATACCTGAGACTGGGAAGAAAAAGAGGTTTAATTGGACTTATAGTTCCACAGGACTGGGGAGGCCTCAGAATCATGGTGGAAGGTGAAAGGCACTTCTTACATGGGAGCAGAAGAGAAAATGTGGAGATTCAAGAGCAGAAACCCCTGATAAAACCAACAGATCTTGTGAGACTTATTCACTACCACGAGAACAGTATGGGGGAAACCGCCCCCATGATTCAAATTATCTCCCACTGGGTCCCTCCTACAACAAGTAGGAATTATGGGAGTACAATTCAAGATGAGATTTGGGTGGGGACACAGCCAAACCATACCAGTTATTGAAGGAAAAATAGAAGCAAAGCATTTTCACCACCAAATTTTGCTCATACAAGGCAGATGTAACCTGCAGCTGCAGAACAATTGGGTTTATGTTTTTGAGAAGTTTATAGTTAAAAACATTTGACATATTGCTCTGCATGGTACATAGGAGTTTTGGTCACCTCACTGTTAAGCCCATTACTCCCTATGCAGTAAGATTTAGTATTTTAAAATGAATAAAAATAAAGTCAGGTGTGGTGGCTCACACCTGTAATCCCAAGACATTGGGAGGCCGAGTCGGGCGGATCACTTGAGGCCAGGAGTTCGAGACCAGCCTGGCCAACATGGTGAAACCCCGTCTCTACTAAAAATAAAAAGAAAAATAAATAGCCTGGCATGGTGGTGGGCACCTCTAATCCCAGCTACTTGGGAGACCGAAGCACAAGAATCACTTGAACCCGGGAGGCGGAGGTTGCAGTGAGCCAAGATCATGCCACTGCACTCCAGACTGGGTGGCAGAGTGAGACTAAAAAAAAAAAAAAGTTAATTATTTTCTAAATGGCCTCAGTGTGCTCTCTTTACCCAATGGCAATTAGTATGCACAACCCCAAACCTGCAATTGTTATTTTCCTTTGCTCCCTGTGCCTCCTAAAACATCTTATTCCTATTTTTAAAGAACTGTTTTTGAAATTTTATTTATAAGAAAAAAATCCAGAATTCAATACAGTAAAGAATGCAACACACACACACACACACACACACACACACACACACACACGCACGATCTTGCATGGTTTCTCAAATAATAGATACTCATGTAGAAAGCCTTAATTTTAATTTAAAAATTAACACTGTGGAAGTTACACAAGACATGATGGGCCTTGGGGTCTTTTGTGAAAACGGCAAGATAACAATGCAGGACAAGAGAGATGGAGATAAAAGACACAATGAATGTGTATCAGATTTCATTGATGTGTTCATTCTTTTTTCTACAAATAGACATTGAGGGCTCACTATATCCCTTGTGCTGTTACACACGGGGGATATACTGATGGAAAAACTGGCAACATACCTTCTTTCATGGTGCTTACATCATAATTGGAGACTCAGACAAAAACAAGGCAGAAAGTAAGTGCCATGGAAAACAGAAACAAGGACATGAGCTATAGAATAATGTTAGAGGGTGGTGCAAGTGGAGGAGACAGCCCTCTCCAGGACTCTCCTTGAGAGGATTACTTACCCAAAGCCCTGAGACTATATAGAAGACACGATTGCAGAAGAGGATGTCCACTCCAGAGAGACACTCTGCAAATTGTATTAAAGCTTCCCACATCAAGGGGGATTTGCTGACTCTCCTTTTGTTTGAATATTCTCAGAAGACTATATAGGAAATGGTCCATCCTTCCTTACCAAACTTTACTGCCCTTCCATCCTCCGAGAAAGAGAGGTTTTGACAAAGGGCTTTAAAATTTCATTATTTTACTTGCACTTGCTGAGTTCCCTTGGGGATTTTATCCACACTATCCATCTCACGGAAAAGTCGAGAACATTAAGCAAAGTAACGGCTAAGAATATGCACTGAATATCATCCCTTCTTCATTAACACAAGACGTTATAATTTTTAAAAATCTGACTAAGTCCATGATAATATGGAACCGTCCCTATCCTTCTCTGCACAAAGGAGGAGAAATATCTCTACAGTCTTTGAACTTAGTTAGATATGGGTCTGATTTTCAGATATTTCACTCCTTGCTGTGACCTTGCAAAAATTACTTAAATTTTGAACCCCAGTATCCTCATGGATACATTAAAGTAAAAGCTCTGTGAATGCTTGTTAGAATAGCACGCTATACATTTACCAAATGGCAAAGTGCCTGGCATGGAGAATGACAGTTATAGTCATAAACACCAGCACCGTCATAATTTAAGAAATTATTGTCCATGGGATGTAGTCAATCATTGAGTGTTCATTCAGCATTCAAGCCCGATATTTTATCTGGAATTCCACAAATCACCCTTCACTCAACACGGTTTTCTTATCAGCCTCCAGGTAAAGCCCCCTCCATCCTATCTCTGGATTTGCATGCACTGTTTGGAATATCTTTACCATTTTCTTTTCATTAGATTTTGACAACTTTTGTAGGTCTACTAGATCATTAAATCAAGGGTTATGTTCATGCATTACTTGGTTTTTGTTCTATCCTCAGCACCCACCACAAGGTCCTGTATTTTTAAAGGAGCTCAATATAATTATATTGAATGGAATTAAACGCCATCGCTAAAGTTTTCCCCCTCACGTTAATCTCTTCCTGTGTAAAAGAAACTATCCTGTACCTAGTTATGCAACTTCACAAAAATTTATTATTCTGAATTTTCATAAGAATTTTTAACTTAACCACTCATTAAAACAAAACAAAACAAAAAAACCCTGCAGATAATCCTGTAACATAGTTCTCCAGCACAGTTCACCCTCATGAAGCAGGCAGTATTGAGCAAGAAGCTAGGCTCAATGGTTAGACAAGTAATTGATCCCTCACATTAAATCCATGCAATCTAAATAGTGATTACTAATTGTATGCTGTAGGCTGCCAGGGTCTCTCGCTCTAGTTAAAAGTACAAATACATCTTTTTTTTTTTTTTTTTTTTGAGTTGGAGTCTCGCTCTGTGGCCCAGGCTGGAGTGCAGTGGCGTGATCTCTGCTCACTGCAAGCTCCGCCTCCCGGGTTCACGCCATTCTCCTGCCTCAGCCTCCCGAGTAGCTGGGACCACAGGCGCCCGCCACCACACCCGGCTAATTTTTTGTATTTTTTAGTGGAGACGGGGTTTCACCGTGTTAGCCAGAATAGTCTCGGTCTCCTGACCTCATGATCCGCCTGCCTTGGCCTCCCAAAGTGCTGGGATTACCAGCATGAGCCACCGCGCCCGGCCACAAATACATCTTTATATGTTTAGTGTCTGCTAGATACTGAAGACTGTCGTTCACTAATCGGTCACTGTGTATAACTGAATCCTTGTATTTCAATGTGATTATGAGGCCCAAGAAAATATATTTAGTTCTGGGTACCTAATAAACTCTTAAGACTTGCCCATCTCCCACAAACTGTAGGCAAGTAATTCTTCTATCAGCTTTTATTTCTTTATTAAGATAAAGCATTTGAGGTCACAATGTTCTATGGAAATCCAGAAATTCCTAAGACAAAATCTAGGTGACACAATTATAGAAGATACTGTAACTGATTTCCCTCAAGCACATTTCTGTTGCCATAGAATCATCTCAAATCTGCCAACTTTGAAGCTGAACTCCTCTCCATTCCACTCATATGGATTCTTACATAGGTTTTAATAGAAAATTTAAACTATTAGAACATGGACTGATTTTCTCTGGATTATTAAATGAGAAAGGTCTGGATTCCCCATTACCTTTCTTATTAAAATAGTATCAAAAGCAAAGACAAACCAATCCTCATCACGTATATTACAGAGAACCTGTTACAGAGACATTATCAAGGTCATATTTTTGGTAAAATAACTTAAAATGTGATTGAATAAAAGTTGCTTCTAATTCATTTATATTACTAGCACTTTAAAGTAATATATATGGATACAACTTTAAAAAGTTGGGATTTATCTTATTATTACGTCCCGTTAAAATACACTTATAAGGAAGACCAAAAGAGTACACTGACGAGGATCTTTGAGAAAATTAAAAATGAAAACAATAATAAATAAAATTGCCATGGCCAAAAAGCATATTTAGCCTTCATGATGTTAAATTACATATGCAATTAGGCAAGGACATTCTTGTCTTTCAAAAATAAAATTCACGCGCCGGGTGCGGTGGCTCACGTCTGTAATCCCGGTACTTTGGGAAGCTGAGGAGGGTGGATCACCTGAGGTCAGGAGTTCGAGACCAGCCTGGCCAACATGGTGAAACCCTGTCTCTACTAAAAATACAAAAAATTAGCCTGGCGTGGTGGTGCGCGTCTGTAATCCCAGCTACTAGGGAGGCTGAGACAGGAGAATTGCTTAAACCTGGGTGGTAGAGGTTGCAGTGAGCCGAGATCGCACCGTTGTACTCCAGCCTGGGCAACAAGAGTGAAACACTGTCTCAATCAATCAATCAATAAAATTCACATTTTGAAATCTATCTTTTAAAAGTATATAATCATAAATGAAAACCAAGCAAAATCCTCATTGGCTAAAACAACATGATGGAAACATAAAAGTGACAAAGTTTAAGACCCTTGACACATGTGTGTAAGTTACTTAAAAATAGATCACTGTTAGAAATTTGCTGGAAGTGTTTTTGTTACTGTGAATAATAATACAATTTTCATTATTTGCAAGACATCATAGATAAGGCATATACACACATAAACATTGTGAATAGTGGTAACACATTTAGTTATTGGGGCTTTCACTGCAATATGCCTGGGTGTGCCTCCAACGGATGCTAGATTTAGTGCATTTGAAGTCTCTTGGAAAAAAACAGTGTTTGAAAGGGAAGGTGTTTTAAGTTCAGCACAGCATGCTCCTTGCATCAGCAAATGTGTCTGAAAGCTTCTTGCTCTGTTGCACTGTGAGAGAACTATATTAAAACGTGTTAATAGTAGAAATAATAAGTTCACCTCAAATACTGTATTTCCTTGATTTTCAAGACAACAGTGATTTCCTGTATGTTAAAAATTATAGAGAGCAAAATACAGCCATTTCACACTAATTCATTATCTCCATGTGAATGTGCATTTACATTATAGATAATATATATACTTTTGAATTATAATCCTTAAAATGAATTCAAGTACATCAGTAGGAAGAAGCTACAGTATTACAGACTCTTGAAAATCATAAATTGAAATTACCTAATGATATGATTATAATTTAATACTAGTATCAAAGGTATTTTTCCTATTATTTTATTTTACTGATTACTATAAATTATCAGTAGAATTATAAGAGCAAGACATCAGGATATTTATTAACCATACTAATTTTTGATTGGAAGCCACATTAAATTTAACCAGTGAAATGAGAAAAATAAAAATAGTAACCTCATAGATTGTGGTAAGAGTCAAATGAAATAACTTACATGAAATTGCTGTGTAAGTTTTATAGGGCTGCCATGTTTTGATTGCATGATACTATGTATCCCTACTGTTTAGGACATATCTTTCACATGTGCATAGACCTGTGTTTGTTGCTTTTTTATTCACAGTGTGGTCTTTTGTTAACATAAGTTAATGAAAATATTTTTCAGTCTTGTAATTCATAAAATATGTTAGTGTTATTAAAAACTATAGATAGATGATAAAGTGAGATAGATAGATGATAGATCGATAGATAAGTAAAGGAGAGTGACAGAGACAGGGAGAGGGATAGGGAGGGGGAAAGGGAAAAGGATGGTGGGAGAGAAGAAACTGAGTGGATGGATGGGTAGATGAATAAGTGGATGGATGGAAGGAGACAGGTAGACGGCCAGATGGGTATATATGGATAAACAGCATATGATCTTTGGCCTATTATTTAACTTCCCTTGCTTCAATTTTATCAGATATAAAATAGGACAATAATAGTATCTATCGT
Source organism: Macaca nemestrina (assembly GCF_043159975.1). Taxonomy (NCBI): domain Eukaryota; kingdom Metazoa; phylum Chordata; class Mammalia; order Primates; family Cercopithecidae; genus Macaca; species Macaca nemestrina. Next base: position 128,349,557 of record NC_092145.1, on the reverse strand, counting down.
ACAGGATTGCTATAAGCATTAAGGTAGTCAATCCTGACACATACTAAGAGTTCAGTAAGTGTTAAGTATTTTTCATTGTAGTTGGTACTTGGCTCTTAAACAATCTGTCACATATTTCTATATAGGTTTTAAATTCATAGATCAGATGCAGCCTAATAATGAGAGCAATTATCCATTGAGCACCCTCTATGTGTTTAAACACAGATGTTTTACATACCGTAAGTCATATAACATGAGAATAAACCTTTAAAGTACTTATTGCTCTCCCCATTTTACAGATGAGACAACCAAGACTTAAAGCACTGCCCAAGGTCTTAGAGCTGGTAACTTGCAAAGGCAAGAACAATGATCACAAAACCAGAACAAATGACAGTAGAGTATCTGTTCCAGCTCCAATAATTACTGTCTATATAAGTTCTGTGGATCCCTTTATGATGGTACCTATAACTCTATAATTTAAAAATAAATTATCATTTAATTTTTGCATAAACTCTATGATGTAAGTCAATAATAATTCTGCTTTTCTTAACTTACTATGTAAATTTGTAGATATATACAAAAGTAAACAGTGTACTATAATAAACTTCCATATACCCACCATGCAGATCCAGCAATTATAAACTCAAGGGCCCATATGGTTTCATATACGTCCCACCAAGCTCGACCCACCCCTAAACCTAGCTTTGTATTATTTTGCAAGTGTCCTAAGTAATCCTTCTTTTGATGCTTGGAATACCAAGTTAATGAGTTATTTCATGTGAGATAGCTAATAAATCACAAAGCTGTTGCTTGAGAATAGGTGCCCCAATATTGCTGTATTTCATTTTCATTCTATTATAGATAGCATTTTTATGATATATGTAATTGGCAGCAGAAAATTATATACTTTACTGATCGACATATGACTTCTGGTGAATGCTTAAAATATTTGATTTTTTTGTTTTTATATACATATGTATGTATGTAGGTATGTATAAGCAAAAATCATCCCATATTCCTATTAAATAGATAAGTTGATATTTGACAAACGCATAGACTTTAGAAAAAATATGAAATCAAATATAAAATAATACAGCTGTATGTGGTACATTGTGATGTTAACATAAAAGAAGTAGTGAATAGGAATTTGTGTATGTGTGTATTTGTGTATGTCATATATGTTTGTCAGCATAGAAAAAGCAGCCAGAAAGTTACACACCAAAATGTTAATTCTGGTTTCCAACTGGCACTTAGGTTTTCTAGTATGCTTAGGTTTTCATACTAGCATACTGATAAGAAAGGTATCCTTGAGTCTTACTGTTTGGGTCTGAATTCCCATTTTGCCATTTTCTAACTGTATAGACTCAGAAAAATTTCTTATTTATACCTCTACTTCCTCATTTCTCATACAGAAGTAATAGTGCCATCTACCTTACTATTTAGAAGACTCAATTAATCCATGTAAATTACTTAGACCTGTCATTTTAGATATTATTATGACTACATCAGAAGATATTATGCTAGTAATAAGAAAAACATTGTTAAAGAATTTGAAAATAAGGAGAAAAAGATTTGTTAAGGTATTTTGAAAATTAATTTTAAATTGTTGTTTTGTTAGGTGATAGTGTCTTAAAATCATATCACCTCCAATAAGCTTCTGAGAAATAAGTAAATATAAGATTCTACATATCCCATTTCAGGGCTGACTTACCGAGTGACCTAACAAAAATGCAGAATAAAGTGTTGTTTTTGTTTTGTTTTCCCAGAGTATCTCCCCTTTGATTAAAAAAAAAGATTATTGTAAAAGATGATGCAATAAGTCTCCTTTACACTGGCAGGCCACAGACATTCTTAAATAAATTCCTACAAAATGAAATAGGAATTAATCCTTGTGCAAATACTATAGCTAACTAAGTATAGCTTCTAGAAGTATATTTTTAAATAAAATTTATGTATACTACTGGTGATAACTTGTACTCATTTAAATGCTTCTGAAGCATTCTCTTCAGAAGTTAATAACTTTTCTAAAATAAGTCAAATCATGCAATTTGATGAATATAAATTGCAGCAATTTTACCATTGCTAAAATGGTTTCTGAGCATTACAAGAAGAGTTCACTTGGCTACTGTCTTCACACTGAATACTTTGATGAGGTTACAATGATAAAGTGACAAAGTGATATGCATTTTATTTTATACCATTTTCTTTAAAAAAAAAAAAAGGAGTGCTTAATTTTTACTAAGAACTACAAAATATGAAATTAGAAAAAGGCAGCTATGACTGAATACATTTCAAGCAAAATGCCATTCATCTTCCTTAAATTGATCTGCTGAGTCTAGCAGAAATGTCTCCAAGGTTTTCTCGTGATGAGCCAAGGCTAAAGGGATACACAGAGCCAGCAGTTAGAGGCATCTAGTGGGGCACCAGTTAATTAACTTTTTCTTCTATGCTTCAAGTTTCAATGCCTATACCAATACCTCTGGTTCTTTGCACAGGATATTATACACCGAAAATGAAACAATACTCATAAAAACAGCTAATATTTAATGAGCATGAGTAATTGCCAATTGTGCTTCTCAACACTTGGCATATATCATTTCATTAGTTCTTAAATCTACTCTGTGAGGTAAGTAGCATTATTGTGCTGATTTTACAGATGAAAAAACTGTGGCCCAGAGAAGTCAATAGAATTTCAGGTGTACAGATATAAAATATTCCCTAACCATAATATCCTAACTATGGTATAAATATAATATACCATAAAATAGGCATGTGATAAGTATTTGCTGACTAAAGACTGAAGAATGTGTTGTAATGGAGTCTATCAATTAAAGACAGGGAATTTGGACCCAGAAAGATTTGACTTGGTCTTATATTTGCCATCTACTAAGACAGTTTGGAAATTTTATCAATAAAGTTTCTATTTTAGAGAATATCTTAGTTTGGGTTCCCTAAATGGAGGTTCTGAGATGAAGCTTCATGCACAAATGGTATAATGGGACATGTTTTCAAGAAACACTGGTAAGGGAAAATGAAGCAAGATTGGGAAGGGAAAGAAACCAAACACATATATGTCATAAAAGCCCAGGGTGGCAGTGCCATTCACACTTCTGAATTTCTCAATTGGGAACAAGAAAGCTCATGTATTTATGTGTCTGCAACCAGCAGTCATTGATTAAGGGCTTCCCACACACAGGGACATAAATTCCAAGATAGATCCATCTCTCTGTTTACACAGACCAAGTAGGCTCCGGCAGCCTCAAGGCCACCCTCCAAGAGAACGATTAGGGAGCTAGTTGCTGGGAGTAAAAGCACATCAGGGAAAATGTTAAACGGACGTGAAACGATATGAGTGGATCAATGACAGCATCACCTACAGAGAACTTATTACCTCATTCAGGAATAAAAGTAACATGGAAAGTTATGAGGATAAAACAGGGTAATGTGTTCAAAGCCCTTAGCCTAGGCGCTGGCACACAGCAACACTCAACTGGTACTCTCTTGTTGTGAGGATGGAATGTAATACTGTGAAGAACTGACAGCACCTGGCACATGAAAACATCAGATAGCTGGCATTGCCAATCATTTTTGCTATTCCAGTTACTGGTGCCGCTGGTGGTGGCATACCTAAATTAGAATAACACTGCTATATTTAACTCCAAAGCCTGTAAAATGCTTGAATACCTGCCACCATTTATGGAGGTAACGGTGCTCATTCAGGACCTGAACACCATAGAAGAAGCAATTTTCTCACCATCTTTATTGCTACCATGGTATTAGGTAAGGCAGCACCTTTTTGCTATCACATATGAGATGCTGAATTTATTGATAACAGTATTAAGGAGAATGGCAGTTGAAAGGAAATTTCTGATATTTCTTGCATGATTCTCTCAGATTTTGACATTCCTTTCAAAATTATTAGTGAGAGCAATCAGTAAGTGTCTTCTGCTACCACAAATGTGAGCCCTTGCTTGAAACATCTTTAGGTAAGTAAAGTCAGCCCTTAGGAAAGCACTTAAGCAAAAGGCTAGGGAAAGAGAACTATATCAGGTCTTGCTGCTACTCCTCACTCTTGGAAGAAAATTTAGGCTTTCGAAATGAAAACTAATGGAGAGGCACATGGCACCTAAATGTTAATATTAGGGGAGGGGATAGGGAGAATATGATATATTTCTCTATGTAACCCCATCCTGTTTCATTTGTTCTAGTGAGTATATATTACTATTATATTTTGTGTTTAAGATAAAAGAAAGTTAAAAAAAGAAAAACTGAAGTTATTTTAGGACAGATAAAACTGCTTATGAGAGGCTTACTATCTTTTAAAATATTATTTTGATTAAACCAAAAATAAATTTTTAAAAACCCAGCCAAGATAAGAAAAGAAAATAGTTTTCCTTCTCATGCTCCCAAATTAAGAGTATACATAAAATGGCTAAGAAACTGATAGGATGACTCCCCTTTTTCCAGGGATAAGAGTGGGTTTAGGAGATAATCTAGTTCTCTAGTTACATACTTGTTGAAAACCCATATGAGGAGATCACCTCCTCACTTGTCTTCTGCCTCTGGAGGCAAAAGGTATGGTCAGAGTTCAGTGACAAAGTGATAATCATCAAGGGAGTTTAGTCAGCTGAGGTTATGTTTCTCTAGGCATTCTTACACAGTCAGACCATGAAACAAAACTGCTCCTTCCAAGATATGCCACAATACCTCCTTATTGTTTACATTTCTGTAATCAAAGGCAGCAGAATTTAGCCACAGGAGTCCTCTCCACTGTCATCCCTAGTACAGGTAGTTCCTAAACATTACTCCAAATCCATGGAGACCCTTATTGAAAGATATTACAGAGATACTCACCAACATGCCAGCGAAACATGGTTTATTTTGTTTTTGTTGTTTATTGGCTATTGTAGTTTTACTTATCCTCATCTATTTTATTAGGGTCTTGTTGAGTCTTCACTATCATGAGCACCTCAGTATTCCTTGTCTCCAGAAAGAAAATGTCTTGAGGTTAGAAATTGTATGTCATTAATTAATTTTCTCTGCCATCTTAAAAAAGGTGGCTGTTAATTCTATACTGACATAGTATCTAATAACTGCTTCTTTATATCTTGGAGATTTTCCCTGACACATTCAAATAAATAGCTGTTTAAATAGCCCTGGCCTGTGAGTATATATGGCCTTGTACACATAAATGTATGTGTAGACATGCAAAGATACAGAATGATAAATATAATGTGAAAGGCAAATTGTTAATATATTTTAACTCATTCAACAGAAGAAAGAAAGCAGGATAATTTCCTTTATAATTTCAAGTTTTCTTTAGGATGCATACTATACATGGGCTACATTACAATGTTTCCTCAGGGTAGCAAATATGTTCAATTTAAAAGTAGACAACTGTCGGAAATTGATTTTTTAAAAACGGGGGTGTTGAGTAAATCTATTCTGCTCATATATTGCAAATGCTATAACTATTATTTTTTTAAAGACTTGACTTTCACTAACAACAAGTTTTCTTCTTTATATGAATATCCTGATCTCCCATCAGATCACAGCGTTGGACAGTTCCTAATGTACCTTGAGATAAGAGATGCTCAGGAGCTTCTCTAGATTTTCAGAGCGAGTAAAAGCCAGGCTGAAAATGTTCCTGGATTCTATATTTGTCTCTTCACTTATCTTTTTAAATAACACTCATACATACACACATTTTTATACTCAACGTCAAATGAAAGTATGCCCTGCCCTTTATTTTGCTGATAATAAATATGTGGATGGTATAGTCTCTGAAGAGTGAAAGTGCTCTTAAACATTTGTTTTAAGATCATAATAACTACTGTTATTTTTAAAGTAGAAAAATCCATGAATATTGAAATTGTAAAATCAAGGGAAAAGAAAATAGTTTTAAATATTTTCGACAAAATCTTCTTAAGAAAAATAATGTCCTATTTCCAATGACTCTGGCATGTTCAAACATAGGAAATAATTAGAAAACAACTTTAGCATATTTTGGACCCTTTAAAATTTAAGTAAAACATTAAGACGTATTTTATACCTTGTCTTTGAATATGTGATAATTCTCCTTTACTCCATAGAATACAAAAACTCTGCAAATATCATTATTTTAAAAAATATATTTGTATATATGTGTTAAATTGAATCTTTCTAATGAGGAAAGTTATGTTCACTTTCAGGTTGTTCTTATCAGATGAGTTTCTAGGTGTATTATGAAGAAACAACAGATTCCTTGTTGACGTCTCTATTAGCTTAGCTATTTCAGTTGAGAACAAGGGAAAATACAAGAATGACATTATTGGAGTGTATTGCTATACTTTTTACTCACATCACAGTATTTTATATTTCTCTTTTTTAAGTTTATACATAGACAATATCTCTGGAATTATTATTATTAAGGGATATTTAATGATTAAATGAGCACTCTCAGCGAAGATCTTTAAGTGTTATTTTTGACCGAATCATATATAGCTTCCACATGCAATGCAAACATTCCAGTACTGCAGATAACACACAGAGGTACACGGGTTTGAAGTAGTGGAGAGAATGATGGACCATAAGCCATAAATCTTTTTTAAAAATCACCAAAATCTCAGCTATAATCTTGATCATACGAAATAAAAAGAGGAGCTCTAAAGAAATAAAGCAAAAGGAAATGTATAATCCACATTACTGCAATCATCTAGTTTGTGAAAGAAGAGTGTGTATTTTAAATTAAATCCTCAATGATTTGATATTTTGTTTTCGGAACTTTACAAACAAGACTATCCTAAAGAATTCAGAGCTTTCCTCACAAGACCAAAGCAACAGTGCATGAAATTGAACTCAAAAAGAGCCACCATTCTGTGTGACTTCTTGGCTGACACAATTTAGATATTTATAGCTTTACGAATGGGCCACTGGAGAAGAACTTGAAGCTTTCTCTAGCCAGGAAGGATTAATGAACGTGCGCACCTGGTAATTACACCACTCCATCTTCCTGAAAGCCCTCACACTGCCTCCATGGCAGAAACTATAATGAAAATGCATTGAAAAATATCAATCTGCAATTCTACAATTTAATCTAAATAATAAAACTTGGTATCTTTTCTCCCCACACATTCCAGATGTGATAAAACACAGACAACATTTAAATTTAAAACACAGAAGCTGAATGTCAGCCTATTTTTGAGCATGCCTCATTTCCAAAGTAAACCTCACAAGAGAAAAAAGAGGTTATTAAATACAGCAAAACATTACAACATTCAAATGTGCAACAGAGAACCCATAACTGTTTCCCCTTTATTTAAACACAGCATACACCATAAGTAATGCGTTTACTTCCAAGCAGAGGCATTTCAATGATTAAATCACAACCCAAGTGTACAAAGGTAAAATTTAGAAGTGTAAAGGTATCTTTATCTTCCAAGTCCAGTTACTTGTTCTGGCTATTTTTTCTAAACTCTTACCGAAAGCAAAACCTCACTTAATAACTTTTAAAAACATAAATAAAAAATAAATCATTCTCTTCCTTACCTAATCATATGTTAATTGCAAAATTACTTGAAATAAAGAGATATACAATGACATAGTATGCAACTCAAATAACTTGTTACAAAGAAATTTTCATCCTAAAACTTGAACAAATCAAACTTTTGCAGCAGTATTTTTCTCAGATAAAACACAGTATAGAGGTTCAACCTAGTGTTTCTTAATGTGACACAAAGCAATCTGATATTCTAAGGAAGGCAGCTATGTATATATAAACTGAGAAGGCTGCTTTAAAAAATCAAGGTGCTCTAAGCAAAGCAGGGTTTTATGATAAAGTTTCATGGTACTCACACTGAATTTTAATGACCGCTTTAGTAAAGCAGAAAGAGAGAAAATTTAATGTAAGCACTGATACTAAAAGTTAATTGCCATCTTAACACACAGGCACCAAGATTCCCCTAGCAGGAGTCTCTTAAAAAACACCTTTAAACGCAGAAGAGGGCACAAGCTTTGAAAAAAAAAAATTGCCTGTTACTGTTAAACTCTATTGTTCCCTGATGGAATATAGAAGAAAGAAATGCTCCAGGAGAGGGAAGTGGATGTGAATCGCACCCTCCAGAGGAGCCAAACAAATTGGCTGTAGGAAGACTTCAAAAGCTGGACGAACAGAGAAGATCAAAGACCTTACAGATTTGGACTACTCACCCTTGCTGGGTTTTTTTTTTTTTCCCCTCTTTTTTTTTTTTTTTTTTTAATTTTCCCTAGAATGAATATGGTTTAACTTGAGAGGAAATAATGGAAGGATGCATTTTTAAATGCTTTGATTCCCAGCTTTTTATTCTGCCTCTAACTAGCTATTACAATACCACTTAATCCGGACCTCAGCATTCCAAGTACCAAAGCATCTCCTCCCACCCACTGCTCACACGCTCCTGCATCAGAATAGAAGACTTACAGAAAAGCTGCCAGACCCACAGAAGAGCACTTTCCTCTCAACAGATGTCTTCCAGCTTTTAGGCACACACACACTCAGACACACTTGCCTACCTTAATAAGGTGTGCAAAAACCTCTTTCGGTCCCCACGGATGCTTTTAGTTCAGAGCAGCCAGCAATGCCTCCGCACAAAGCTTTGCCATTGCTAGTGTGAAGAGAAAGAGCTGCTGGGATGCTGAATGGCACATCAGCCAACTTTGTGTGTAGCAAAGGCTCTAAAGAAATCCTGGGCTGAAACTCTGCTGGATCATGGATTGGACTCAATTTCACTCCACACACAGCCTGCATTACCTGATGGAGATTATTTCTGGAAGCACTTAGAGCATATTTGTCTACATAAAGAGAGGGCCTTTTTCTTTCCTTAACAATTTAAAAAATACAGTAACAAACCAGAGACCTGATACTTTATGGAAGATCATTTATTGTGAGCTCCATGAGGGCCTCAATGGTTTCTTTCAAAACTGCAGCCCCAGCATCTAGAACACAGTCAGCACTTGATAAATATTTGGCTAAATATTAAATGTTAAATTGATATCAGGTTCAAATTAGAATTTGCTAAATTATTTACACACTGTAATGAAAGTTAAAAATACAAGGCTTGCTGAACAGCTCCAGAGGGTTAATAAGAGTGTGAGTGTGTGTGTGTGCGCATGTTTTGAATGACAAAAGGATACACACACACACATACACACACACACACACACACACCCGTATAGCTGATGATAAATATACATTATATCAATGAGTTAAAATGAAGTGTGCTATTCATTCACTGAGCAATGGGCTATTGGCCGGGCATGGTGGTTCATGCGTATAAACCCAGTGCTTTGGGAGGCCAAGGCGGGTGGATCACAAGGTCAAGAGATCGAGACTATCCTGGCCAACATGGAGGTTGCAGTGAGCCAAGATTGCGCCACTACACTCCAGCCTGGTGACAGAGCGAGACTTTATCTCAAAAAAAAATAATAATAAAAATAATTTAAAAAAATATTTAAGCAAACCCACTGATAACAACACTCAGAAAGTTTATTGAAAACAGTATGTATTATTTGCTTATTGCCCTGGCAATTTCTACTATCATAATAGTTCATTATGATAGCCCAATCCTCAGTGAATGAATAGCACACTTCATTTTAACTCATTGATGTAATGTATATCTATCATCAGCTGTACAGGTGTGTATGTATACATATTCTTTTGAATGACAAAAGGATACACACACACACACACACAATTATTAACCCTCTGGAGCTGTTCACCAAGCCTTGCATTAAACCTGGATTGAATAAAAGACTCCCATTCCTCAAGGAAATTTTACTTCTTCTATGATGACTTCTCAGTAACCCTAAATTAACAGGCCTATTCTTTACATGTTACTGTCCCAAAGCAAAATGCAAGCTGGCATGGAACCAAGCCCTGAGGTTAATTCCTGAAGCTAGAGGAAAAGGTTCCAAAGTGCCCTACATCCCAAGGTCGCCCAACAAATCCACACCTGGAAGCAATCTCCAGCAAGTGCCTGTTTACAGGCACAGGTGTGTGCGTATCCGGACAGCTGAGGAACACACCTAATTTGATCAATGACATTCTGATGTGGCAGGCTTTATTGTGCTGTTTATGACAATATCTACAGATTACGATGTGCTTGTGTAATAAACAGAGTAATTAAACACACCCAAAACAAAACAGGAAATTAATACCTAAGTTGTGCTGACGTGTTTATGTGCCACAACTGACTAGTGCATTTACTGCCTATTACTCCACCTCTTAATATCCACTGAAGGAATCCTCAGTCTGTATACATACATTACCAAATTATGAACATCGACTTCATGCATATCCTCAGAAAGACCTACTTACACCTGCAGCCTCACCACATATATCTACACCCTTAACAGGTACTCAATAAATACTTGTCAAATGATCAGATAAATGATAAATGAAGGAGAAACATACCGATATTTATATCTTCAAGATTGCTACTATGGGCATATAATTTTACAGGAGTTGCTACTTGGATTGTCTATCTTTTCAGTCTACATTTTTTCTCTAAAATATAATTGGCAGTTGCCTTATGGATAGATTACATTTGATAGAGTCTGATACTTGAGGTGCTATTTCAGCACCATTTCTGTAATTCTGGAACTAGTTATCAGGCTTGGCAGATGCAAATGTATGCAGTTTTGATCTCCTTCCCGACTCTCTAACTGCAGATTTTACAATTGAAGAAAAAAAGGGGAACTTTTATTTATAAATAATCAATATAATTTGTAAATAGAAATCCTTTCCCTCTGAGCCGCTCACAGCCAGCCAGCTCTCAGAAGAAGGTCGCTCAGCTCTCTCTTGACTAATGGTGTGGTCTACATCACAGAGGTTACCAGATTCCTTGGCAGAATGCAAATCAAACATCTTGAATGGCAAAAGGATCAAAGCGTGGCATCTAAACATTGCTCAGACCTGATGTTCATATTTTTATGCATCAGAAAACTTGAAAGAGAAATTAGAATGGAAAGAAAATGCACCTTCCAAAGTGTATAATATTGAGATTTTTAGCATATTTGTCCCTCTTGGATTAGTATATTTTATTCCATTGTAGGGCAGCGACTGAGTAGGGGTTTGTGGAGGCAGAAGACTTGAGAGCCTCTTGGCTCAACTACCTATAAGCTGTTTGACCTTGTACAAGTCATTCAAACTTTCTGGCTTCAACTTCCACATCCAAAGGTGGAATTAATAATACCTCATCAAGTGATGAGAATTGAATAGATATTAAAGCACTGCTCCTCAAAATTTAACGTGATACAAGCCAGGTGTGGTGGCTCACATCTGTGATCCCAGCTACTCAGGAGGCTGAGGTGGGAGGATCATTTGAGCTCAGGAGTTTGTGACCAGACTGGGCAAAATAGCAAGACCCCATCTCAAAACCAAATAAACAAAAAGAAAAATGTATCAAAAGTAAAGAAAAAAGAAAAAAAATAATTCAATACAAGTATCCTTAAAAATGCAGAGTTTAATTCATTGGACCTGTGGTGGTACCCAAGAGTCTCCATTTCCAATAAGCTCCCAAGTGGTACTGCTGCTCTGTCGACCCCACTGTGCATAGCAAATATCAGTGGAAAACACTGTTATTCTTCCAAATGATAGTGAATTTCTGTCCTATTGCCATTTTTCTTTGGTGCATGTTTTCCCTCAGTATCTACTCAACCAACAATTACTAGATGCTAGTCTATGGCAGGTGATGTGCAGGACGTAGGTATTTTAAAGTTTATAAAGACATTGCCCTGTGCTCAGGAAGCTTTCAGTCTATGTGAGAATGAAGATCACTTACCACTACAAACAGTTTGGACATGGAGGCCCAAAGCTACCTACCGCTTATGCTCACATAGCTTGCTGTCCACATTAACATGGTTTACCATTGCACTGTCTTCATTAGCATAACTTTCCTATTACAGATAACTTTTGGCCAGGCAAATAATTTGACTGTTCACTAAAGTAACTTCCCCAAACTCCCATCAACTCTTCAACAAAAAACATCAATAGAGTTCACACCTTAATACTCTCTGATCCTCTTGGCTAGACATCTTCACTGTGCTGTTTCCACCAAACATAAGTTATAATATCATGATCCTTACCCAATCCTAATTGTGCCCCGACAGTGAATGACCAACGTTAAACCAAGCTTCACACTCCCAGTAAAATCCAACCTCACCTTTCTCCTTATGAAACACTACCAAAGCTTTGTCCAGGCTGTGGTCTTTCTTACCACAGTAAGCAATAAATTTAACTTTGTCTTATCAACAGGTTTGTATTGGTGATGTTTAGGGAGCTGAAATTTCCCATATGGAAGAAACAGACATGGGAATCAAACATATGTTACAAGGAGATAAGCAGTGGTGCCAAGGGGTGGATTAAAAGACTCTAGCTACTTTTTTGTCATAACAAATAAATATCCAATTTAATTATAATCAGTACATTTTTCTCTGCAAACTCAGTTTAACAACAAATCCCCTATTCTCCTCTTATTTACTCACCCAGGCATTTGGATGTTATCACTGGTGCCATCATCGATTGTGATAAAATATTTGATAAGTTTTATGTCCTCAAAGCTTCTTTGACAGTATAATACATGAGAGTGACATTAACCCAGATGAAGGGAGAAGGGGAAATCTTTTGGTAGTTGTAATGTCAAAGCTAAAACTAGATGGAGGCCCAGAATTAGGGAAAATCCAGCATCCAGACAGACAATGTAAGATCATGGTATTTTCAGGGAAAAATATAAATTGGAGCAAAAGCTCAAACTGGGGAAAGAGTGAGAAAGAAACTAACGGTCTAATCAGTCGTTTATGTCAAGTTAAGTAGCTTATGTCTTTGCTACCCAAAGTATGGTCTGCAGGCCAAAATTATTGCTATAACCCTGAGTACTTGCTAAAAATGCAGAATCTCAGACAATATCCCAAACCTACTGAATCAGCATCAGTTAATTAAGAAAATCCCCAGGTGATTTTGATGCACATCAAAGTTTGAGAAGCACTATTCAAAATAATATGCTGGAGGCTATGGGAAGCTACTGAAGGATTTTAAGAAGGGAAGTGACATAATTGAACTTGCATTTTAGAAAAAAAATTACTCTGTGTCCATTCATTCCTTCAGGATATATATGCCAAGCATTGACCTTAGAGCTGGAAATTCAGCACTATTTAGAGTGGATTAGCTGAAACTCCCTATTCAGTATTCATTCAACAAACATTTATTGCATGCCAACTTCATTTTTTTGTTTGCTTATTTTTTGCTTTTTTGAGACAGGGTCTCGCTCTGTCACGCAGACTGGAGTGCAGTGGCATGATCCCAGCTCACTGCAACCTCTGCCTCCCGAGTTCAAGTGATTCTCATGCCTCAGCCTCCTGAGTAGCTGGGATTACAGGCATGCACCACCACAGCCAGCTAATATTTGTATTTTTAGTAGAGACGGGGTTTTACCACGTTGGCCAGGCTGGTCTCAAACTCCTGACCTCAGGTGATCCGCCTGCCTCGGCATCCCAAAGTGCTGGGATTACAGGCGTGAACCACTGTGCCCCGCCTGCTTGCCAACTTTCATTTGACTTTTCCAAAAGCTTGATTTGGAAATAATCCCACACTGATGGCTATGTTTTTAATGGAGTCGACCTTTGTTGTCCAGGACAAAGAACTGTTAAGAATCTTCTAGCATACTGTACTCAAAGTCCTTAGCACTATAAGGTTATTGGTTCAAACATGAAAGGTTTTTTTGATGTAGTTTTGTAGAACTTCTATTGCAATGCTATTTACTGTATTGGAATTTGACCCACAGTACAAGTTATAGTACAAGATACCAATCTATATATATATATATTTTTTGTTAATGAACAACGTAAGATGTACAGCTTGCCAAATCTAAACTTTAATATTAGAGATTATAGGATCAGTACCATTTTTTTGCTAACATATGCAGAGGATTGTCCTTTGGTGACTGAAAAGAAAAACAACAATTTATTAGTATGTGGAGTCTCTGTCTTTTTAATAATAGTCAGTGTCTTATTGGAATTTAATAATAGTCAGTGTCTTATTGGAACTCACACAGACGTGGTGTGAAGAGCTCTGACAAGCTAGTTAGCCTATTTTATGCTTGTTTTATTCTTGCTTCCTATATGTAAACATGGTGAAGGACAGTGGGCAATGAGCTCTCACTTCTATTTTAGCGATTCTGGGTTGCTTGGGCTGCCTCTAATCTACCAAGCCAAAATCATTATAAGGAAAATAACCAATGTAGCTAAATATAAAGTCATCACTTCCCTAACTCAGTTCCCTTTGTAGCTACAGGAACACTAAATTTCATTCAAAATTGTAACTCCCAAAAAGCTGGGTACTCTAAGACCCTGGATAGTTTTCTTACAGCCTCATAGGGTTTGGCAGGTGCCCTGAATATCTGGCAGATTCCCTGAGAGAACAAAAACTCAGAAGCTACCAAAGATTCAAATACTCCCTTCAATACCTACCAGCTAGGGAAGTTTATACAAGGCCGTGGGTTTCTCTGTATTTGGTTCTTTTATTTACATAATAGCAATGATAATAATATCTTTGTTGTAGAATTGGAGGATTAAATACAATAAAGTATTTACAGTACCTAGGATTTAATAAACTCTAAATATATATTATTTTCCCCACTCCCTTCTGGGTTATTAAGACCCCTATAAAATGCAAATTTATTTACATCACCCCTAGTCACTAACATTTTTGAACAGTGGAGTTAATTGAATTAGGAAGCCTGTTAAAAAGAGTAAGCCCTGAGTAAAGAGGATGTGTATTATGTTCTCTAAAGTGTGTGAAGTGTGTGGAAAGAAGGTCCAAAAAAGGAGGGCTTGCTTGAGATGACTGATATCCAAGAAGATAGTACACCCTAGTTCTCAGAATCATTGAATGTAAGGGCTGAAGATATCATGAAACTGTCTATTTTGCAGATGAGGACACTGAGGCTAAGTTCAGTGAAATAACTTGCCTAGGCCTTAGAGTTAGAACACTAGCAAGGCAGGATTGAAACCTAGTGAATGAGAGGCTTCAAAAAGAAAGAAAATGTGGACACAGGGGAAAGGGGAGGGATAGCATTAGGGCAAATACCTAATGCATGTGGGGCTTAAAACCTAGATGACGGGTTGATGGGTACAGCAAACCACCATGGCAAATGTATACCTATGTAACAAACCTGTACATTCTGCACATGTATCCCAGAACTTAAAGTATAATAATAAAAAAGAAAGAAAGAAAACAGTGTGAAGAATGAAAGCAGGATAGGGAATGAGGGAAGCTACAGCTCAGGGTGAAGTCTTGTTTTCCCTTTGCCTCTGCCCTCTTAGTAGTAAGTATTCCTCAGGGTAAATCAGTAACATCCCTCAGCCTCTCATACAGAAGTGCCAGAGTGTGATCAGGGTATTCTGCCATTAAACATTCAAGATCCTCTACAACCATGAACATAGAAGAATGATTTATCCTTATGCTCTTGCTGTATCAAAGACTCTCAGAGATTTTCAGAGACATGCCTTTTCCATACTGATCAATAAAGATGGGTCACCAGAAACATCACAAAGTGACAGTTTTTGTACTGCCTTCCCAGATAATTTTACAGACTGATATGAATTTGAAGCAACAATTTTTTTATTTTTATTTTTTTAATTTTTATTTATTTATTTATTTATTTATTTATTTATTTATTTATTTAGATTGAGTTTTGCTCTTGTTGCCCAGGCTGGAGTGCAATGGTGCAATCTCAGCTCAATTCTCCTGTCTCAGCCTCCCAAGTTGCTGGGATTACACGCATGTGGCACTACGCTCAGCTATTTTTTAAAAAATACTTTTAGTAGAGATGGGGTTTCACCAAGTTGATCAGGCTGGTCTTGAACTCCTGACCTCAAGTGTTCCACCCACCTCAGCCTCCCAAAGTGCTGAGATTACAAGCATGCAACAAGCATTTTTATGGAGACCCTACCTGAAGAGCCATTCACTCCAAGGAGAATTGAATTTGAATAATATCTCCACACAGATAATTCTCAAATCCACATCTCTAGCACATACTTCATCCCTGAATCCCATACTTGCATCCAACTGCACTCTTTATGACTTTACCGGGATGTCTAACAAGCTTTCAAACCTAACAATTCCAAAACAAAATTATTGCTTCCACCTTTACCTCTCTACCATCTAACTTGATCCTTCTACCATTTTCTCAATTCTATTCACCTTATCTACCTTTGACTCTTCTGGGCTCTTCTCTTTCTTTCCCACCCCATACCCCATTCATCAGCAAACCTGGTAGTGCCACCTTCCAAAGATACCCAGAATCCATGTACCTCTCATTGCTTTCACTGAAAGCTTTCTGGTTTAGAATCACCATTATTTCTCATTTGAATTGTTGCAATGACTCCCTCTGCTTCAACAGGTACTCTACTCTCTGTTCTCCACTCAGTGACTAGAACAATTTATCTCATTTCTTTCCCCAAATGAGTTTACTTAGAAAACTATCTTGAAAAGACAAAATTATAGAGATGGAGAACAGAGTAGTGGTTTCCAGTGATTCAGGAAGGAGAATGGGAGATCGGATGGGTGTGACAATAAAAGGATAGCTTGAGATAGCTCCTTTGTGATGCTGGAACTATTCGGTACCAACTATCAAGATAGAGGTAGTTGTTACATGACTCTAGACATGGTATAAAATTGCACAGAACGACAGACACAGATAAGTGCACGTAAAAGCTGGTGAGATCTGAATAAGGTATAGATTGTATTAATATCGATTTCCTGGTTTTGATATGGTATATAGTTATATAAGATGTGGAATCTGAATAAAGCATAGATTGTATCAACATCAATTTCCTGGTTTTGATATTACATATAATTATGTAAGATGTAACCATTAGCTGAAGATGGGTGAAGGGTACTCATGACCTTTCTCAATACTTTTTGCAACTTCCTGTAAGTGTATATATATTTCAAAATAACGAGTTTTAAAAATACTGCATATACATGGTATTCCTCAAGACTATGCATTTTCTATTTCTTCTACCTGGAACACTCTTTCCTCAAATATGTAAATGGATAATTCCTCCCCTTCCTTGAGATTTTTGTATAAATGTTACCTCATAGGGGTCTGCCCAGAGTGTCATACATAAAATATCAATTTTGGCTGGGCATGGTGGACAATGCCTGTAATTTCAGCACTTTAGGGGGTGGAGGCAGGCAGATCACTTGAGCCCAGGAGTTCAAGACCAATGGTACTGAGGTAGTGAGGTACTGCTATAAAGATACTTGAAAATGTGGAAGCAACTTTGGAACTGGGTAACAGGCAGGGGTTGAAACAGTTACGAGGCTCAGAAGATAGGAAAATGTGGAAAAGTTTGGAACTTCCTAGAGACTTGTTGAATGGTTTTGACCAAAATGCTGATAGTGATACAGACACTGAAGTCCAGGCTGAGGTGGTCTCAGATGGAGATGAAGAACTTATTGGTAACTGGAGCAAAGGTCATTCTTGCTATGACTAACAAAGAGACTGGCATCATTTTGACCCTGCCCTAGAGATCTGTGGAACTTTGAACTTGAGAGAGATGATTTAAGGTATCTGACAGAAGAAATTTCTAAGCAGCAAAGCATTCAAGAGGTCACAGAGCACAAAAGTTTGAAAAATTTGCAGCCTGACGATGCAGTAGAAAAGAAAAACCCATTTTCTGGAGAGGCTGGGTGCAGAAATTTGCATATTTATCAAGGAGTCCAACGTTAATAGTCAAGACAATGGGGAAAATGTCTCCATAGCAAGTCAGAAACTGTCACTACAGCTACTCCCATCACAGACCCAGAGGTCTAGGAGGGAAAAATGGTTTTGTGGACCAGGTCCACCCCCCAACCCACCACTGTGTGCAGCATCAGGACTTGGTGCCTTGTGTCCCAGCCACTCCAGCCATGGATAAAAGGGGCCAAGGTACAGCTCGGACCATTGCTTCAGAGGGTGCAAGCCCAAAGCCTTGGCAACTTCCATGTAGTGTTGAGCCTGTGGATACACATAATTCAAGAATTGAGGTTTGGAACCTCTGCTTAGATTTCAGAGGATGAATGGAAATGCCTGCATGTCCAGGCAGAAGTCTGTTGCAGGAATGAAGCCCTCATAGAGAACCTCTGCTAGGACAGTGTGGAAGGGAAATGTAGGCTTGGAGCCCCAACCCAGAGTCCCCCCTGGGGCACTGCCTGGTGGAGCTATGAGAAGAGGGCCACTGTCCACCAGACCTCCAAGTTAGAGCGATCAATAGCTTGCACCACGTGCCTGGAAAAGCTGCAGACACTCAATGTCGGTGTGTAAAAGGAGAGGGGCTCTACCCTGCAAAGCAACAGGATTGGAGCTTCCCAAGACCATGGGAACCCACCTCTTGCATCAGTGTGACCTGGATGTGAGACATGGAGTCAAAGGAGATAACTTCAGAGCATTAAGGTTTGACTGCCTTGATAGATTTTGCACTGACATGGGGCCTGTAGCCCCTTCATTTTGGCTAATGTCTCCCATTTGTAATGGGCATACTTACCCGATGCCTGTGCCTCCATTTTATCTAGGAAGTAACTAACTTGCTTTTGATTTTACAAGCTCACAGGTGGAACAGACTTGCTGTGTTTCAGATGAGACTTTGGACTGGGACTTTTGGGTTACTGCTGAAGTGAATTAATTAGTACTTTGGAGTACTGTTGTCAAGGAACGATTGGTCTTGAAATGTGAAAGGGACATGAGATTTGGGAGGGGCCAGGAGCAAAATGATACATTTAGGCTTTGTGTCCCCACCCAAATCTCATCTTGAATTGTAATCCTTATGATCCCCATAATCCCCATGTGTCAAGGGAGAGACCAGGTGGAGGTAATTGAATCATGGGGTTGGCTTCCCCCATGCTGTTCTCAAGATAGTGAGTGAATTCTCACTAAATCTGATGGTTTTATAAGTGTCTCTTTCCCCTTTGCTCAGTACTTCTCCTTCCTGCCACCTTGTGAAGAAGGTGCCTCACTTCCTCTTCATTTTCTGTCATGATTTTAAGTTTCCTGAGGCCTCCCCAGCTGTACTGAACTGTGAGTCAATTAAATCTCTTTCCTTTATAAATTACTCAGTCTCAGGCAGTTCTTTATAGCAGTATGAAAACGGACTAATATACTCCCTCTCTTGAGATTTCTGTTCAAATAGCACATCATAGAGGTCTGCCCAGGCTGCCATATATAAATCATCAATTTTGGCTGGGCATGGTGGTTCATGCCGGTAATTCCAGCACCTTAGGAGGTAGATGTGGGTGAACTGCTTGAGCCCAGGATTTCAAAAGCAGCCTGGGCAACATAGTGAGACTTTGTCTGTGTAAGAAAAGAAAAAAAAATATTAGCTGGGTGTGGTGGTACATGCCTGTAGACCTGGCTACTTGGGAGGCTGACATGGGACGATCATCTGTGCCCAGGGAGGTCAAGGCTGCAGTGAGCCATGATTATGCCACTGCACTCCAGCCTAGGCAACAGAGTGAGACCCCATCTCAAAAATAAATAAATAAATAAATAAATAAATAAATAAATAAAACATCATTTTCCTGTCACTTCTTCCCTATCTTGTTAACAGTTTCTCTTTTCTTCTTAATACTTTAACACTTTCATTTGAAATACTACATATTTATTTTATCCTTTTCTAACTTCTCATTAGTATATGAGCTCCTTGAAAGGAGAACGTTTGTTTTTTGTTATCTTTGCACCTATGTTAGTACGTGGTACACAACAGTCACTCAACAAATATTTGATGAATTAATAAATGAGTGAACAGGTAAAACTACTAGAAGGAACAGTCAGGCAGATTGACTTAATAGGAAAGGCAAGTCTGACAAAATCACATTCCTTGGCAGTATTTAAAAAAGCTGGGAAGGAAAAAGAAAACTTGCTCCTGCTGCTTCTGTGATACAGAGAAAAACCTCATTATTAACATGTTTTTAATAATACACTTGAGCATTAACATGTAGAATGGTATTATGGATAGAACACATCACATGTGTATAAAAATAAGTAACTTCCCTGGGAAGAATCAATACAGATAGTCCCCAGATTACAAATGAGTTGTGTTCTGCACATTTGAAAGACAGCTGTTTAATGATCTGCTAGATGCTCTCTAAACTTTCTGACTGGGTTCACTTCACCCATACCTATGCATTCAGGCATACTCTATTCCCTGGAATCATCAAACCTGTACCTAACAGAGGAATTCAATGTATTTAGATTTCATAGGTTAGTCCACGAAATAATAGTTCACTTATAAACGAGCTGAAGTATAGTATAAATAATGCTGGTCTTAACTCTG
The DNA here is from genome assembly GCF_043159975.1 of Macaca nemestrina. Classification (NCBI taxonomy): domain Eukaryota; kingdom Metazoa; phylum Chordata; class Mammalia; order Primates; family Cercopithecidae; genus Macaca; species Macaca nemestrina. The sequence goes on along the minus strand of NC_092145.1, from coordinate 128,329,250 downwards.
CACACTATAAGTAATTCAAATGCTCAGACTTGTGTCACATTTAATGGTATATTTACATGAGAAAGGCAATATTAAACGTGCAAGGAAATGTGGGCCTTGAAGTCAAGTACATTTTGAAATCAAACTGTCACTTTGACACTACCTTTGTGATACTGGTCTCGTTTCTTAACTTCTTGAAGCCTTAATTTCCTCAACTGTAACTTGGAGATGATCATTGAGACTACTCACCAGGATTGTTTTAGGATTAAAGGAGATAAGTCTTCAGCACAGACTTAGTGTTCCATAACATTACATCTTATTATATTGAGCTCTTCCAGTTAGTCTGAGTTACAAATGATATTTTATACATCATCGTAAACCAACAGTCTAACAAAGTCCCTGATACACTGTTAATGCTAAACATGTCTGGTGAACGAATATTTAATAAGTACATTGATTGACATACTGGAGAGGGATGAATAGGCATAACGGACAGGCATGAAGGCCTTTAATGTTTGTGAGCCTATCCATCTATGACGTTTTCCTTTTACCTTCCTCCCATTATCTTCTAATTCTCTACTCACAGGATTACTAAAAGATCTCTCTTCCTCCACCACTCCTTGTCCCCACAGTGGGAGGAGCACGATGGAAATTCAAAAATAAATACCATTTATGTAGCATTTTTTGGTGGGAATTTTGGGGTCAATATTTAGTTAAAAAATGTGTTAAATGTACATTTTCATTAAAGAAGAAAAGAAAACATGATTTATACAAGATAAGCATGACTTCTTCACTACTGTATCTTTTTGACCTTAGTATATAGGATCTCACCTGCAGCCTGGGGCCTGCCCCATCTCTGAAGACCATGCTGCCCCAAGGGTGAGGATATGAAGTACCCTGCTCAAGTCATTCATTGGCATGACTACTTGGTTCGTCCTGGATTAATCATCTCTCTCAAGGAGATTTTAGTCCATCGGCCCATTCCTGTGCAAGGTGCCTAACCTGATCCCTAGGCTCCCCAGCTAGAATGAAGATACTAGCTACAAGTCCTCCCCAATGCTAGACTAACATACAATTTTGATCTCTGGAATTCCAGGCAATGATCTTACCAATTTGAGCCCTACCTCTTCATGGCCCCTAAACACTGATATCTGCTTTCAGCATTACCATATAATGCTCTTATCCTCTTCCTCTTGAAACAAATGTAAAGAACGACCAATCTTCTCTTTGAAAGAGTTTAAGCAGTTTTCATAATCTCTTTAAAAAAATTTGACTGGCATCAAATCAAGTTCTGACCAATTACAGTTACATATATATATATATATATATGTAAGATATATATATATATATATATCCCTCAGGGAAAACAGGAAAGTATGGGAGCAACTTTAAGAAAACAGTTGGAATAGTAACAAACTGTTGCTTAATATTTAACCTACCTTTTCCCCGATGGGCTCAAGCTGATTATTTTCTTGCTTTTGATGCCTAGGGAAAATAATTGGTTCCTCTCTTCTTTATCACCTCCTCGAACTATTAAGTTTTCCCTTGATGTTTTCTCAGGCATGAATATGCCAGTACCACTTACACAGGTCTTCTAAATAAGTTTCAAAACCTATTAGACCCACATAAATTACATAAAATATGTTTCAGTCCCTACCAAATTTCCTAAAGCCATAGTTCCTCTGTCCACATCAACCCATTCCCTTCTTTTATTATCCCTGCTTTAGCTACCCTGTCACTCAAACAAACTGTGTAATTCACACCTGCTTTGAGCTGATTGGTTGATCTGTCCTTGATTGTCCCAGGTGGATTTATTCTCCTTTAACCTTCAGGTATGAATCCTTCATGTTCATACCTGGAGAAGGAGCTAAACCTATGCCTTAAATGCAATGCTCATTAATGGATAAATTCATAACTGGCCATGGTACCAAGAGTTACAGCATCTTCCTCTATTAAAAGCAGAGCAGCCTATGGGATGGCCAAGTCCTTGAAGGTGACAGGGATTTGACAAAAATGGAGGGTATGCATGGGCTATATTATAGTTATGATTTGAAATCACTGTTTAGAAATAATTGCCCAGACAAGATAAGTTAACTGATCTCTACAAACTTGTATTACATATATTTCTCACACATAAACATAATTTTTATTATCGATTTGTCCCTTGAGGTCCTGAAGAACAAAGCATTCTCATAGTCTCCCAACAGGCAGCTTTCTTTAAGAGCCAAAGCAAGGCAATAAAAGGGGGGTATTTTATTTATCGCCCAATTCACATCACTTCTTATCTTGACTCTGAGAAGTATAAATTCATAACGGGAAGTTTCTAGACATACATATATAAGGTGATGGTGTTGATCCAAAAAATGTTGACAATTGATAAAGAAATGCTGAAGGAGGCGTCAGTGATACTAGAAGTAAAAGTTTTAACAATAACAATAAATGTGGCTGCTCTCTGGGTCCATCTGTCCACAATCCCATGCCATCTGCCCCTTCTCTGGAGTTGCCATGGAAGAGAAAGTTCTACTACTTCAGTTACGTAATTTCTATTTGGAGGAAAGATGGGGGTCATTTTTTGTTTTAACTGAAGAGTGTTGTAACATTTTTTTCTTGCACTGTTTCATTTCATTTCTACTTACCTTTTTTCCCACTTATAATGTGCATATTATTTTTTACATCAAGATAATGACAACAAAGAAAAAAAACTCACTATCTTCTCAATTTTAAAAGAAATATAGCAAGGAATAATGATCAACCAAAGGATTTAATTTTAATATTGTGATAAGCTATTTTTCTTAATGATTTTTCTCATAATCTGTGCTTTAGCAAGGATCTTCTCCTTTTTTTCTAGTTTCCATCTGAGATTAGATAATGGGCTGTACCCACTGAAGTGCATGCTGTAACTCCACCACCCCTGTTACTTTTGACATACTTTTATATTTCTCAATGATTAAAAAAGTAAGAGTGGGCCAGGTGTGGTGCCTCATGCCTGTAATCCCAGCACTTTGGGAGGCTGAGGTAGATGGGTCATCTGAAGATTGGAGTTCGAGACTAGCCTGACCAACATGGTGAAACCCTGTCTCTACTAAAAATACAAAAAAATTAGCTGGGCGTGGTGGTGCCCACCTGTAATCCCAGCTATTCAGGCGGCTGAGGCAGGAGAATCACTTGAATCCGGGAGGCAGAGGTTGCAGTGAGTTAAGATTGCACCACTGCACTCCAGCCTGGGCAACAGAGCAAAACTCCATCTCCAATAATAACAATAATAATAATAATAATAAGTGGTAGCTTATTTTTACCTAAAGGTAGTAGTGGCTTCATGCCACAATTGCTCATCTCTGAGCCATCTCACTATCCTTTGCTCAGCTTTTTAACTGTCTCTACACTTTCGTAACTAGTTTCTCATAGTAAATTCCTTCTTCCAGACCAGTGTTTCCCAACCTCACCACTACTGATATTTTGGACAGAATAATTCTTTGTTGTAAGAGAATTTCCTGTGTCCTGTACAGTGTCTACCAATATCTCTGCCTCTACCAAATAAATACCAGTAACACTCCTGCAATTGTCACAACCAAAAATGTCTCCAGAAATTGCCAATTTATCCCTCAGCATGCAGCAGAATCAGCCCTAGTTGAGAACCACTGTATTAGACTAGAAGACCTTTATTTTTCTGACTGACTCCTAAATGATATACTCCTTTAAGCCCTTATTTATACCCGTCATACATTAAAATAAGATTGGAATAAAATAAAATCTATCTATCAATGTCCCTATAAAATTAGTCATATTGTAGTGATATCTATGTCTCTATACAACTAGTCACATTGGTAAACGATAAAAGCTTATTGAGCAAATGAATGAATATATTAATATGAAAAGAACTGCAAAACCTTGATCTACTTTTTCCAAAATTAATACATATTTTATATTGTCCAGCTAATATTTAATATATTTTTATTTAATTAACCATCATAGGGCCTTTGAAATACTTCATACATTTTAATGCTTTATATACTAAAGTAAGTAAAATTAAACATCTGTTAATATGGTTGACACAGTAAAACATAGTCAGAAAGGCAGTTTTAGAGAGGAGAGATACACAATAATGGTTCTTCTTTTTCCCACCTCACATTATGAACAGGGAATTTTTTTCCTTAGCACTTACATCTCAGCAGTATATAAAGATATCATATTCCTTATTTATATTTATTAATCCTTCTTTTAATGCTCCTGTTGCTAATTTTTAATTGACTTTGTCCTTACCAAATACTAGCGATAGGATTTATAAAGGATAATTAACTCATGCACTAATTTAAAATTTGTTGAACTCATATAACGGTGAGTTTCAATGAAATCACACTAAGAATTCTCTGTATGCTTTGTTCCAGGTATAAGTAAACATACCCAATTTCATCTAAGAGATGAAAAATAAAGAAAGTATGTGAAGAGAGTCATATTCAATAGTTATATTATGATAATTTGCATATGTAGACATGCTTGAAATGTACATAGACCTTTATTCAAGATCTTTCCCTTATATTTCACAAATCATTTTTACCATTCATACATTTGATAAACATATTTTAAGTGTAATATTTATCTCATCAATATGTAATGCATACTTAACAATGTGTAATACTGATCTTCTCAATGTTACCCTACCAAAATTAAAAGCAGATCATTAAAGAAAAAAATCAAATTCCTCTTAATGTCATAAAAAAAACATTCTTGTCTATTAAGATAAAGGACAACTTAATAAAGCTAATATTGTCATGGCTCATATAAATAAATATAGATAAGATTAGACAAATAGAAGGAACAAATGAAAGCCCATTACCAGCGTTTTCAGCCTTAATTTAGGAAGTTATCAAATACATAATTATTCATTTCAGGGAATTGTATGGTTTCAGAAATAAGAAAAGCAACAACAAAATGGTCAAATTTGCCTGAATGGTTGGTCAACTTTGTTCACTCCAAACTTTATAATCCTTTACTAATTTGGCAAGCTCTTTTAAAAAAATTATCAGGTCACTGTTCATAATGCTATGAGCGAAAAGGAAATGGAAATAGATCACAGGTCATATGATGGATTTCATTCAAATTTTATAAGGCATTTTGTGTTAAATATTTATCATTCATAGTATATAGAAATATAATTTATGTAGAGGAATGTAATAAACATTACTGTTTTTAAAAACATCAGTTTCCGAATATGCCATGGAATCTTAATTTGACTGAAATGCCCTCCCTCTCCCTTCTCTAAACAGTGAGTCTCATTTTGTGTTCAATAGCAACTAAATGTTTCCAGCACTGTGAAGCCTTTCTCAAGTCCCACAACTGGAATTGTATCTGTCACCTATGATCCCACAGCACCCTCTTCATCCTCTATGATAAAATACTACCATTTCAGACTTGTACTGTACGGTGTTATGATTTTGCCTATATGCCTAACTCACACATGAGATCACGAAGGCCAGAAACCATATGTTATTCAATTTTCTGTTTATGCAGCCAGTTCCTTACAACCTTGCTTATATAAAGACATTCACAACATGTTTATAAAATTGAATTCAACTGAAAATTTTAATGAGTTTGCATTGAGAAATGAGATAAAACTCGAAGGTATTTGCATGATAACGGAAAAGCTGATATGATATGATCAAATTAAAGATCATAGAGGTATCTTGGAATATACTACATTTTGGAGGTATCAGAATGATCTGGCTAAGTATTTGTTACAGTATAGGATTTCGTTTTAAGGACATTAACTGTTCGATTAAAAAAAAAATTGGACCCAATTTTATTTTCAGGTTGTGATACCTGATTGTGTGTGTGTGTGTGTGTGTGTGTGTGTGTGTGTGTGTGTGTGTGTACTTTGACATTTTCAGCAGCATGTGGCATGTGGCTTTTTAGGGTATACTATTCCTGTGACCTGCTTACACGACAAAGAGGTCATTGGAGAAAAAAATCACTCCTCATCTATAGTAGTATGCCAGGAGAGGCAGGTCACACTCACACGTGACATAAGAATCAAGTTTTACTGAAAAATCATAGAGGTGTTTTAGTTAGGCAATTAAGAAAATAATTTTTTCTTATACATTTCTGATGCTTCCTAAAAATTATTATTGAGATGTAGTCTAGCTCTGTCACCAGGCTGGAGCGCAGTGGTGCGATCTCAGCTCACTGCAACCTCCACCTCCCAGGTTCAAGTGATTCTCCTGCCTCAGCCTCCTGAGTAGCTGGGATTACAGGCATGTGCCACCAAGCCCAGCTCATTTTTGTATTTTCAGTAGAGACAGTTTCACCATGTTGGCCAGGATGGTCTCGATCTTCTGATCTCATGATCTGCCCCAAAACTGCTGGGATTACAGGCGTGAGCCACTGCACCAGGCCTCCTAAAAATTATTTTATAAATCAGGCTAATCAATTAAAATATTTTAAAGACATTTTTCTTCTAACTATAATTCCAAATATTTATATGTATGCTTTAGGAAATTGAGTTTTTAAGTGAAATATTAAAGACATCTTATTTTCCTGTTACTTGACTAATGTTCATTCAACCTGTTGCTATATTGTTCCATTTTTATATGATATACCATAAGAGGCTATGTGTGAATAAGGCAATATACATGATGCAGCATTATTTTGTATTCACATTTTCAAGGTGTATAGAAAATTTTTAAAAAGATGTTAAAAAGGTAAATAAGTCCATTGTTAATTGTTACAGAAAGAGTGGACAAGAGAAAAGACTGAGTCTACATTTCGGCAAAAAGTCTTAATAAAAATTAGAAAACTGGTGAGTAAGTCAATGAAGCACTGTCAAAGTCACAAACAAAAGGTGACTCCACATTATTACAATTCCCCTGTCAGAAAGTAGACATGCAAACTTACGACTTTATCCTGGGAAAATGAGGATCACAGAGGAGAAATGTGACTGGACAACAGGCTTCCGGCTGTGTTTCTAACCAGTGGAATTACACTGGTTGGACATTATCATTAACTACATTTCTAATTCTTCTCATAATCCAAAAAATGACAGAGAAAAAGAAAGGGATAACTCTTTTTGGTGTTATAGTACCTCATTTTAGGTTTCTGAAAACAAGTGACTCCTGACAACAATTGTTAGTTCTAAAGTGAGAGTCTGCAAACCGCAGCCCTCAAGCCGTATCTAGCCATTGTCATTTTTTTAAATAAAGTTTTATTGGATCACAATGACACATCTTCATTTCTCTATTGTCTATGACTGCTTCAACATTCTAACAGCAAAGTTGAATAGTTGCAACAGAGCATAGACGACAGAGCCTAAAATATTTACTCTCTAGCCCTTTACATTTACATTACAGAAAACACTTGCTAACCCCTACTAGGAAAACAATGTTGCCTTTGGAAGCTATGGTAAATCAAAAACAGAATAAAACTATTACTCATGTATATTTTATTTTCAAAGTAAAATTACTTTTCCCCTTCCACAGATATTTTCTTTTTCCTGGAAGGAGCTTCCAATTTCAAGCAAGAACAGAAGCAGAAGCACTCCAGTAAGTGTGCTTGGTTACATGAATAACTTGTGATGGTTTGGATATACTTCCTGGCAACATGCAATGTTAGAAACCTAGAAATATGTCTGCCTGGTACTTTTAAGGGGAATATATAGAGAGCCTCTTTTGAAACTTTGAAAAGATTTATTTTCTATTCTGGAGACATTTTAGTATGAAGAGTTGAAGGTTGCATAAAAATATAGCAACTAAGATAGCTGGAATAGTTATTCTCTAGTGAAACATTTGGCCCTAAGACACGTTGGAAACATAAACGAGCAAATAAAATTGGCCAATATAAGTTTTGATTCATATATACTCATGAAACTATATTCTTAACCCTATCGAGAGGTGAAGCCAGCTGGACTTCCTGGGTGGAGCGGAGACTTGGGGAACTTTTCTGTCTTACAAGAGGATTGTAAAATACACCAATCAGGAACTTTCCTGTCTTACAAGAGGATTGTAAAGTGCACCAATCAGCGCTCTGTAAAATGCACCAATCAGTAGGATTCTAAAAGTAGCCAATTGTGGGGAAGACTGAAAAAAGGGCACTCTGATAGGACAGAAACAGAACGCTGGAGGGGACAATGAGGAAATAAAAGCTGGCCACCTCAGCCAGGAGCGGCAACCCGCTTGGGTCCACTTCCGCAGTGTGGAAGCTTTGTTCTTTCACTCCTCACAATAAATCTTGCTGCTGCTCACTGCTTGGGTCCGTGCCACCTTTAAGAGCTGTAACACTCACTGCAAAGGTCCGGGGCTTCATTCTTGAAGTCAGCGAGACCACAAACCCACCAGCAGGAACCGAAACTCGGGACACACTATGACCTTAAGCAAGTCTATCTTCATGGATCCTAGATATTTCCTAGTCTTTATATATTCCTTAAAGTTTACTTTCAGGTGCTTTTGAAGTTGTTATGACCACATGTACAGTCCTTACCTTTTATACATAAAACTCAACTTTTGATGTCTACCTTGTGTTTCCATTAGATGGCTACAAATGTAAACAAAAAAAAAGTTTTTGTGATACTAAGGCATTAATACAGAGGGAGGTGAATGTTCATTAAGACGTTTATCTCAAATATTGCATCAAGGAGAATGACACTAAGAATAAACTCAGTTGAAGTATGAGATAATGTGCTTCAAAGACTAAGGGACTAATTAACTCACCCTCTTCCTAACAACCTTATAGACACCTTAGTTCTCTTGATCCTTCTTCAATATACAAAGCTAGTTAATTTTTAAGGTCTTTTCATAAGCTGTCCATTGTGCCTGGAATGCTTTGCCTCTACATCATTACATTGCTGACTCTTGTTTGTCCATCAGATCTTCAAAATCACCTTCTAAGTAAGGTATTGAAGAAATTTTCAAGATTTTTCTTTTTTATTAATTTTATGCATAATATTTCCCACTTTGTAAATTTCTTTCCTTTCTCAGTTTGTATCATATCCCTGCTTACTAAAATTACAGCTTCATGAGCACACAGGACCTATGCTTTCTTGTATGTAGCATGCAGGATATTACTTGGAATACAGCGGGCACTCAATATATTAATGAATACATTCATTGTAGAAAGTTAAATCCACAGTGGTCCAGATGTGGTGCTAAGTATTAACCTAAACCTTCTACCTTCAACGTGCTCCTAATATGGTTGGGTTGATGATCACATACAAATCAGATAATTATACCACTTGAGGAACATTAGGTTTACAAACTAAGCATTATTATAGCATTCTATTAAATATATATTCATATCAGCAAAGTAGAGATGGTGGAGTCAAGGAAGAAGTATTGTAGGTGACATTTTAGCTGAGTATAGAAAGGGAGGTTAGGGATGAAGCACTAGGCAAATGCTTGTCACAAGTGACTTTGTGAGTCACTTGTGACATAAAGTGAATGTGAGTCAGTTGTGACATAAAGTGAATGTGAGTCACTTGTGGCATGAAGCTGTATGACATGCTTAGAGGAAGACATATAGTTCATCATGGTCATCTTTCTTCCTGACATCCACATTCATTTCTCTGACTACTCAACCCCTCACATGGATTTTTCAAAGGTGTCTCAAACTTAACACAACCAAAATACATTTCCTCTCTTTCTCTGCAATTCTTTTCCTCTCCCCTTATGCATTTAACCATTCATTATTTTATACAATACATAACTACTGATCACTTATTATTTTCCCATTTCAAAAGAAATGGCAGTGTTATCATCACAGGTATATGACATCAGAAACTGGAAATCATATATGATTTTTTCCTCAAACTCAACTCTACAGTCGTTCAACTTAACACTAACCCCTGTCAATTACATCTCCTGTATTTTTCTCAGATTTGTTGTCACATTCTTACTAGAACTATTTTAGTCAAGACCACCATCACTTCTTGCCAAGATTACAATAATAACCTCTTCTGTCCATTCAGATTTGCTTTTCTCTGAACCCCTCTCCACACTTCAGCAAAAGAAGTCTCTTAATCATAGCTCTAATCATGACTCTTTCCTGACAACCATGTGACAAAGTCCTTCTGGGCAAATAAAAAACTTTCAACAGGACCCAAAAGACCCTCCAGGTTCTGGCCCCATCTCCTCTTTAGCTTGGTCTCTTGACCATCTTTCTTCCAAACATAATCTGCTATCACATTCTTTCCATTCCTTTATCTCTGACACTCTTAGGCTTAGCTCTTTAAATGTGGTACTCTGCATAGAAACATTTCCACCACCTTCATGGTAGTTTCGTGTGGCCAAGCCTATATCACTTCTTCACAGAAGCTTTTTCTGATAGAGATACTAATTCAGATTTCCAACTCGGACACCAGTGGTTCCCATTTCTCTCTCTCTCTCTCTTTCTCACACACACACAGAATCTCATGAGATTCATCATGGTTGATTACTTTCATAAAGTCTGATATCCCTGCTGGGATTATGTCTGTCATGTTTACTTTTATGTCCTCAGCATATAGTTATAATTAATAATAATAATATTAATTACTGAGGGAACTAAATACTTATTTGTTGGATGAGTGATTGTGGTAAAAATGAAATGAAATGATGTAAAATAGTGGAATGATAAAAGAGAGTGTGGAAAATGTTGATGAGAGCCAGATTATAAATGCTTTGAGAAATATTTCAGAGGCTGTGCTGACAGGATTTTGGTAGAGATTTGGGCAAGAAAGAGCCAGAATGGACAGGGATATATGATAGCTGCAGGGTTTTTCAGAGAAAGTGAATTATAAATCCGTCAGTCAATATAAGAAATGCAGAAAGAAAAACAATGTTGCGGATGTTAGAAAGGATTGAGAGATTTTGAAGTGATGGGATGTTCAGGAAATCCAAGTTAAGATATCTAGTAGGCATGTAGAAATCTACCTTATGGCCAGAACACTCTCGGACTCAAAAGCCTCAAGACCCATTTTTTTTTTTTTTTTTTTTTTTACAATTAATGTCAATAAATTACTTTTCACGTATACTAGAAATGACAGTGTGAAATATATTAATGAAGTTAACTATTGTTAAAAATCAGAATAATATGCATTCCTAATATGTGTTTCTAAAATAAATTTTATTATATGTATTTAAGGGATACCACATAATGGTATAAGATACACAGATATTTATATATATATAGTATAAAAGAGTTACTATAGTAGAGAACATTATCATATCTGTCATTTCACAGTTATCCATTTTTCACTCTGTGGCAAGAACAGCTATAATCTATTCATTTAGCAAAAATCTTGAATACACACTTTATTAACTATAGTCCTCATGATGTATATTACATCTTTTAATATATTAATACATATTTATTAATTTGTATCCTATGACCTACACTGCCCCATTTCCTCCCGGCTATGCTGACCCTGGTAACCACTGTTTTATTCACTATCTATATATATTTGACCTTTTTTTTATAAAAACGATTCCATACATAAGCAAGATCACACAATATTTTTCTTTCTTGGTCTGGCTTATTTCATTTAGCATAAGGTCCTCCTCCAGGTCCATCCATGTTGGGGGCAAATAACAGGATCTTCTCCTTTTTAAGGCTGAAAAATATTCCAGGGTGTGTGTATGTGTACACATGATTCTTGGACCATATTTCTTTGTAAACTATTTTCTATATATTCTTAGCCCTTCCATAGAAACCCCAGAAACTCTTCTCTGTCTGTCCCCTCCTGCCTACATCTCTCTCTCCCTCCCTCTTAAAGTAACTCTAAAATATAATTTTAAATATTCTTATTTTGTCTGGTGCCAGACTGTTTTGGCCACTAGCCATAAAATATATTTAGCTGTATTCATTTAAGCTACCATACAAGCCAGGCACTACATCTACAGAACACCTTTCTTTTCACTTTGTAAGTTCTTTTATAATATTGGATGTAGTGATGAGAGAAAGAAAAGAGTGAGGTATAATGGTCTTCCTAGGTATAAGAATTTTCTTTTTGAGTAACTGTTTTGATTCCTTTAGTAACGAAAACAAGAGCCAAGGTAATGATCTGAGTTCTGATAATGAGTGTGTTTTGGCACAAACTGTCACATGAATCAAAGGTAACTTGAACAAGTATAAATTAACATTACACAGCCAGAAAATATTTAGATTCACTAAATGTGTTACTCTAAGCAAAATTCAGGAGTTAAGTCAATGATAGATAGTCATTTTGGTGCCTGGGTCTTAGGAGAAAATGGGACCATAAGAAATAAACACTGCCCTTACAAAGAAAAAACCTTTGTCCTGGTGTTAAATGTTAAAAAGGATGCCCCTCAGGTGAGCATACCTTGATAATATGGATCATCCAAAGTAATAAGATGATATGGTTTGGCTGTGTCCCCATCCAAATCTCATCTTGAACTGTAACTCCCATAATCCCCATATGTCATGGGAGTGACCTGGTGGGAGATAACTGAATCATAGGGATGGTTCTGTGCTGAGGGAGCTAAATATTTGTGCTGGTCTTATGGCAGTGAATAAGTCTCATGAGATCTGTGGTTTTATAAAGGGCAATTTTCCTGCACACGCTCTCTTGCCTGTCACCATGTAAGCCATGCCTTTGCTACTCCTTCGCCTTCTGCCACGATTATGAGGCCTCCCTAGCCATGTGAGACTGTGAGTCCATTAAGCCTCTTTTTATTTATAAATTACCCATTGTTGGGTATTTCTTCATAGCAGTAGGAAGATGAACTAATACATAGGATTGTTGAGAAATATACATCAAATATAAAATGTGATTTTTAATGATTTTTCTTGATTGATGTCTGATGGAGACTAAGTGCTTAATATCAAAACAGAACTCATGGTGTTTTATTCTGGGGAAAGCAAGTTAAGGTAGTCCAGGCTTGTAACCTGCTGGTATAAGAAAAGATCCTAGAGTTCCCAAAGGGAAAAATGGATAGCAGGTTACATCATAGGGTCAGCAGTTTCTTAGATGTGGTCATCTGGTTATAGTATCACTCTGAAATATTACCTCCTTCTAGGTTTTTGATAGGAGTGGGATTGCAGACAATTTGAAGCTCTACTTTATGATGACAGCCTGGTGGGTTCTAACTGAGAAATAAAGACCCAGTTAGGATACTAGATGAGTAGGTGTTTATTAACATACTGTTAGAAAAAATTGAGAATTCTGGCAGGTGTTAGTGCTCAAAGTAAAACCTTTCCTGTTTACAGAGAGAGGTGGGCTTGGAGAGATCCTTCAGAATGAATTGGGACTTTCCTGAAGAAAGAGCTCTGGATCTGTTCAAGCATCACTGAGACTTCTGAGAGACACGTCTGTATTAGTCCACTTTCATACTTCTATAAAGAACTGCCTAAGACTGGGTAATATATAAAAGAAAGAGATTTAATTGACTCCCGGTTCAGCATGGCTGCAGAGGCCTCAGGCAACTTACAATCATGGCATAAGGTGAGAAGGAGCAAGCCACCTTCTTCACAGGTGGCAGGAAGAAGTGCCCAGTGAAGCAGGAAGAGCCCCTTATAAAACCATCAGATCTCGTGACAACTCGCTCACTATCACAAGAACAGCACAGGGGAAATTGCCCCCATGATTCCATTACCTCCGCCTGGTCTCTCCCTTGACATGTGGGGATAATGGGGATTACAATTCAAAATGAGATTTGGGTGGGGACACAAAGCCAAACCATATTGACATCCCAGGATGATGATTCTCCATCTCCACAATGTGTGCAATATTTTAGGAGTCTTTTGTTACTCATAATAGCTAAAGTACAGATCTTTGCAAGTAGTTTCATCTTCTGTGAATGAAAGCAGATTCAAACAATAACATTACTCTCACCTGCATCATACTTTTTCAAGAGTGAGCAGTGTGCTGGAAATTGCCCTGACCCATGCTGTTTTATGTAAGCCATAGTCCTTTGTGTGTAGGTACTCAGAGGAGAGCAGGTACTTTTTTGTGCTAGGAAGAAATATGGCCAAGCAATACTGCTATCTAACAAGGAAGCTGTTTTTCTTTAACCTGGACCATTTTCAGAGTAGGCATTCATGAACTTTTGGAAAATGTAGCAAAGCTTCCATAGACATTCTGATTGGATATATCATTGCTTCCTGCTCAGCTTGCTAAGATAACTTGAAAACAGAAAATCCTTTTGTCTGGAGTAGGTCTTTAATAAACCAAATTTTAAGTATTGTATATTTTTTTCAGTTGCTTAAGTGGAAAGACATTATTACTTGAATATAGTTTTCTTTTATAAACAACCGAGAATACTACTGACTTTAAAGGTCATTGGTTTATTACTTAACCTAAAAATAATTGCTTTGACATATATGGAACATTGTATCTCATTATTTTTTGATAACTTCAGAAGAACTAATATAATAGGAGGTATATCTAAAGTGGAATAGGGAATTCAGAATTTATATTAGAACAGAAAAGTATAGAGTAACACAAGGAAATTCATAAAAATATAGTATATTTTCCATGTGAAAATATATTTCCAGACCAATTTCAAAAGAATGATAGCTTAGATTCCTCTCTGCTGCAATAAGCTATATCCCCCACTTGAAATACATTCCACCTTTCCTATAATTACCTCTTCCACCAGAATTGCAATTATACAATTCTTTTAATCTTTTACTTTTCAAAAATAATGGAAATTTAAATTGGGAATTAAGTTGCATTTAATTTCCAGTTTAGCATTTTAATCTTTGAAAATAGCCTCGCCACAGGCAAGGTACAGCTGAAAGCTTCAATGACAGCACACCTAAAATGGGAGGCCTGTCAGCTTTGAAATATGAACTGGTGGTTTGGCTTCCAGCAAAGCTATGTCCATTATACTCCCTCTCTTGTTCGCTTCTCCCTCTAGCTTTTCTTCCACTGTCAGAGAACTGAAATGCTAATAATTCTACTCCAGGAAATATATTTCACATAATTTCTATAACACCAAATGAAAAGCCTTAAGACTGTATTATCATAGAAGCTAGTCTTTATGTAACACAAGATTTTATTGGATATGTAATTTTATATACATATTGTATTATATACCTCTATCTAAATACAGAAATACTTTATAGCCTTATTATGTATAATAAAAAATCTAACATCTTCTCAAGCCACATTGCAGTTTGTAGTACTATCTGGATGGTGCATCATGAACAAATTTCAAAAGGAAATGTTGGTGTGAGAAGATTCCTATGGTTCTGGTAAGACTCTACATCCCCTTCCCCCCAGGTCTGTGGAATAATGTATATGCATATAAACAATACATACATGGCATCAATTGTTATAACCATATATATGTATGTGTTTAAATTGTATTAGTAAGATTTTTTTATATACTCAGTACCTAACACAGAGTCTAACACATTTTATATCTTCCAATAAATGAATGAAGCAAATGAAAACATCAGTAAACAGAAAAAAACAGGCATTTTATTTATTTTAATTTGAGCGGTGTTTGGTTGTAATATCTGACACAAGTCAGTGATATTTAATGGTTTAAAATAATGTAAAGTGTAGTTTTACCCTGAAAGTTTTGCCCTGTATCTTTTGCTATGGTCTGTCAGCTATAATTTGTTCAATCTTTTATGTAGCTTTCTTCCCAGTCTTACAAGTCTAATTGGGGAAAGTAAGGGAATTAACAATTATCAGAAGTCTATTCTTTTTCTAAACATTCACGTATCTTTGAATCTCTACAAGAATCCTGGAAAAGAGGATCATTTTTCAGGAAAACAAACAAACAAACAAACAAATAAACAAACAGAGTTTCTGAACAACTTGTCCCAAAGGTACAGCCAGAGTTTGAATCCAAGTCAATCTAATTCCAAACATAGATCTTTTCCTCAAACCATAACATTTTCAATAACTGTATTTTATCATTTCTTATGAACCCTGACAACTTTTACTCACAATCTTATCAGTAGACTGGACATTCACTAAATGCCAACTGTGAACAAGTGAAACCTTTAAGACTTGGATGGTGTTGAAGTTCCCTGGTGTGATATTTCAGTTTACTCAGTACCCACCTGAATGAATGCTTTGAAGAAAATAAACAAGTGAAGCTTAATCAGCTAAGTAAATGTTTGGATAAAAAAAAGAAGCTTGTTTAAATAAGGGAATGTCCTTATTCAACTGATCTACTCATTTAAGACAAACAATTACCATAAAACTAATTCTCAAAATTATGTTTTATTTAATTATTGAATTGGGTTAGTACTGTCCTTTGACTCATTAGTCCACATACACACACGCACACCTACACAAATAAATATATATACATACATAGAATCTAAAAAATACTCTTACTGACAAGATGGAGATGACACTAATTTATGCATATATCAGGGCAATTTCAATTTCTGTATTTTAATAGTTTATCTCTGATATTTGCAAACTAAGAGCTTCATTTATAGACTGTACTTGTAGATGAGTTCCCAGACTACAAATGTTTAAATGTCTTTTTAAACTGAGTGTGCATGAATGATTTTTATCAGAAGCATTATGTAAAATAGTTACTATTATCTTTTAAGTAGTATCAGGCTGGATCGTTGGAATTTACTAGGAACTACCCACAGATACCTTCTCTTAAAGATACTGATCGGGGAACTCCAAATATTCTTGCTATGCATACCCTAAAAAGACTCTTGAAAAATGAGTCAACCTTTGCAGATTTTAAAATCTGCATTCAAAATGTACTTTTCATTCTTAAATGATTGAAAATAATATAACTTGAGGGACACTGTAAATATTGATATTTTAAAACTAAGATATATGTTTATGCCTGAAAAATCTTATTGATCACCTATTATACTTTTCTTAAATAGTATGTATATACAATGAGTGGTTTTTTTTTCTGTTACTATAAGTCCTAAATGTAAAAAAACAAACCTTTTCAATTGAGGTATTGTTACAATTATTAATGTGCAATTGACCAAAACAATAAATGTATATTATAAAATTTGATAAACATAAAAATAAAAATTTATTGAAAATGCATCTCTTAATAAGATGGATGAGTATTTAACAATTTATACACTTTCAGAAGAATATAAATTATTTCTAGAATTGGAAAGGTTTCAGCATCAATTCTATCCCTAATTTTTGTCTGTATAGATGTAAATGATGAAAAATCTTATTCAAATAAGTAAGTAGAAGGAAACGGAAGGAACTGTATTATAGTAGCGTTGCTTAATCCTTTGTGCTCCTGCTATGGCATATGCTAAAAGTACATGATGACTGTTTACCAAAATGTATTTTTAATGATCTATCAGTTGACAACTTATCAGGTCTTCTCTTCGGGTTCAGTTGAAAGCAAAGAGTTAGCAACCACTCTTCTTGCAAAAAGCTGTGTTGCCCTGTCATAAAAGTCATTCATGCTTCTTTTGTTTGAAGCCTTAGTAAGATCAGAGTTGGATGAAAGGTAAGCCTCTTTTTTTCTTAAATTGGGAGAAGTGGTTAGAAAGGGGAAGTGGTTAGAAAGGAGAAACAGCCTGAGGTCTTGACTACAGACGTCTTTTTTTTTTTTTTCCCAGGCAATTCAGTTTTCAGGAAGAGTACAAAATAAAGTAGAAGATCTAGAAATAAATTCCCTTAAAACTATCTGTGCCTACTCCTTGGAATGCCTTCATGTGCCCCCAGGTTACTCCACTGTGAGAAATTCTGAATCATTACCTATGATAAGAAATATAAACTGGCACATCAGAATCACCCGATAACTTGTTTGTCCACTTCCTCAGTTGTATCTCACAGCTAAATAGTTATCTGTTAAACCAAGAGAAGTTGCAGTTCTGGGAGAAATAACCTTATTGGTATTTGTGCCTAAATATAATTCTGAACTCCCTCTTTTCTACCTTCTAGGCTTTGAGTTCATTTATTTCAGCAGCAAAAGATGTCAGGAGCAAGAGGCAGTCCCACATAGTGTAGATTCATTGAATAGGGGAGCCAAACTGTGATTTAGAAACAACATTGCCAGTAACTATCTGATTAGCCTTGGGCAAGTTCCTCAACCTTTCTGAATCTGTTTCTTCACAATGATTCCCAGTCTGACTGCACCTTCGACTCACACAGAGATCATTAAAGAAATACTGATGTCCAAGCATAGCCCCCAGGAATATGGATTTGATTCTCTGCTTAATTCTAATGTGAAGGCAAAACTGGAAAAGTCAAAGTTAGGATCATTATCCATACAGTCTTTCAACAAATATATAATAAGTGCCTATCATGAGCAGTGTTGCAAGTTCTCTGTGTTAAAATATCTACATATTATTTTCTAAAGAAAAATTGAATGCTACTTGAATAAAATAAATGATACATTTGAGCTTATCAGTGTTGAAAATCCTTTGTTCAAAAATGATGCAAAGTAGAAAGGGCAATTTAGTCTACAAAAGCTTCTTTTTTAAAAACTGAATAAATAGCACAGGCACATCCAAAAAGTGTATAGCATGGAGAAATTCAATAATGTGAATTTCTCTGGGGGCACAGAGACACCCCCAAATTTGTGTTATCATGTTGCAACACGGTCTTAGTTCCACATTTCATGTAGCAGAATGTATCCCTTCATTCTGAGATCCAGAAGGACAAAAGGGTTGCACAGTTACCCTTTTTCTGCCTCTCACAGATCTCAAGAAGCAATAATAAACAATTAATTCTACCCAGGATACCAATGAAAATCTATTTTCTTTTCTTTTTCCCAAAGAAAAACCTCAGAAGGAAAGTAAACTGACCTTTTAAATGAACAAGATCTGACATGATTGAGCTAACCCAAGAAAGAAAATTCCCCTCTGAGGTGAATAATTTTTTAATTAAAAGGTGAAATCTGACACATCACACTGGTTTTGTTATCATTGCTGTTTTCTTCCATTACTCTCACACTCACAAAAAAAAAAAAGAATGTATTATATATGACTGTGTTTTATAAATGCATGTATTCTACTCTATCCATTTCAGTCCATTTTTTCTTAATGCATTTGTCCTGTCACTTTTACTCACTGTAATTCAATTTAGTTAGGAAATTTAACTTGCTGTTTTATGCTTTATATACTTCACCTGATGCAAAATGGACTACCTGATTGATTCTGCATTTTTAGTTCACCTTTTGATTTATAGGTAAAGATCAACAATTAACTTTAAGCATTAAGCTAAAAAAAATCTTAGCCAGAAGGATTGCTTCCTGAAAATGACTTATTTTGTATTTTTCTTAAATATAAGAAAATGCCCTGGTAAGAATAATCAACAATTTTGATTCTAGTTTTCCATTTGATTTGAACATGTAAATTATTTCAGGATGGTGGATGATACATAAATATCTACAGCTTGAAATATGTGCATTGGGGAGGTTTTGTTGAATGCTAGATTGTTGTTTTGCTATAGTTTGTGTTAGTTATTAGCTTGATATTGGAAAGTAACTAAAATTTGAATATATGATATTTTTGCTTCTGAAACAAATATAGCGATTGAAAATGGACCTTTTACGAATGTTTAGTGGGGCAATTTCTGGCAGGTGAGGAAGAGAGTAAAGAAGATTCATTGTATAAAAGCAAAGCGAATACACATAAACTTGTAATATAACAGAACATATCAGCAGATTTGGTTCTCAGAATGACTCTTACATTTTAATTAATGACTATGTAAAAAGAATTAGCACTATGAACTTTCTTTTTCAAAATTTAAAGTTTTTTAAAATAAAGAAGTTTACATTTTAGCATCAACTGACCAAAGCATAAGGGGCCATCCAAGAAAAAAAAAATCTGAAGATCTTTCGTAAAAAGATCATCTCCTTGCTTTTCAACCTTCACACTTCCGAGACAGGGGATATAAATGTATATCATCTCTTTTTCTAAAATAAATCATTTCTGATTTAGCATCTTTTACAGAAGAGCCCACTGCAAATGTCAATTTTTATAATTGACCAGACCGTACTTGTGGGAAAAATGAAGGGACAAGAGTAGGAATGTCATTCAGGGTCACTAAATACATTTCTATCACAGGAAAGCATTACATCTTCTGCATTTTATTTCTTCAAGCCATTCCCTTCCAACATCTCATACCCCTGTCTCCCCAGAAAGTTGGAGTCACAGGTAACACAGCTGGGAAAACTTTCTTTATGAAAAGATTAACACACTTTTAAAAAGAGATACATATGTCAACATTATTCCAGAACACTGTTCTTGGAAGGGCAGTAAATGCAACCAAGTTAGTTTCTGCTATTAAAACAAAATATGAAGCTCATGGGGAAATTTAATCACAATATGCTGCCTATGAATTAAAAATTCACTTACTATAAAGCCTCCAAGAAACAAAGAAAACTTTTTTTTTTAAATAGAAGAAAATGTGCAACTTTTGAAACCCTAAACTATTTTTTTTTTTTTTTTTTTTTTTTTTTGACACGGAGTCTCGCTCTGTCGCCCAGGCTGGAGTGCAGTGGCCAGATCTCAGCTCACTGCAAGCTCTGCCTCCTGGGTTCACGCCATTCTCCTGCCTCAGTCTCCCGAGTAGCTGGGACTACAGGAGCCCGCCACCACGCCCGGCTAATGTTTTGTATTTTTAGTAGAGACGGGGTTACACCATGTTAGCCAGGATGGTCTCGATCTCCTGATCTCGTGATCCGCCTTCCTCGGCCTCTCACAGTGCTGGGATTACAGGCTTGAGCCACCGCGCCCGGCCTAAACTAATTTTTTAAACCAAAACCAGAATTATTATTCTTTTTTCTTTTTATCTTTCAATCAAACACAATCCAATTCCTGAAGAAAAGATGGGAAAACGGCATAAACCAGAGTACGAACACGATGTTTAAATCTAAGTTTGCCACAAAATGTAAATGTATTTCAGTAATGTTCTATAGGGTTCGTAAGCAATTGAAAAGTTGTTATTTCTTTTACAATTGCAACATAATAAATATTACAATCATATACCTTTCTGGTAGTGATATAGAATTTTTTACTTGGTGACAAATCGTTCTGCCAAAAGACAGATAAAGTAAATCAAATGCAGGCATAACATCTATATTATGTAAATGTGTGCAGTTATTACTAGTGGAGATTAACATGATTTATTGTGCTTACGGGTCATTTTTTTGACCTTTATAGTAAAATGCCATTTCATATCTTTTTACATATTGTTATTATTAATCTCCATTAGTCATATATTTTTGTAAATACCTTCTCTAAATCTATTATATATTTTAAAATGTGGCTTTTTTATTTTGCTCTATGGAAGCTTTAAATTATCAGTTAATTCAGTCTGCCAATTTTATGTTTTAAGTCTTCCAGGCTTCCTGACTTACCAAAAATCTGTCTCCTGTAAAGCTTATAAAGTCCTACATTTTCCTTTATTGTTTATATGAGTTTATATTTCTAGTTAGCTCCTTAATCTACTAGGACTGTTTTTTGATCAACAGTTAAAGTTATAGGTACATGAATAGTCAATTATGAGACACTATTTATTAAGTAAAACAGGCTATCCACACAGAACTGAAATATCCTATCTTATTTGGATGTTTTCCTAGATTCTCACTTTTAAACCACTAACCCATTTCTCTAGCCTTACGCCAGCACACTATGGTTTTGATCACAATTACTTCAAAGTATAGCAGAAATCTGGAAGTGTAAGTTGCTGCCATAATATGCTTCATATTAATAAAGTTATTTCCAATTTATACACACACACACAAAATTTCCTTCTATATAAACTTTAAATTACATCCTCGCCTATTTCGTTTGAAATTATATTGCCCCCAAACACATCAAAAGCATTCTGATTAGAACTGTATTAAATTCAAATGTTAATTTGGCAGGTATTGCAAGTTTAATGACAATAAATCTTAAATCCTAAAACAAAGTATGTCTCTATGTAGTCAGTTTTCACTTTGTGTTCTTATGTATATTTTTATGCTTTTCACCTATAGGGTCTACAATTTTTTTTAACTTTATTCCTCCTTAATTTATACATTGTCATCAGCGTGAATGAACATATTTCCATTTGCATTTATAGTCATTAATATGAATAAAATCTATTGAGCTTTTTATATTGTATGTATTCATGACGTATTTTTAAAATTATTTCACAGATTTAATGAGTCTCCTGAGTTTTCTCAGTGCACAATAATCCTATTTAACAATACTTTTTCTTCTTAAAAAATATTTGTTTCTTTTTTCCTTTTGAGGTTATCATGATTATTATCATTATTTTAGAGGTGGAGGTCTTGCTACTTTTGATTTATTTCATGAGCTAGACCAAGCAAAGCAAATTTGAAAACTTGGAAAAATAAAAATTTGGTAATTTTCAGTGTTGACAATGGTGCTTCTTTACAAGGGTGTCAGCAAACTACACAAAAAAGAAAACTTTGTTTTGCAAACTTTGTATTTATAAAATTTTATTGAAAGCACAGGCACACTCACTAATTTAAGTATTGTCCATAGCTGGTTTCAATGCCACAACTGCAGAATCAAGTAAATACTACAGAGACTATTTGGTCCACAAAACTTAAACTATTTACTATCTGCCCCATTACAGAAGAAAAAATGCAGATTTCTCTTCATCCTTCTCCTTCCTTCTACTATGCAGCAGGCATACTTCTAGGACTTTTTTTTCCCTATATAATCACAAATTATTTCCCCAAAGTTACTAGGAAGTAGATGGGACTTTCTAGCCCCATTTTACATTTGATAAAACTGAGGCATGAATAAGCTAAGTCACTTGCCAAAGGTCACTTGACTGGTAAATATTGTCAGTCAAATTTTGACCCCGAAAGCCTAACTATGAGTTCATACTTGTGCAGTAGAACCCTTTCATCTTTGGTCTCATAGCACTTATCATACTATATTGTTTTGTTACATGTTTAATAGCCTGTAGCTATATGTAAACATACCAGCTTTCTTAAATGTTACTTCCTCATAAAGACCTCCCTCTAGACCAGTGGTCGTCAACTAGGGATGATTTTGCTCTGCAAGGGACATTTGGAAATGTCTGGGACAAATTTGTGATTAAAGAAGAGAGTACTATTGGCATCTAATGGGCAGAGGTCATTTGTGATGCCAAACGTCCTATAGTGCACAGGGCAGTCCACCACAACAAAGATGTACTTGACTCAAAACGTCAGAGATTGAGAAACATAGCCGTAGATCAATTGTCATCTTCTGAACTTTGAAGTTTACACATGCAACTAATTGTACAGTTATTTAACATCTGTACACTCATTCACTGCTTTCACCACTAGACTGAAAAACTCCATCAGAGACCACATATGTTTTGTGCAGTGCTATACCTCCTGTGCCTTCTGCAGTAAGTGACACAGTAGACACTCATTAAGCATAAGCTTAGTAAGTGAATAGTGGACAACTTAAAGTTTTATAGTGTAAACGTGGTACTGTCAAGAGTCTCTGTGTTTAATAAACATTGCTGTCATAGTCTAGCTAACCATATTTAAAATAATTTTTATATATGTATGTGTATGTATATACATACACACATACATATTTCACCACAAGATTTTTATGGTGGTGCTTTTATCCACAGTTATAAGTTCTTTAAGAGATATTTTCTATCATTAAAAAATAAATTTATGCCTATGAACTGAAGTATTTGTGAAAAAAGTTCAACTGACGAGTAGGTTAGAACATTCGAAATCTTCAGGTTTTGATAGTTTTGTTTTACATAGGTGTTTACGATTTTTAACTGGCTCTTCAATGTTCTCTGAGTAGGTAGGGCTGGCTCTAGGCAAGCACCTGAAGTACAGAGTTAGCTTCAGGTCTGCCTTGCTTTTCTCACCTTTAGGATTTCCTGATATCTTTATCCTATTTTTATCAATCTCATCTTCGGCTCTGTATCTCTCTTGTTGGGAAATAAGACTCAGAATCACAGACTCTTAGAACACAACAGGACTTTAAGATCACCCCTCCTAATCACCCAACTGACACATACATTCCCATGTATAACTCCCAGGTCCCAATTTTTCATTATCTTGCCTATGATCAGGTATCATAAGTGCTAGAAAACACACTATTGAGGCACCAATTCCTGCTTTTGGAAGTTCTGATATTTAGATGGCTTTTTATTGGGTCAAATGTCACCCCCCACTTTAGCTTCTATCGAGAGACTGTGTACCTCTTGGAACTATTCAGCACAAGTTTAAATTTTTTTGTGCCTAACAGTCCTTCAAACATTTGAAGACAGCTGTCATCTCTTCTTCTTCCTGCTAACCTTCCCTAGATCTTTCATTACCTAGATGACACAGCGTCGAGGCTTCTCAATCTATGAACAATTAACTAACTTCCAACTTTTCTCTGACTGGTTTAAAATCTCTCGTAAGATTTGACTGTTTATTCATTACATGAAGGAACAGTGAGAATAAGGGGATATGGTTCCCTCTACTATTTCCTCAATGCATATTTGTTGAATATTCTTTGCCAGGAGCTATGCTAGGTCCTGGGAACACAATTTTGAGCAAAATAGACAGACTCCTTTCCCTCTTGCTGCTTATGATAATACAATTGGCCCTCAGTATCCATGGGGAATTGGTTCTAGGATCCCCAAGAAAGCAAATCCACAAATGTTTAACAGACATATAAAATGATGTAATATTTCCATATAACCTATGCACATCCTCCTATATTCTTTAAAACATCTCTAGATTACTTGTAATACTTAACACAATGTAAATGCTATATAAATACTCATTACATTGTATTGTTTAGGGAATAATGACAAGAAAAACATCTATACATCATCAGTACAGAGGTAAGCATTCATTATTTTTCTGCATATTTTTGATGCATGGTTGAATTCACAGATGTGGAATCCAAGAATATGAAGAGACCCTGTACCAGGTAAGAGGGACATTGATGGAAACATTATAGTTAAAACTGAGGTTACAGATATGACAAGTGTTGCCTGAAACTATGAGAGCATATAATAAGGGGGCCTATATTTAAAAGTATCATCTCACATAATCCTCCCAATGATCCAAAAATGTATTTTCACCTTAAATATCAGGAAGCAAAATTGCACAGGTATTCTTAACATGGATGCAGGGTCCGGGCCTCAAGAAGAATCCCTGGTTCCCTCATTCTATGAGGGAGGTACGATACTCAAGACTCAAAGACAAGTATGCATAGTCTTAACTCATAGTTCCTTCTGACACCATGCTTCCTACCACAGGCTAGGATTCAAAGTCAGCCATAAAGATCCAGAAATGAATAAAACATACATTTAGTTAAGGGGAGAAGGCTCAATTGCCCTCTAGGTTGCCAATATGAAATGATAAAGAATGGCTAACCACATCTCTCAGCATTGTCAAAATAGCCATTGACCAGAGAGAGTATTGCAAAGACCCCCAATTCAATTCAGACTTCATTTCTACCTATGTGGAATTGCTGCAGCCAGAAATTTAAATAAATATTACTTAGATTTAAGAGACATGTACCCAACTCTTAACAAATGGATGTCCTCAAATGTAAATATCCATTTAAAATATACAAGAATTAGTGTGCTATAAAGTAAGAATTGCTATGTGTCTTTTACTTTTGCTGTCCAGTGCCCTTGAGACTCTGGATATGTGATAACTGGCATGGCTACTTTGGAATATTTACTCATATATGTGAACCATAATGGCCTTAATGACTACAGATAGATCTTCTTTCATATTAATCAACTATCTTTCAAAATGTGTACCGCAGGCTGTTCTGGGAATGGAGCTAGATTTGAGCCATTAGCAAAGGTCTACAAAGTAAAATCACTGTTACTGGTTTTTGTTTTTTTTTTTCTGATTAAACATGGATATTGTTTGGATATGTGTCCCCGCCCAAATCTCATCTTGAAATGTAATTCCCAATGTTGGAGGTGGGGCCTGGTAGGAGGTAACTGGATCATGTGGGTGGATTTCTCATGAATGGTTTAACACCATCCTCTTGGTGCCATCCTCATGAAGATGAGTGAGTTCTCTGAGATCTGGCTGTTTAAATGTGTGTAGTACGTCATTCTGTCTCTCTTGCTCCTGCTCTAGCCAGGTGATGTGCCTGCTCCCATTTTGCCTTCTGCCATGATTGGAAGCTTCCCGAAGCCTCCCCAGAAGGAGATGCTGCTATGCTTCTGGTACAGCCTGCAGAACTGTGAGCCAAGTAAGTGTCTTTTCTCATCCATTACCCATTCTCAGGTATTTCTTTATAGCAATGCAAGAACAGATTAATATAACACAACACACAGACACATGAATAAACTCATAATACACTAATTAAAACAATATTTTGAACATCATGAAAATATGCCAATGTAATTTTATGTCTTTTGTGTATCCTTTCAGAGATTGGACGTTCTAACGCACCTCTTATATTTTGTGCATTAATTTAAAAAATAAAGGCTTTATGGCTTCACCTCTGCCTGTGTATTGATGGTGCTTTTAGTGTTTCACCTTTGCTGTTCCGCTAACATATCCTCAATAAATCGATCCCAAGTGCCAGAAAGCAAATAACCCTTTATTTTTGCACATTTAGAATGTTTCCCCCAAAAAGGAGGGAGACAGCAGATATTACAGAGTGCCTACCATGTGATGGTCAATCACAACAGGCCCTTCGATTAATATTTATTCATTTTGATATCACAACTTGTTCTAGTCTGTGGTGGGGTCTTTAACCTGGCATCTGTGGATGAGGTTTAGGGAGGTCCCAGGATCCCAGGAATTATATTATATAATGTAAATACCTTTGCTTTGTGAGTCAGTTGTTACATTCCATTTTACAGTGGAAGATTATTGAGATCGAGCAACATACCCACATCATTGATAATTGGTAGACATGGGGTTGTATAGCAGCCCTGTGTTACTTCAAGACACATGCTTGCTTCAACATGCCACACTGCCTTCTTACAGAGCTGTGAAGAAGTTGAAATCACAAAAGCTATTAAAGATCAATGCAGATAAACTTCATATTATGTAGCCTTTTTGTGAGCATAACCTTCAATTATCTCCAATAACCTTAACTACATACAAAACTATCATACATCAATGATGGATACATAATTAATCTCATTTGAACCAATTCTTTAAATAATTTCAACTGTTGACATAATTTTGAAAATAAACATGTTTTTTTTTTTCAATTGAGGCATAATTTGCATATAAGAAAGTGCAAAAGTCTAAGTGTTTGGATGGATGTGCTTTGACAATTGAATGTATCTATGTATTCACCACCCGAACAAAATAGACAACATTTCTATTACCCAGAAAAAGTCACTAATGACTCTGTCCATTCAATTCCAACCCTCACCCAGAGGTAACCACTTTCTTAATTCCTGGGATCCTGGGACCTCAATTACTGAGTTTTGCTGTGCTTTAACTTCATGTAAATACCCATATTTGTGTCTATGACTTCTTGCTCAGCATAGTATTTTTGAGATTCATCCATATTGTTGCTTTTATCATTGGTTGTTCCTTTATTCACTGCTGAGTAAAATTCCATAAATGGTTTAACAGAGGCATCAGCTTTTTGTGAGGTAGTGAGGGAAGGAGGAGGGAATGATTGCATTTCATGTGATATGTAAATGGAAAGAAGCACCTAGCAACACAAAGAGAAAAGGAAGAGCATTCTAAGAACAGAGGAACATGTGCAAAGGCCCTGAGATGTTTTAGAAAGTGAAGAAGCACTAATATGATTATACTATATGGATTGAGAAAGATTGGCTTAAGAAGAAAATGGTAAAGGTAGAAATATCATATATATATCATGCTTTGTAATTCATTGTATTCAAAGCCATAATAAGGAGTTGGGTGTTCATCCTAATAAGATAAATCCATGAGGGCCTTAAGCACAGAAATGCCTTTATCTAGCTGACATTTTGAGAAGATCCATTTTGCTGTGGTGTAGGACTGAATAGGAAGAGAATAACAACCACAGTAAGAGAATGTGACCTATTCTGGCAAGAGGGCAGAGGTGACCTGGCCTAAGATGGGGGAGATGCAGAGGAAGAGAAAGCAAATTCAAAATAAATTTTTGGAGACAGAAGTTGCATTGCATTACTTGCTTATATATTAGACATAAAACGGGAGATAAATGATAGAATCATGTGGACTCTGCTTAACAATCAAGTAGATAAGAAGACACTAATGTGAAATAGATGAGGGCTGGGGAAGAAGAAAGATTTTAAATAAAATATCAAAGCTGCACGTATGGCAGTCAATAAATTGTGTGATATACTCAGGTGAACAAGCAGGTTTGGAATCAAGAGAAATCTGGGATGGAGAGACAGAGGAGTTATTCAACTAAAGATGGCATTTAAGTCCATACAAACGGATGCTATCAACTAGGAAGACAGCGAAACCAGAAACCCTAGGATTGAAGGTATAGTCTCAAACAGTGGCATACATACCTCTGAGGAATTGAGAACAATGCATTGGGACACAAAGGAAAACTGTTAATGCTTCTACTTGTGTTTGCATTTATATTTATTGATTTCTACTTTTGCATATGTTTACATGTTTAGTCATATTCATATATGATTTACAAATAAATGTACATTTTGGGGAAGAAATGTGCTGACAAGTTCTGTTTCAATGAGAAAGCAGTCTTGAAATTTTGAAGACCACTGCCTTAGAGGTCAAGAGGCGGAGGAGGAGCTAGCAGAAACAGCTGAAAAGCAGCAGCCAGTGAGCTTCAACAGAAGTTATTGTTTTAAGAAGAAAGGGAGTATTCCGTTGTTCCCTCTATCTGTGCAGTTGTGGGTAATGTGAACTCATAGTTTGTCTTGTGTGGTCCTGTTCCAAATGCCATACTTGCTGGAAATAGATTGTGGAGCATTGATAAGACAGTCTATAAGGCTAAGCATGTATAAGGTTGCCAAAGAAGTCATTTGTTACTATCTTCCCATTCATTTTCTCAAGTCTAGTTCTTCTGTTAGCCTGTGGTTAGGGTGTTTATTCTGAATGTGTCCCTGTGTCTTTAAAACTTCACATTTATATTTGACAGTATTCCATGAAATCATTAGGGTTCTTGTCAGGTTTCAAATATTACATAAACTATTTTGGAAAAAAATGTACATTTCAGGCACATTTCCAGTCCTAAACAATATAAATTATAGCCAAGTATGGCATTTAGCCATTAATGCTGTCTTTCACTTCAGTAATGTAAAGAAATAATAGGCTTATGACAACTTGGATAATACTTTTAAGCTTCTACATTATTGTTTCAGATACAAAAAAATTTTTACTTCACAGTGGTTCTACCTTAAAGAAAGAAAACCAGGCTCCAGATGTAAGCCTGTAACTTAGTTCTGAGTTTCTGACTTTTGCAAGCCATTTCATCACCTAACAACATAAACCATAAATAGTTAAACAAATGTAAGGCATTTATGTTATATATTCAAATGGCTATACCATGACAAAAGAACCTATTACTGAATATTTAGTTTGCTTCAGGCTTCACAATCATTATAGATTCCATGTTTAATATATATGTGCTGATAGAGTTGTCCTCGTTGTTTCTTATAAAATATCTCTGATGTTCAATATATTGATCATGTTGAAAGAAAAAGGGTTTAGATGAGCTATACACATACTTACATATTCTCAGGATCATGATAACACAAGACAGGTGACTTTGAATTTTAATGAACAAGTTGGAACCCTCTCCCAACATCTGGTTTTAAATGCTATTACTTTTAGTATGTATTCCTTATCTTAATAAGTATGATAAGCTTAAATATTAGCTTATCTTAGGGCTCCTCTGTTTTTTATTTTTATTTTTGTGGGTACACAGGAGTATATATTTGTAGGGTACATGAGATGTTTTGATGCAGAAACGCAATGCGAAATAGGCACAACATGGATAATAGGGTATCTATCCTCTCAAACATTTAACCTCTGTTACAAACAATCCAATCTCACTCCTTTAGTTATTTTTAAATGTACAATTAAGTTATTATTAACCATAATCATCCTGTTGTGCGATCAGATCAAATAGTATGTCTTATTTTCCCTGTAGAATTATTTGGAAATTTTCTGTTTACGTTTTCATGAGCTTTGAGATTTGGGGAAGAATTTCAGCATTTTTGACTTAAGATACAGTTGGTTCACTTAGCCCGGCAGTGAACTTCGGGGGGTCAATAGCATGCAAATACGTATTTAAATATTAAGCATTTTTATTTCCGTTAACATCAAAAATTTATTGGGCATTTAATCTTTTAACAGAAAATATCTCATGGTTTAATATGAAGAGTGGATGTTTTTCACATGTTATTTCTTTCAAATAATTTGCATTTATTTTTACTTATTTGAATTGGCAAATATAAGTTGTATATATCATGTATTATACAACATGTTGTGTTGAAAAATGTGTCTATTGTGGAATAGCTAAAATGAGCTAATTAACATATGTATTACCTCACATACTATTTTTTGAGGTGAGAACACTTAAAATCGACTCTTAGTAATTTTCAATAATACATTGTTATTAATTATAGTCACTATGTTGTACAAAATATCTCATGAACTTATTTCTCCTATCTAAATGAAATTTTGTATCCTTTGACCAACACAGCCCTTTTTGTATCCTTTGATTTTAAAAAAGGCATTGTTTAATTTTAACATTGTCAAGACTTTAACGATACCAGGTCCTGAGAGTGTGAGACTGTGTTTCCCATATAGTCTCTTTAACATGAAAGGGGTTGTATGCATTTGAAATACAGTAGTTGATGAACATCTTTTAGATTTTTCAGTAGAATTAAAACTGGATAAAAATTCAGCACACATCAACTATATTCCAAAACTCAATAAAAGTACCTAGGAGAAACATTTAGAAGGTTAAGAAAATTAAGAAAATGGATAAGGTAATTTTATTAAGAAAAATTATCCAAAACTTAGAAGTAAAACCAAAGATGATTGTGTGTGTTTCAACTTAATAGTAGCGTTATTTTCTAACAAACTCCTCACACCCTCAGAGGAGCTTAAATATTTTCAGAGTAAAGCAAGTCTTACTGTTTACTATTAATTTGGGCCCACACATTACAACGCTATGAAGTTAAATGCAAATTTTAGAAAACTGATATGATGTAAATGACTTTTTACCCAGTAGAGGATATAGCCCCAAAGGCTATAGGGTATCAACCAGTTTAGTATCTTATTCACTAATCTTATTCCAGAATACTTTTTAAAAAATTCACTGATTATAGAAGCATTTGTTTCTTGTATTATCTTTTGAACCAGTTTTGTCTTCCTACTGGCTCTCCAATTACTGTGTTAAACAAAACCTACCATGTGTTCACTATGATTTACAGGAAAATTATGTTTCTTAATAAAATTTCACTTTGCTGACAGGTGGCGGGATTATGAATTTCCTTTGTACTTTTCTCTATTATTCAAAACGTCCCCAGTATACTCTGAAAAAAATTAAACATTTAATTGGAAAAAATACATGCTATATGAAAATCTATTTAGCTTCATGTTGCCTTATGTATGTGCGATCTTACATATCATACAAAAAAACCTAAGCCACTAAAGATAAAACAGTTTCACAATCAATACTGTTTTCCTTTTCTCTTCCATCAGCATCACAGTGATGTACAATAAGGAAATAAAGTAAACTTTAGAAATATGAAATGTGTATACGTATTGACATGTGCTTATTGTGAATGCGATGAGAAAGGCAAGTCAGGACAGTGAGAGTTAGGTTCATTACACTGCATTCTCACACTATAAATGAAAGAGTAGCAAGTATTGGCTAAAATTCAATAACTTCCACAGCCAAGATACATACTATAATTTGAACATTGATTCCCTTTGAGAACCTTTCTCCTCAGGCACCATCAAGACAGATATCAATAATTAGTAGTTCAGCTAGGGGTTGGACCACAAATATCAACTTGAGCAAACTACAGGACACCCTCCACATTTGCTTCAGCACTGACAGTTTTCAATACTCCCTGGTGGTCAAACTCACTTGTTTTCACCTTTGAAATGAGTTAGTTTTCACTGAGTGCTGTCGGGTGCTGAGCCACCAGCAGAAGTGAGGATGTGCGGTCTGATGACTGACAGTTGCATGCCACTAAATATTGCCAATTCCACACATTTTTCCCCTTGCAAACTTTTGGGAAGGGGAGGGGTGTGAGCAGCTGCATATAAGGAGTGCCTATACTTTCTTTCTTTCCTTTTTTTTTTTTTTTTTTTTTGAGACAGTCTTACTCTGTCACCCAGGTTGGAGTCATGTGGTGCTATCGCAGCTCACTGCAACCTCTGCCTCCCAGGTTCAAGCAATCTTCCCTCCTCAACCTCCTGAGTAGCTGGGACTATAGGCGAGCACCACCACGCAAGGCTCTTCTTTTTTTTTATTTTTTAGATTTTTAAATTTTTAGTAGAGGTGGGGTTTCACCCTGTTGGCCAGGCTAGACTCAAACTACTGGCCTCAAGCAATACTCTTGCCTCAGCTTCCCAAAGTGCTGGAATTATAGGCTTGAACCACCATGGAGCACCTATAGTTTCTACCTCAAAAACATAGCCCCCTACACCTTCCCACAGATTCTATTGTTGCTTTTGATACTGAACTTATTTTCATTGTAAAAGCCTGGAGAAAATTTAAGGCTGTTTACACATCTGTTTTCTAAATCAGCACGCCAACTGTGAACTCTGCACTTTTGAATTGGGATGAGAGAACGGAAAGGAAAAAGGTTGGGAGAAGAGCGGAGCTGGGAAAGAAAGGTGATCTCTAGTCCTTTCTCCTCACCTCCCTGCTCCAGCTCACTTTTCCAATCAGTTTTCATAATAAGCATTATTTATTCTCCTACAAAAGCATCAAAGTTTACTAATTATAAAAAAGTCATGATACTGTATTAAATAGGGTAAGTTTGACTTTGTAAAGCAACACTAACAAAATATGTAATTTGTAATTTTCAAAATACACATATATGTAATTTGAAATTACATGTAATTTCATATTACACATGTGTGTAATACAACAATCACACATGTATCACATGTAACAATACATATATAACATGTTACAATGTTGTGTGCATATGTACGTGCTATGTAACATGTCTCACATGTGTAACAGGTATCAATTATACATGAAACGTATCAATTACATATGTGAAAACACATATGTAATCACACACATATATAATTTGAAATTTTCTAATAGCCACATTTTTAAAAGCAAAATGAAGTAGGTCAATTATATATTGTATTTAATCAAATATAATAGAACCATCATTTTAACATGCAATAAAGGAGCGTTTACTTCCTTTTTGGTTCTAAGTATTCAAACCCTGGCATGTGTGTCATACTCAGTGCCCATCTCAATTAGTACTAGCCACATTTTAAGAGTTCAGCATCTTATGTGACTAGTGAGCACTGAATTGGACATTGCAGCTCTAAAGAGAGACCTCACATTGTGATTTTTATTGTCAGGCAAATCTGAAAATTATTTCTCTGCTTGGATGAGGCACCAGGTCTCATTCCTTGCAAATACATCTCTCTCACTAACAAATCGTAGATTAGTTCAGTGTTGGTGTCATACTGTTATGAGCTCACAACACCTTTAGCATTCACACAAATAGGACACAGTTGTTCACCCCTTATCTGTAGGGGATACATTCCAAGACTCCCAGTGGATGTCTGAAACTGCAGATAGTACTGAGCCCTATATAAACTATATGTACTTAAGATACATTTTAATTTATAAATTTGGCACAGTTAAGAGATTAAAAATCATGAATAAAAATAGAACAATTATAACAATATATTATAATGAAAATCATGTGAATGTGATCTTTCTTTCTCTTAAAATATCTTACTGTACTGTACTCACCTATTTTCAGACAGCAGTTGAGCACGGGGAAAGCAACTGGGGAAAGCAAAACTGTGGATATTTTTTTCCACCATTGTGGAGATGTACATTAGTGACTACATCATTACCACCATCTGTGGTTTTCCTTTAAGGGTAGAACTATTTATATGCAAATTCAACCCCCCCTAACCAGGAGGCCGTATTTAGATTACCTCCTGGAAAGTTACTTAACTCTTTGGAATTTGAATTTAAATAAAGAGTAGAATTCTTATTTCATTTTGGGTTTTGAGAACTATATCAAGAGCTTAATATCCTATGAATGAAATATTGATCATGCAAACACAGCCAAAGATTGTCTAGGGAAAATGCTGAAGGGAACTTTCCACATCCATTGTAGTTCTTCTTTCTTACCATTCCATGTATGGGCTGCCCACTTCTTATTCCCTGGCATCTGTCCTGTGCCCCTTTCTGATTGTAAGTACAGTCAACAATGATACAGGCAAAGTCATCCGCTTACCTGTTTAAGAGTCCAGTGCAATGATACAATTAGACTTCCAAATTCTCTTAAGTCAAAAGGTACAAATCCCTGAAAACTGCTGAATGAGTATTGAAGTGTTGGTAGTTATAGCTTATGATAGAATTTTTATTTTCAAAAGATAAATTTAATTCATGGATATCATTATACATATATCCTTTTATTTCCTTTTTGGGAACTCTATAAGAAGCCATACTTGTTTCACTGCTGGATCTCTATTTCCTGGAATAATACTTGTCACACAGTAGGTCAACAAATATTTGTTTAATTTACATATTGAGAGAATTGCTTGGCAAAACTCAACCCTCTCAAAGTTTATGCAGGCTAGCACTGTGCAGTATAGTCTCCTTTGGCAGCAAGAGCTTAATATCTGATTTTGAGAGAGCTGAGAATGATATGCAAAACAGTATTAGATTCTTTCCTATATTTTTAGTTAGAGTAATGCTGTCTTTTAAAATAAGACTCCTGAGTACTTTATGATCATAGTAAATCCATCTTAATCGCATTCACTGCTTTATTTTCTTTTTTCTTTCTTTTTTTTTTTTTTTTTTTTTGAGACAGAGTCTCACTCTGCCGCCAGCCTGGAGTGCAATGACACAACCTTGGCTCACTGCAACCTCCGTCTCTCAGGTTCAAACAATACTCCTGCCTCAGCCTCCCAAGTAGCTGGGACTCTAGGCCTGCGTCACCATGCCTGGCTAAATTTCGTATTTTTAGTAGAGACGGGGTTTCACCATGTTGACCAGGATGGTCTTGATCTCTTGACCTCGTGATCTGCCTGCCTCGGCCTCCCAAAGTGCTGGGATTACAGGCATGAGCCACCGTGCCTGGCTCACTGCTTTATTTTCAAGCAGAAAACATATACAACACCTTCAGATGGATGCTAAAGTAGAAATAAACCATTTAAAAATGGTTGTCATGTGGAATGTCTGAGAAGAAAATAAGCATCACAGGATCACCAAATCTGTTAAATATCTGTCTCCAATCATGACTTGAAGTTGCACTCTTTCAAGTGTGCTAAACTGCAATTTTCCTTTAAAGTTCTAACCATAATTATAATGTAAAAACCTAGGAAGTATACAGCAAACCATAAGTATCCCTAAACAAACTTAAATCTTGAAAAGTGCCAATCTCATCCCCACATGCCTTTGCTCAAACACATTCTGCAACTCTGGTTTATAGACTAAAACACAGACTTGTCTGTGTACCGTGTAATGTCCTTTGCAAAGTGTTCCCAACCTACCTGTCTAGCCAATGCTATCACCCTCCATCTGGGGACCTGGGCTCCCAAAGCTTTTGCCACTTAATATTGGTTGCCATTCTCCAAGCTGGCTTTTCCAGACTGAGGTCACCATCTCTTCTGTTTCTATAAAACTTTTTAAATGCAGTTATTATGGAATTGTAAAACTATTATGCTATACCATAACTTTGAGGTTTATGTATCTATCTCTCCCTGCACTAGACTGGCTTCCTTGAGTGTTGGAAATATGATTGATTCCTTATTCCCTCACATGAAGGTAAGCATCTGCCTCCCTGACTGAGGTAGGCACTGCCCAAGTAGTATTGTTTTCCTCAACGTTGAAACTCCTGGTCTGCAGCACTGTCCTGAAACTTAAGAAAACTATGCTGAATGAACCAAAGAAGGCTGATATTCATGGAACAGTAATTTTAAGGAAAAGCAGTTTTGCCTGTAGGGAACCATGTCTTATGGTGGGGTTTTCTCTTGAGGGTATTCTGAAAGGGAGGCAATTACTAAATCCCTGGCTATGATCTTCAAAGGGCTTCTGCCCTGTGGAAACCAAGAGGCTTTCTTAGACAACATCAGCCCTTGCTATACACAATCCAATGCTCGTGCCCTCCATTTGAAAGCTGCTTGCTAAATTCTTCCATCACCTCAGTAACCTATGTCTGAGAGTGATATAGAATCCTCCAAATCTATATATCAAAAGGAGATTAACATAAGAGTAACAATGTAATTGAAGGCACTTCTTAAATTATAAAGCACCTTGTTATGACTACTGTTATTATCATCAACAACCCTAACATCATCTCTAATAACAACTCCTTTTAACATCCTTCTTTTAATACACTATGGGTCAAATTATACTTATATTAATGAATATGTTACATCTCAACTTTATTGACGACAACTTAAGTTTAATTAGAATTCTACTCATAACTAAATAACATTTTATGAACAAAAGAAGTTTCATCTTCATCACTTAATATTTTTAAGGTCTCTTAGCAAGACCTTGTCCTGTAGTCAGTGGTATTATTCCTTTTATTAGTTTCCTCAATACTTATTAGGCAGAGCAATGACTTAATGTTTTTGGCTTAACATTTCTAACTTCTAGCTGATGAACAGTAAAAAAAATATGGTGTTTAATCCCAGAGTCTTCATATATTAGCTTTATGATTTGGGATAAAGCATTTAAACTTTCCAAAATTTCTGTATAAGAGTTCTAAGGATACCTTTTCTACCTATCTTGCTGGGAGTATTTGAAAATCACATGAAGTCATATTCGTGGTAATTTTTAAAACAGCATGCAAAAGCAAGGCACTAACCAACTTTAAAAATTATTGCAATTAAATAAATCTTGTATTACATCTTTCTATGCATATTTTTGTAAGGTTGATTTTGTACTGTTTTCCAAAAGTATTAATTTTCTGGACTGGCTTCTTAATTTTCTAAAACTTATGCTTCCTTACACTCACCGTATTACAACCTTGTGACACTCAACCAGAAATAACCCAACACACACATACATATACAACTGTATTAGTCCCTTCTTGCATTGCTATAAAGAAATACCTGAAACTGGGTACTTTACAAAGAAAAGGGGTTTTCTTTTGACTTATGGTTCTGCAGGCTGTACAGGAAGCATGCCACTGGCATCTACTTCTGGTGATGTAAGTGACATGGGCCTCAGGAAGTTTATAACCATGGTGGAAGGCAAAGGGGAGCAGGAAAGAGGTGGGGGTTGAAGTCTCATACTCTTTTAAACAACCAGATCTAGCATGAACTAACTTGTCACCAAAGGGATAATGTTAAGCCATTCATGAAGGATCCACCCACATGATCCAATGACACCTACCAGGCACCGCCTCCAACATTGGAAATCACATTTCAATACGAGATTCAGAGGTGACAAACATCCAAACCATCTCTCTCTCTCTCTTTCTCTCTCTCTCTCTCACACACACACACACACACACACACGACCGCTCACAATTAAAACAAAAAATCTACGAAACATCTATTTGTGATGAATGCTGATATTTTATATTTTGTTTCGTTAAAAAACAAAGGCCGGTGTTGATCCACAATTTGAGTTTATGATTCACAGTTTGGAAAACGAACACTAGCATGCTAGATTTAAAAAATGAAATAAACCAAAACAAAACCAACAATAAAATAAAAAGGTCCTTAGCATTATTTTTTGCCACTTCTTTCCATGCATCCACACGCTTACCAAGAGCTCCTCTGATCTTGTCATTATCACACCACAAGTTTTTCTGACACCATCACTTTTTAACATTTTCTCATTTTCATGGGTTTACAATTCTCTCACTTATTTTCATATCGCCCTCTCTGTGAAGCTTTCCCAATTCTTCTAGCTAGTTACTCTTTGGGTTGCCTCTGCTCTGACTCACTCAATGGTGTACTGACCTTTATTATATCTATTAGATGCTATTTTTATGGCTTAAATGTCCATTTGCTAATTATACCACTTAAATGTTTCAATTGTTTAAATGTCCATCAATTTCAGCAAACCTTGGATTCTTTGTGAATAGATTCGGATTATATCAATTTCAACATCCTGAGCACCTAGCACAGAGTCTGACACAGAGCAGCTCCAAAAGTAAAAGTTTGCTGAATAAATGTGTTGATTTTAAAGGTTAGGTGAAATGTAGAGAAGTGTCAAAGTACACAAGATATTCAGGTTTTCTAAGATAAAGGTAATCTTCCTGGTGTGATTCCATCCTGCATGGCTGTTCTCTTGAGCAGTGGTCGTTTATCTCTATCTGCCTTCTCTTCCACCTAAGTGTGTGCCGCACCCAATGGACGATTTGATGGACATGAGCCCCCTGAGGCCCCAGAAGTATCTTTTTGGTTGTGAACTAAAGGCCAACAAAGATGATCACTTTTAGGTGGATAATGATGAAAATGAGCAACAGTTATCTTTAAGAATGGTCAGTTTAGAGGCTGGTGCAAAGGATGAATTGCACATTGTTGAAACAGAGGCAATGAATTACGAAGGCAGTCCAATTAAAGTAACATTGGCAACTTTGAAAATGTCTGTACAGCCAACCGTTTCCCTTGGGGGCTTTGAAATAACACCATCAGTGGTCTTACGGTTGAACTGTGGTTCAGGGCCAGTGCATATTAGTGGACAGCATTTAGTAGCTGGGGAGGAGGATACAGAGTCAGAAGATGAAGAGGAGGAGGATGTGAAACTCGTAAGTATATCTGGAGGTGGTAGCAAGGTTCCACAGAAAAAAGTAAAACTTGCTGCTGATGAAGATGATGATGATGATGATGATTTTGATGATGAGGAAACTGAAGAAAAAGCGCTAGTGAAGAAATCTATACAAGATACTCCAGCCAAAAGTGCACAAAAGTCAAATCATAATGGAAAAGACTCAAAATTATCAACACCAAGATCTAAAGGACAAGAATCCTTCAAAACAGGAGAAAACTCCTAAAACACCCAAAGGACCTAGTTCTGTAGAAGACATTAAAGCAAAAATGCAAGCAACTATAGAAAAAGGTGGTTCTCTTCCTAAAGTGGAAGCCAGTTCATCAATTATGTGAAGAATTGCTTCCAGATGACTGACCAGGAGGCTATTCAAGATCTCTGGTAGTGGAGGAAGTTTCTTTAAGAAAATAGTTCAAACAATTTGTTAAAAATTTTCCAACTGATTTCATTTCTATAACAGTTGATATCTGGCTGTCTTTTTTATAATGCAGAGTGAGAACTTTCCCTGCCATGTTTGATAAATGTTGTCCAGATTTCATTGCCAAGAATGTGTTGTCCAAAATGCCTGTTTAGTTTTTAAAGATAGAACTTCACCCTTTGGTTGGTTTTAAGTACGTATGGAATGTTACGCTAGGACATGGTAGTAGTAGCAGTGGTCAGACATGGAATTGGTGGGTAGACAAAAATATACATGTAAAATAAAAGTATTTTAATAAAGTAAAAAAAAAGATAAAAAAGATAAAGGTAATCATATAAGAAGATTCATCTCTTGGGTGCAACAGCTAGGGTAGCCTACCAAGCCCTGTGTGGTAGTGGTCAGCATTACTGCTATGGTTTGAATGTTTTTCCCTCCAAAACTAATGTTGAAATGTAATTGTCATTGTGATAGTACTAAGGGGTGGGACCTTTAGGAGCTGATTAGGATTGAGGGCTCCACCCTCACAACTGGGTGTCGCTCCCTTATAAAAGTGGGAGTTCAGCCCACTTTTGATCTTTCTTGCCCTCTAATCGTCCATCATGTGATGACATATCAAGTAGGCCCTTGCCAGAGGCTGACACCTTAATGTTAGACCTCCTAGTCTCCAGAACTGTGAGCCAATACATGTTTGTTCATTATAAATTATTACCTAGTCTTAGGTACTTTGTTACAGCAGCGCAAAATGTATTAAGAGAGTTACCTACTTATCTTCTTTTCTGAACATCATTACAATTTTATTTCAAAATTTCTACTCTTAATGATATCCCAAGGAGACTATAAAAGATTTCAATAGTTCAGCCACTTTTCAATGAAATTATCTTGAGTGGTCACGTACTGGTTAAATTGCCCTGACCATTCTTTGAAGGATAGCGCTGGTTATGAGATTAAATTTGAAAGTTCCTATGAACTACCAGTTGAATGAATTTACTTAATATAACATATATCTTAATCATATATTCATAAACCTCCATTAAACCAGGCTGCACAGTTTATATTTTAGCAATTGCATTGTTTTAAAGTTACAGTTATTTCAGCAATCCATTATTAGCATTTAAAAGTACATGCATTGTCCTTCTGTAAATACATACAATAGCCATACATTATAAAAAAATAGAAATTCAAGGATAAAATGTATGAAAATGTGTTATTTAAAATTAGCAGTAAAATTGGATTTTCAAATAAATCCATGTTAACTAGGATTTACAATACAATATAAGCCTGTACTATTAGTTGTAAAGCCAGGATTTTGAGAACTATGCTGCCACATTAAATTTATTCATTTTCACAGCCTGCAGACATTTTAATGTCTGAGTAGCAATAAGAACAAATTACCAAAAAAAACTTTTAATACAGTATAATAAATTAAGACTGAATGGTAATGCAAACGTGGGTACAACAGGACAAAATTATGAATCTCATATAATGATCCAACAACACTTAGAGTGTGGAAACAACATTGGTATTCTAGGATATATGACCACAGTTGATCCTAATTGTTTTTCTCTTGTCAAATAGAAATTGCACATCAATCTCAAAGTATTACAAACTGTTCATTACATGCAAATGGTTATGTTCTGCAGACTCTCCAAGGGGATTCAACCTTCTTTACAAAAGGAGCCAGGCTAGAAGCAGAGTTTCTCTAATGACAGTATGTATCCATTAGAGTTCCTCATTTATAAGCAACAGAGACTGCCTCTGATTCCCAAAGTCAGGTTTTCCCAAGTGAGACTAGGTATCCCAGAGGTGTAATGGAGGACTGTCAATTAGGGGGCAGGAAAAATAATAGGTGCAAAAACAACCCACCATTTGTCCTAGGCCAGATCCAGTACTTTCTGGAGTGTTTACTTACTGTACTTTGCTTTAGATGTTGTGCCTTAAGATGTTGAATTCATGAGACTGTGAGCTCATAAAGAGAAAAGAGGCTCTTAGTCAGCTCTGTATTCCTAGCAGCAAGCAGTATGTGCTTTGCACACAGTAGGAACACAATATATGTTTGTTACATGGGTTCTGGTATTTAACATATACTCCAATG
Source organism: Macaca nemestrina (assembly GCF_043159975.1). Lineage (NCBI taxonomy): Eukaryota > Metazoa > Chordata > Mammalia > Primates > Cercopithecidae > Macaca > Macaca nemestrina. The sequence goes on along the minus strand of NC_092145.1, from coordinate 128,288,010 downwards.
GGTAAGAGAATGGCACCATCATATTGTTAAAGTACCAGACAATGTGAAAATTTTAAGTGCTGTGTACACAGAAAAGGTGAAGGAAGCTCAATGTAAGAGAGAATGTTTTGGCTATGAAAAGCAAGAAGGACAAACTTGGGGATCATTTGTCTCAGGTACTATAAGTATGATTTTTAAATTTATGTATTTATTCATTCTACTGAACATTACATTTTCAATATATCAATCAATTTTTCTATGTCCTGAGGTATATTGGTGATCAAGAAAGACCAAGTACCAAAACATTTTCATTCTAATGGAAAAGATAGGTAATAAACATGAAAACACATACTACAGTTTCAGCAAGTGAGTGTTACGAAGAAGGTTAAGCAGATCTCCCAGAAAGAGTTCAATTTTGTGTGTGTGCATGTGTGTGTATGTGTGTGTTTTCTTTAAGATGGGGGAGTTACAAAAGGCATATCTGTGAATATAAAATCAGAGCAAAAATATATATAAAGGGAAGTGTACAAAAATTCTGAAAGGGAGTAGATTGGGACATGGTGAGGAACTGGAGATAGGGTAGAGCCCTCTGGTAGAGAGAAAAGCAAATTTAAAGGTAGAAACAAGCATTCGAGGGAATAGTAAGAAGGTATATTTCATTAAATGACAATTTCTGCTTCTCATTGCTTCCATAATGATGTGAGCAGTCTTTTTTTCCAATTTGGAATTTGCAATCAGCCTTCTTCTCGTTTTTCTGTAGGCTCTTACTCTCTTGATAATTTCATGCTCTAAGAATGGGAATCTCTTAGGGATGACATGTTTATCATGCATTTTAAGCAGTTCTTTACTACTGTGGTTATTACAGTAAGTTATGTTTTTTGTTCTCGCTTCTATCCAATAATGTTTAAAAATCTGTCATCTTCTTAAACATGCCATGCTGGACAACAGAACTCTAATAACAAGCCATTGAAATTATCCAATTATTTTAATATACTTATTTCTGAAAGATACACTTGATGGGCAAGGATTTAAAGCCCCTCTCTGAATTTCTGCCTGGTACCACACTCCCAGTAAATCTGTTATTTACTACTTCGGAAAAGATGTATAGGAGCCAAAAAGTTGCAGAAGAGTTTCTAAGCAGCAATAGAAGGGTAACAGTATTTACACAAGAATGAAGTGCCCAACTGTTTAACTGTATTAAGAGACTTAACTCTCATGTCACTACCAGCTAATAACTTTGAAAAGCTCATTTAAAAATGTATTCCCACACTTATACATTGCTGTAACCTTAAAGTAAGTGACTAGAGACAAATTCTCTTAGCAGTAAATTTTCCTGCTGATTCCCTTATGCTCGTGTACGTCTTCTAGTTACAGAAACCGGGATAGCTTTGTGACCACAAAACAAAATCTTATGAAATTTTATTACTGCTGAGGAAATATAAAGGACAAGCAATGGTATGAATTATTCTTAACATTAGGGTCCCAGTGAAGGGCAACAGATGGTAGAAATATTTACTCAAGTGATTTTTCCATCAAAGTTTCTATCAGCATTTGAATCTCAGCAGTGCGACTGTTAAGAAGCCGTCAAACTCAGCAGCCAGCTGGTGAAATCAACACTGTAAAAACTGACTATACAGAAAATATACTTGTATCTGATTTTTTTTACATCATATGCCTTTTTCTAGATATCCTTTAATTCAATCTGTATTAATATAAATTCACTTATCTGCTATAGAGTTCTTTGAGGCAGTAGATTGTCAAGCAGGTGTACCCTAATAAAAATACGAAAACTCATTCTCTGTAGCAGATACTGTCAGTGACCTATGTACATCTATTCAGCACTCATCATTTTTGTACAAGTCAATGACCTTTCAACGCAGTACCTGTTATATAAGGGCTTTCCGGGCTGCGAGTGCTAAAAGCAAGGCGAGAAGAATGAGAAAATCTGGGTATTTCCATTAAGAGGAGGACAGTCTTTTCTTGGAATTGCTTGTCTCAAACTTTTGAGCAGGAGTCGCTCCAACTCCATTGTGCTCGGTGAATCTAAACTCTTCAGAATTGAGTCCTTTAAAACGTGCTTTAGAATTTTCTTCAATCACTAATAACCATGGTAAGGCAGAGCTGAAGAGCAGCTAAACTTGTCTTTGACATTTCTGTACTCTTTTTTTTTTTTTTTTTTGCCTTCTCTCCTCAACTCCAAAGCACCAGTGCGCTCTTTCTTTCTCCTTTTTGTTCCTCATCTGAGAGATTACAGCAGGGTCCCCATGCTATAACTACATGCTTTATAGGTAATTTTCCATTCTCTCTGAACATTTCACATTTGAGAAAAGGGAGTGTGTTTTTCTTAAAGAAAATAATACTTTAGAAGTTTTTCAACATTTGATGGTGGGACCATGTGTACATTAAAATATGACATATGTAATCCATATTTACTTCTGTATTCTCAATGACAATGAATACATTTTTTACTGCTATATCACAAAGTAAACAGTTTCTTATTACATTTCTTTACAGCAACATATATAAATATATTGCACATTTACCATATAACAATACGTTATGGAGCAGTAAAACACAACAACATTGCAAAAGATACCAGAAAACCAATGAGCTTAACCTTAACAAGACAGTATTTTTTTTCCTAAAAACAGCAGTTTATTCATGTCAAAATAACACGCTGGTGTTGCGCTCCCCATGTTTACTTAACATTTGATGATTTAAAGCCTAAAAACTTCATCTAAACAATACCACTACTGTTAATGTCTTAAAGTCGATTTCAGAGGGAATACCTTAAGATTTTAGGGTCTCATGCTTGTATGTCTGTGACAACGTTCTTTAGGAAATACTGGTCAATTTTAATATGGTTCATTCAGCAGCATTATTTCACAAAACAGATGCCATTTCCATTAATAAAAATATTCAGCTGGTTTAAATACTCAATCTAATGGTAATTGTTATTGTTTCTACTGGCAACTACAAACATTTTCCATATCATTCTATTATATATAGTCCATGTTTTAAAACTTATTTTTTCCTAGTCTACAAGAACATGCTAGATTTAAATGTTAGGGCATTTTATAATTTCTACTTTCCTATTTTCACTGAAGGTACTTGAAAGCACACAAATTCACCCTGTCACTATATGAGCTAACATTATTTGTGTCACTTTCCTTCATGGTGTTCAGCTTTTCCTTTGAAAACTCCCATTAACATTTCTTCTTGTTAGTTAGGAAATGAGTAGGCAGAAGTGTCAGCTATCTGAAACAGATGCATTTGGCTGAATTGGAATTTTCCTCAATTCCTAATCCAAGAGCTATGCTTTGAGAAGAAATTCTACTACATAAAAATAAGGTTTTATGAAATTCCCAGGTTGGTTTTTCTGCATTGTGGATGTTTAGAGATAATAATTCAGCAAATAAGTTTTAGTTTGTATTGAAATGAACTAATCACTTATAAAGAGTGATTAGTAACAATAGGGGCTTACATTTAATGAGCAATTATTTTGTGAAAAATGCTATTCCAAGTGGTTTTATACACATCTCATTTATATTTCCATTTTAGAGAAAAGATTTCAGAGACATGAAAAGAATTAAGATATTTTCACAAGATTCTACAATTATTAAGCTAAAGGACGTGGGATTTGAATCCAATCTTTCTGAGTCCAGCATTTAACCTCTTAACCCCTCTGCTAAACTTCTATTAGAGCCTAATGTGGATTATCACTATTTTGGTGGATGATAAAACTTTGTATATGCACTCAATTACTGCTTGTTTAGTGAATGCATTAAGAGATACTGATATCATTCAATGAATTTATTAATAAACCAATTTGAGTGGCATATAACATGATTGATATTTTTCTCAGAAAAACAATGTGGTATTTTTAGAGAGGTTCTCCATAGTGGCATGGTATATTGCTTTGGAATATCTTCAAAAAGCACTAATTCATATATTTAATTTTGTCTTTTACTCGTGACAGAGGAAAAAAAAAAGAGTTGCATGGAACCAGATTATCTTTCTGCTGCTATTGGCAGTCAGTACATTTTGAATGACAACACTAAGCCTCAGTTAAAGCACTAAATTCTCTTTTTTAAAGTGAAAAAGAAAAGATGCAATTTGATCAAAATATATAGGGACAAGTTTACAACATACCCCTATGTTGTATTTCATGTCTAAAAATTATTTCTTTACTGAAAATTGTACATATGAGGCTTCAAACTCCAACGTGTTTCTGAGTGTGTTTGTTTAATATTTGGGCTGCTTGGTTCACTTTTTTCACAGTAACCATTACTGGCTCATGCCAAACAATTGTCTGCTAACAGCCACTGTCTACATCCTGTTTTCTAAAATAATTTCATAGTAAATATTTAAACTCATTCTCCTATTCGTTATTAGTCAATCAACAATGGTCAAGATAGCTGAAATTACCAAAGCTTTGATTTGCCTTATCGATGAAGGTATCTTACAGGGTTTATTTTACCCATTTTAAGATAATTACTCAGAATGGAAAGATAACCTAAGGTATATTATGTACGTGTATATGTATTCCTGTGTGTGCACACTCATGTGTGTGCATGTGTGTGTGCACATGTTCATATGCATGATTTTGGACATAAAATAACCAGGAAAGAAATACCTTAACTGTTTGGGGGATTTGTGATGTCATTCACAGCTCTTTTCTGAAAGAATTTTTCCTTGGACATCTAGAATGATTTTTCTTATTTCATCTACAGATTGAGAAAAAAATAGACTAAATAAAATAGTCTTTTTAAGATTATCCAATTGGCCAGGCATGGTGGCTCACGTCTGTAATCCCAGCACTTTGGGAGGTTGAGATGGGCAGATCACCTGAGGTCAGAGATCTAGACCAGCCTGACCAACATGGTGAAACCCCTTCTCTACTAAAAATACAAAAATTAGCCAGGCGTGGTGGCGGGCACCTGTAATCCTAGCTACTCGGGAGGCCAAGGCAGGAGAATCACTTGAAGCCTGGAGGCAGAAGTTGCAGTGAGCTGAGGTCCTGCCACTGCACTCCAGCCTGGGCGACAAGAGCAAATCTCCATCTCAAAAAAAAAAAAAAAATTATCCAATTGAGGGAAAAAGTTCTGATAAAATGTTCATAAATTGCAACTAAGCCACACTGTCAAGAAATGAGGACCATTAGACAGTCTGTGGAAACTTAAAGTTATGATATATTCACAAAATTGTATAACGTTAATGTATTAAAAGATCAAATTACATCAAAATAGTTTGTTTTGGACTTGTTTCCAAGTTGGAGTAAAAAAGGCTGTACTTAACCTCCTGGCTGAAACATTTAAAAAAAAAAAAAAGACAAAACATATGCTACAATGGTTTTCAACATACTGAACATCAGACATTGAAGGACAGTGGTCCCTGCCAGGAGGCTTTTGTTAAAAGATGAAGCTGAGAGTTTCAGCAGCCCAAGGTTGACTAGTGATCACAGGGCAAAATACCAGAGAGGTCATACACATGCAGAGGACATTTTAGACATTTGCAGAAAGCTTTATTTTATTCTTCAGCTGAGTCCTGATCAGTTCATATATGTGAGAAAACCACTCAAATCTAAGGAAAGAACTACACAAGAGAATTAAAGGGAACAATCACCAGAGCTCACATGTGGCTAAGAATACCACCTGTTCCCACTAGCTCCAGTGAAAAATTTTATCATTCACAGGGCATCAAAGAGAGTACTCAGAAGTGTTTTGCCTCAGTAGTGGGGAAAAAGTAGCCCTAAACTTACACTGTTCTGGTCATAACTAACAAAGCATAAAAGGAAGATTATCAAAAGATCAATTGTTTCCAAGTAAATTAACTGGGTTCCAGAACAAGGGTTAAGAATATTTATTTCAATATATTTGAATTTATTTGAAGTATCAAGCACTCAATAAGTTAAAATTCACAATGTCTGGCATATAATCAAAAATTACCAGTCATCCAAAGAAGCAGTAAAATAACACCCTTAATGAGGAGAAAAATACATCCATTTAAATTAACCCAGAATAGACACAGATGATAAAATTAGTAGAGAAGAATATTCTAACAGTTATTATATCTGTATTCCATATAATCAAGAAAGTAAAGACTGAACATGTTGAGTAGACACATGGAAGAAATAAAAAAGACCCAAATTATACTTCTAAGAGATGAAAATATCTGATGTTAAAAATATGTACTACATGGGATTAGCCATAGATCAGACTTTGAAAAAGATGAGTCTATTTGACAATAGAGATTATATAAAATGAATTACAGAGAAACGAGACTAAAAAGAAAATGAACATAACATCAGTGAGTAGTGGGGGCAGTTTTCAGGAGCCTAATAAATGTACAATTGGAGTCCCATTTTTAAAAAAAAATGGCTGAAAGCTTTCTAAATTTGATGAAATGTTAAATACACAGATTCAAGAGCTTAACTGACTTCAAGAACAAGGAACATGAAGAAAACTGGGGACTACACGAAGTTACGACATAACAAATTGCTTGATCGTAAAAGTACTCCCTAATAAACCTTCTACATACAAATCTCCATTTTACAATGGCTTTCCAAGAAACCCAACCTGAAATATGTACCAAAATCCATACGGAATAACTATCCTCCAAAGAGTAGAATGGAGGTACTTCTTTTATACATTTCTATGTTGCTTGATTTTTTTCACAATAAGTACTAATTTTATAATAAAATATAAATTAAAATATATAACTACCATGGGTTGGATATCATTGAAAATGGCAAGTAGTTTCTATATCTCCCCCAAAACATTTTATATAACTCTAATATATTTCTGCCTCTCAGGCAGAGACCCCATTATGCTGCATTAGCCCAAAATTCACTTCAGTGCTATTTTTAAAATGTATCTTCTATGTTAAAGCAGATTGAGAATCCATACATTTCCTCTCTATACAAATGCCAATGCTGGTGTGCATACAAGTTTGATTGATATATATATGATTACACAAGATTTTTAAAATATTCATTTTCTGTGTTTAAATAGCTTATCATATACATAGGCATTTAAATGCTTAACTCCTTAATATCAAAAGGCATATTCACTATAGAAACATATTTGAGAATGAAGACTGTAAAGTCAAATGTGATATTGCTTTTGTGAATCCAGCATTTTGAAATATCTAAACTATCTAATAAACTACTGAGTGTTTTTTGCCCTCATCTGTCTTAATCAGTATTTTCTGGCATTAAAAATTGGCTACAATTCAAATCCACTTGATTGACTACTGCAACATGAACAATTTGAGCTAAAAAAAGATGCAAACATAATTAAGCCTTTGTGTAATAAACACAATGTTTCTTATGCCTAAACTATATATTTTAGGAACCAAATTATATCCTTGACAATCTAATCTATCTTTACCTGCATATTCAAAGGACACAACAAGTTGAAATTAAACTATACACTGGTTATCATGCATTTGTTGCTTCTCTATTAACATAAACCATAAAAAAGTCAATAAGTACCACCAATTAACTCTGCATTGTTTTGGCCTCTGGACTATTTCAAAAGGCATTTTGTCAATAGAATATATAGAAATATGGCAGTATCACTACAAATTGTCTTTAGGGAAACAGAACTGTAATTTTATCATGATGGATATTTCTAGCAACTTCATTATAGCTAAGTATGCCACAAGTTCTCCTTCTGGAACGGTTCCAACATACGGCAAAAATACACACTGCCCCAAAGCCACAAAACACCTTGCTGTTACGATGCTCCCTTTTGTCACAGATTCAATTCTATTTTGCAGTTTATCAGATAAACCAGTCCTGTCCAGGCAAACGCTCTCATCCTGACACAAAAAGTCCACAGCACAGTTCTCTAATATTACCATTATAATTTTCTTTCTAGTATGTATAATGATGACAACAAAAGTCAAAAGTGGTCATTTCCATCATCCTTCACAACCTGAACTTAAAGAAATTAAACAGTCCAGATGTGATGAAGATAAACACAATTTAGAAAAAAAAAAAAATCAAAAACTTACCTTAAGATACCATTTGTATTTAGCATGTTCCCAATTCTCAGGAATTTGCGTCTTTCTGAGGAACTGTTCAGCTTCTGTTAGCCACTGATTAAATATCTTTATATCATAATGAAAACGCCGCCATTTCTCAACAGATCTGTCAAATCGCCTGCAGGTAAAAAATACGGATCAAGAAAAATAAATGGATGATATAAAACAGATTGTAGAGATACAGCATATATTTTTTGGTTATACTGACAAAGATATTCTGATAGTTTCTGGCATTTGTAGAGTTTAGTTTCAATTAACAAATAAAAATTAATAGATACACCTAACATGTACCCACAAAATTTTTTAAACATGCTCAATAAAAAAGATGATTTTAAACTGAAGGTTGCAATTTTTCCGTTTAAAGTGAATATATTTCTTGATTAAAAGAAAGGTAAAGAAACTATTTTGGACGATTAGCATTTCCTTTCCTAAGAATATATATTTTTTTAAATTCTAGAAATTTACAAATATCTTAACATTGTAATAAATTATTTGGAAGCAATATATTCAATTTCAAAATATGTTTGGATACAAATTAAATTACTTCATAAATTCTATCACTTTCAATATTTTTCTTGATCCAAAACTATCTATTCATCAATTGAAAGGAGTAATAAGTTCTAGTGTTCTACTGCATAGTAAGATGAACAAAGTTAACAATATTGTACTGTATATTTCAAAATAGTGAAAGAGAATTTTAAATGTTCTCACCACAGAGAAATTATAAATGTTCGAGGTTATGGATGTGTTAAGTAACCTGATTTGATCATGACGCAATGAAACATTACACTGAAACATCACACTCACCCCATAAATACATATAGTTATTACAAATAAAACTTAAAAATATAACTAAAGTACCATTATCACACCAATAAATCAATAATTCATCACTATCATTAAAGATTCTGTCAATATTTAAAATAAGATGACAGATGTAATTCATATTGTAGGCTCAGATGTAAGCATTTCACTAACTGATAAACTAAACTATGTGATGCCTTCTTGAATCCTACTTATTTTATTGTATCCACTAAAATTTTGGATTGGAATACTGCAGGAACTTAGTACAAGTCAAATGTGTTAACATCGCACATGGAAAGAATATTAGGAAGCAAGCATTGGTCACTTTCCAGTCATAAAAGAGACTGAGGCAGAAATAATATGAACCAGGGCTTTATGTTTACCTAAGACAGTTGCACACAAGAATCAACCGGGGCATTTAAAAAAACAGCAACAACAATAAGCAAACAGTGACCCTGGGACTCCACTCAAGATCAACTTAATCAGTATTTCTGGAGGTTGGATGCTGACATTGTTATTTTTCAAAGCATCCAGGTGATTTCTTTTTTTTTTTTTTTTTTTTGACACTCTAACATCACAATTAAAAGAACTAGAGAAGCAAGAGCAAACACATTCGAAAGCTAGCAGAAGGCTAGAAATAACTAAGATCAGAGCAGAACTGAAGGAGATAGAGACACAAAAAACTCTCCAAAAAATCAATGAATCCAGGAGTTGGTTTTTTGAAAAGATCAACAAAATTGACAGACCACTAGCAAGACTAATAAAGAAGAAAAGAGAGAAGAATCAAATAGACGCAATTAAAAATGATAAAAGGGATATCACCACCGACCCCACAGAAATACAAACTACCATCAGAGAATACTATAAACACCTCTATGCAAATAAACTGGAAAATCTAGAAGAAATGGAGAATTTCCTGGACACTTACACTCTTCCAAGACTAAACCAGGAAGAAGTTGAATCCCTGAATAGACCAATAGCAGGCTTTGAAATTGAGGCAATAATTAACAGCCTACCAACCAAAAAAAGTCCAGGACCAGATGGATTCACAGCTGAATTCTACCAGAGGTACAAGGAGGAGTTGGTACCATTCCTTCTGAAACTATTCCAATCAATAGAAAAAGAGGGAATCCTCCCTAACTCATTTTATGAGGCCAACATCATACTGATACCAAAGCCTGGCAGAGACACAACAAAAAAAGAGAATTTTAGACCAATATCCCTGATGAACATCGATGCAAAAATCCTCAATAAAATACTGGCAAACCGGATTCAGCAACACATCAAAAAGCTTATCCACCATGATCAAGTGGGCTTCATCCCTGGGATGCAAGGCTGGTTCAACATTCGCAAATCAATAAACATAATCCAGCATACAAACAGAACCAAAGACAAGAACCACATGATTATCTCAATAGATGCAGAAAAGGCTTTTGACAAAATTCAACAGCCCTTCATGCTAAAAACGCTCAATAAATTTGGTATTGATGGAACGTACCTCAAAATAATAAGAGCTATTTATGACAAACCCACAGCCAATATCATACTGAATGGGCAAAAACTGGAAAAATTCCCTTTGAAAACTGGCATCCAGGTGATTTCAATGCACAGTCAAGGTGAAAAACACTGCTACAAAGTAAGATTTGAAATCTTATTGGACTTACAGTCTACCAGATCTCCTGGGGCCTGTTCAAGCAAGCATTTGTGAGCACTAAACCAAAAGCCATCCTAAAGATTACTGGCTATGGTGCTGCCTCAGAGTACAGGAATCTGTCAAGTTTTTATGAACTCTATTCTTAAGAAGCAATGGATCATACTTTTGAATATCATGATATCTTTACAGTCCTCTACCTTCATTCAGGAATTTAAAGTAACACTAGAATTTTAAAATTGCTACATCTGCCTACGGATGTACTGGGCAGAGAAATGAATTAACATTTATGAAACAATTACTAATAGCCAGGCACCGGGCTCTGTGCTTTTACAGTGTCAGGCATATCATTTCATTGACACCTACAATAACTCTGCAGCATAGCAATTATTATTCCCATTTTCCATTGGAGAAAACAGAGGCCAAGTAATTTGCCGAAAGGTGAAAATGGTATTAAATAGTAGTAGAGAGAGGCTTCTAACCCAAATATCTCTTGTTTCAATGGCACCTTTCTACCACTGCACATGCTCTCCTGTGAAATATTTTATTTTTCCAAGATGAAGTTTCACCTTATCAGTTAAACAATTGAAAGTGATAGTTCTAGAGTCTTTTTCCCCTTATTTTTATTAACTACCTAAAATTTAAGAATGTATCTACATGTACATTGCATTCTTTCAGACATTGTATTTAATGAATAATCATATGCTTAACCTTTCAAATCATGTAAAACAGACAGCATTTTGGTAGCATAAAAAAGGCAACCGAAGGTAGCCAAAGAGCTATTCTCTAACTACAGTTAGTGAAAAGTAAGAATGTTGCCTTTGATAATTAATGGTATTCTAGAGTTATTCAGATACATTATATCCTTCCACAACAAAATGATCCTGGGAATGTTTTTGCATGTTTAGTAACGATTTAGCATTCACGTATTTTCAGTGGTATATAACATACAATAAATGACCTATCAATATATCTTAAGAGTTTATTCCCTTTAAAAACGAACTGCACATGTATTTGCATCACGGGAGTCAAAGAGTTGCTTTTGAATGGGAATCTAAAAAAACTATGCAACATAGGTAGCATTGTTCCATACTGGTGAGACTATATATATTTTAATTTTATTATATACTTTTTTTTTTTTTTTTTTGAGATGGAGTCTCGCACTGTCACCCAGGCTGGAGTGCAGTGGTGCGATCTTGGCTCATTGCAAGCTCTGCCTCCTGGGTTCACACCATTCTGCTACCTCAGCCTCCCGAGTAGCTGGGACTACAGGTGCCCACCACCATGCCCAGTTAATTTTCTTTATTTTTAGTAGAGACGGGGTTTCACCATGTTAGCCAGGTTGGTCTCTATCTCCTGACCTCATGATTTTTCTATATTTTTCAATTTGTCTACAGTGTGCTTTTCATATTTTGAGTCAGAAAAATAGAATAAAAATTTTTTTAAATGGCAGTCTCATATGCTAATGACTGCTAACTCCAACCCTCCTCCTGCTATCACAGTCTGAGAAACAGTCAGCAGCTAACCAGAGCACAGAGAAGCACCAGTTGGTCATGACTTACCACTCCACCTTTGTAGCAACCATCAGTCCCCACTCTTGGTTTGCTGTTTTTCCTACCCAATCACTTGAACTATACTTTTGCCAACACTTTTAGCTACTAGGAGGTGACTGTTTCTCCAACATACTGCTATAAATGCCCATTCTTCATTTCAGGATCCTGTATACCTTAAAGATTTTCAATTTCAAACCTGTTGCACAGACTTGTTTCTCAATCACTCATCATATTGATAGTTGCCATCCTCTACCAAATTCAACAAATCCCCCTCTCACCCTGAATTCTTTTCCTTTCTACAAGTTATCTTTCCTTTACATTCTCCCAGAGAAGAAAACTATAAGGGTTCATATACTTGATCATGGTACCCATAGCTCTGTAAGACAGAGCTGGAGGTAGGAAGAGAAGGGGAACAGGCCTTCCATTTACATCATTGTTGCAGGCCCACAAGAGGGAGGCAGGATGGACTTTCTGCCCGACCCCTGCTTCTGCCTTAGGACTTGTGAATTTGCGTATCAATAGCATATTTCTGAAATACCCTTCTTCCCTTTTTCTCTTGTCTCCTCGTATAATCCAAACTTTTGCATCCTCAAGGACCTAATAAAAATGACTTACACTGTTACTTTATAAATATATAAATATGAAGTATTTATTACAGCATGCAACTGCTAAACCTTTGAAAACTGTAAAGTTGATTTAATTTTATTATTGAAATTACTGTTGAAATAAGTAACTATTCAAACAAAATATTAAAGAATAAAATCATGGGCTTTACATGTGATGACATTTAATGTGAGTAATAATACTTTAAACTCCATTTCAAGCCTCACATAAAATTTTAAAATACACTTTTCAGTATTTAATATGTGCTGAATTTAATATGTTCTTGAATTTACTACATAAAATTACATTTTTTATCATGACTACTTATAAACTTAAACTCTTTTCCACCAAGGAAACTTCCAAATGAAAAAAAATATATGTTTTTCTGGTTTTACAATGTTAGATTTATAACTTTAATATCTAATTAGTCACTGTCCTCCCTAAATTTTTCTTGCTCCATTAATTGGACTGCCCACGAATGAAGAAAATGGTAACAACTAGAAACAAGTAGAGACATCAAAAATAGCATTCAGGGAAACAAATATAATTTTTGCCTTCTGTAATATTTCTAGGAAAAAAGTTTTCTTTCTTGGCAGTAAGAAGAAATATAGATGGAACTTAATAAAGGGCAAAAAATGTCAGTATAAACATATGGATAATAAATCAAGTGATTTTAGAATTTTGCAAATATTAAAATTCTCATTCACTATGCAACTGGTATTTAAAATTACACTGCTGCTTCATTTATGTGCAGCATAACTTATTTCCTGCTGTTCTAAATCAAGTTAGTCAGATTATTCTCAAGCATAAATTACATTTAGGGAGTAATTCAGTACTCTGGGACATACTTTAACACTTTCGGGCCATTAAGGTGGTAGTCAATTCCATGAAATAGATTTAAATAAATAACACCCTAGTAGCTTTCTGACATATCCATTGTTGCTTTATACTTAGGTCTGCAAACTCAGCTTGGGCTGCTGATTACTTCATCCCACATATTTCATCTTTGATTAGGTGAGGAGGACAGACCTTGGCTAGTGTCTCGTGGTCCAAACTGTATGTGCCAATAAATAAAGGTTAGTTATCTGCCCCAAATCATAGTACCTTGCTACTTCTCCCCACCCCTAAACTTCCTAAGTAATACAATTATTTAATAAAAGATAAGTATACTACCAATTATGAAGTGCTTACCTCCTAACGTTAATTGTGGGAGCTTAATAGAGTATATATAAATTTCTTTTTTTACATCTTTTATTTTATTAATGTTTTTAAAACAATCAATAGACTTTGGAATACACGTGATTTTTGGTTACATGAATTAATTGTATAGAAGTAAAATCAGATATTTTAGTGCATGTGTCACCCAAGTAGTGTACATTACACCCAATAGGTAACTTTTTATCCCTCACTCCCTTCCCACTCTGCCCCTTCTGAGTCTTCAAAGTCCATTCTACTACTCTGTCTGCCTTTGTGTACCCACAGCGTAGCTCCCACTTATAAGTGAGAACATACAGTATTTGGTTTTCCATTCCTGAATTACTTCACTCAGAATAATGGCATCCAACTCCATCAAAGTTGCTGCAAAAGACATTATTTCATTATTTTCTATGACTGAGTAGTATTGCATGGTATATGGCTGAGTAGTATTTCACAGTATATGAAAATATATGCCACATTTTCTTTATCTACTCATTGGTCAACTGGCACTTAGGTTGGTTCCATATCTTTGCAATTGTGAATTGTGTTGCTATAAACATATGCGTGCAAGTGTCTTTTTGATATAATGACTTCTCTTCCTCTGGGTAAATACCTGGTAATGAGATTTCTGGATCAAATGTTAGATCTACTTTTAGTTCTTTAAGAAATCTTCATACTGTTTCCCATATAGGTTGTAGTAATTTACAGTCACCAGCAGTGTACAAGTGTTCCGTTTTCACCACGTTCACAACAATATCTATTGTTCAAAACCTCTGGGATACAGCAAAAGCAGTGCTAAGAGGACATTTTCTAGCACTAAATGACTACGTCAAAAAGCCTGAAAAATCACAGTCTGACTACCTAACATCACACCTCAAGGAACTGGAGAATCAACAACAAAGCAAACACAAAGCTCCAGAAGAAAAGAAATAACGAATATCAGAGCAGAACTAAATGAAATTGAGACAAAAAATACAAAAGATCAATGAAACAAAATGTCGACTCTTTGAAAAGATAAAATTGATAGACCACTAGTTAACCAAGAAAAAAAGAGAAGAGATTCAAGTAAGCTCAGTTACAAATGAAAATACAAATTTCTTAGAACAGTGTCTGGCAGTGTTCAACAAGTATGAGTAGTAGCAGTTGTTGTCATTATTAGTCTACCTTTATTTGGCTTAAGACTTTAAATGCAAATAAAATAAGCAACATAGAACCTGAGCCATGCTAGTGTCTCTCTGGTGCTGAATAGACCCATAAATTAGAAATTCCTTCTTAAGAAATTACCTTCTTCAATTTCAGGACTTAAAGTATTTAAATAGGCAATGTCATTAGACTGCGGATGAACTCTGAATCACTATTTCAGCATGGAATCCATGGTTGGCCATGCCTATCTCTGAGTATATTACATATATTTACTTTTTAAATGCTTTTTGTTGTGAAACATCATATAGGGAACAATTCATATAAACCCATGGTAACTATCACCCAGACCAAGAACTAAAACTTCCAGCAGCCAAATGGAACACTCCATATCATAGTTTCAAGATTAATCTACATCTTTGCTTATTAGTTGTTGATTAATTTTTCACTGTATTATTATCTTAGTCTGTTTGTGCTGTTATAACAAAATGCCTGAGACTGGATAATTTACAAATAATAGAAATGTATTCACTCACAGTTCTGGAGCCTGGGAAGTCCAAGATAAAGGCGCTGGTATTTGGTGTCTGGTGAGGGCCTTCCTGCTGTGTCTTCACATGGCAGAAGGTAGACGGGCAAGAGAGCAAGCGAACTGAATGCCACATGAAGCCTTGTTTATAAGGGTCTTAGTTTTATTAACAAAGAAGGAGCCCTCATGGCCTAATCATCACTTAAATGCCCTACCTCTTAGTACTAGCACATTATCGACACCTGAATTTTGAAAGAGACACATTCAAACCATAGCAAATTTTACTATTAATGAATACTGGAGTAGTTTTTGGTTTGGGGCTATTACTTTGCTGCTATGACATTCCCAAATATGTCTCCTGGAATATGAACACATGCATTTCTGTGGAGTGTATATATAGAAGTGAAATTGATGGGCTATAGGTTATGTAGATCTTTGAATTTACTAAATAGTGCCAAATGGATTTCAATCCAAGAAGCAGTAGTGTAAGTTTATACTTCTATTTACAATTCACAGATCAAGTAACACTGTGTGAAATTTCTAATTGCTGTATATTCTCACCACCACAGGGAATTGTCAGACTTATACATTTCAATGATTCTAGTTGGTAAGCAGTGATATTTCATTTTAGTTTTAATTTGCATGGCCTGGACCATTAATGGGACTTAGGAATTCTTTATATATTTATTGGCCATTTGGATTTATTTTGTAAAGATGACAAAAATCTTAACATTACTATGATGCATAAAACGCATTAGTTATTTACTATAAAGTGATCACTTTAAAATGCCATCCCGGTAGCAAACTATCACAAGAACAGAAAACCAAACACCGCATGTTCTTACTCATAGGTGGGAACTGAACAATGAGATCACTTGGACTCGGGAAGGGGAACATCACACACCGGGGCCTATCATGGGGAGGGGGGAGGGGGGAGGGATTGCATTGGGAGTTATACCTGATGTAAATGACCAGTTGATGGGTGCTGACGAGTTGATGGGTGCAGCACAGCAACATGGCACAAGTATACATATGTAACAAACCTGCACGTTATGCACATGTACCCTAGAACTTAAAGTATAATAATAAAAAATAATTAAAAAAAAAAAAAAGAATATTGCCAGCAGGCCACAAGCCCTTTTCGTGCCATGGTTCACTTTTCAAGAACTTTTTCCATTTTTCTATTGGATTATCTGTACTTTTCTGAAAGATTTGTAGGAATTCTTCATAATTAGAAATAGACACACTTCATCCATTATGTGTGTATTCCAAATAATTTCTCCCACTCTGTGGGTTTCATTTTTACTCTCTCAGTGCTGTCTTCTGATGTATACATGTTATTAATATTCAATGTAGTCCAGTTTATTATTTTTATTCACGATTAGTGCTTCATCATTTGTGTAAGCAATTCTTTTCTTATCCAATATTAATTAACATATTCTCCTCTATTTTATTGCAAAAGCTTTATCGATTTGTTTTTTTCTCATGTTGGTTTTAAATCTTCTGGGATTTTATTTTTGTATATGGTTTGAAACAGAATGTATACTTTTTTCTAAGCAGAAGACTCAATTTTAATTTTTTTAGGTAAAACATGTATGCTGTACAAGATAATGCATGAACAGCAGAAAAATAAGTGTGCAGTGAAAAGCATCTGTCCCAATTTTGATCCGCTCACTCTGGTAGTTCTGCTCTCACTGTTAATAAAAATTTTATAACTTAAAATATTTATAGAACAAGGCAAAGAAATAAACAAACACAGTGGTATAAAATGATAGCCTTCTCTTTCAGTTTTACTGCTTTCAATATATTCAATGCTGATATTTTTACAGCTCTGGATTGACATTTTACTTTGTAACACTCTATTTTATTGATCCCTAATCCTCCCCAGGTTGTGAGCCTTGTTCTCAGGCTTTGAATACGTTTGGAGTCATATTTGATTTTAAGTTTCTCACAGTGTTTATAATACTTGAGTTTAAGAATTCATTCTCATGCCTTTATCCCCTCTTTTCACTGTTGAAATTCTACACATTTCCCCCTTATTTCTCATAACTTCACTTATTGCATTCTGAATAAACAGCAAAGACAAATTTTCTTTTACCTGTATCACCAACAAAAACACCTAATATGACCTCTTTCCAATTATAGGGGACTCTTCTACTGTGCTTAATGGAGACTAGAATATGTTCACCTCAAAAGGAATTCTAACTTTTGTAGGTAAACTTTTTAAATGTCTTGTATGGACATTGCCGTATGAAACCTCATTTGCTTTCAAAGGTTCAACAAACATCTACAGCAGGGATTGGCAAACTCTATAAAGATCTTGAGAATAAATATTTTAGGTTTTGTGGGCCATATGGTTTTCATTACAACTACTCAACTCTGCCTTGCAGTACAAAAAAAAGGTATACATGCAGCATAAGCAAATGGATATGGCTGGGATTCGATACAACTTTACAAAAACAAGTGGTGGGTGGAACTGGCCCATAGGCAGGAGATTATTGACTCTTAATCTAGGGTGATTATGACACAGCTCCAAATTTCAGCCCTTATCTGAGCTCCATAGCCAACTGTTTCTTGGACTATCCTCATCAGAACATTTGATGTGAACCTCAAAAATGTTATGTCAACAATTCCTTATTTTCCCATGCAAGTCTTTGATATGATTTGGATCTGTGTCCCCACCCAAATCTCATATTAAATTGTAATCCCCAGTGTTGGAGGTGGGGCCTGGTGGGAGGTGATTGGATCATCAGGGTGGTTTCTCATGGTTTAATACCATTCTCTTGGTACCGTCCTCATGAAAATGAGCTCGCGAGTTCTCCAAAATCTGCTTGTTTAAAAGTGTGTAGTCACCCACCCCCACCACCAACTCTCTCTCTCTCTGCTTTTGCCATGTGAAATGCCTACACCTGCTCTGCCTTCCACCATGAGTAAAAGCTCCCTGAGGCCTCCCCAGAAACAGATGTTGCTATGCTTCCTGTAGAGCCTGCAGAACCATGAGCCAATTAAACCCTTTACTTTATAAACACCCAGTCTCAGGTATTTCTTTATAGCAATGCAAGAATGGCCTAATCCAGTTCTTAGTTTTATTTTTAGTCAATGATTTCCCAGCTAGAAATCTTGAGGCCATCCTTTACTTCTCAATTTCTTTCTTATCATGCTTGTCTCTATATTTTATCAATTCTAAACCAGAAATGACTCTTTAATCTAGCCTGTTCTCTCTAGCCCCACTGTCATGGATTTTCTTGAACACTCCTAATAACTTTTCCTCAGCATATTCCAACTCATCTTTCCCTATTTTCAGTTTCTCAGCACTCTTTAACAGATAACCTCACTTCCTACTTTGGTCCCTATACAAACATTCACATAGCCCACCATGTATACTATACTGAAAACATAGAATATCTGAAAATTTTCATAACAATCAAAATTCCTTTTTTACTGTGGGCCTTTTTTTGTCTCCTAGAATGCCACCCTATCTAAAATGTCACTATTCTGTGAGGCTTGTCTCTCTTGGAATTAGTTACTCCATAAGACAAGCTTCCACAGCTTTGTGAAAACCTCTATTAACATACTACTTCATGTTCTAATTATGTATTTACAAGGCTGTTTGTTCCAGTACACTATGTACCTCTTAGAGGAAGGAAGATGTTTTATGCACCTTTGAATTTCTGGTACTAAGCACTGTTCCTGGTACATGACAAATGTTTAATACATTTTAATAACTGAATGAATGAATAAAAAAGTCCATGAGTAATTTCACAAACCCCTTATATCTTCCATTTAAGAGCCATAAATACTTGGATACGTTATTTTACTTCTGAGTCTCAGTTATCTCACACGTAAACCAAGAGTAACATTGCCTGCCTCTTCAGCTTTTTGAGGAGCATGAAAGTACTCTCCAAGTTATAAATAGCAATAAAATTTAGTATTATCGATATTAACACAGTTAGTAATCTCTAAATTTTTAACAGATACAGAATTTAGAAAAAGAAATCAATCTACATCAGAAATCGTTTTCCAAATATATCAGCAATCGCATAATTGTTGTTTTCATTAATAAAAGACACAAAACGATGATTCTTCAAGATAAATAATTTAGTAAGCTCGACACCATCCTAAAAAGAATAATACATTTTGCACAAATTTACTGAGAGCTAATTTAAATATGAGAACACAAATTTAGGGACTGTGACTCTTTTAAGGTGAGTGTTTTAAACCAAAACAACATTGATAAAATTAACCTTACATTAAAGAAGTCAATAGCATTATTTAAAAACAGATGATTGGATAAAGAACATGTGGAGATGTTCTTTATATGTGTGTGAATGAATGTATTCCATTGTGTAGTATTCTATTGTGTGTCTATCCTAGCTTCTAAGTCTTAGCTTTTATACACACACACACACACACACACACACACACACACACAGAGAGAGAGAGAGAGAGAGAGAGAGAAATTGCATATGGAACAAACAATTTCATATACCCTATTGAATACTACAAAGCCATAGTAAAGAATGAAATCAAGTCTTTTGCAGCAATATGGATGGAACTGGTGGTCATTTTAAGTGGAATAACTCAAAAACAGTAAGTCAAATACTGCATGTTCTCACTTACAAGTGGGAGCTAAATAATGTGTATACACAGAGTGTGGAATAACAGATACTGGAGACTCAGAAGGGTCAGAGGGTGGGACGGGGGCGAAGGATAGGAAATTGCTTAATGGAGACACAGTACATCTTTGCATCATGGGTACACAAAAAGACCAGACTTCACCATTCTGCAATATATCCATGTAAAAAAAACTGTGCTTGTATAACTTAAATTTATATTAAAAAATTAGTTAAATGCCGATTGCATTATTTGTAAGGACTCACAAACAATTCAGGTTATCACTAAGACTATTAAAATAAATCTTAAAATTCTTTTTATTATTATTATACTTTAAGTTCTAGGAATCTTAAAATTCTTTAGATTTCTAAAGTGTTGTTTAAACTTTGCTGGTCTCTTAATGGGCTTAAATCTCTACATAGGCAGATCTGTGGAGGAGGAGGCTATAACAGAAAAGCCTCACCAATAAACTGAAATCGCTTTAGATAAATGAGGACTTTTTGATCTGAAAGTGCACACAATCATACATATACTTTAATATGTATATAAGTATACACACATATCAGAAACTTGACCTAAGAGGTTTTTGGGGGGCTAAGGGGACCTTAATTAAGCACTATATTTTGGCTTAGGGGGAAACACCATAAATATCCTTGAGATAAATTGATAAGTACTCAAGTAGTTAGAGATTCATTTCTTTACCTACGCTTGGTATCTGATTATTTAAATCGTTAGTTATAAAAAGGAAAGCAAAGTGTCTCTGATATTACTATTGTCTAGAACTCCACAAATTTTCTTTGCCTTCTCTTTTACAAATATCTTTGCCAAAATATAATGTTCCAGTAGACAACTGACAATGTAAAGGTTGTGATATTTGAAAATTCCATCATGATGGAAAAATATTCAGGGTGTACTATTCCTGCACTGATTCTGAAAAAGTATGTAGGATTATGCTAATATTAACCTAAAATTATGCGATTTCAATGTCTTGATTTGGCACAATTAGCACCCTGTAAAAATACCCAAAGTAGCAGAAATAGTTTGCTATTAGTGTTCTGTAATGCTACTTTTAATATCAAGACCTTTTGGAGAAATCAACTATAGAAACTGACTCAGCAGGCTAAGAGTTCAAGCTAACACACTCTCTGAGGATTTGATATATTCAAGGGTCTCCTTTATAAAATGTGAGCATTTAACTGAGTCTTAATTTACATATCTTCTACTATATAGTCCACATGAAGAGGACATGGTGTTAGACATCCTAGCTTCTAAGTCTTAGCTTTCATTTGTTGGCTAGAGGGGATATTTGAAATAATGGTGCCTTTCTCTTCATTCAAACACAAAACATATGTAATAGATGTAGGAACTTTTAGCCATAAATAGGAGCAAAAGCAACCACAAATATATGCTATGCGCTCTAATTAAAACTTCAGATTAAGTACATGATTAAATACACTCTGCAGCACCTTGGGGATGGGTACTATTATTTTATTCACTTTGCAAATGAGAAAACTGAGACTTTGGGAGGCTAACTTGTATGTTTCTAATCAGGAATGCAAGACCATAACATAGTCGAATAAGGATAGCTTATCGTGTATATGTTTTTTGTTTCTTGTTTCTTTAAGTGTCATTAGAATCAGTAAACACTATATTAGCTTGTGAAAGAGAAAAAAATCCTACTTCTCCTATAATATACTATCCTCTTGGAAATAAATCATGTTGTTATTGAACAGCTACACTCGTATGTTTCTGATTATCATGAAACTTACATTTCAAAGGAATGTATTAATAAATAACCTAACTTCCTTTCTAAGCAGCATTTTCTCAACATATTTCTAGACAATTATCGTTATATATCACGACAAGTACCTCATACTCTCAAATCAAAATGGAATTTCTCCTGATTTTTCATAAACATCGTTGAGGGTTCTTCATCTTTTGGTTTATTTTTGTTTATATCATTCCTTTTCTTAAAGTATTGTTTCTTATATTGTCCTAGATTTTTCTATACCTTCCTCCATGAAGACCTTTCTGATACTACCAATTAGAAGTAATCCCTCCCCTCTTTAATATACAATAACACTCTTTTTATTAGGGTGATTATTTTTCTTGATTCTTTTTTGTAACCACCTTATTGAAGTATGATTGACATACAAAAAACTGTACATATTTTATATACATATATATCAGAGTTTGGGGATCAGTACACACCCACAAAACCATCGTCACCGTCAAGGCTGTAAACATATCTGTCATCTCTCAAAATTTCCTCTTGTCCCCTTTATTATTATTGTTATTGGTGGTAAGAACACAACGTAAGATTTCTTAGGAAATTTTAAGCATCCAATATAGCATTATTCGCTCTAGGCACTATGCTGTATAATAGATCTCTAGAATTTTATCATCCATAACTGAAACTGTGTGCTCTTTAACACTCCTTTTGTCCTACTTTAAAGAATTTATTCTACTCTAATTTACATTAGTGTCATTATGTCTAAACTACACTAAATGCTCCCTAAGGATAGAAACTACATTGAATCACCATTTTTACCTCCTATAACAGGTGCCAAAGAATAACGTTGCACTTAATTTTTGCAGATTCAAATTTATCCATAAGTAATTTCAATACAAATAATTGGTATCCACTTCAAATTAGTATACCTTCTAAAAAAATATTCTTTAGAACTTCCAAATTATCTTCTTTTAGTATGAAGTTTTTTTGAAATTAAGAACAAGTAGTAAAACAATCAGGTTGTACAGCATATAAAATTTGAAGACAAACAAACATGAGTTTGAAATTCTGTTTTATTGCCTAACAGTGCTCTGTAAACTTTAGCAAGTGAGTTAATTTCCTGATTTCAGAATTCTCATTGGTGAAATAGGCATAATATATATTTCACAGGATTGTTGTAAGAATTAAGAATAATATAGTGAAGTTTTCTGAGCCTATAGTAAGTGCTCAGTCAATGCTGACAATAACAATAATCATAATATCCAAATATATATATAGTATGTAATTTTCATTTAGAAAATATTAAATTATTAAATATGTATATATGAATATTTTCAATATCTACGAATGAGGAAAATATGTATAACTGATTTTGTACATTTCCTCATTGGCACATGAAAGTTGTATATCTTCAGCTAAATTTAGTCTTCTTGTCCTTTAAGGCTCAAACATTTTACTACATGTAAATGATTTTACTGCTATTGCAATTGGGCATACCAAAACAATTACAGTAAATGGAATCATATGTCTTTGTTTCTTTCTCAATGAGGGAGGGACGGTACACTTAACACAACTACAAATAATTTAACTTACTTTTTTCTGCTAAAGGAAAATGAGATGAAAAAGCCATTTTATTTTAAAATGAAGGGCAAACAGATTTTGATTTCAAGGCAAGTAAGGCATTTTCATGTTATCTTCCCAAAAGTATGGTGAAAATACAAATTCCAAATGTGCAGAGTATGAATAAAAAATGGAAAGGTATGACATTTTTCTTCTTAGGCTGCCAAAATGTTATTTCCTCCATACGCTGCTGCAGCAAATCAAAATACACCACTTGAGATCAGTTTACGAAAATGTCCGTTTTACATGGGACAGACTCATTTTCTTTGGCCATAAAAAAATTAAGATCTCTGTGTATCTTTGAATTTATATGGCATGAGAACACAATTACAAATGTATAAATAAAACTGAAACAATTAACTTTTTACTTAGCTTTATTCTAAATGGGAAATTCTATTTTCTCTCTTATACAGATTCACTGGCACCATTACCTTCCACAAGACTGTTTTTCCTATGAAGGTAGTTATAATTAAGAAAAGCCTATACACACATAAAAGTTTTCATTTACCATATTAATGAATATATCAAGCTATTATTTTTCTTAATGTTTACTAAGTTTTACTTTACTGAAACCAATTTCAAAGTTTGCAGCATTAAAAAAATAGTGATATTTATAATTCTCAATTAATTATAAAATAATTTTCCAAAGAAAGAAAAAAAATCCAATTTTACTGTTATAAGCTGGAATTTACTATATATACACACAAATATAGTTTGATTTGTGTGTATTTCGAACACACAAATACAGTATTATTGAAAAAGGAGGAATTTACATGTTCCAAGTGGCATTAACAGAAAATTAGTTCTGAAATTATGCCAGATTAGTATTTCAATTAGAAATAGCAAGGAAAAACATCTAGGCTATAAGAGGTCGTAAGTAGTAAAGAAAGTAAGAACTATTTTCAGGAGACATGACCTATTCTGCTGGGAGTTGCACCCATAAGGCAGAGGGGAAGGGTCCAAAATATTTTCTTATAAAATTAGAGAAACAGTAATTAATTTCAAGGCAGATTTCAGTTTATGTATTTTTGATACATTTGTTAAATGAATTAAACATGCCAGGGGCCCTTTATTAGGAGTATGGCTGTAATGCTAATTTTAGTTTGAATCTACTGCCACCGTAAACATTAAGAGGATTTCCCCCCGTCCTGCCCACTCCCTAGCCTGTATGTAATTGTGGGAGCAGCCCAGTTCCAGCATGACACCATGTAAGAAAGACAACTTCACTGCAAATTTACTGAACTGAAATCTGACCCAAGTCTAGCAGCTCTGAGTCAAAGAAAATTTCATCACATCTGACTTACTAACTTATGAGTAAATATCATCATAAAAATCAGGCCCCTTTTGCTATTTTATATTCTATCTTATTAAAACACAAGTGCATGAGGGAAATGTTCTTGGCATAAAACTACTATATTCATTAAATTTTTTCTTTCTCACACCTGAAGGCACATGTCTAAACCTGTAGGGGTTACTTTATTATTTAATTAGAGCAGATTCTTTTCTATCATTTTAGGTGTTTCATCTAAAGTTTGATGAACATCAGTATATGCTGTGCTCTCAGGCAAGTAAATATAGCTGTTGTAGAAAGAGAAATAAGCAGAAGCAACATTTTTAAAAATAAAGCATAACATGAACATGGAAAGAAAAAGAACCTTTAAGAAATAAAATATCAACAACGCTCACTAGAAATGCTTCCTAAATGTGTATGAAGCATGTGTGTTTGTACATTTTATTTCACCATTAATTCATTTCCTCATTCTTTTGATAAACATTTACTGAGTGCTTAGTCCTGAGGCTAGCATTGTGTTGAATTTGGAAGGTATAAAGCTGAAAAAGATACTATCTCTACCAACGGGAAATTGACAGTTTAGTTGCGCAGTATTTTAAGGAGGGTATGTACTGAAGTTGTAGCACACGCTGTACTTGCTCCATGCACTTCCCCTTGCCTTTCCATTTCAAAATACACTTGTTCGACTTCCAAATGCCAGCATTTGGATTTCATTACCTACGGAATCTTTCTGGTTGCAGAGGTCTGATGCTGATGTTGCCGGAGTGGGGAGCATATTTTTCAACCAGTGGCATGGAGGGAATGGCCCGAGGGCTAGTTGGGCAAGATGTACTAGATCAATATTATGAAGGCTCATGAATATCCTTAGTTTTTGAGTTTATTTATGCAAAAGTAGTTTATTGCAAAAGAGTACCAAACAAAATAAATAGGCGCAGATCTTTCAAAATACAATAAATTTAAAAACTTCTTGGAGGGAGAGAATATATAGAGCATTCCCAATGCACTTCCTGGTACAATTTCTTTTTCTTTTTTTTTGAGACGGAGTTTCGCTCTTGTTGCCCAGGCTAGAGTGCAATGGTGCGATCTTGTCTCACTGCAACCTATGCCTCCAGGGTCGAAGGGCTTATCTTGTCTCAGCCTCCTGAGTAGCTGGGATTACAGGCATGCGCCACCATACCTGGCTAATTTTGTATTTTTAGTAGAGACAGGGTTTCTCCACATTGCTCAGTTTGGTGTCGAACTCCCGACCTCAGGTGATCTGCCCACCTTGGCCTTCCAAAGTGCTTGGATTACAGGCCTGAGTCACCACACCCAGCCCCGGTACAATTTCTTAGGCTTTATTTTGTGCCGGAATTGTATATATATGTAAGCTATACTTCACCGTGTTTTTCATTAACCCTACAATTGCGATTTTGGCAGCTTCATGCTTCTCATGGGCCATGGTATGGGTCACAGTAAAACTGGCTGGTCCACCAAACAGACAGCAGGGACAGCAGTGGTGAATAGTACCACGACCACAAGAGACCAGAAAGAATTAGTTGTCTATAGCTACTCTCGTCTGTGAGATTATATTGCATTTTGGCCTTGAAATGAAGGTTTTAGCTATGTTGGGTCAGGAAAAGACAGATGGGTTATTATTTATTGCCTATCAGTTTTAACCATGTGCAAATGAATGTTATGCAAGATGAGAGCATAGGGGAAGCTAGAAGTCTAATCAGTTCTTGAAGAAGGAAAGTGAAATTGTGACATTTGACATTTAGAAATATAATTTTGTAAGCTATAAAGAAGGGGGTGGTGAGAAGTTAGAATAGTGGTTTGCAACCTTGCCGTACATTGGAGTCATCCAAGGATCTTAAAAAAAAAAAATACATCAGAGATTCTGATTCAACTGATTTGGGACACGGCCAGGGCATCAGAATTTTCACCCAATATTTTAACATAAAAAATTTCAAATGGGCGATAACATTTTTAAAAATTACAAGTGATATCTATATACCTAGATTCTACCATGAACATTTTACTATACTCATTTTGATCACATATCTTTCCCTTCCTCTATCCATCCATCAATCATATTTTTGATGCATATCCAAGTAAATTGCTGACATCAATTTCATTCACCTTAAATACCTCAGTATGGATATAGTTGAATAAAATTCACAAGGATTCTTTATTATTATGTTATTATTCACTGTATTTGGTGTCCTCTTTATCTTATGGCCAATTCAAGTAATAACTCTGCAAGGTAGTTATTACTTAGAAGAAAAAAAAAGATTCAGAGACATTAAGTCATTTTTTAATGTTCACATGGAAAGTAAAAGGTAGAGTTGGATTCAAATCCAACTTTCACTTATCCCATAAAATAGTGGTCCCCGACCCTTTTTATACCAGGAACTGGTTTTGTGGAAGACAATTTTTCCATGGACCGGGTTGGGGGATAGTTTCCATACGATTCAAGTACATTACAGTTATTGTACACATGATTTATATTATCATATTATAATATATAATGAAATAATTATACAACTCGCCATAATGTAGATTCATGAGAGCCTTGAGCTTGCTTTCCTGCAACGAGATGGTCCCATATGGGGGTGATGGGAGACAGTGACGGATCATCCAGCATTTGATTCTCATAAGGAGCACGCAACCTAGATCCCTTGCATGAGTAGTTCACAGTAGGGTTTGTGCTCCTATGAGAATGTAATGTGGCTGCTGATCTGACAGGAGGTGGAGCTCAGGCAGAAATGGAGTGATGAGGAGCAGCTGTAAATACAGATGAAGCTTCGTTCCCTAGCCCGCTGCTGCTCACCTAATGCTTTGCGATTCAGGTCCTTAACAGGCAATGGATTGGTACAGGTCTGTGGCCCGGGGGTTGAGGTCCCCTGCCATAAAATACCATATATTTTTTTTCATTTTTCCACATGTCTCTAATGCCATGAGGGTGGAAGTGGAAAGGAGTCGAATTAGATATTTAATCTGAAGTCTATCCATTACAATTTTAGAATGTGAGAGGCCAAAAGGGGGGGGTATCTTGTTTATTTTTTTCAACTTTTTCTAACATGACAACTGTTGAAAAATAAGTATCACGTACAAAAGGTAAATAAAACACTCCAAATTGTTTTCATTTGGAGTATCTATTCATCTTATAATGCCTTAACATGGATTTTTAGCTTAATGAAATCGTCCTTCGATTTGTCATTAACAGACTATCTTTTTTAGTGTTTTTTAATTATAAAGATACTTTCATTGTATTAAAAAATAAGAATTTCCAAGTTACAAAATGACAGAGAAAAAAAATCAGTCATATGATTCCACCCTCACATAACAACTATCGGGATGAAGAATCATTTTTCTCTTTATCATTTATTAGTTCTCTAACCTACATTTATTATTATTATTATTATTATACTTTAAGTTCTAAGGTACATGTGCATAACGTGCAGGTTTGTTACATATGTATACTTGTGCCATGTTGCTGTGCTGCACCCATCAACTCGTCAGCACCCATCAACTGGTCATTTACATCAGGTATAACTCCCAATGCAATCCCTCCCCCCTCCCCCCTCCCCATGGTAGGCCCCGGTGTGTGATGTTCCCTTTCCTGAGTCCAAGTGATCTCATTGTTCAGTTCCCACCTATGAGTGAGAACATGCGGTGTCTGGTTTTCTGTTCTTGCGATAGTTTGCTAAGAATGATGGTTTCTAGCTGCATCCATGTCCCTACAAAGGACACAAACTCATCCTTTTTTATGGCTGCATAGTATTCCACAGTGTATATGTGCCACATTTTCTTAATCCAGTCTGTCACTGATGGACATTTGGGTTGATTCCAAGTCTTTGCTATTGTGAATAGTGCCGCAATAAACATATGTGTGCATGTGTCTTTATAGCAGCATGATTTATAATCTTTTGGGTATATCCCCAGTAATGGGATGGCTGGGTCATATGGTACATCTAGTTCTAGATCCTTGAGGAATCGCCATACTGTTTTCCATAATGGTTGAACTAGTTTACAATCCCACCAACAGTGTAAAAGTGTTCCTATTTCTCCACATCCTCTCCAGCACCTGTTGTTTCCTGACTTTTTAATGATCGCCATTCTAACTGGTGTGAGATGGTATCTCATTGTGGTTTTGATTTGCTTTGCAGATGACATGATTGTATATTTAGAAAACCCCATTGTCTCAGCCCAAAATCTCCTTAAGCTGATAAGCAACTTCAGCAAAGTCTCAGGATACAAATTTAATGTGCAAAAATCACAAGCATTCTTATACACCAGTAACAGACAAACAGAGAGCCAAATCATGAATGAACTTCCATTCACAATTGCTTCAAAGAGAATAAAATACCTAGGAATCCAACTTACAAGGGATGTAAAGGACCTCTTCAAGGAGAACTACAAACCACTGCTCAGTGAAATAAAAGAGGACACAAACAAATGGAAGAACATACCATGCTCATGGATAGGAAGAATCAATATCGTGAAAATGGCCATACTGCCCAAGGTTATTTATAGATTCAATGCCATCCCCATCAAGCTACCAATGAGTTTCTTCACAGAATTGGAAAAAACTGCTTTAAAGTTCATATGGAACCAAAAAAGAGCCCGCATCTCCAAGACAATCCTAAGTCAAAAGAACAAAGCTGGAGGCATCACGCTACCTGACTTCAAACTATACTACAAGGCTACAGTAACCAAAACAGCATGGTACTGGTACCAAAACAGAGATATAGACCAATGGAACAGAACAGAAGCCTCAGAAATAATACCACACATCTACAGCCATCTGATCTTTGACAAACCTGAGAGAAACAAGAAATGGGGGAAGGATTCCCTATTTAATAAATGGTGCTGGGAAAATTGGCTAGCCGTAAGTAGAAAGCTGAAACTGGATCCTTTCCTTACTCCTTATACGAAAATTAATTCAAGATGGATTAGAGACTTAAATGTTAGACCTAATATCATAAAAACCCTAGAGGAAAACCTAGGTAGTACCATTCAGGACATAGGCATGGGCAAAGACTTCATGTCTAAAACACCAAAAGCAACGGCAGCAAAAGCCAAAATTGACAAATGGGATCTCATTAAACTAAAGAGCTTCTGCACAGCAAAAGAAACTACCATCAGAGTGAACAGGCAACCTACAGAATGGGAGAAAATGTTTGCAATCTACTCATCTGACAAAGGGCTAATATCCAGAACCTACAAAGAACTCAAACAAATTTACAAGAAAAAAACAAACAACCCCATCAAAAAGTTGGCAAAGGATATGAACAGACATTTCTCAAACGAAGACATTCATACAGCCAACAGACAAATGAAAAAATGCTCATCATCACTGGCCATCAGAGAAATGCAAATCTAACCTACATTTTTAAGGAATTCATTTAATATCAAGGTAAAATAAAGTGAAAATATAACTAATAAGATAGTATTTGAGGTGACAGGGTTTCCTCCTCAGCAATGAAAATCTTACATAATCATTTAAAGACTGGTGAGTGCTGAAAATCAGACAAAATCACAATGTTAAAATCATCAAGAGGAAACACGTGTATTTTAAAGGAATGCCAATTAGACTGACAACTTACTTTTCAACAGAAAATATGGAAGCCTGAGAACAATCATGCTATCTTCAATGTGATTAACTGGAATGCTGTTTGGGAGGGCATGCCATCCTCAGTTTAACTAGATTATTGCTAAATTATACTCTAAATTGGTTGTACCAACTTAAATTTCTACAGAAATGAGAGTTTGTGACCTTTCACACTCTTATTTTTTACTTTTTCCAGTCTGCTGGGAGTACGTTATCTCACTTAGCATGATATCGTTTGGCTGTGTCCCCACCCAAATCTCATCTTGAATTCCTACATGTTGTGGGAGGGACCTGGTGGGAAGTAATTGAATCATGGGGGCAGATCTTTCCCATGCTGTTCTCATGACAGTAAATGTCTCATGAGATCTGATGGTTTTATAAAGGGGACTTTCTTTGCCTTCTGCCATTCATGCAAGATGTGACTTGCTCCTCCTCACCTTCTGCCATGATTGTGAGGCCTCCCCAGCCATGTGGAACTGTAAGTCCATTAAATGTTTTTTCCTGTATAAATGACACAGTCTCATATATGTCTTTATCAGCAGCATGAAAACGGACTAATACAAAGTAATTTTTCCAATAATAAATGAGAGTTAGCATCTACTCATAGGTGTATTTGACATTCAGATGTTCTGTGAATTGTCTATTATTTTTTAAACTTTAAAAATGTTTTCCTATTAGGTTATTTTTATTTTGTTCTATTGATAAATATTTTTCTTAAATTATGACATAAATCCTTTATTGTTTTAGTATTGCAAATATATTATCTGAGCCTATGTCTTTTGTTTATAAAGCCTTTGCATTGTACAGGTTTTTAATTAAAATGATCAAATATATCAATCTTTTTCTTTGTAATTTTTGCTTTGTGTTGTTGCTTAAGGAACACCTCTTTTTCCCTAGTAGCCCCAAAATATTTTTATGTTTTTTAATGCTTTGCTTTTCATGTTTAGACAATCAATTAATTTACCATTTTTATGTTTATGTACAGTGTGAGATAGGGATCTAACTCTTATGTTTAATAAAATTTTAAATGCTACTTCTGTCATACATTTCATATATTATACTCTTACACAGTAAAAATACCACCTCTCAATACATTCAAATACATTAGATTTTTTTTTCTTGGTAACAAAATTCCTGGAGCACTATTTTCTTCTCTAATCTGTACTGGTTTCTCTCTACACCTGTTATACAGCTGTTGTTACTGAATCTTCTCCACCATCCTTCTGGCACCACTTTGCATCTTCCTCCCACATTTGATTCTTTGTTTTCTGGATGCTATGCTTTGTAGGTAATACTAATGCTCCAATATTTTCCTAATTCTCTTACTTCTCTTAAAAATATTGGTGATTATAATCCCCTGTCCCATCAAAGTTAGGCATGACCATGTGACTTCCTTTGGATGATGAAGTGAAATGAAAATGACACATATCACTCCTACACAGAGACATGTAAGAGTCAGTTTAAGATTTTCCGTGCATTTTTGACTGACATGGTGAATCCTAAAGCTTCTTGTTGTTAAGGTAGAATGATAGAATATTAGAGACTGAAACAGCTTAGATTCCTGAGTGACTACAATGATCAGAACCCTTGACTGACTTGTGTCACATATGTAGCAAAGACAAAAATCAACCTTTGTGTTTCTAGCCACTAATATTTTGGAATTGCTTATTATTGCAGCATAACATGGCGAATCACGCCTAAAACACTCTCCTTCTGATTTCCAATCACAATTAAAGATTCTCCTTCTTGGTTTCTTTCTTCACTTGGTAGAGTATATTTTTAAAATAGATTTCTAGGAAAAAAGGTTTAGGGGAGTACTTAAGGCTTTCTCTGAAAATTATTTTCTCTGCACACTCAATTTATAGTTTATCAGAGTGTAAAATTTATATATTGCTGAATAACAAATAATTTCAAAATTTATCAGCTTAAAAACAAAAATGTTTATTATTTGACAGTTTCTGAAGGTCAAGAATCTGAGAGTGGCTTAGCAGGGTGGGACTGGCACAGGTTATTTTACAAAGTTGTAGTTAAGCTGTTGTCCATGTTTGCAGTCTCTCAAGATTTGACTGGTGTTGAATCATGCACTTCTAAGCTCATGCTTATGGCTCTTTGCTGGAGGCCTTAGTTTCTCAGCATATGTGTATATACATAGGGCTGCTCATGACATGTCTTCCCACAGAAGAAGCATGCATGAGAGAGAGAGAGAGAGAGAGAGAGAGAGAGAAAGAGAGACAGAGAGAGAGAGAGAGAAAGAGAGACAGAGAGAGAGAGAGATGGAGGGAGAACAGAAGACATAAACCACAGTCTTTCTACAACCTACACTTGGAATTGACATATCATCACAAGAGACTCACTGAATCTAGTCCACACTCAATCAGAGGGACATTTAGCTGTAACTCTTGAATAGAAGAGATCAAAGAATTTGTGAACATAATTTCATATAGGGTATGAAATCAAAGCCAAAGTTAATTATTCCTAGAAGTTTAAAGGAAGTGTTCCTTTCTGCTATTTTCCATGGCTATTGTTGAAAAGTCCAAAGTCATTCTGATTTCTGATCTGTGAACTTCTCTTTATCCTTGTTTTTGTCAAAATTTATGATGATGAGCCTTGGTGTAGATTTTTAGCTTATTTGCTGTGCTGGGCATTTAGTAAGCTCTTTAAACCTGGACACTCATTTTCTTCAGTTCTAAGAAAATTTACGTTGTCATTTCTTTGATAATTTTCTCTCCACAGTTGCCTCTCTTCTATTTTTAACATCTATTATTTGAATGTTGGATTACATATAACAAGGTTTCTAAACATAAACACTATGGACACTTTGAGTAATTATTTGTTGTGGATGGCTCTTGTGCATTCCTCTTGTGTCACTCTTCACAGGATGCCAGTAGTACATCCTTTCCTGATTTGTGACAATGAAAAAGGTCTCTGTACGTTGTCAAATGTCCTCTGTAGGACAAAATCACCCCTAGTTGTGAAACACTTACCTAGAATGATCTAAGATTCTTATACTCTCTTTCCCATTTTCCATGTTTTTGCCTATTTATACTGTTTTATGAGAGATTTCTTCAAATTTATCTTCTTCTTTTGAATTTTATTTCTGCTATTCATTTTTTTTTTCATTATACTTTAAGTTCTAGGGTCCATGTGCACAATGTGCAGGTTTGTTACATATGTACACATGTGCCATGTTGGTGTGCTGTACCCATTAACTCATCATTTACATTAGGTATATCTCCTAATGCTATCCCTGCCCCCCCTCCCCACAATAGGACCGGGTGTGTGATGATCTCCTTCCTTTGTCCAAGTGATCTCATTGTTCAATTCCCACCTATGAGTGAGAACATGTGGTGTTTGGTTTTCTGTTCTTGCGATAGTTTGCTGAGAATGATGGTTTCCAGCTGCATCCATGTCCCTACAAAGGACAAGAACTCATCCTTTTTTATGGCTGCATAGTATTCCACAGTGTATATGTGCCACATTTTCTTAATCCAGTCTGTCACTGATGGACATTTGGGTTGATTCCAAGTCTTTGCTATTGTGAATAGTGCCACAATAAACATACGTGTGCATGTGTCTTTATAGCAGCATGACTTATAATCCTTTGGGTATATCCCCAGTAATGGGATAGCTGGGTCAAATGGTATTTCTAGTTCTAGATCCTTGAGGAATCGCCATACTGTTTTCCACAATGGTTGAACTAGTTTACAGTCCCACCAATGGTGTAAAAGTGTTCCTATTTCTCCACATCCTCCCCAGCACCTGTTGTTTCCTGATTTTTTAATGATCGCCATTCTAACTGGTGTGAGATGGTTTCTCATTGTGGTTTTGATTTGCATTTCTCTGATGGCGAGAGACGATGAGCATTTTTTTATGTGTCTGTTGGCTGTAGGAATGTCTTCTTTTGAGAAGTGTCTGTTTATATCCTTTGCCCACTTTTTGATAGGGTTGTTTTTTTCTTGTAAATTTGATTGAGTTCTTTATAGGTTCTGGATATTAGCCCTTTGTCAGATGAGTAGATTGCAAACATTTTCTCCCATTCTGTAGGTTCCCTGTTCACTCTGATGGTAGTTTCTTTAGCTGTTTCTGCTATTCATTTTTAATAGACTTGATTTTTTAGAGCAGTTTTACATTTACAGCAAACTCGAGGGGAAAGTTCTGAGATTTCTCATATACTCCCTGGCCCCCTTCCTCATACACACAGCCTCCCTCACTATCAACATCCCACACCAGAGTGGCACATTTGTTATAATTGACTTACCTACATTGATACATCATTAACACCCAAAGTCCATAGTTTACATTAGAGTTTGCTTGTGATGTTGTATCTTCTATGGGTTTGGACAAATATATAATGAAAGGTATCCACCATGATAGTATCACACAGAGTAGTTTCATTGCTCTAAAACTGCTACACATACAATGTATGTTATTCCAGTGGTAGATATACTAAAAGTTCTGGCTTCACCACTATAAAATATATTCCTATAACAAAATTACACTGGTAACCCATACATTTATACAAATACAAATTTAAAAAATTAATCTGCTATACCATTAATTTAAATAACCCTTCTCTTTCTCAGAAATATCACCTTCTATAGTCTCTTGTTCTTTCTTACGAATACAGTGACTAGTCTCACTCTGAGATAGTAATTTTATAGCTATCTTTAAAAAGTTTTCTTAATGTCTATGCCTTGCCTCTCTTCCTGCAGAGATTTTTGTTTCATTTATGTGGCTATTGTTTTTTCCCAATATTTCTGCTTTTTTGATTTTATGTTGGTTTCTGTCTTCCATCTTTGAGACATGTTCAAATACCTGGAAATCCTTGATTGTCTCTTAAAATTGAGGCATTAAGTGCTTTTGTAAATTCCTTGTGCATATGTAGGGCCTATACTTGGTGGGCTTCAATATATGGTCATTAGGCACAGATCTGTCAATTTCACTGGTGGATCATTACATATAATTGTAGGTTACTATGATCTGAGTGTTTGTGTTCTTGCAAAATTTGTATGTTGAAATCCTTACCCTCAAGGTGATGATATTAGGAAGTGGGGCCTTTGGAAGGTAATTAGGTCATAAGGCCAAAGCCATCCTGAATGAGAATAGTACCCTTGTAAAAGAGGCCCAAGACAGTTCCCTTGGACCTTCTGCCTTGTGAGGTTAGAGTGAGAAGACAGGAAATGAGCCTTCACCAGACACCAAACCAGCCAGTGCCTTGATCTTGAACTTCCCAGCCTCCAGAACTGTGAGAAATAAAGGCCTGTTGTTTATAAGGGGTCTAATCTATGGTATTTTTTTACAGCAATAATTTCTGACTAAAAATAGTTTTCATATTCCAGTTAGGCTCTCAGGAGAATAAATTTATAATCTACTGTTCAGAGGATAGAAACTTAAGAGCCAAGAAGGTGAAGAGGGACTGTTGGTCTCACCATTAAATATGTTGACTTTAACCTAATGCTGTATTTTCAGTATGGTGGCGCTCTCTTCCATCAACTAATCCTGTGGTCCACATGCCAAAAGTTGTTTCAGCCTCACCAGAAAGCAAACTGCTCACTCATGTCTGCTGGGATGAAAGAGGAGTAGTGTCTACCTAACTACCCTGAGCTGGGGACATGAAATGTAATTGCCCCTTTTAAGGGATTCAAAACAACCCCTTTATTTCCAGCCCCACTTGAGAATATACGGCCTTCTAAGAAACCTAGCGTCTTCAGTCCACAAGTCTTTTCTGGATCCTGAAAAATAAATTGGCTTACTTGTCCTAATTTTCATCTTATAGACTTGATATGTCTTTGCAGATGTCTCTTCTTCCATTTTATTCGTCATTTTATGACTGTACTTTATGTATTTTATTCCCTTAGTGTAATCTTTGAACAATTTGAGAGAGAGAGAAGTTAAATGTATGTTTTCAATTGTCATTTCTATTGGAGGTCCATGTTCACGTTTGCCTCCTGTTCTCCCTCCTCATGTATCCTCATCTAGCATTTTGTAGTTGCATATGCATTGCCTCCCGTGGTCTCCAGCCACCCCTTTAAGGTTTGAAGTTCTTGCACTGCAGTGTTACTGGGATAATTTCAATCCATTCATCAAGCAAGAGAACAGATGCAACACAGTTCCTAGCTGCAAGGCTGTGTCTTTATTCTTACACCTACATAGGCCCATAAGTTTATGCAAGCTGTAGCCTCAGGCTATAGCCTGAAGCATCACTTTTTCACCAGGTTTTCTTTCATGAATGCAAGCACCAGAGCCCAGCCTCTGGTTTTGAACACTGAGCTTGTCTCCAGTTCCATACATGGCTTCAAGCAATTTTAATCCCTATTATCCCACAGCATCCAAATTCCTGGCTTCCACTATTGCTTTGTGGTTCAACGCCAAGCCTGGCAGGGACTTCTGCCCCATTCTCTGCTTCACATTTCTGTAAATATATTTCTGTAAATATGTATCATGATTTGATATGTATTTGAATATCTTGTCATCAATATATGTTTCTGTAAATACAGTTCTGTAAATATATCTTTTTATTTTGTAGTTTTTCATTGCTGTATTTTGGGAGCAGATGAGGATGACACTTGGATCAGAAATCTCTAATCAGTTTGCATTGGTTTTTATAATAGGTACCAGCATAACATATACTTTTCCACAAGGCATATACCCATTAGAGGGACCAGTATTTTATAGCCTTAAGTGGAAGCTCTGCTGTGAGACATATGTGTCTCAACGCAGCCTGTTCTATACAGTTTACAAGACCAGGTAGATCATCATGCCTCCCAGAGAGACCCAAGATAAGATGATGAGGGTTATTTTTCTAGCACATAAAAAGGACTTCCTTTTCTGACATGGAGACCTGAATCCTAACTAAACTTCCTTGGTAACTGTAATAAGAACTGGCTACATATTGTTCCAATTCCACCTTCAGTTCTTCAGGGAACAGTGTCTGGTGTGTGGCCTATGTAACATTACACAGCACTCTGGAGATTCCACAGTTATGCAGGCCTAGTAACAAAAATAGAAGTTCAACTAACTAATCAACTAACCAGGATCACTCTGGGACACCTGTCCTGTTACAGAAGACAAAGTAATGATCAGTCTCATTACTCCCTTTCTTTAAACCTCAATGTCCTTGGTACTAATAACACTCATGTTGGAAATAAAGCCAATAGAATCATTCTGCATATGCTTTATTACCTGAAATATCACCTTTAACATTACCCTCTTATGACTTTTTAACAGTTAACTTCAATGTCTAGCACGTTGCTATATGTCTTTTTTTTTCAGTAATGGAAACACTAGAAGGGAAAGGGCATTATTACTTACATGAAAGATTTATGTACAAAGAGTATGTAACTTATTTTGTTTGTTACTACTTTTGCTACTTTTCCAAATAAGAAAAGGTAAAACATGCACCCTATAACATTAGATGGAACATTTTGGTTAAAAATGCTTCTGCGTGTTCTAAAATGTTATAATACTTCATTTCTTGGGGGTTGGATTATCTTATCCTCAATAATATTATTTAGTTAGAATGCATTGGCATAGGTATATAATCATTTTATGGGTCCGCGAAATGTGGACAAAATTGGGAGGTCACAATTTTTGTAGCAATATTTTTGTTATTGTTAGCTTTTTTGTGGTATTAAACAGGCAAAAACAGCTATTCCTAAAAACAAGTAGGCTATTAAAATTGACATTAGAATAGGCATCACAAGACCTCAGTGATAATTTCAGCTTTGCTGCCAATTAACAGTGGAACTCTGGGTAAATATTTTCCATCTTACCTTTAAGCTCCATTTTCTCCATTTCTAAATTTATGAAGTAGATATAGATCAATGTTCTATTTTACGATATTATACTGCTATATATTTATTTCATTTTTAATTAAAATTTATTAACGATTATCTGTAAGACACGATTTGGTCTCTAAAGCTATCTTCTAGTGGGAAACAAACAGTTTTGAAACTATGGCTAGAAAACAAGAATGATTATAAATTATTAAATTAAGCTAAGTAAAGTCTTTTAATGAAAGTTTTGCATTTAATAAAAGGTAGTAAGGGATATGTACATTATGAAAGCTAGTTAAGGTGGGGTGCAGTGACTTATGCCTGTGATCCTAGTACTTTGAAAGGCTCAAGTGGGAGGGCCACTTGAGGCAAGGAGTCTGGGACAAGCCTGGGCAACATGGCAAAACCCCGTCTCTACCAAAAATACAAAATATTAGCTGAGTGTGGTGGTGCGTGTCTGTAGTCACAGCTACATGGGAGTCTGAGGTGGGGAAATCGCTTGAAACTGGGAGGTGGAGGTTCAGTGAGCCAAAGATTGCACCACTGCACTCCAGCCTGGGTGACAGAGCCAGACACTGAGAAAGAGAAGAGCAGAGCAGAGCAGAGCAGAGCAGAGCAGAGCAGAGCAAAAAGCAAAAAGCAAAGAGCAAAGAAGAGAGGAGAGGAGAGGAGAGGAGAGGAGAGGAGAGGAGAGGAGAGGAGAGGAGAGGAGAGGAGAGGGAGAGGAAAGGAGAGGAGAGGAGAGGGGAGGGGAGGGGAGGGGAGGGGAGGGGAGGGGAGGGGAGGGAGAAAACAAACAAGCAAGTAAGCAAAGCAAAGAAAGCAAGGAAAGCAAAGGAAAATGAAAAGGAAAAGCAAAAGGAAAAGGAAGGAAAGGAAAGGAAGAAGGAAGAAAAGAAAAGAAAAGAAAGGAAAGCAAAGCAAAAGAAAAGCAAAGCAAAAGAAAAGCAAAGCAAAAGAAAAGAAAAAGAAAAAGCAAGCAAGCAAGCAGGCAGACAGGCAGACGAGCAAGCTAGTTAAGTAAGATTTTAGTTAAGAAAATAAACAGGAATTAATAGGAGATGAAATTATATGATCCTGGGACTAGGGTAAAGAAAAGAGTAAAAAAGCCATACAATCTTTCTGTAGCATAATAATAGAAATAACTTCAAAAGTGCTGGGTTGATGATAGCCTGACAAGGATTAGCTTGGCTACATACCAATTAAAGACAGCTGGTCTAGAAGCTGGTTTCACATGATGCTACAGTAAACTGGTAAAGCAAGTATTAAAACCTAAGGAACAAACTCTCATGTGATATTTACTGGCTCAACATGTTATGGATAAAAGACAATTATATGATGTTAATTAAGATAGTGCTATGCTGGTAAATGTCTAACAACCAGCTTCCCTGAGAGGAAGGACATATTTGAATATTCCCAATATGTTTAATTTCAAGCTATCAATATAATATCACCAAACATGAAGTTGGTACTGCACCATTATATAGTCATTCCATTATACAGGTATCAAAATCATAGATAATAGTGAAATATAATAAAATAATTAGGTAGTGATGAGTTTTGTGCATCTAGTACATTTGTGAATATATTTCATTTAATGTAAGTTAACATAATTTAATTTTTGATAATAGCTGTGTTTCACAGATCTCAAAATTCTTGAAAATTTGACAAGTATTTCCAGCACATCGAGTCAAGTTAAACATTAGTTTATCATAATATACATTAAAAGAAGTTCTTATCAGTACCTATCCCATCAATCATTAATTTTTCTTATTCTTCTAAGGTATTAATTTATATACAATTTTATTTTATCTTTGAAAATAAGGAGTCCTGTATTTGTATGAAAATCCTAACAAGAGGAATGAACTTTTGTTAACTCTACAAATGAAACCTGAAATCATGGCTCACAACTACCACCACCTAATGTCAGGCATTGGAATTGCATATGTAGAGCCCAGCACTGGTTTTCCATGTAGTCAAATGCGAAGCTAAATGCACACACATCCACACACACTACAGATATGGCCAGGACCCACCCCAGACCAACCAAACCAGGGTATCCAATTTATTTTGAAAGCCACGTAGGTAATTTAAATTCAGTTGTTGAACCAAGTTTGAAAACGATCGGCAAAGAGTTATTACTGTAATTCTGATTTTAAAATTTCACATCATGAAAATCTTCAAAGACATATATAAGTAAATAGAATAACATATTATGGACCCCCAGGCACCTGTCACCACATTGAGCAATTATCAACATTTGCCAGTCTTGTTTAATCTTCCTCCATTGCTCTTTATGTTAAAAATAATTTCTTTGGAAGTTTGTCAAAACAAAACTCACAAATCACATTACTTCACCTGAAAATTCTTCGGCATATATCTAGAATTTCTCTTTAAATAGCACAATCTATTATAGTAGCAATAAATACCAAAAATCATTAAATATTTCTTTTAGTAAATATTGAGCCAGATATGATGGTAGTTGCTGCAGATGTGAAAAACCTTAGTGACAATTAAAAAAAAAAATTTAGCTTACATAAAGCCAGTTCAATTCAGAGATATGTTTGGTCAAACTTAGTCCTTGACATATGAATAGTGTTTCTTTCCTAAACTTTCTATTATCTGGTTAATTTCTCCTAAACTTTCCATCATCTGGATAATTCGTCCTCATTTTTTAGAACTCAATTCAAGGATCATCTCACCCAGTTCCTTCCAGACCGAGACCCTCAAACTATGTTAGACAGTCCTACTTTTGTATATGCATAGTTCCCAATGCAGACATGAACTGAGGACTTGTCGATGTGCATTAGAATTGTGAGTTCACAATTCCTTTCTGTATATATAAATACAGAAACCAGGGTTTATATTTTATTCAGTTTTATATTTCTAGCCCTCAGAATCATAGTAGGGGTCACACTAATCTTTGTTGAATGAATAATGAGTCTATGAATGACCATTTTGACTGAGTTTAAGTGTAGATGTCAAGGACAAATGAAGAAATTAGCCAAGTCTGCAAATATGAAGATGTATATTTAAACGAGAAGATTTTATAATCTTACACTTTCATAATTATGACCACATTGATTTGAGGATTTTATGAAGAGAAAGAGGTTATACTAATTATTTTAGCTGTTTCTTTTCATAAGTGATTGCGGTTAGCCAAAACTAAACAAAAGATGCTATGAAGAAACATTAAAGAAGGATATTATAAGTATAAAACAGCCCCCAAACCTGCCAGTCCTTTATGGTTTCACTGTAAATGCTCATACTCAGCTAATATTTATATATTAATTTTAATAATCAATATTTAATGAAAATGCTGTTCTTAAATTATCTTGTATTTGTGGTAGAGATTTACAAAAAAAGGCAATGTTAACATTAGTTAAAACATTTATACAACTGTTGTTAAATAAAACTTCTGAAGTCATATAGTGATTTATTTAGTTGAATAAACCATATTATCATAATCTTTTTTGAACTGTTTACATATCTTTTAGTCTCTGAACTAAGAAATTAAAATTGTATTTGACAACAATTACTCACTCAAATTATAATTAAAATATATGTTGTTACACATCTCAACAAGCAAGCACCCAGAAACCCACTTTATATTCTGTTTCTATTAGGATACTAATTATGACACTATTCTCCTCCCCTCAAAAAAAAGAAACAGAAAGTAATTAACTCATTGCAAATACAATACTATTAATTTTAACTCCTTGGTTCGCCATGAAATTTGAGTTAGCAACCACTTAATTATTAATTGAATTGCTCAGTGCACTCCACTACGCCAAGTTAATTATCAAGAATAACTTGGTGTGACTTTTATTATGAATGGATAATTATAACTTTGCTATTCTAGAATTGTCGTGATTTTAAACATGAAAATAATAATGAAGGTAAAGATATACGCATTACTCTTAAATATGCTGATATGCTAATCATTATGAAATAATAGGATGTTCATTTTTATAATAGTATGATTCTTACATAGGGACTAAGATAGGATAGAAAAGTACTTAGAAAGTACTAAGCTTAACAAATAAGTTTAAAAAGGATGAATCTTTTATCTATAATGATATATATTTGTGAAGTAAAAGGCCAATTCTTAGACATTAATTTTATTTCAGCCTAGGAGAACTTTCATTCATTCCCATGCTCTTCTACCACAAGAATTACAAATATCTAAGTACGTGTACATATAAACATTTACTGAACCTATTTTGGTTATGCATTGAATAGTCTTTACATTTGAACACAATAGTAAAGCATATGTTTTGTTGTCATCAATTTTATTTCAGTTACTAAGTCAGAATTGCCCAATTGAATCAAGTTTTGTAAACATACAGCTTTATAGTTCCTTAAATCTAAATCTACTCTAATTTTTAAAGCATAAAGAAATACAAAGTTTATCAAATACCCTAATAAAATGTTCCTTTGAATCTATAGTCTCCTATTTATTTGGTGATCAAGAGCTGCTGTTCATAATTTCAAAGAATCTTGAAATAACAAAGTGGAAAGGTGCTTGAGGAAGAGACCAGGATACACCACCAAGTATCTCAGAGTGCTAATGGCAAGGGTCAAAATCATAGCCATATGATGCCTATTTTACTAATGAGAAAACTGAGGCTCAGCTAAAACTTGCCAAAAATTCACACAGTCAGAGATTGATGGAGCCACAATTCAA
Source organism: Macaca nemestrina (assembly GCF_043159975.1). NCBI lineage: Eukaryota > Metazoa > Chordata > Mammalia > Primates > Cercopithecidae > Macaca > Macaca nemestrina. Next base: position 128,245,193 of record NC_092145.1, on the reverse strand, counting down.
ACTCAGGTCAATCTAATTCCGGAGCCAAGCTCTTGACTGTGTCTGAGACTCACTTATTCCTGAAAAAGCTACAAATCTGGCTTTCTCCTGTCAATATTCGACACAAAATGAAGGCAACCTTTATACAAGTTGCTTTTCTTTCTTTCTATTCTTGTCCTTGGCCCAAGGATCAAACACTCAACGAGACCTAAATATTTTGGAATGGGAGCCAGGATAACCTGTCCTCAGAGATGCTTCCTTGGCTGCATCACTTAGCATCACTTAGTACTCCCTTTTTGCAGGAAAACTTGTAACCCTAGAGCCACGCCAAACTTCCTTCATTTTCTGATTAAAACTATTTTGTATATAATGTCCCACTTTTTTGCATCACAAGTGCCTTGAACCATTAAGTACACAAGTATTTTCCCGGGAAGATGAATTAAACTCTTCATCTTGTTCTTAGAAAGTATGCGTTCATTTTTTTGATAATAGAAATAATGATACTTTATAGTTCTATAGAATCTTGTAAATGGAGGATTTATAGGCGCTTCACGTGTATATTACTGATTGTGGAGTGTTTTTATTGCATATATCTCAGTGGGTGTGTTGGAAATGGGTTTTTCAACATTTAAATATATGCCATTTAAAAAACCCCACTTCCTCTTCTGCTTACAATCTATTCTCTCTCTTCAAAGTGATAATATTCGTTTAACGTCGACTTCGGAAACACATAATAAAAATGGTAAATGTGAATTTTCCTCACTCTCTTTTTAGCTAATATTGTTGCAAATGTCTTCCCTCTGTAAGCAATATTTTCTCTCTTTTCTATTAAGTTTTATTTGCCTAGTTTAGCAGGTTTTATTTTTCTCCTACTTATCGTATTCCTATCCATGTGGGTCAAAAGGAAATTAATGAGCTCTTGTTTCCTCTGATACAAAACATTTCTCTTGGTACATAGTTCTACCTCCCCAATGTTTTCACTCTGGACATGATGGAAAGAGTGAAAAGCAATAGGAGATAGGAGAAGGCATTGCATTCACAATCAACATATGGTCAGCCACTTCCAATGAGTTTTCAGCACTGACGAACACTATCACTGCTGCCTTAAACTTATGCTGGTGTCCATTACTGTCCACTGACTACTTTGTCAAACTACACTTTCTGGCTTTCTTCATACCTCAATGCTTTTTGTGCTCCTTTTCAGGGTTATTCCTTACCCAGTCATTAAACGCATTAAAAGTTCCTCATAAAAAAGGAAGAGTTTATGTCCTTTGCAGGGACATGGATGAAGCTGGAAACCATCATTCTCAGCAAACTAACACAAGAACAGAAAACCAAATACCACATGTTCTCACTTGTAAGTGGGAGTTGAACAATGAAAACACACGGACACAGGGAGGGGAACATCACACACCAGAGCCTGTCGCAAGGTGGGAGTTAGGGGAGGGAGAGCATTAGGAGAAATACCTAATGTAGATGATGGGTTGATGGGTGCAGCAAACCACCATGGCACATGTATACCTATGTAACACACCTGCACATTCTGCACATGTGTCCCAGAACTTAAAGTATAATAATAATAATAAAAAGTTCCTCAAAGATTTGTTCCGATCAATCTTCCCTTCTATCTACAGTCTTTCTTCAGGTTATTGTACCCATTCACATAACTTTAAATAGTATTTACATGCCTAGGCATCCCACATATGTATCTTGATCACAGATATTTCATCCATGTTTCAAGTAGATGTTTCAGATGTATCTCAAATTTAATAGAAATCTGGAAATGTCTCCACCTCCAAATCTGCCCCTTCTTTTCTGTTCTCCAGCTCAGTATTATCTAATATTCTCAGGGATCATCCCTGACACTTCACTTTCTTTCACCTCCACTTTCAAATCTGTCCAAAGTTACTAGTAATAGCTCCATTAACATAAGTATCAAAGACATGTTCATTTCCACTTCCATTGACATCTCAAGGCTTGGTCTATGCTTTGGTATTCTAAGTGGCCATTCTGTTTTCATGGAGGTTCCCTGAAGTGCATTGTTTTCAGCAAAAAGAATGATTATGTCACTACCTTGCTTAAAACCTTTAATAGGCTGGGTGAGGTGGTTCATGTCTGTAATCCCACCATTTTAAGAGGATGAGGCGGGAGGATTGCCTGGGCTCAGTAGTCCAAGATCAGCCTCAGAAACATAACGACACCCTGTCTCTTCAAAATAATTGTTTAAAGTTAGCCAGGAATAGTGGCACATGACTGTAGTAGTCCCAGCTACTTAGGAAGCTGAGGCAGGAGGGTGACATGAGAGGATTGCTTGAGCCCAGGGGTTCAAGGCTGCAGTGAGCTGTGGTCATGTCACTGCACTCCAGCCTGGGCAACAGAGCGAGATTGTGTCTCGAAATAAATAAGTAAAACAAAATTTAAGAATTAAAAAGCAAACTTTTAATGGTTTTCCATTGCACTTAGATAAAATCTATACTTATTCTTGTGGCCTACAATGACTTGTACAACCTAAACCTTGCCATGCTCTCCCTCTCTCACCATACCCCATGCACATGGGCTTTCTTTCAGATTTTCAAACATTCCAAGATCTCTTCCAACATCTCAAGACTTTGTTCATGTGATTCCCTACACTCTTTACTGAGTTGCATGTCTCTGCTTCAATACTTTTCCTCACAGATGATTCCTCTCAGTCTCTAGACTGCAGCATTTCTTGTTGTTAAAATATCTCAAAGCTCCGTGTACTTTTCATTCATAGCACTTACTACGGCTTGTAAATATGATTATTGCCTTAAAATACATTTTCCCCTACTAAACTTTAAGCTCCAAAAAGGCAGAAACAATGTGTGCTTTGTTAATTTCTGTAGAGTTTTTGAGACAGAATCAGAATTACTATATGTTGAATAAATGAGTACAGGAGTAAAAATGAAGATTATGATGCCTTTGCTCACTGGTATATAGTGCCTGATATATAAAAATATATATTATATAAATATGTAAACACATATTATATAAATATATAAAATATATAATATACATATAAATGCATATTATATATTATATAAATATATACAAATATATTATATAAATATATACAAATATATAAATATATATATGTGTGTGTGTATACATAGATATATATTCAATGGTAAATGGTTTATTAAACTTTCCCAATCGGTTAAGTATTGGTATGGAGTCACAGAAGTGAGGGAAAACAGTTTTGTCTACCATCTTTGAGATATCACGGTGAGATTTAAGGATACAGAGATTAAATATATTGTCCAAGTCTTTAAGAACCTCACAAAGAGTTTATGTGTGACTCTAAAAAATAGATGGATGAAGATAAGAAGATAAGTATTCACTGACTCTGACCTTTATTTAAATGAAAAACATTGAGGAGGCCAAGGGTTTGGGGAGCTTATGACTTTGTTTTTAACCCTATCGACACTAAGAGAATAGAAATTGCTTACTAACTGGTCACTTAGCTGACTGAAGCAGCTTCTCTCTTTGTTGGAAGTTTAAATCAAGTTCCACAATTACTCAGTGCCAAAAAATATGGTGTGATAGTCAAATATCTGGAGGATGAAAAGATATATAGGGTATATGGCAGAACCATGTAAAGTGCAGAATATGAGCTGAAGATAGTCCTAAAGCTCTTGGGAGATGTATATTTGGTGACAAACACATTCACTTCATACTGTCAGCCCTTTGTTATATCATTCTTACTCATTTGGGTCTGATCCTTGCCTTAATTATACTGAGGGAATTATGTATCTCTTTATCAATCTAAAATTGATTTTATCCTTTTTTTTTTTTTTTTTTTTTTTTTTTTTTGAGATGGAGTCTCACTCTGTCACCCAGGCTAGAGCGCAGTGGCGTGATCTTAGCTAACTGCAACCTCCGCCTCCTGGTTTCAAGATATTCTTCTGCCTCAGCCTCCCAAGGAGCTGGGACTACAGGCGTGCACCACCAAGCCTGGCTAATTTTTGTATTTTTAGTAGAGACAGGGTTTCACCATATCGGCTAGGCTGGTCTCAAACTCCTGACCTTGTGATCCGCCCGCTCAGCCTCCCAAAGTGCTGGGATTACAGGCATGAGCCACTGTGCCTGGCCAATTGATTTTATCTTACACAATTTTCTCTTCTGGGCATCACTATCATTCATCCTCTTCTTTTTCCTCTACATTTAAAAATGAAAACTCTTCTGCAAAAGAGTTTATTAAAACTTATTCTTTTTTTGTTTGTTTTTGAGACAGAGTCTTGCTCTGTTGCCCAGGCTGGAGGGCAGTGGCATGATCTTGGCTCACCGCAACCTCCACCTCCTGGGTTCCAGTGATTCTCCTGCCTCAGCCTCCCAAGTAGCTGGAATTACAAGCATGAGCCACCATGCCTGGTAATTTTTGTATATTTAGTAGAGATGGGGGTTTCACCATGTTGGCTGGGCTGGACTCGAATGCCTGGCCTCAAGTGATCTGCCCACCTCAGCCTCCCAAAGTGCTGGGATTACAGGCATGAGCCACCGCACCCAGCCTATTCTTTTTTGTTTTACATAAGAAGTGTAGCATATAATAATATGTAGTGGTGTGGTAGAGATGAGAAGTGGTTTTTGAAAAGGAAAATGATCACATATACATTATTCACTTGCTAATTACGCTTACTGAGTATCTACTTTGCCCAACAATGAATCAAGTAATGAAGATATAATTGTCATTCTTAAGAAGTTCACAGTGTGTGTGTTTGTATATGTATAGAGTCATAGAGGTGACAGAGATGGAGAAAAGGGATTTGATTTATTAAGTAAGTACACAAATAACAAATAATGATTCATAATATGAAAGGTGTTTATATCCACAATGGAAACAGAAATGGGTGGGTACCAATTTTTATTAGATGGTACCCACCATTGCATTATATGCAATTGTTCTACCATCTTAACCATATCAGCTGCACTAAACATGGCTCATTACTGCTCACTAATATGAATATAGATTGATATCAGCAATTTGGGCACATGGGCTTGTCTTTAATTATGGGAAAATATACAAAATATTTCAACCATTTTAAGTGTATACAGTTCAGCGGCATTAGGTACATTCACATGGATATGTAACCATCAACACCATCTATCTCCAAAACTCTTCATCTTTCTAAACTGAAACTCTATACCAATGACACCACAGCTTCTCACTTCCCCTACCCCTCCCTGGTCCCTGGCAACCATTCAACTTGTTGTTTAAGAATTTAACTACTCTAGGTGGACTATCTTCAAAGTTCATCCCTACTTTAGCATGTGACAGAATTTCATTCCTTTTTAAAGCAGAATACTGTTCTGCTGTATGGATACACCACGTTTTGTTTCTCCATTCTTTGTTACTGTACACAGTGTACATTTGTTTCTACCTTTTGGCTATAGTAAAATATGCTGCACCCAAAACATGGGTGTACAAATATCTGTGTGAATACCCGTTTTTCCATTCTTTTGGGTATATACCCAGAAGTGGAATTACTGGATCATATAATAGTTCTTTGTTAAAATTTTTTTAGGAACTAGTCTTGTAGTTTAAAAATAAAGTTTTATTGGAATATAATCACACTCATTCATTTACATATTGTCTATGGTTGCTTTTGCAAAAAAAAAAAAAAATGGCAGAGTTTAATAGCTGTGAGATAGACCATATGGCCCACAAAGCCTAAAATATTTACTATCTTGTTCCTTACAGAATAAGTTTGCTAACTCCTGTCTTACAAAATTGCAGTAGCAATTCCTTGGTTTCACATGAAACATATGTCTTCAAACAGTTAAAAGACCTCTCATGTTGGGAAATAAAAGAGGATAATTTTATTCTCAGCCTACAGATGAGAAACCAAGGAAAGTGCTGAATGCCACATGGAAGTTGCAATCTCAAAGGAAGTTAATCCAATATTAATACCCAGACTCCATTGTTGCAGCTAAATCTATCTCATCACAAATCACAGAGTTATTTTACTTCTTTATATGCTATATAGAAAATTCAGATATACATTTCCTATATCAATGCAATGTTTTATGTTTTCTTCTTTTATTGAAGATAGGGTGGGAATACTGCATCAAGTGAAAGTACTTGAGTCTGGGAGAGGCTGAGTCGTATAACTGTGAAATCATTTGTCCTCCAAAAGCTCGGATTTAAAAATATATCAGATTCATGTGCAATGTATGACTGAAAACATACTTCCCTGGAATGTTAAAGATCAGGGTAATTTTCTGTCTCGTTGATCTAATATTGACAGTCGAGTGTTAAAGTCTCCCACTATAATTGTGTGGGAGTCTAAGTCTGTTTGTAGGTCTCTAAGAACTTGTTTTATGAATTTGGGTGCTCCTGTATTGGGTGCATATATATATTTAGAATAGTTGGCTCTTCTTGTTGCATTGATCCCTTTACCATTATGTAATGTCCTTCTTTGTCTTTTTTGATTTTTGTTGATTTAAAGTCTGTTATGTCAGAGACTAGGATTGCAACCCATTTGTTTGTTTGTTTGTTTTTCTTTCCATTTGCTTGGAAAATATTCCGCCATCCCTTTATTTTGAGTCTATGCGTGTGTCTGTGAGATGGGACCCTGAATACACCACACCGATAGGTCCTGACTCTTTATCCAATTTACCAGTCTGTGTCTTTTAATTGGGGCATTTATCCCATTTACATTTAAGGTTAATATTATCATGTGTGAATGTGATCTTGTAATTATGATGTTAGTTGGTTATTTTGCCTGTTAGTTGATGCAGTTTCTTCATAGGGTCAATGGTCTTTACAATTTGGTATGTTTTTCTCAGTGGCTGGTACTGGTTTTTCCTTTCCATATTTAGTGATTCCTTCAGGAGCTCTTGTAAGCCAGGCCTGGTGGTGACAAAATCTCTCAGCATTTGCTTGTCTGTAAAGGATTTTATTTGTCTTTTGCTTATGAAGCTTAGTTTAGCTGGATATGAAATTCTGGGTTGAAAATTATCTTATTGAAGAATGTTGAATATTGGCCCCCACTCTCTTCTAGCTTATAGGGTTTCTGCAGAGAGATCTGCTGTTAGTTTGATGGCCTTCCCTTTGTGGGTAACCCAACCATTCTCTCTGGCTGCCCTTAACACTATGAGCAACTTCAGCCAAGTCTCAGAATACAAAATCAATGTGCAAAGATCACAAGCATTCCTATACACCAATAATACACAGAGAGCCAAATTGTGAGTGAACTCCCATTCGCAATTGCTACAAAGAGAATAAAATACCTAGGAATACAACTTACAAGGGATATGAAGGGCCTCTTCAAGGAGAACTACAAGCCACTGCTCAAGAAAATAAGGAAGGACGCAAACAAATGGAAAAACATTCCATGCTCGTGGTTAGGAAGAATCCTTGTAATGAAAATGGTCATACTGTCCTAAGTAATTTACAGATTCAATGCTATCCCCATCAAGCTACCATTGGCTTTCTTTACAGAATTAGGAAAAATTACTTTACACTTCATATGGAAACAAAAAAGAGCTTGTATAGCCAAGACAATCCTAAGCAAAAAGAACAAAACTGGAGGCATCATGCTACCTGACTTCAAACTATACTACAAGGCTACAGTAACCAAAACAGATTGGTACTGGTAGCAAAACAGATATATAGACCAATGGAACAGAACAGAGGTCACAGAAATAATGTCACACATCTACAACCACCTGATCTTTGACAAACCTGATGAAAACAAGCAATGGGGAAAGGATTCCCTATTTAATAAATGATGCTGGGAAAACTGGCTAGCCATGTGCAGAAAACGGAAACTGCTCCCCTTTCTTACACATTATACAAAAATTAACTCAAGATGCATTAAAGACTTCAACCTAAAACCTAAAACCATCAAAGCCCTAGAAGAAAACCTAGGTAATACCATTCAGGATACAGGCATGGGCAAAGACTTCATGACTAAAACACCAAAAGCAATGGCAACAAAAGCCAAAATTGACAAATGGGATCTAATTAAACTAAAGAGCTTCTGCACAGCAAAAGAAACTATCATCAGAGCAAACAGGCAACCTACAGGATGGGAGGAGATTTTTGCAATCTATCCATCTGACAAAGGGCTAATATCCAGAATCTATAAGAAACTTGGACAAATTTACAGGAAAAAAAAACAACCCTGTCAAAAAGTGGGCAAAGGATATGAAATGACACTTCTCAAGAGAAGACATTTATGTGGCCAACAAACATATGAAAAAAAGCTCATCATCACTGGTCATTAGAAAAATGCAAATCAAAACCACAATGAGATACCATCTCATGCTAGTTAGAATGGCGATCATGAAAAAGTCAGGCAACAACAGATGCTGGAAAGAATGTGGAGAAATAGGAACGCTTTTACACTGTTGGTGGGAGTGTAAATTAGTTCAATCATTGTGGAAGACAGTGTGGTGATTCCTCAAGGATCTAGAACCAGAGACACCATTTGGTATCTCTGGTTATATCCCATTACTGCATATATATCCAAAGTATTATAAATCATTCTGTTATAAAGACATATGCACATGTATGTTTATTGCAGCACTATTCACAATAGCAAAGACTTGGAACCAACCCAAATGCCCATCAACGATAGGCTGGATAAATAAAATTGGCACATATACATCATGGAATACTATGCAGCCATAAAAAAGAATGAGTTCATGTCCTTTGCACGGACATGGATGAAGCTGGAAACTATCATTCTCAGCAAACTAACACAGGAACAGAAAACCAAACACCGCATGTTCTCACTTGTAAGTGGGAGTTGAGCAACGAGAACACATGGACACAGGGCGGGGAACATCACACACTGGGGCCTGTCAGGGGATGGGGGGCTAGGGGAGGGATAGCATTAGGAGAAATACCTAATGTAGATGATGGGTTGATGGGTGCAGCAAACCACCATGGCATGTGTATACTTATGTAACAAACCTGCACGTTCTGCCCATGTATCCCAGAAATTAAAGTATAATAATGAAAAAGAGATCAGGGTAAAATATTTCTTCTCATTGAACATAGCCATAGGTAGGATCATAAAATAGCACAACTTATATAAATAGAAAAATAAATGATTCAGAAACAGGTCTCAGGTACAAACAGCCAAAATAATTCAATGAAATTATTTCTCTATACTGCCAATTGTAGACTCACATGGCATCGTATTTGATATAAATAATAGTTTATTTTAAATGAATATAGACAGAAGTGGTTGGAAGCTAAAAGCACATATTTCTTCTCCATAAGATGAAAGAGGATTTAGGATACACTTAAGATAACATAGTAAATCTTGTTTGTTTTGCCAGTGTAGGTTCTGCTTGGCATTTAAGTATCTGTTACTTAATAGAAACATTCAATTTTAGGACCCAAAAATATCACACAATATTATTCCTTAAAATTATACCTATTTAAATCTAACTAGCCACATCATATAGTGACTGACATTTTTAGATGAAACCCACAAGTGTGAAATATTTTTATTTTGAAGACTCTTTCATATTTAATATGCATTCATGCTAACTTTTCAAATTTAAAGCACCTTCTATGAAATGTATTTTAATACAAATACCCTATATTGTATAATTTACTTCAATGTTACAAATTTTCTATGACTATGTATATCATTCACAATATGAAATATAAAAATTTATTTAAATATATATAAAATTATTGGTATATTTTATTTACTTTGTACTAAATATAATGGGATTTGATATTATTATATTAAATTTACATTCGTGATGAATATAAGTAAATAAACATTGAGTAAATGTTTTAAGAAATGTGCTATCTGCATGAATGACTATTCAATACATTTTTATTGAACATCCATCAAGTTCATTGTGATGAATACAGTTTTAGAAAAAATACTAATACTCTGGCTTCAAAGATTGCTATATATTGAAAGTCTACAATGCTTTGAATGCTGTGGGAAGACAAGATAAATTAGGACTCTTGATCACTGTCCCATAAAAGCTTATAATCTGTCTAATAAGGAATAGCCAACAATTATTACACTAGGAAACAGTAAAAATAAGTAGAAAGCAATGTTCCAGATGTTCAGAGGAGTTGGAGAATCATCTCCTTATGGGTTGGTCAAGAGAGCCTTGATGGAAAATGGAGCATCTGAGCAGGGCATTGAAGGATCATTTAATGGATATTCCTCTCTCCCAAAATTTTTTGTCTGTCCAATATCCCTTCTGTGGTGAAGAAAATTAGTACTCTTTGGAAATCTAGGTATTTATTTCACTGTTTCTCATGTTCCTTTGAGGTTTCACGAGGGCCAATGTGACTGAATCTTGGAAAATGGGAATGTGTAGAAAGTGATGCATCACTTCTTGCCTGAGGCCCTTAATAGTTAGTGTCAATTTCTCAGCTCTCCTTTGTCAATACCTCTGAAGTTTCAATGTTGATATGGCAGAGCCACAAGATGAAAGCAATTTAGGTCCCTGAGTCACTGTGAAGGAATGTTACCTGATTTATATCAGACTTTATATGAGCAGTAAATACACATTCATTAGGCCGCTGAGATTTCAGGGTTAGGTTTTTGTGGCATATGTAACATTAATTGTTCTGAATAAGTATCTACTCTTTTGTGAATGGTACCCTGCTTTTCCTTGGATGAAATTACTCTTCCCTCATTCTGCATGATCTTAGGGGAACCTATAATCATAGTGCTCTGTAAACGCTATAAATTGGTGGGACAAGTTCCTAATTTAGGCCAATTAGATTTAGAAATTCGATTCTGGAACTGAGAAAAGGAGAGTCAGTACAATTTGAAGCTGAACCATTTTAATGACAGCACCCAAAAAGTAACTTCCCTGGAGTTCCTGCCTCTCAGTGCTGCCCTGTGCCATAGTTGCCTTCTTCCCTTAATTTCCAAGAACTATACATTATCCCTCCAATAAGTTTCATTTCACTTCAGTTAAATGGAGATGGTTTCTGCTTCTTAGAATCAAAGCTTCCTAATGGTTATAGGAGGTGAGGACTTTTATATATAAAATTACACTCCAAAGAAGTACGGAATAAGGGTATTTTAGATAAAATAAGCACATTTTGCTGTAGAGTTGCATAGAGATACAAGTTACAGAAGCTATGTTAGGGTTTATAAGTGCCAGACTATGAATTCTGGATGTTAGCCTCTGGCCTAGGAGGTTAGAAAATCAAATGCCTTCAGGGGACATGTGGGACACATTAAATTGTAAAGCCTTATAAAGTATAGCAATAAGTGCTAAACTGATGGTGTTCATCAGTCCAACCTCTGCCCTGTTTCATTGCCTTTTAAAGTTCCTTGCAGGTCAAACAAAACAGCCAAGCAAAACGTATCCTTCAGCTCTCTTTTCTCCTGGGGCTACCAGTTTGAAATCAAAGCTATCAATAGAGAAACACTGAAGGTTTCTGTGCTGGGAAATGTGAAGCAGGAAGTACTGCTTCAGAAAGGTTAACTCCTTCAAAATAAACAGTGATTTGGGTTGAGAGAGATCTCTTACAAGGTATCTATTGACTTGAGATTCATGTCCAGGAGAATGAAAAGGGAGGACATGAAAACAAAAAGAATGTACAGAATCCAGTAAATGGCAACATATTCAATTAAAGCGCAGGGAGGTATAAAGAAAGGACAATACATGTTTTAATCTGAGGACATTATAAGAAATAATAGTGGTAGGTTCTTGGAATTGAGAAGCCTAAGTTGCAGGTTATAGGAATCAAAGTGGTGGTGCTATTGACTTCGTAACTTTAAGAGAACTTCATAAAATTTGTGAATTAGTTATTTCTTTATCTTAAATGCTATAGCACTAACACCTCAAAAGAACAACCTACAAATGTCTACCCACATGAATTATACAGAGTATTTTGTTTTAACGAATGGCTGGCCCAAGAAAATGGTTGCACTCAGGAGAGAATGTTTGTGATTGTTTTTGGAAATTCTTCTGTGGGGTGGGTAGTAATACACTCAAGAGAGCGTGTTTGTGATTTTTCTGGGAAATTTTTTCATGGAGTGGGTAATAAATAGAGCAGAAGATTAGGTGAGAAATACTCAATTTCAGGACTAAACTGTTGTAAATTGTAATATTAAATTATAAAATTTAAACATTGTGAATATGTTCTTTTTCTGTACTCAGATATTAAATCAAGTATTTTTAGGTAATTAGTGGAAGGTGAGCTTATAAAAATATTGATAGCAAATAAAACAATAATTGCCTAAACACCAGGGTTACTTGATACCTAAGGGCTAATCCTAACATGATGGTATCTTGAAATACATAATGCAGACCCATAAACTAGTATGAGAATCAAAGTACAATGTTTTTATTGACCTTCTTAATGTGTGTACTCACACAGAGATATTATTCACAAAATGAAAGTTAGCAGTTTGTGAGTGAAAGAAAATAGACCAGAAATAAGGTACATACTTGATGATTCTACTTTTATAAAATTCTAGAAAATGCAAACTTATCTCTAATGCCAGTCAGCATCAGTGGTAACCTGAGAATCAAGGGAGGGGTAGGAGAGAGTGATTACCAAAAACAGACTTGTGAGGATGTTGGATATATTCATTATCTTGACTGTGGTAATAGTTTCACTGGTATTTGCATATGTCAAAATGTATCAAATTGTACTATTTAAATGTGTAGTTTATTGTATATTATTTATACCACAATGAAATTGTTTCCAAAAAGAACTAGCTTGGCCAAAACACTACCTAAATGCATTACTAGGTATAAAAGTTTTACTTAAAAACAATGTATGTCTCAATAAGGATAAACATTACTGTAGTGAACACTGTGGTGTGCCACCCAGATTCACCAATTACAAATGAAGCATTCATTCTCCCAGTTGCTGGGATTGTTATCTACTAACAGAGCGTAGCTAAGCTCTTCCAAGAAATTTCTCTCAGCAGACAGGCACTTCTTTGACCAAGATGATATTGCCTGGAAGCTGGTAGTTGGGAGGCTCACATCTAATGACTAATGGATTAGGGATACAACGGTTCACCCTCCTTGCTTCATACAGTAATACTCTGAATGGTCATCCCAAGCCCACATGGGATCAGATAAAATCTTCCATTTAACTGCATCATTATTCAACTCCTCTCTCTGCTCAATTCTCCTGCCCAGGCATTTTTCTTAAGAGCACTCACTAAGAAAGCATCTGCATGGAAATCTCTATCTTAGAGTCTATTTCTTAGAAAATCCAATCTAAGATAACAACCTAATATGTTGAGAAGTTAAAGTGCAGAAAATAGAAATACATATTTGAAGTAATCATTTAAATAACATTGGCTGGGCGCGGTGGCTCAAGCCTGTAATCCCAGCACTTTGGGAGGCCGAGACAGGTGGATCACAAGGTCAGGAAATTGAGACCATCCTGGCTAACCCAGTGAAACCCCGTCCCTACTAAAAATACAAAATAATTAGCCGGGCGAGGTGGCGGGCACCTGTAGTCCCAGCTACTCGGGAGGCTGAGGCGGGAGAATGGCGGGACCCTGGAAGGCGGAGCTTGCAGTGAGCTGAGGTCGCACCACTGCACTCCAGCCTGGGCGACAGAGCGAGACTTCGTCTCAAAAAAAATAAATAAATAAATAAATAAATAAATAAATAAATAAATAAACAACATTATGAAAATGTATGTCAGTATTTATAAATATCCATTATATACAATGATAATATTTTATCATTTCTTCAACTTATTACTAGATTTCTGGGAAAAAATACAGGATACAAGTGCTTAAAGAAAGCTCAAGAAGGAGATACAGCCGACTGTATGTGATAACAGAATATTTTGCAGACTGTCAACTATTGAGGACACTGGCGTGTTTGGAAGAATAACTTATTAAATTTTAGAACATAAAGGTACAACATATTGTTATCAATCTTAATAAATTCATTCAGCATTTCAGAATAACATGAAAATATGCCAGTAGAAATTCCATTTTACTATTGTTACTATCAAGAACTTGGCAAAATTTGGTCTTTTACTTTGTGAATGTATAAAATGATACCATTAACATATATGGAATTAACTACATGCTAACTGTAACAGATTCCACTTTTCCATAAATGAAATAGCCATGATAATTCTTTCTTTAGGATGAAGAGAGAGAATTTTCCATGAAATTTTGAATTGATTTTCACTATGTAAAGACATGAAACACATGTGCTAGCTCTGGAAGATGAAAGAAGATGAAAATGTCCTCTATAGGAAGGCCATCCAGGATATTGAATGGTAAGAGACAACTTCCATCTAATTATAGATGCATTGGTATGTATCTATATAATATGGTCCATTAGCTAATAACATGGTCCATTAGCTATAACACTTATCCTTTCCCTTTCTACCAACCCTCATTTATCCCTCAGCCATTGATTTTAAAAATTATTATATATTATAATATATATTATATATATGACATCCAAAGGAAAAAATGTAAATGAAACTCACTTCCAAGAGACTACTGCTCTCAGCAGACTGAAAAGAGAATTAAAAACCAAATATCTACAAATTTATTTAGCGTAGAAAAACAATTCGTGTATCTTAAAGGCAGTGATAGGGTTTAGCTGTGTCCCCATCCAAATCTCATCTTGAATTGTAGTTCCCATAATCCCCAGATGTCATGGGAGGGATCCCGTGGGAGGTAACTGAATCACGGGGGTGGTTATCCTTGCGCCGCTATTCTTATGATAGTGAGTTCTCATGAGAGCTGATGGTTTTATATGGGACTTTTCCCCCTTTGCTCAGCACTTTTCCTTCTTGCCATCATGTGACGAAGGATGTGTTTGCTTCTGCTTCCATAGTGATTGTAAGTTTCCTGAGGTCTCCCCAGCCATGCAAAACTGTGAGTTAATTAAACCTCTTTCCTTTATAAATTACCCAGTCTCAGGCGATTCTTTATAACAGCATGAGAGCAGACTAATACAGTAAATTGGTACCACAGAGAGTGGGATACTACTATAAAGAAAGCCAAAAATGTGGAAGCAACTTTGGAACTGGGTAAAAGGCAGAGGTTCAAAGAGTTTGGAGGACTCAGAAGAAGACAGGAAAATATGGGAAAGTTTGGAACGTTCTAGAGAATTGGAGGGATCAGAAGACAGGAAGATGTGGGAAAGTTTGGAATTTCCTAGAGACTTGTTGAATGGCTTTGACCCAAATACTGATAGTCATATGGATAATAAAGTCCAGACTGAGGTGGTCTCAGATGGAGATGAGAAACTTGTTGGGAACTGCAGTAAAGGTCAATTTTGCTACACGTTAGCAAAGAGACTGGTGGCTTTTTGCCCCAGTCCTAGAGATCTTTGGAATTTTGAACTTGAGAGAGATGATTTAGGGTATCTGGTGGCAGGAATTTCTAAGCAGTAAAGTGTTCAAGATGTGACTTGGGTGCTGTTAAAAGCATTCAGTTTTATGTATCCACAAAGATGTGGTTTGGAATTGGAAATTATGTTTAAAAGGGAAGCAGAGCATAGAAGTTCAGAAAATTTGATGCCTGAGGATGCGATAGAAAAGAAAAACCCATTTTCTGTGGAGAAATTTAAGTCAGCTATAGAAATTTGCATATGTAACAAGGAGCCAAATGTTAATCACCAAGACAATGGGAAAATTGTCTCCAGGAAATGTCAGAGGTTTTCATGGCAGTCCCTCTCATCACAGGACCAGAGGCCTAGGAAGAAACAACTGTTTCCTGGGCTGGGCCCAGAGCCCCTCTGCTATGTGCAGCCTAGGGACTAGGTGCCCTGCATCCCAGCCACTCCAGCTACGGCTAAAAGGGGCCAAGACACAGCTCAGCCCATGGCTACAGAGGGTGCAAGACCCAAGCCTTGGCACTCAATGCTAGCCTGTGAAAGTAGCCAGGAAGGGGGCTGTACCCTGCAAAGCCACAGGGGTGGAGCTACCCAAGGCTGTGGGAGCCCACATCTTGCATGACCTGGATGTAAGACATAGAGTCAAAGATTATTTTGGAGCTTTAAGATTTAATTACTGCCTCATTGGATTTGATTTGCATGAAGCCTGGAGCCCCTTTGTTTGGGCCAATTTCTCCCTTTGGAATGGGTGTATTTACCCAATGCTGGTACCTCCATTGAACCTAGAAAGTAACTAACTTGCTTTTGATTTTATGGCTCCTAGGCAGAAGTGACTTGCCTTGTCTCAGATGAGACTTTGGGCGTGGACTTTTGGGTTAATGTTAGAATGAGTTAAGACTTTGCGTGACTGTTGGGAAGGCATTATTGTGTTTTGAAATGTGAAGACATGCCATTTGGGAGGGGCCAGGGATGAAATGATATGGTTTGGTTGTGTCCCCACCCAAATTGAATTTTGAATTGTAGTTCCCATAATTCCCATGTGTCATGTGAGGGACCCAGTTGGAAGTAATTGAATTATGGGGGCAGTTATCCCCCCCACCCCGCATGGTGCTGTTCTCATGATAGTGAGTTCTCATGAGATCCGATGGTTTTATAAGGGGCTTTTCCTCCTTTGCTCAGCACTTCTCCTTCCTGCCGCCATATGAAGAAGAATGTGTTTGCTTCCCCTTCTGGCATGGTTATAAGTTTTTCCTGAAGCCTCCCCAGTCATGTGGAACTGTGAGTCAATTAAACCTCTTTGCTTTATAAATTACTCAGTCTTGGGCAGTTCTTCTAAGCAGCATGAGAACAGACTAATACAGGCAGTATGATCAACATATTTTACTTTCTGAGTTTACTTATTAATGCTAAACTGTATTTTTACCTTTTTACTTTTGAACGTCATTGTCATATTAATAAGATAATTTTTTTGACCAAAGTATTTTAAGTTCTGTACACTCGTAGTCTTTGATCTAAAGATTTACACATCATGGACAGAAATGTTATGAAAATCATTTAGAGAACTATTTAATGGAAAACATTTCATATTTAATATATTTTCTAGTTTTCACATATGTTGTACATATAAGAAATCTAATTTTATCACCATTGATAATAGTGATAAGGGCAGCCTTCATATAAAATATACTTCTGTCTTTTCTTTATTTATTATTATACCTGCAAGAAGACACATGGCCCTATGCAGCCAATAAATAGATGCATAATATAATAATAATTATAAAGATATAATAAATGTTTATACTTTACATGATTTACATACACCACCAAATGCAAAGGAACTATGAAGCACTTTGCACTGAGACCAGTTAACACCTAAATTCTCCCCCCTTTAGCTATGCAGTGATCTATTTCTTGTTACATACAATATGCTGAAAAAATGAGGCTAGAAGTAATTCCAGTGCTTTTAAACCCAATCTACAATTTGATTTCCTTTGTGACCTTTGAAACATCACTGTTACAAAAGTTCCACCATTCCTAATGCCCCAGATCTGCCACGGTTGTTTCCCTATTAAGAAGCAAACCAAAGCAAAACAAAGTAAAACAAAAACCTTCACACAGTTTTCAGTTCTCTTTCTTCTCAGTAAACAAAAGATTTTCACTTAATTTCACTTATCTCATTTTTATGTGTTCTTCAACCTTAAAGTACTTCCAGGCTTGTTCATGTCTCTCTTAAACTTTCTTCTTTATACATTTCAAAAGCTTTGCTCCTTCTTTTTCTGTCATCTAAGTGGGTTGTCTAGATCTCTATTCATATTACTCTTTATGTTACCACCTATAGACCAAAATATTTTCATGCAGCAAAGAATTCTGATCATGAGGCAAAATGAACTAATGAGAAAAATTTGTCTTCATTTCTAGTGAAAACTAATTTATTCTTGCCTTCTCTAGGTATATTTCAAGAACTGTATTTTTGGTCTTTTAGGACTTTACTTTGAAAATGTTGAAATTAGTAGTGAATTTCTAACCAACACTGTGCATAAAGTCAGCTGGTTCAAGCAAGTCATAGAAGCCTCCAGCAATTCTGTGACCAAAGAAAATTAACCATAATATTAACTTTTCCTTTGACTTTAAAGATAATAATTTTAATAATTTCCAGGAGACTTGAAAAAATCTTGGCACAAAAATGAAATTTTGTTAAATCAATACTTTGAGAAATACCCCCAAATTATTTCTATATTGGTGATAGTAAAAGACAAATTCAAGTATTTTATGCCGTTCAAGAAATTGGCTTATGTAGGATTATGTATATGACCTTTAATTTCCGCTTCTAATTTTGTCACTAACTGTTATGAATCACACTTAAAAAACAAACCATGGCTATGATCTTTTTAAAGTTGTAAAGCAAGACTCAATAATACACAGAGCTAACCAAAAGTGAGTACATAGGAATAACAAAGGTAAACATTAGCAAAAGATTAAACAAGTAAGTCAACAAGGAAGAAATAGAAAGACACAGCCATACAAGACTCGTAATACAAAAGCTTATGGTGAATCAGGATCCAGAGGAATGCAGGAGTCAGAAAAGTAACACAAATAAGTAGAAGAGTGACCAGCTGGGTAGGGAAGTACAGTGGCCCTTGCTAGGGTAATAATGCCCCTCCCTCACATTGCCATAGATCCAGGTGGAGCTCACCCATTATCTTGGGCCTGGACACTCCAGGGTACTCAGGTTGATGTCCTACAGCCAGAAACTGCATGTCTTAGCCTAAAGTCTATCTTTGAAGCAGAAAAAGTAGCTATAACCACATGCAAAAACAGGCTGGAAGTACTTGCAAAAGGAAATGAATACCCTGACACGCTGAGCGAACCTTTAAAAGTGATTAATAAGAGTTGAAATATAAACACCTCAGCTCTTGCACCTTGTCTAAGATAACTCCAAGACAAGTGTTTTATGCTTTCCCAGACTTTCTCCAGGGAATTAAGCCCTAGTTCCCACAGTGGTGTTTGGCTTGATAACATACTCTTTACAGGTTGCTTTCTCTCACCTTTCACACAACTCCACTATCCTACCGCAGCTTCCTAGAATCACTGCCCAAACAAAGTATTTGAACTCAAACCCTTGTCTCAGGATTTGCTTATGTAAGAACCCAAACTGAGACACTCACAATGCAAGAATTTATATTATTAAGACCAGAATCAATCGTAAAGCATGGCTAGTCTCATCCTCTACGTAGAGGTAAGGAAAAGCACTTAATTGGAGTGGAAAATTCACTCATTCTTCTGAAAAATGAATAATGTACTCTTTTGTGTAATAGACAGTGTGTGTAATGGGATACAGATATACCTAATAGTAGTGTTACAGTAGGCAGCTAGTCAGATATGAGCAGGGTAGGAGACCCCCCAACCCCAACCAAGAATGTCAGGCAACCATCAAGTGATGGTCAGGTGGTTATTAAACTGTGTCTTTAAAATAATAATTGGTCACAGCCAGTACCAGGGAAAGGCAGTCTCCCAATAGATAAAAACACCTGAAATTGGTGATCAGCAGCTTCCTGATGAGATCCCAGGATTTGGGCAAATGGGCTCCCGCATGCACACTAAGAGGCAAAATGTCGGAGTGTAACTGGTATGGCCTTCCTCTAGAAACACTTGACTGGTAAGGGAACACTTCTTGAATATAACTCCGGTAAACATACCGTGTGTGCTCCCCTCCCAAGTGTCCGTAGACCACTGTGCATGCAGATAGTCCCCCACCCTAAGGGAAGAATCGGGGAGAAGGGATATAAGACCATGCAAGAATGCCAGAATACAAAACCATAAATCAAAGATCAAACAGGACACTTAATCTCTCAAGTCGCCCACTTGGTCCTTTTCCAAATGTACTTTATTTCCTTTCATTTCTGCTCCAAAGTTTTTAAATAAACTTTCATTCCTGCTCTAACACTTGCCGCAGCCTCTTCTTCTGCCTTATGCCTACTTGGTCGAATTCTTTCTTCTGAGGAGGCATGAATTAAGGTTACTGAAGACCCATATGGATTCACTGCCAGTAACAGGAGGAGAGAGTTATTCAACAAATTATTATATACCAACTGTATAGTAAGTGACCTTACTCATTCTGGCTCACCATCGCAATACGAGTATTAGGGTTCAAAGGATAAGCTTTCATGAAATGTAAATCTCTTAGTATAAATAATTAAAATGATATCCAAGTATTGGATTCTAAATAAATACTTTTAAGAATAGTTATTACAAGAAGACTGTATCTAATCACAAACAGGTTTTTATTTTGTTTTGTTTTTCTCATAATCTCAAGCTGCTGAAACAAATTTAATGGAGTCCTTTCCTCATCACTGAATTCTGTAGATTTTTCTTTCAGTTGTAAGAAAATAATGCTTTCCTTTTGAAGATGTTGGCTTGGATTAGAAAAATGCTTTATTATGAGTATTGCAAAGCTACTTATTTACCACAGCTAGACAGAGACTCTTTCTTACTTTGTCATGCAGCTGCTTGTTTTTAAACAAATTTTGCCAAGAGACATAAACCAGATGGTCTTCTTCAAGGGTATCCTGTGAGCTGTGATAGTCAGCTTATGGTAGTTTTGAGCAGCAGACAGCTGGGTATGGAAAGTCATGATGCTATTTGGAAATCCAACTACCAAGTGTGCTGAAGCACAAGGAGATTCTCAAGTCGGTAAATAAAACTGTGACTTAAAGTTTGTTTCAGTATTCTATTTTTATGGGGGGCATTAACTTTATGCTTTATAATATTACTTTCTTGGGTAAAATAAAAGTACCCCAATACACTGAATTAGAGGGAAAACTTGTGAAAAAATGGATTCAGAATACATTTCCAAGTGGGATCAACAAATTGTAAGTTAGGCTTTCTAATAGGGTTGTATATATTTTATCAAAAATGTCTAATACTGTAATAAAATTCTACTAGAATAGTGTAGTATTTCAAGCTGCAAGTCTCAGTTCTGTTTTGTAGTAGTGTTATACATCCACACTCTTGAAATGGGTTCACTAACTGTGAGTGTATTTCTCTAACCCTGGTGTTTGGATATGCCATGTGACTTGTTTTGACAATTGACTATGGATGGAAGAGAGTATGCTGGTTATAAATCTAGGTCTTAAGAACCATCATGTGTTTCTGCTTACCCTTCTGAGATCTTTAGAACTCTGCCATGGAAGAATGTGCCTCAAGTATCTACTGCCATTCCAGCTTGCGCCCCAGAATGAGACACATAGATCAGACATGTTTGGTCAACCTACAATCAGATTCTGAATCAGAGATTACTCAACATAACCCTGTGAATATGAGGATTATTGCTTATTGTTCTTTTGGGGTATGCTTGTCACACAGCTTTATTGTGCTTGTAGCTGACTAATATTGGTTGACATTGGTAAGGTCCCAATAAACAGCTACCTTGGGTCACTCCTACATTACTGAGAGATAGGGGAAAGAATATGAGATAAAAATAAAAGTTAGCATCTACGTCCTTATCAGGATGCTACTATTTTATGGAAGGTACCCATAGAGATTACAGAATTGTATCTCTGATGATCCCGAAATTCCTTCAAAACAAAGGACACAGAATGAACCATCCTTGGTTTTCAAGTACTATGTTATAATTTTGAATATTAGAGAAAGACAAATGAAAAAACTGAAAAAAAATTTAAAAAGCATTTCAAGACAAACTAAACAGACAAAATTTGCCTTTTTATGAAGAAAGTTCAAATTTATTCAAACATATAAATTACTCAAAGGCTAAGAATTTTTAAATGCACATCGGAATTGTCATTTCTTACAAGTATCTAGCCATACTAGGAAACTACAAAGAATATTTTAAAACCTGTATTTCAGGCAGAAATCTCTCAAAAACCACATCTTTGGCTTGTAATGGGCAGTTTTCCCTTGAGAAAACTGGTATTTTCAAGAGGAATTTGAGACTATCCACGGATAAACTAAAACTAATATGAAAATAATTCTTGTGAAAACTGCCTTACAAGCAAGAATTTGCAACTTTCATAGAGTAAACAGATTTTTAAAGTGTTAGAATTTCATAATTGTGACAAACATCCTCCTAGAATAGAAGGTAAAACAAGCAAGCAGACAAGCAAGCAAGCAAACCTTTCACCAGAATGTTATACTGACTTTAGAGACTAATGGATATATTTTTCTCTATGAGAGACTGTTCATGTATCTCTAATTCCCTAATTAGAAAAACATATCCAGGTCTTAGGAGGGGCGGAGCAAGATGGCCGAATAGGAACGGCTCCAGTCTCCAACTCCCAGCGCGAGCGACACAGAAGACCAGTGATTTCTGCATTTTCAACTGAGGTACTGGGTTCATCTCGCTAGGGAGTGCCGGACAATCAGTGCTGGTCAGCTGCTGCAGCCCGACCAGCGAGAGCTGAAGCAGGGCAAGGCATCGCCTCACCTGGGAAGCGCAAGGGGGAAGGGAATCCCTTTTCCTAGCCAGGGGAACTGAGACACACAACACCTGGAAAATCGGGTAACTCCCACCCCAATACTGCGCTTTAAGCAAACCGGCACACTAGGAGATTATATCCCACATCTGGCCGGGCGGGTCCCACGCCCACAGAGCCTCCCTCATTGCTAGCACAGCAGCCTGCGATCTAACCGCAAGGCAGCAGCGAGGCTGGGGGAGGGGCGCCCGCCATTGCTTAGGCTTAAGTAGGTAAACAAAGCCTCTGGGAAGCTCGAACTGGGTGGAGCTCACAGCAGCTCAAGGAAACCTGCCTGTCTCTGTAGACTCCACCTCTGGGGACAGGGCACAGCTAAACAACAACAACAACAAGAAGCAGCCAAAACCTCTGCAGACGCAAATGACTCTGTCTGACAACTTTGAAGAGAGCAGTGGATCTCCCAACACGGAGGTTGAGATCTGAGAACTGACAGACTGCCTGCTCAAGTGGGTCCCTGACCCCTGAGTAGCCTAACTGGGAGACATCCCCCACTAGGGGCAGTCTGACACCCCACACCTCACAGGGTGGAGTACACCCCTGAGAGGAAGCTTCCAAAGCAAGAATCAGACAGGTACACTCGCTGTTCAGCAATATTCTACCTTCTTCAGCCTCTGCTGCTGATACCCAGGCAAACAGGGTCTGGAGTGGACCTCAAGCAATCTCCAACAGACCTACAGCTGAGGGTCCTGACTGTTAGAAGGAAAACTATCAAACAGGAAGGACACCTACACCAAAACCCCATCAGTACGTCACCATCATCAAAGACCAGAGACAGATAAAACCACAAAGATGGGGAAAAAGCAGGGCAGAAAAGCTAGAAATTCAAAAAATAAGAGCGCATCTCCCCTGGCAAAGGAGCGCAGCTCATCGCCAGCAACGGATCAAAGCTGGACGGAGAATGACTTTGACGAGACGAGAGAAGAAGGCTTCAGTCCATCATACTTCTCAGAGCTAAAGGAGGAATTACGTACCCAGTGCAAAGAAACTAAAAATCTTGAAAAAAGAGTGGAAGAATTGATAGCTAGAGTAATTAATGCAGAGAAGGTCATAAACGAAATGACAGAGATGAAAACCATGACACGAGAAATACGTGACAAATGCACAAGCTTTGGTAACCGACTCGATCAACTGGAAGAAAGAGTATCAGCGATTGAGGATCAAATGAACGAAATGAAGCGAGAAGAGAAACCAAAAGAAAAAAGAAGAAAAAGAAATGCACAAAGCCTGCAGGAAGTATGGGATTATGTAAAAAGACCAAATCTACGTCTGATTGGGGTGCCTGAAAGTGAGGGGGAAAATGGAACCAAGTTGGAAAACACTCTTCAGGATATCATCCAGGAGAACTTCCCCAACCTAGTAGGGCAGGCCAACATTCAAATCCAGGAAATACAGAGAACGCCACAAAGATACTCCTCGAGAAGAGCAACTCCAAGACACATAATTGCCAGATTCACCAAAGTTGAAATGAAGGAAAAAATCTTAAGGGCAGCCAGAGAGAAAGGTCGGGTTACCCACAAAGGGAAGCCCATCAGACTAACAGCAGATCTCTCGGCAGAAACTCTACAAGCCAGAAGAGAGTGGGGGCCAATATTCAACATTCTTAAAGAAAAGAATTTTAAACCCAGAATTTCATATCCAGCCAAACTAAGTTTCATAAGTGAAGGAGAAATAAAATCCTTTACAGATAAGCAAATGCTTAGAGATTTTCTCACCACTAGGCCTTACAAGAGACCCTGAAGGAAGCACTAAACATGGAAAGGAACAACCGGTACCAGCCATTGCAAAAACATGCTAAAATGTAAAGACCATCGAGGCTAGGAAGAAACTGCATCAACTAACGAGCAAAATAACCAGTTAATATCATAATGGCAGGATCAAGTTCACACATAACAATCTTAACCTTAAATGTAAATGGACTAAATGCTCCAATTAAAAGACACAGACTGGCAAACTGGATAAAGAGTCAAGACCCATCAGTCTGCTGTATTCAGGAGATCCATCTCACACGCAGAGACATACATAGGCTCAAAATAAAGGGATGGAGGAAGATCTACCAAGCAAATGGAGAACAAAAGAAAGCAGGGGTTGCAATACTAGTCTCTGATAAAACAGACTTTAAACCATCAAAGATCAAAAGAGACAAAGAAGGCCATTACATAATGGTAAAGGGATCAATTCAACAGGAAGAGCTAACTATCCTAAATATATATGCATCCAATACAGGAGCACCCAGATTCATCAAGCAAGTCCTTAGAGACTTACAAAGAGACTTAGACTCCCATACAATAATAATGGGAGACTTCAACACTCCACTGTCAACATTAGACAGATCAACGAGACAGAAAGTTAACAAGGATATCCAGGAATTGAACTCATCTCTGCAGCAAGCAGACCTAATAGACATCTATAGAACTCTCCACCCCAAATCAACAGAATATACATTCTTCTCAGCACCACATCGCACTTATTCCAAAATTGACCACATAATTGGAAGTAAAGCACTCCTCAGCAAATGTTCAAGAACAGAAATTATAACAAACTGTCTCTCAGACCACAGTGCAATCAAACTAGAACTCAGGACTAAGAAACTCAATCAAAACCGCTCAACTACATGGAAACTGAACAACCTGCTCCTGAATGACTGACTACTGGGTACATAACGAAATGAAGGCAGAAATAAAGATGTTCTTTGAAACCAATGAGAACAAAGATACAACATACCAGAATCTCTGGGACACATTTAAAGCAGTGTGTAGAGGGAAATTTATAGCACTAAATGCCCACAAGAGAAAGCCAGAAAGATCTAAAATTGACACTCTAACATCACAATTAAAAGAACTAGAGAAGCAAGAGCAAACACATTCAAAAGCTAGCAGAAGGCTAGAAATAACTAAGATCAGAGCAGAACTGAAGGAGATAGAGACATAAAAAACCCTCCAAAAAATCAATGAATCCAGGAGTTGGTTTTTTGAAAAGATCAACAAAATTGACAGACCACTAGCAAGACTAATAAAGAAGAAAAGAGAGAAGAATCAAATAGACGCAATAAAAAATGATAAAGGGGATATCACCACCGACCCCACAGAAATACAAACTACCATCAGAGAATACTATAAACACCTCTCTGCAAATAAACTGGAAAATCTAGAAGAAATGGATAATTTCCTGGACACTTACACTCTTCCAAGACTAAACCAGGAAGAAGTTGAATCCCTGAATAGACCAATAGCAGGCTTTGAAATTGAGGCAATAATTAATAGCCTACCAAAGAAAAAAAGTCCAGGACCAGATGGATTCTCAGCTGAATTCTACCAGAGGTACAAGGAGGAGCTGCTACCATTCCTTCTGAAACTATTCCAATCAATAGAAAAAGAGGGAATCCTCCCTAACTCATTTTATGAGGCCAACATCATCCTGATACCAAAGCCTGGCAGAGATACAACAAAAAAAGAGAATTTTAGACCAATATCCCTGATGAACATCGATGCAAAAATCCTCAATAAAATACTGGCAAACCGGATTCAGCAGCACATCAAAAAGCTGAAAGAAAGAAAATACTCTCTTTTTAAATATACATGATGAAGACAGTTCTCTTCCAATATTCTTTTCTTTTTTTTTTTTTCATGAGTGATTTTAGCAGAGCACATGTGAAATAAACACAACATTTCCCAGTCCCACTTGCAGCTTAGATGTGGCCATGTGACTGACTTCTGGCCAATAAAATATAAATGGAAATATAACATGGTAGCTCCCAGGAAATTTTCCTAAAAGACAATTGGTATGCACTCTTTGCCCCTTCTTGTGGCCTTCTTACATCCTTCTTGGAATGTGGATGTGGTGAGAGCTCCATCTTGCAACATGTGGATGAAATTCCACCACATAAAGATAATTTGGTAGAAAACAGAAATGAGTGGGGCCAACATATCTGCCTTGGCTGCAAACCTCCAGGGTTTTTCAGGAGAAAGAAATATGCTTCACTTTTATTTAAGTTATTGCTACCTTGAACCTCTGTAACAGTTAGCCAAAGCAAATTATAATTGATAAAATAAAGAGAGTTTCTGGGAAAACTACATTCAGCACAGTTTTATTTTACAGTAATTTCTTTTAAAACTCATCTCTTCCAGGTAGAGAAAAAATGCATATTTAGAGAAGGGAAATCTGTGACATGACAAAACCAAGAAATACACAATGAATAAAGTCAAATATTAATATTAACCTCCAAAATGAGGCTAGTTCTATGGACACAAAATTTTTTTCTATATTAGAGTCTTTTTCCTTTGACAATAATAAAAATGTTTATTTAGATAACAAGCAAGCAAATATGGTCCCCTCATATACTGAAGAACTAGAATCATCTATGGTGAGGATGAAAATGCTTGTATACAACTATCCTGGGAAACAAAAATGTTCAATTACTTTGAGAAAAAGACTGGGGATATTGATCTATGGCTATCTCTGAGATTATGTGAATTTTATATCTAGTCAATTTCTTATCTGAAGCAAGTTTTAAACTAACCTCTAAGTGAGCTGTGAAGATTTATAAGAATCTGAAAATGTTGAAGATACAAAGCAAATGATCCTGGATGAAGTGGTGATCATAAAAAGCAAATCACTCTGCAACTCTTAAGTGCTTTGAACTATAAATAGGAATATGCAGAAGATAAGCTGATGGGCAGAAACAAACTTCCATTTAATGCATTTCAAAAAGCTCTTTCACTTAATAAATATAACAGATTTTCTTCTTTAAATTCTTTCACCACCTGCTCTTAACAACTAAGAATTCAGAAGAAAGTATATTTAAAACTAAACAAGGAAATGTAAATCAAGGCTAGTTTAGATATCTAATTTAGATGGTATACTGTGCTGAATGGTTCATGTTTTAAAGAGTTTCAAGAAGTCGCAATAAGATAAGAATATTACTCATTGATAATTGGTTTGTTGTAAGGAGACCCTTTGATAGTCCAATATACACTAAATACCTCAAGACACCAACTAAATGGGGTTAATCTTTTGCAATTTAAAGCTTTGCCTCTGGTAGTAAAACTTCCATGTAATTGGGATCAATAGTCAAATCATACGATTCATTTTGTGCTGCTGGGTGGAAACAAAAGTTCCTCTATTGGCTCACAATCACTCTCTCAGTGGTATGCAAAATGCAATAACTGGCCAGTGAATGATATTGACAACAGCTAGGGATTATCTTAGATTATACAGCCTTCAGCAGAAACATAAACACTTGAACAGAGCAGCATGAAATGGAAGGTAGTGTGTGGGAGGAGGCAAGCTCTTATCTGAAATACACAAGAAGAAACTTAGATATGGCAAAAAAGACAGTATATAGAGGCTACAATTGATGGAGGGAGATTATAATAAATGACAGATTAATGAGACTTGTTTTCTTGAAGTTTATGATGGCTTATTTCTGGCATATATGCCAAGTTGATGTTATCAAATTATAGTGTTCATCACCATTATTATCATCAAGTAGTATTGATTACCAATGTGCACTCTAGTAGGCATTATATATACAAGCAAAATTCATGTGCTTTCTGACATTCAACAACCAATAAAATAAATCAGACCAAACACTGTAGACATACGTAGGAGAGCATATAGTGAACAAGATACTTAAATCGAGAAAAACTTAAAGGTTAAAAATAATTTTTTAAATAATTTCAGTGTTAGGTGAACTGGTAAGTGTCTTGGCATGTCAGTTTATAATAATGTTGATTGCTGTATCTAAGGGAATAACTTATTCATCATTTTCTATTCATAGATAGCTAAATTTAAAAAATGAATTATATCAAACTAGTTACTTAGTAAATCATGGTTTTCAAAGAAGATCTTTAGGGTAAAAACCAAAACAGAACCTTTCCCCATAAACCATGGTTTCAACAATTCAAAAAAGTGGGACAAGGTGGTTCAAGATGGCAGAATAGAAGCCTATACAATTCATCTCCCTCACTGAAACATCACATTTTAACAACTATGTGCACACAGGAAAGCACGGTCACCAGAACCAAAAACCAGGTAAGCAATCACAGTACCTGGTTTTAACTTCATCTTGCTAAAAGAGGCATTGAGGAAAGGCAGGAGAGACAGTCCCGAATCGCCAACACCACCCCTTCCCAATCACCCAGCACTGGAGGTACAGTGCAGAGATGGAATCTTTGCACTTTTGGGACAATACAGCTACTGGGGAACTTTACATTGAACTAAGTGCTGTGCTGTCACAGTAGAGAAAAAAGTCATGCTGGGCTCAGCTAGTGCCTGTGCACAGAGGGAATATTTGAACCAGCCCCAGCCAGAAGGGAATTGCCCATCCCAGCAGTCAGAACTCGAGTTTCTTGGCAAGCCTCACCGTTGTGGGCCAAAGTGCTCTGGGGTCCCAGGTAAACTTGAGAGGCAGTCTGGGACACACGAACAGCAATTCCTAAGTAACTCCTAGTCATAGCCTGGGCTAAGAGCTAGAGGACTAGGGTGGCATGTGATCTAGGGAGACACCAGCTGGCAGGGCTAAGGGAGTGCTTGCACCATTCCTCCCCTACCCCAAGCAGTGCAGGCCATGGTAACAAAAGTGACTCCTTACTTTTGCTTAAGGAGAGGAGAGTGAAGAATAAAGAGGATTTTGTCTTGCATCTTGGATACCAGCTTAGTCACAGTAGGATAGGGCACTGGACAGAGTTGTGAGGACCCCTTTCTAGGCTCAGATCCTGGACAACACTCTCCAATTAAAAGAGATACAGTGTCTCGACCAGGCATGGTGGCTTATACATGTAATCCTAGCACTTTGGGAGGCTGAAGTTGGGGGGTGACTTGAGGTCAGGAGTTTGAGACCAGCCTGGCCAACATGATGAAACCCCATCTCTACTAAAAATACAAAAATTAGCCATGCATGATGGTGGGTGACTGTAATCTCAGCTACTTGGGTGGCAAAGGCACAAGAATCTCTTGAACCCAGGAGGCAGAGGTTGCAGTGAACTGAGATCCTGCCACTGCACTCCAGCCTGGGCAACAGAGTGAGATTCTGTCTCAAAAAAAAAAAAAAAAAAAAAAAGAAAGAAAGAAAGAAAGAAAAGGAAAGAAAAGAGAGAAAGAAAGAAAAGGAAAGGAAAGAAAAGAAAAAACAGATACAGTATCTGAATGGATGAAAAAATAAGACCCAATTTTGTGTTGACCACAAGAAGCACTCTTCATCTATAAAGATACACATAGACTGGAAATAAAGGGATGAAAAAAGATATTCCATGACAATGGAAACCCAAAAAGAGCAGGAGTAACTATACTTATATCAGACAAAAACATCGATATCAGGACAAAAATATTGACATCAGGACAAAAACTGTAAGAAGAGATAAAGAAGGTCATTATATAATGACAAAAGGGTCAATCCAGCAACAAGATGTAACTATTATAAATAAATATGCACTCAACACTGGAGTACCCAGATATATAAAGCAAATATTATTAGAGCTCAGGAGAGAGATAGGCCTCAATACAATAACAGCTGGAGCCTTCAACACCCCCACTTGCAGCATTAGGCAGATCTCCCAGATAGAAGCTCAACCAAAGTAACATTGAACTTAATCTATACTATAGAATAAATGGACCTAATAGATATTTACAGAACATTTAATTCAATGAGTGTAGAATATACATTCTTCTCCTCAGCACACAGATTATTGTCAAAGATAGACCACATAGTAGGTCACAAAACAAGTCTTAAATATTCAATAAAAATGAAATAATATCAAGCATCTTCTTTAACACAATGGAATAAGACTAGAAATCAACAACAAGGAATTTTGGAAGCAATACAAACACACAGAATTTAAACAATATGCTACTAAATGACCACTGGGTCTATGAAGAAATTAAGAAGAAAATTGAAAAATGTCTTTAAAAAATGAAAGAAACACCACATACCAAAACCTATGGGATACAGCAAAAGTAGTACTAAGAGGGAAATTTATAGCTGCAGGTGTCTACATCAAAAAAGAAAAAACTTCACATAAATCACCTAACAAGGCATCTTAAATACCTAGACAAGCAAGAGAAAATCAAACCCAAAATTAGTAGAAGAAAGAAATAATAAGGATCAGAGGAGAAATAAATGACTTTGTAGTAAAGAAAACATACAAAAAGTCAACAAAATGACAAGTCGGTTTATTGAAAAGGTAAACAAAATTGACAAATCTTTAGCCAGACTAATGAAGAAAAAAGGGAGAAGACCCAAATAAATAAAATCAGAAATGAGAAAGGAGATATTACAATTAATACCAGTTTATTGGGGCAATCTGCTCCCGATTGTTAACATGGGTTCTTTTCTATTTCCCTAAGTGTCGGCTGGTTGAGAAACAAAGGGAAAGAGTACAAAAGAGAGAAATTTCAAAGCTAGGTGTCTGGGGGAGACATCACATGTCAGCAGGTTCCATGATGCCCCTGAGCTGTAAACCAGCAAGTTTTTATTAGCGATTTTCAAAAGGGGAGGGAGTGTGTGAATAGGGTGTGGGTCACAGAGATCACATGCTTCACAAGGTAATAAAATATCACAAAGCAAATGGAGGCAGGGCGAGATCACAGGACCATAGGACGGGGCAAAATTAAAATTGCTAATGAAGTTTCCGGCACGCATTGTCATTGATAACATCTTATCAGGAGACAGGGTTTGAGAGCAGACAACCTGTCTGACCAAAATTTATTAGGCGGGAATTTCTTAATCCTAATAAGCCTGGGAGCGCTACAGGAGACCGGGGTTTATTTCACCCCTTTGGCTTCAACCATAAAAGACAGCTGCCCCCAAGGGGGCCATTTAGAGGCCTACCCTCAGGGGCACATTCTCTTTCTCAGGGATGTTCCTTGCTGAGAAAAAGAAATCAGTGACAGTTCTCCTATTTGCTTTTGAAAGAAGAGAAATATGGCTCTGTTCCTCCCGGCTCACCAGCAGTCAGAGTTTAAGGTTATCTCTCTTGTTTCCTGAACACTGCTGTTACCCTGTTCTTTTTTCAAGGTGCCCAGATTTCATATTGTTCAAACACACATGCTCTACAAACAACTTGTACAGTTAATGCGATCATCACAGGGTCCTGAGGTGACATACATCCTCCTTAGCTTACGAAGATGGTGGGATTAAGAAATTAAAGTAAAGACAGGCATAGGAAATCACAAGAGTATTGATTGGGGAAGTGATAAGTGTCCATGTAATCTTCACAATTTATGTTCAGAGACTGCAATAAAGACAGGTGTAAGAAATTATAAAAGTATTAATTTGGGGAACTAATAAATGTCCATGAAATCTTCACAATTTATGTTCTTCTGCCATGGTTTCAGCTGGTCCCTCTGTTCGGGGTCCCTGACTTCCCACAACACCAGATAAATTCAAAGGCTCATTAGTGGCTACTATGAGCAACTATATGCCAACAAACTGAAAAATCTAGAGATAATGGATAAATTCCTAGACACGTACAACCTACCAAGATTAAACCATAAAGAAATCCAAAACCTGAACGGGCCAGTAACGAGTAACACAAGAGAAGCCTTAGTAAAGTCTCCCAGTAAAGAAAAGCTTGGAACCCAATGGCTGCATTGCTGAATTCTACCAAACATTTTAAAAAGAACTCATACCAATCCTACACAAACTATTCCAAAATAAATAGAGGAGGAGGGAATACTTCCAAGTTCATTCTATGAGGCCAGTATTACCCTGATACCAACACCAGAAAAAGATGTATCAAATAAAGAAAACTACAGGATAGTATGTGATGAATATTGATGCAAAATTCCTCAAAAAAATAGTAGCAAACTGAATTGAACAATACTTTAGAAAGACCATTCATCATGAGCAAGTGGGATTTATCCCAGAGATACAACCATGGTTCAACATATGCAAATCAATCAATGTGATACATCCTATCAACAAAAGTGAAGGACAAAGCCATACGGTCATTTCAATTGATGCTGAAAAAGCTTTTGATTAAACTTCAACATTGCTTTAATGATAAAAAGTCTCAAAACTCTGGGTATAAAAGGAACATACCTTAACATAATAAAAGCCATATATGACAGACCCACAGCTAGTATCATACTGAATGGGGAAAAACTGAAAGCCTTTCCTCTAAGATCTGGAACATGACAAGAATGCCACTTTCACCACTGTTATTCAATATAGTACTGTAAGTCCTAGATAGAGCAATTAGACAAGACAAAGAAACAGATCAGAGAGTATCCAAATCGGAAAGGAAGAAGTCAAATGATCCTTGTTTGCTGAGGCTAAGATCTTATATTTGGAAAAGGCTAAGGACTCCACCAAAAAATGATTAGAACCAATAAACAAATTCAGTAAAGTTGCAAGATACAAGATCAACATACAAAAATGAGTAGCATTTCTATATGCCAACAGTGAACAACCTGATCTGAATAAGATATAAAAAAGTAATTTTCCATTTACAATAGCCACAAATAAAATGAAATACCTAGGCATTTACTTAACCAATGAAGTGAAAGATCTCTACAATGAAAACTACGAAACACTAATAAAAGAAATTGAAGAAGATACACAAAATATCATTGTATTACATGCTCATGGATTGGAAGAACCAATATTTTTAAAAAGTCCACACTACCCAAAGCAATCTACAGAATCAATGTAATTCCTATCAAAATACTAATGAAATTCTTCACAGAAATAGTAAAAACAATTCTAAAATTTACATGGAACCACCAAAGACCCAGAATATATATGTACAGTGACCTTATTTTTGACAAGGTTTCTAAAAACGCACATTGAAGAAAGGACAGTTTATTCAATAAATGGAAAAGGGAAAACTGTATATCCCCATGCAGAAGAATGAAACTGGACCCCTATCTCTTGGCATATACAAAAGTCAAATCAAAATGGATTAAAGACTATAATCTAAGACCTCAAACTATGAAACTACTACAAGGAAACATTGGAGAAACTCTCCAGGACATTTGTCTGGGTAAAACAAATTTTAAGTAATATCCTACAAGCACAGACAAAAAAAGCAAAAATAGACAAATGGGATCACATCAAGTTAAAAAGCTTCTGCACAGTGAAACAACAAATAAAGTGAAGAGACAAGCAACCGAAAGGGAGAAAATATTTGCAAATTACCCATCTGACAAGGGATTAATAACCAGAATATATGAGGAGTTAAACAAACTCTATAGGAAAAAGTCTAATAATTAGATCAGAAAATATACAAAAGATTTGAATAGGCATTTCTCAAAAGAAGACACACAAATGGCAGACAGGTGTATGAAAATATGCTCAGCATCACTGATCATCAGAGAAATGCAAAGCAAAACTACAATGGGATATTCTCTCACCCCAGTTAAAATGACTTGTATCCAAAAGACAGGCAGTTACGAATGCTGGAGAGAGTGTGAAGAAAATGGAACTCCTGTACACTGTTGGTAGGAATGTAAATTAGTACAACCAAAATGGAGAAGAGTTTGGAGGTTCCTCAAAAAACTAAAAATAGGTTTACTATATGATCCAGCAATCCCACTGCTGGGTATGTAGCCAAAAGAAAGCAAATCAGTACATCAAAGAGATATCTGTACTCCCACATTTGTTGAAGCACTATTCATAATAGCCAAGATTTGGAAGCAACCTAAGCATCCATCAACAGATGAATGGACAAAGAAAATATGATAACATACATAGTGGAGTACTATTCAGCCATAAAACGAATGAGATCCTGTCATTTGCAACATCATGGATTGAACTGGAGGTCATTGTGTTAAATGAAGTAAGCCAGGCACAGAAAGACAAACATCACGCGTTCTCACTTATTTGTGGGAGGTAAAAATCAAAATAATTGAACACATGCAGATAGAGGGTAGAAGGATGGTTACCAGAGGCTGTGAAGGGTAGTGGGGGGTTGAGGGGGAGGTTGAAATGGTTAATTGGTACAAAAAATAGAAAGAATGAACAACACCTAGTATTTGTTAGCACAACAGTGTGACTATAGTCAAAATAATTTTACATTTTTAAATAACTAAAAAAAATACCATTTTACTGTTTGTAACACAAAGAATAATTGCTTGAGGAGATGAACACCCCATTTTCCATGATACTTGCATGCCTGTATCAAAACTTCTCATGTACCCCATATATAGATATATATATGTATATACACACACACAATGTATATATATGTTTACATATATACATAGTAAATATATAATACCATGTACCCACATGTATATATACTATGTACATATATAAATATATACTATGTACCCACAAATGTTAAAAATAACATTTAAAGATAAAAAATTTTGAAAAGTGGAACATAAATGGAAATTTGTACTTCTCCATCAGTCTATTGTATCTTCCTCTGAATTGTCCCCATGACTGAATCTATGGGATTCGTTTCTTCCGGAAGAAAAAAAATGGCTATGGAATAGGATATGAACAACTTTCTTAAGTTCAGGACATGCTTATTTTTTACCCCTTACTTCCTAATTCTACCAAGCTCAGAAACCAACAGTAAGAATTTTGTGTTGGCACATATACCTATACCCGGCTTGTGGAATGAAGATCCAGTCTTGCATAAAAATCTTCAAATATGGTAGAGATTAATGCTAAGACTGCAATGATAATCCTTCCTGAGTTGTCAGCATCCTGTATGTGCTTATCATGTATCTTCCCAACTACATATGGCATTGTGACAAATAGAAGAGGCTGCTAATGCTGCTATAGCTGAATGTCTCATTTAGGAACAAACAATTCTGGAAAAGCTCCCAGATTATGCATCTGTCCCTCTAGCTTCCACTTTAAAAGATAAAATTGTATGGTGATAACGTGAGGATTACTATACTATTCTTTCCTTATATGGGTAATGTGAGGTTATTTCCTTACATTGACATGAAAGAAAAATATTTATTGAATGTCTCAGTAGAAAGATTACAACTGAGATAGCAAATTCTTATCAGAAACTTGCATGAGGAATGGGCTTGCGGAATTGCATGCTCATTCCCTACTGTCTGAATACAGAGATGATTAGGGACTTTCTCTTCAAATCTGATTTATTTGGTTTCTACTCCTGTTTTCTCTCCTTTCATTTATTTCATTGTCTCATTTTTCTTCATGTAGCACACATGGCAGCCAGAGCCTGTGAGTGCTTTAATGCGGCAGGCTTAGTGCTATGAGAACTGAACAATGGAGAAATCCCTGGGGAAGCAGCTTCCAACTGTCCCACCCTCAGCATCCTAATGACCTGTGGAACTGTGGTTCCAGAATGGTGGTGATAAATTTGGAAAATACTTTCTCTAAAGCAGCAGTGCCCACATATTTGACAGGCAGTACTGGGCAATTATGAAATGTTCAGGGGTCCATGGTGAAATGCCAAAAATAGAACAATGTAGTATGCTTTTCCTAAAGCTCTACCCTCTTTATTAAAACAATTATGATTTATGTCCCTCCTGTACTTAAAGTACATATTTATTATTTTTAAAATGTAAGTATAAATTTTAGTCCAGTCCATCACTCACACAGAAATGTGTACACATCACAAATGTATGGTTCCATAAACTTTCCTAAAGGAAACACATCAATGCAAGTAGCATCCAGATCAAGAAACAAAACATTACCCAGTTCCTAGAAGCCTGCTTCAGCCCTTGTTAACCACAACTCACAAAGTTGTGACCTCTAAACTCCAAAGTGCCTATTTCTTAGTTTCACATAATAGATGCATACAGTAAGTATTCTCTTATTTCTGACTTATTTTATACAACACTGTTCGTATTTTATTTTTCAACATTTCATTTATTTTATGAAATATTATGAGCATTTGATTAATTAAATGCCCTTATATTGCTTTCTCTAATTTTTTTAGAGGATTCTTTTTTGCTATAGAACTGCAATAATATAGAATAAATACTCCTAGTCTCATGTCTATTTTACATCATATCTTAAGATCAGAACCATCTTGAATTTAACTACTTATATGGGTGGATAAGTCAACCTGACAAATCTGACTAAGTAGAATTCCAAGAAGGAAATACTGATTTTAAAGCATTACTTTCTTGACAGGGACCCTGTTGTAACACAATAATGCCATCTTATGGCTGTACAGCAATTTGTAGTCTAGAAACTGCTTTCATTTTGATGATACCATTTGAACGGTTCTATCCTCTTAGTCTTTGGGAAGTCATTTTCTAAAAGTGGGAAACATTCACTAATGGCTTGCAGGATAGTAAAGATGGTATCAGAAAGAAACTAAGGACACCAGAGTATAGCATCTGGCATTTAGTAGGCCCTTCTTAAGTGTTTGTTGAAAGAAGAGCTTTGTTTCTCTAATCCTAGACAGATCTTATGCAAATTCTTTGTTTTTACATGTTTCCTATAGGTATATTTTATAAGCAGTTAGTTACGCGAAAATCAATGAAAACTGAATTTAGCAGTAATATTAATTTCCAAAAAAATTAACTAGTAACCTCACATACAAGCATATCTATCCATATGTTCATGGTGCTTGTGGATTTACTGTTGACTGTGTTGACTGTTTGTGAACAATCAGAATGTCCATGAAAATAAGGCTTTTAATACTTTGATGATGTGTAACTTGTTGAGATACATGTTGAAATTCTATTTGCTGAAGACAATGTATGGAAGCAGGTATGTTAGATAATGAATGAGTAGTCATAAATTAGTCTGACTTTTTAAATATCTTCCTATTCTCATCTAAACAGTAATGTCTGTTTTACTTTATGACATTTAATAGAGATGAGTTTTGCAGTTATAACATTCATGAATTTGATGTTTAATGATGGTCTCAGAACTTATGCCTTGGGAATGCTGAGAATCTAATGCATGCATTTTCTTGTAACTTATTTTGAGTAAAATATGCAAACTTATTGGACCTAAATATTTTGGTTAAAGAGAAATACGCAGATGTACTATTTAGTATGTGCTTAGGCAAGTCACATAACATAAAATATAGTTTTCTCCCTTGTAAATTAATGAAGCAGGGCAAAACCACTAAGGCATTTTCTAGCTGTAAAACAATCCTGTTATAAATTACTAACTATCTCTAATCATTTGAATTATGCTTCAGCAAATATTAACATTAACATCTCTCCCCCTTCCATTGTAGGAAGAGTCTACTTTCTCATTCTATTGATGTCAGATTTGTCAATGTAATTTGCTTTGGCCAATCAAATGTCAGTGAACTTCACAGGAGCATAGGCCATGAGTGTTCTTGGGAGATTAGGTTTATACTTTGGTGACTTGTCATGAAAACATGTCACTGACTCTTCATCTTCGGTCCAGAGCAAAGACATATATAGCAGACCTTAATCCAACATGCATCATAGAGCCTATCTCAAGCTAATCCACATCTTGAAGCAGAGCTTCCTGGCCAAGACCAGCTGAGTCAGTCAAGGTACAAGTAACCTAAACAGCCAAAAATGCCTTTTGTTTTCAGCCAGCAAGTTCTAGGGTGATTTGTACCACAGCATTATTGCAGTCATAGCTAATACTACCATACATGTACTATATAAGAAAAATACCAATATAGCCCTTCTTACTAGCTCAAATTTATTTTGACTTAAACCCAAGTTGGCTTACTAAAAAATTCAGCAGATTTTTGTTGACAACACCACATGAAGGCTGTACTGAACATTTGTATATTTATGAATGCATAGCTTCTAAATCTCTCCAAGGATTCAAGAATCTACCATTGTATGGGACTTACTAGACACAAGGCGTTGACTGCCACTACAATGAAGAACACATTCAGCTATTTATTTTCCCTGACCTCTGGCAATAAGAACCTAGTTCTGTGGCCTAAACCTGTCTTATGACAGCAGTCATCAATTTATGACCCATCGGCAAAATCCAGCCTGCCATCTGTCTTGGTAAATAAATTTTTATTTGAACACAACATGCCTATCCATTTATATATTATATATGGTTTCTTTCACCCTAAAACAGCAGAGTTGTGTAGTTGTGACAGAGACTACATGACCTGCGGGGACAAAAATATCTACTAACTGCCCCTTTACAGAAAAAAATCCATCCTCTCACTTATCAGATGCTTCTGCCAGAGACCCTAATTGTGGAATGAGTGACATACAACAAGAATAAATAATTTACATACTTTTTTTTGGCAGTGATGATAGCAAGCAATATCCAGTGCAATGGTGCTCCCGGTAAAGCAGTGGACTCTGGCATGACAGCAAAATAATTCAGATTTACCTCATAACTTGATACTGGATATATTCTGGATGCCTAGCCTGCTCTTCTTTTATACTTTCTGTTCATTGCTAAACCTAGCTCTCAGGCTTTCCTATTGATTCCATGAGGTATCTGATATCCTTCTAGTAATTTATATAATTCTACCTAAAGTAACTAGAGTCACTTTCTGTTAGTTGTAACTCAGAACCTTGAATGGTCTATAGATCTTGATTTATTGCTAATTATTAGTAAGATGTTTTCATTCCATTCTCCAGGGATCTTTTTCTTGCCCTCTTGTATAGCTCCAATCTATCAACCCTTATTTTACTGGCTAGTTGTCCATTTTCTCTCCAAGACTGTGAAGCTCTTCAAAGTGGGGACTGAGTCTAATTCTTCTCTCTGTAGTTCTCAGGGAAATTTGAAAGCATGTCAGAATGAATTGACAGATGTCATGACTATCAGAGCCATAAGATCACCATTTTTATCATCAAAATTGCCAACCTTAACTGAGCCATTATTGTGTTTAAGCAATCCACTAAGTTCCCCACGTATATTGTGTCAGATAATCTTCATAACAACCCTGTGACAAAGACACTATTCTTTATACATAAGAAATGTATGGAGCAGAAGATTTAAGAAACTTGCTCAAGGGCACATAGAGAGTCAGCAGCAAAGTCAGAACTCCAAAACAGGTTGGAACTCTACAGCCTGTGCTCATAAGCAATTACTTAAGAAAGTTTTTATCTGAGATTAAAGTCATAGGAAATTTAGCAGCTCCTGACCAATTCCTATAGAATGTCAATGGAAGTACAATTTCAACCTCTGGATAAGGAAAGGGTGAATCTACTGGGGTTAGAGAAACTCTATCCTTTGTCAAAACCAGAAAAGTCCTCAGAGTTGGGGTGCGATTTTAGCTACCCTCTCTGTGGAATGACATTAGTGTTTCTGCTTATTTTTAAGTCTAAGGTGAAGGTAAACTGAAAGGGAAATGTCCATATGACCCAGTGAGAAGGGAATACCTGGATCATTTGCCAAAAATTACTTATAATTAAAGAGGAGGAGAAACCTCAAAAAGCAGAAAGCGTTATTTCTACTTTAGTGCAAAACTGGTAGGTGTGTACAGAAGCACAGTAATCACTGGCCACCCAAGAAGCCTCAAAGGTCCTTAGGGGATGGTGTGGGTGGCCTAGAATGCTTGGAGAAAACACTGACTATAAGAAGATAAACCAGAGGGGAAGAACTTCCTAACAGTGGAATGAACATCCCAAAAGATGGTAATGAAACTGACATCACTGGAGTAGCCTGCAGAGCTTCATAATGACTCAATGTGAAATGCTGGGAGAAAGTACACCATGGCAGCAATAGAAGTTTATTTAAATATTTGTATTTGTTTATTTTAGAGACAGTCTGTTATTCAGGCTGGAGTACAGTGGCACAATCATGGCTCATGGCAGCCTTGAATTCCTGGGCTCAAGGGATCCTCCTGCCTCAGCCTCCCAAAGCACTGAGATTACAGGCATGAGCCACCATATTATAAGTTTAAGTTTGTATTTGTAGCATATACACAGAGTGGCTGAGTTTCTTTTCCCTTATCAAGTCTGGCTTTGGATACTGTGGGACCAGCTATTTTCAAGGAAGTTGAAATAAATCTCTCTTTTTTTGTTGCTGTTTTTTGTTTTTGCTTTTGTTTTGTTTTGTTTGAGACAGAGCCTTGCTCTGTCACCCAGGTTGGAATGCAGTGGCAGATTTTGGTTCA
This sequence comes from Macaca nemestrina, assembly GCF_043159975.1. Lineage (NCBI taxonomy): Eukaryota > Metazoa > Chordata > Mammalia > Primates > Cercopithecidae > Macaca > Macaca nemestrina. The sequence continues at coordinate 128,204,959 of NC_092145.1, read as the reverse complement.
CTGCAGCCTCTGCCTCCTGGGTTCAAGGGATTCTCCTGCCTCACCCTCCCAAGTAGCTGGTACTACAAGCACATGCCACCATGCACAGGTAAGTTTTGTATTTTTAATGGAGATAGGGTTTCACTATGTTGGCCAGGCTGGTCTGGACTCCTGACCTCAAATGATCTGCCTGCCTTGGACTCCCAAAGGGCTGGCATTATAGACATGAGCCACTGCACCTGGCCTGGAAGTTGAGATAAATCTGTTAGACTATGCAAAGGGGAAATATTCTCAGGTTTCTGAGAGGAGGCTTGAGTCCAGACACATTGAACACCCACTCTGTGCTCAACACTATATCAATCCTGAGCATATAACACAAATAAAACATAGCCCTTTTCTATAAAGAGCTTGTGCGGGAGCCAGAAAAGTAAACAAATTGATTACTATGTGTTAGGTTCTAGGAGTAGGCGCATCAGATCTTATATTCTACAGGGTAGCCACCAAGTCTGGAAAATTTACAAATACATAAATGACTTATTGATATATTACATTAAATGATGAAACAATATCTGAGTTTCCAGATGTTATGAGCAAGTAATCGTTTTAGGATTTCTAGAGAAAGACAACATCTGAAGTGAGACCTAAAGAACAGGTAGGTCAGAGGGAGAACAAAACACTTGGGCATCCACAAATTGATTTAATATCGCTAGAACATAATTCGGAGGGGCTGGCTGTAGGGCAGGCAGGAAGAAATAAACACTGAGGCTGACCAGATAATTATAAGCAATTAAGGAGTCAGGGTGTCATTCTCAAGGGAATGAGATTATAGTACCGAAGCTCTTACACTTTAGAAAAATGATGACCACTGAAAGATCATTGAGAACAAAGTAGAGACAATCATTTCAGACAACTGAGATTAATGCTAGAAATCTCTTTAGGTGCCTGATGTAGTAAACCAAGAACTAAAATAGGAGTAAAGATGGTTAGAAATGGACAGATGTAAGAGATACCATGGAGGTTCCCTGTAATTATTAGACAAATGATTTGATTTCCTCTGAGAATAATTAAGAAGCCTACCTTGAGAATAAAGAACTTTGAAATGAATCACTTTAAGCTGTTGGATAACTTTATTACTTTTAATCTCAAAATGTAAAAGAAAAAGTATTCCACTTCTTGTGATGTGAGGCTAAATAATGTAACTGAATTTCTGCGCCCCCTTCAATTAAGTCAACAGCTAAATATTTCAATTAAGATAAAAAGAAATATGATTTTAAATTAACAAATTCCCCATTGCAAAAGAAAAATGTGAGGGAGGGTTATGCAAAGTGTAAAGTGTTGCCCTCCAAAATAGAAATAAATGAAAATCAATTTTTATTGATAGGCAATATTTTAAACATGTTAATCTAAGTATCAAACTCCTATACATTTTTGGACACAGATTTGACTAAAGATAAATATGTTATATCGAACAACTGTTTATAGCACCTCAATTTAATGACCCAATCTGATTTACGATTACCTGAAATTTTAGAAGATACAATGCTTCAACATAATGCTAAATTTAATACTGAATAATTTCTACAGTTCAGCTCATTTTTCTGAATTGTTCATCATTATTTGTTCTCATTTTACTTACCATTTTTCAATGACAGTGATACTTCTTTTTCCCTGTCTTTTTTCCTTGGAGGGTACTGAAATAAATTCTACAGTTCCCTGAAAACAAATCATTTCTGTAAGTATCAAGCAAAATATACGTGTTACCTACCCTTGTCGGTCCTTGTACATTTTGTTAACTTTTTCCCATTGGAAATCAATCTGGGAGAGAGCTTCCTGTAGCTTCACCCTTTCCACAGGCGTTGCACTTTGCAATGCTGCTGTCTTCTTGCTGTGAATAATGTCAATCCGACCTGAGCTTTGTTGTAGAATATCTTTTATATTCTGTAATATAAAAATTTTAAAACACGTAAAAAAATGAATTAGCTGTCTATAGAAAGAGAAAAAATATGTATAAATCCCAAAGGTAACAAATGGTGTTGCATTTCTTAATTACTGACTTTTTAAAGTTAATAACCATGAAGTCCAGTGACTTTGACATGCTCAAATTCAATAGGTAAATCATAGACCTCGCCCTGAGAGAGTGGATCACTCCCTACATCTTAAAACTGCCTTCATTTGGCTTCTGTATCCTAACCTCTTCTGGTTTTTCTTCTACCTTTATGTCCACTGCTTCTCAGTTTCCTTTGCTGGATCCCTCTCATCCTGATCTTAATGTTAGAGTGCTCTGACTCAGTATTTGCATTTCTTTTCTTCTCTGTCCATAATCCCTCCCATTTGTTCTCATAATTTCAAATATCCTGTATAAGACAATGACACCCAAATGTGTATCGCAAGCCTGGACATCTCCTCCGAACTCCATTCTAACAAATGCTAGTACTTTCTCAACACTTGGAGGTCTCACGAGACTTTCAAACTTAATATGATGCAAACAAAATTCTGAACTGCATTTCCTAATCCTTCTCCTCCCATAGATTCCCTCATTTCAGTAAATGGCAATTACTGATTTCAATTGAATTATAGTAATTCAATTAACAATTACTCAGATTGACAACTTTGGAGCCATCCTTAATTTTTTCAGTCTCCAGTATTTGAATTATTGGACAATTGTTCTGGCTTGACTTTCAGGACATATCCAGAATTTGACCACTTCTCACTACCTTTCTTGCTACAGCTCTGATATAAGCTATCGTTATCTCTCATCTGAATTACAGAAATTATCTATCTAAATGGTCCTCTTGCTTCCAGTCTTTCCCCTCTAGTGGATAATTCTCCACACAAGAGCCGAAAAGATTCTTTCAAAACATAATTGGGATCATATCACTCCTCTGCTCAAAATCTTCCAGTGGCTCTTCATCACAGAGTTCAATCACAGCCAATTTCAAAAGCCTACATGAAAAACAATTATTCTTGCTGCACTTTATACAACTACTCAGACCAAGTATAATAAAGCAAATCAGTCCTGTGATGATTTGTCTTTAGTAAAAATGGGAGACTGGAGAGAGAAAAAAAAAAATTATGTTTTAAGAACTATGGTACACCTGCTATTAGTCTCATCAGTTGTTTGAGTTTTTTCCTGCAATATAGACTGACCCTGCTTATTCCTGTGAATCTGCCAGTGATCTCTGACTATACCTCAGAAGAAACAAGAAGGGCGGGTAATGTAAAAACCTGCATCAGTATTCTAATTCTGGACATGTATTGGAATCAGCTAGCAACCCCATATCACTTTGGTTCCAACAGTTGCCCAGTTCATGAAAAGCCTTCTAATTTAGTTTACTTGGGATAATTTTACTTATTTTGTTTTACGGTTGTGGAATATATTTGCTGTCGTACTCTGTGTAGGAATGCAGTATAAGCTTAGTCAATGTTTTCTTAAATTGAAAACTTACTAATCTTCCAGATACCACCATTTACCAATTATGAACGGCCCTCACCAAACTGATAATTGCTGACTGAGCTCCTCTCTACCCTGAATACAAGACACCCTAATAGTTAGGCAGAAATATCATCACCCATATTCAGCCTGAAGAAGTAACAGAAGATGTATCTTCATCCCTCTACAACCCTTAGGATTAAGGGTTCCCTTGTAAAAGAAAGGGGGGAAATAGGTCAGAGGCATTAGAACCAGATCAACTCCATCTTGAATAGGGGCTGGGTAAAATAAGGCTGAGACCTACTGGGCTGCATTCCCAGGAAGTCAGGCATTCAAAGTCACAGGATGAGACAGGAGGCCAGAACAAGATACGGGTCACAAAGACCTTGCTGATAAAGTTGCTGTAAATAAGCCAGTCAAAACTCACCAAAACCAATATGGTGAAAAAAGTGACCTCTGGTCCTTCTCACTGCTCATTATACACTAATTACAATGCATTAGCAGGCTAAAAGACACTCCTACCAGCGCCGTGACAGTTTACAAATTCCACGGAAGTGTCAAGAAGTTACCCAATATTGTCTAAAATGGGAGGAACCCTCAGTTCTGGGAATTGCTCACTCCTTTTCCCAGAAACCTCATGAATAATTCACCCCTTGTTTAGCATATAATCAAGAAATAACTAAAAGTATCCTGAGTCGAGCAGCCCATGCCACTGCACTGCCTATGGAGTGGTCATTCTTTATTCCTTCACTTTCTTAATAAACTTGCTTTGACTTTTTTTTTTCTTTTAAAAGCATAATCTTTACTATGACCTATACATCTCTCTATGACTTGGTTGTATACTACCTACCATTCCAACTTCATCTCTTCCCAGTCTCTTCATAGTCCACAACACTCCACCCTCATTAGCTTTACTGCATTACTTGAGTATACCAACTATATTCTTGCTTCAAGATTTCCGCCCTTGCTGTTCTCCCTGCCAAAAATAGTTTTCCTAACCAACATTTATATCACTGGTTCCCTTACTTCTTTCTCATTTTAAAGGGGCCTTCTCTACTACCCTATTTTAAATAGCATCAGCAATCACTCTTTATTCCTTGCATTATTCTTCCCTTTTCTTTATAGTACTTATTTCTAACATTAAAATATATATCAAGTGGCCTGTATATACCATTAGACTGAAATCTATGAGCATAGGGATGTTGTTATCTGTTGGGCTTCCAAAGCTCAAACCTGTGCTTGGCACATGATAGATGGCAAATGCTTTTTTGTTGAATGAATGAATAGATGATCCCATAAATTGAATCCATGCTTTATTTATATTCTATTTAATGAAGAAATCACAAACCACAAATGTGTTATATAAGAAGAAAGAGAAATCTAAACATATTTATTCTCAAATAAATTTGCTAAAAACTACATTCTGGCTATTCTTGCAAGTATGAATTTGGTTATTTTGATCATCTAAATCATATATAGGGTCCACTGAACAAAATGTATTGAGTTCTTCCCATGTGTAAGGAGCAATATAGCAGAAAGAAAGGTGGGTGAAACACAGTTTAGTTTGCTTTTAAGAAGTTTTAAGTGGGTTTTATTGTAGTAGTAAGAAAGGGTATGGTTTGAAGAATTGAAGAACAAAATGGAAGTACAGAAGCCTTAGCTAGATGAGAAGGAATAGATGAGTGTTCTTAGTGGTACCAAACATCTTCTAGAAGTTCAGAGAAAAAATATATCATATATCATATTTGGTCTTAGGCTCAGGAAAGAATTCATGAAGAAGGAGCAATCTGCAGTAGACATACCTGACTAGTAGAAGTGGGAAGAACATTAGAGCTAGTAGGTAACACACACGCAAAGCTAGGTAACAAGTGCAGTCATATTTGGTTGCCTTTTTGGTAGCATAGAAGCTTAGGGGAAGGTGGGCCAGGAAACAGAGGCTGAGGATATTCAATAATATACTTTGAATTTCAACAGAAAATTCTGCCTGTACTTCAGTAGCTAATGGGGAACTATGATTTTTAAAATTTATCATTATGTAAGATTTCATATATATATGAAAGTAGGAAAATAATACAAATAGCTCCCATAACCCTATAATCCAGTGCCAACTGTTATGACTCCATGGACAACCTTATTTTATGTATCACCCCACCCACTCACCTCTTCAACTAGATTATTCTGAAACAAATTGATATATTTTTTATCCATAAATACTTCAGCATTTTTCTCTTGCTGAAATATTCTCTCATGATAACTCTTTTTTCAGAAAGTACATATAATACCATTACCACACCGACAATATTAACAAAAGTTCATTAATTAAATCAAGTATCTAGCTGCTATTCACATTTGAGTTGAAGTGGGAAGGGAGTTTAGGAAAACAGCTCAGCAGAATTCAGTGGCTGTGTGTTGGGTGAAGAAGAGGAAGAACTTGAATGACTCTTAGGTATCTAAACTGGGCATCCACATGATTTGTGGTGTCATTGGGTAAAAGGATTTCAGATGGATGAATAGGTTCCATGGGTACATGCTTGTATATGTGTGCATAAATGATTAGTTCAATTTTGGACTTGGTCATAATGAAAAGCCTTTGAGGCATCAAACTGTAGATGTTCCATAGGCAGGTGAAATCAGATTTTGAGGAATAAGATGACAAGGATTGCTGAGCCATACATATTTTCACATTTGGATACATGGACCAGGCTTTCTGAGCAAAGAGTTCTGGTAACTGACTTAAAGGATGACTGAATGGCAAGCTTACCTTGGAATTTAGTGCATTGCTCCGGAGAGACTTAAAAACTTTTATCTCTAAGAGCCCTTTGATTACATTTCAACTTATATTCCAAAAATAATAGACTTAGATCTTTGGTTTATATCCCAGAGCAAAGTCTCTGTCTTTCTGTATGTCTGTCTCTCTCACTCTCCTCCTGATGCATCAGGTGTTGTATATAAGCTCTGAGATCCACAATATTGGGGTTTCTCTCCTGTACTACAACCCCTGCACTCACAGATAAACATCTTGCCCTAAGATGCTTTTGAGTAATTAATGGTATATTCTGTCATCCAGAGATCTTGTGTTTCCTGACTAAATATAAATGTTAACAAGTATCAAAAGAGGGAATCTTTTTTTTTTTTTTTTTTTTTTTTTTTTTTTTTTTTTTTTAGAAACGGAGTCTTGCTCTGTCGCCCAGGCTGGAGTGCAGTGGCGTGATCTAGGCTCACTGCAACCTCCACCTCCTGGGTTTACTTACACCATTCTCCTGCCTCAGCCTCCCGAGTAGCTGGGACTACAGGCGCCCGCCACCATGCCCGGCTAATTTTTTGTATTTTTTTTTCTTTTTTTTTAAATTTATTTTTTATTATTATTATACTTTACGTTCTAGGGTACATGTGCATAATGTGCAGGTTTGTTACATATGTATACTTGTGCCATGTTGCTGTGCTGCACCCATCAACTCGTCAGCACCCATCAACTCGTCATTTACATCAGGTATAACTCCCAATGCAATCCCTCCCCCCTGCCCCCTCCCCATGATGGGCCCCGGTGTGTGATGTTCCCCTTCCCGAGTCCAAGTGATCTCATTGTTCAGTTCCCACCTATGAGTGAGAACATGCGGTGTTTGGTTTTCAATAGAGATGGGGTTTCACCGTGTTAGCCAGAATGGCCTCAATCTCCTGACCTCGTGATCTGCCTGCCTTGGCCTCCCAAAACAAAGGGAATATTCTTGCCTATCTTCAGTCAAAATTGGGAAGGATTTTAATCATTTGTAAGTTGGAGACTGGGTTAAATAGGGAGTGACTGCTGCTGATTGTACAGCTTTCCAGATGATGGGCTCTGAAGAAAACTTCACAATTAGAGAGGGAAACAGGAAAGAAGTTAACAATAAAACTTAGAGGGTTTTCTGCGTTATTCTAAGATTTCATGTTTATGGTGCATGAGGACATGCCTTGAGCAACAACTAAGCTGTAGAGGCAGGTGAGACTATGGACAATATCAGTTGTAAAAGATAAAAGCCAATGCTTACAATGGGAACCTTAAAAAAAGCAACTGTGTTCTCATGTCTTATATATCAGCTCAGCAACAGGATAAGATACAACAGTTATGGGTGATGTGAGTGAATTTCAGATAAAGAAGGTGTTTTTAAAATAAAATTTCAAGGCATTCTCTTCAAGTCTATGTACATCTTGTAATGGAAAGCTTTCACTATTTCTTTTGTTTAGCACCTCAATTTAACTCTGTGGAAAAAGTACTTATCTGATAGGTCAGGTATTACCATACAAAAGAAAGAACAAGCCAACACAGAAATAGTCTGAGAATTTACTTATCTGGAGGAATTCAGGTTAAAACTGTCTTTTAGCAATTTCACATAGAAAATTGAGTCATTGGAATATGTGTGATGTTGAATAAGACTAGGGGTGGTCAGATTGCTCAGGAATGGTGTTTAGAGTGAAAAGAGTGAGAAGAAATGTGGCATAAAGATGAACCTCTGTGGAAAGCATGGGCAGAGGAAGGAGATGAGTATCCCTAAAGAATAATAGTCATCAGACGCAGGAGGAGAACCACAAAGAGGGAGAGAGCTGTCAACCAGTCAGATGCAGCTAGGACCAGGAGGGAAAAGTCAACTTGGGCAATTTAGGAGGCCATTGGTGATCTTATCAAGAGCAACAGCAGCATGTTGGAAGTGGAAAACATAAATGTAAGCAGACCAGACTGTCTTTTGCTGTCATTCTCTTTCACTACAAAATCAAAAATAGCTTAGCACAACATTGCAGTATGCCGTATTTGACATCAGAGACTTGTTTATTGAAGAAAAGTTTACTACTGATAAAAACAAAACTCATAGTAAAACGGAAACTGTTGGATACTATGCTCATTATCTGGGTGACGGGGTCATTCATATCCCAAATCTCAGCATCAAACAATATCAATATATCCATGTAACAAACCTGCACATGTATTCCTGAATCTAAAATATAGTTGAAATTATAATAAGAGATACAATGGATTTAATACCTATGATTAATGCCCTAAAAGTCATTGAACTCAAGCATATCTCTAGTATTATTTCTTTACTTTTATTTACCTGGTAGAATTTTACTACCATCTTCTGATGGCTCCAAGCCTAGAGTCTTGGGTGGAATGTTTAGGGTTATTCCACTACCCTGATTAGGTCAGGTGCCAGAACTATGCACCAACATATCTTCTTGGCTGCTTTCTGTTAACTTGCCTGACCTGGGAAGCCTGATTTCACAAGTACTTGATTTGATTCAACTCTAAATTTTTTAAGTCACTGACTCCATCATTCTTGCTTGGCTGCCAGTCCAATGACAAAGATCCATAAGGCTGCAAAGTTCTCCACTTGATACCAAGCAGCCAGCTGAATGAAAGGCTGATTACTTAAATTCAGAGTGGGTAACCAATCACATTTGTTAGTACACAGACGGCCCAAACCCTTTAAATGCATAGCTGTAAGCACCCATGGAGAAAAAATTCAAGGAAAGAGATAAAGGATCTTCCCCATCAGCATATAAAAGTTGTCCAGTTATGGCTTTGATATCATTTGTGTGTGTGCATGTATGTGTGTGTGTATGTATACTCTGAGGATTTGAGCTTGCAAAGCTTCCTGATTTTAATCTGAGTCTCTGGAGAGCTATCAATTCTTTGGAATGCTGTAGGATTGCTCAGCATCAAGTTATGAACGGTTTTAGCAATGCTGGGCAGCATGTTGCAAATGCAGGAAAACTTTTCATCTTAAATGAGAAAAGCAAAAAGCAAAAACCGGGGCAGGGGATGTCATACTCCCTGGATATCTAGATATTAGCTCCTTGGTGCATTCTCAGAGAATGCTGTCAAAATTGGCTGGAGTCCAGGAAATAAATCCTTTTTAAAGTCCCTGCACATATTTGTGTCCCCAAGGCATTACACACAGAAAAATGGTATGTGCACCAAAGAAAATTTTGTAGCACTTTCCATAGTTTAAAGTCAGAGATGAGATCTCTGATAGCATTTTACTATTTTCGTTTGTCTAGAAATAAGTGATCTTTATACTTTCTGACTCTCTAAAAATGAAGCCATAGTCCCTTGTAGTTGCTATGGTGATATAAAAATCCCTAGAATCACTATAGAATATAGCATTTCTATTTCTCTCCCTGAATAATTCCTTATCTGAAAACATGATGTCAGAATGATAAAGTACCAACTTTTTAGTCAACTCCCTTCTTAATTTTGACATGCCCCTATGACTTGACCACTTCACTACTCCACTGAAATTCTGTATGATAGTTATTTTTAGCCAATCTTCCTGCAAAAGGAAATTCTAAATATACATAAAAAAGAAATTTTAATTTCTGAAAGGCATCTGTACATGAATTTATACAACTCGAGTCCTCAATATTTTGAAATAGGATATTTGCATCTCTGGTTCTCCGTCTTCAATAAATTGAATAAGACCCTGAATATATACTGTGAATAGAGAAAAATTAGACAGCATGGTAACTTTTACAACTGGCAGATGAAATCCAGATACCTAAAGGAAAAGCAGATATCTATAAGCCATGTGGCTTCAGTTCATTTATCTATTGAAAAGCTTATTGTTTAAATAAGTGTTTATTGATAACACACAGTATCAGTCTCAAATTTGAGATATGAAAATAAAGACTTTAAAATGTGAGTCTCTCCCTTAAGAAGATAATCGGTTTTTAAAGGAGACACATACAGAAATAATTTGGACATAAAAATGCTTTGTTTATTCAAGTGTTGCGGAGTATGTGTCTTTAACAGTATAAAAGGAGAAGCCAGAGAATACAGATAATTTATCTAGGAAACAAACAAGGGACCTATTTGTCAACTAATCATTTAAGATAAAGGTCTCAAGCAACCCTTAACTATGCTCCATTCTTTATCATAAGGGATAGACTTCTACTGTTTAGTTTTTCTTGCATTTAATGTAAAGTGACAACTACTCCCTTGCTGTCAGAGATTTTCATTTCAGAGCTTGCCTTTGCCATCTAAATGGTAAACTTATGTGTATAAATGTCAAAGTAGATATTGCAGAACCTGAACAGAACTAGAGTAGGGGAGAGCAATATCTGACAAATTGAACTTACTGTTAATCACTTTTGATGAAAGTAAACTGAAAATAATTTACTGAAGTTTTAAATTTTTTTTTTTTTTTTTTTTTTTTTTTTTTTTTTTTTTTTTTTTTACCTATAGCAAAGCTCATTGCCTCCCAAATACTGTGAAAAGTGCCAGTGTAACTTCTATTATTTAAAATAGCGGCCAGGCTGGGTGGCTGACGTCTATAATCCCAGCACTTTGGGAGGCCGAGGTAGGTGGATCACTTGAGGTCAGGAGTTTGAGACCAGCCTGACCAACATATGAAACCTCGTCTCTATCAAAAATACAAAAATTCGCCAGGTGTGGCAGTGGGTGCCTGTAATCCCAGCTATTCAGGAGGCTGAGGTAGGAGAATCGCTTGAACCTGGGAAGTGGCGGTTGCAGTGAGCCGAACAAGCAAACAAACAAACATCATTTCCTCTGTCCCATTTCTGTGGTCATTCAATTCAGTCGTTTCTTAATCTTCAACATCCAATTACTAAATAAGGATGGCTATAATTTACAAGTGTCTTTGCTCCTGTATTTCATACCTAGAAATAAGCTGACATATACCTTCACAAATCTACAACTCTTTCCAAGCTAAGATTTTAAATAATATGTCCACTGTGGGATGTATATACAAACATTAATTGGCTAATTTGTCTTCTGTTTAAAAGTTTGTCCTCAGTAATAAAATTTTACATCAGAAGTTGTCAGTGTTCTCTCAAAAAGTTTCAATTAGAAAAAAGTTTTCAAATGAAATAAAATTACAAATATATAAAAGCATAAGTTAAAATATAAGATAATATGAAATCAATTGCTGTTTTAGTGCATTTTCCCCTAAAAATGATTTAGTGTTTCAGTGATATTCTGGTTTGAAATATATCGAACTTTATTTTTTAAAAGAAATGATAAAATTGCTTTTAATGATTTCTCAGTTTTCATTTCTCTGAAGGACTAACAATAGCAGATAGCTGGAAGCACTTATAATTCACATTTTTAACCATATTTATTTCCTGAAGGAAATTCCAATAGCTTCCCCACTGCATCTTTCCCTCCTTGGCAGGATTCAGTACAGTTAGGCACAGTTTTCATCACACAACCCTAGCCTCTCTAGTTTTAACTAGTAATATTATCTTCTAGGTTTCTCTCTGTGTGTCTAACAGCTACATCTCTGTATTCATTCATTAACTCAAGAAATATTTGTTGAAAACCTACCATGAGACAGTCTTTGTTTATTTATTTATTTATTTATTTATTTATCTATTTATTTATTTTTGAGACAGAGTCTCACTCTGTCACCCAGGCTGGACTCCAGTGGTGCAATCTCTGCTCACTGCAACCTCCTCCGCCTCCCAGGTTCAAGCAATTCACCTGCCTCCGCCTCCCAAGTAGCTGGGATTACAGGCGCACGCCACCACGCCCAGCTAATTTTTTGTATTTTTAGTAGAGATGGGGCTCTCACTATGTTGGCGAGGCTGGCCTTGAACTCCTGACCTTGTGATCCGCCCACCTTGGTCTCCCAAAGTGCTGGGATTACAGGCGTGAGCCACTGCGCCCGACCTGAGACCGTCATATTTTATATCTTGGGTATATAGTAGTGATCCAGAAAGAAAAAGTCCCGCTCTCTGGAATCTCACCTTCTATAGGAGAATAAAGTAAACAGAGAAAAGGCTAAACTATATACTCAATTAGATAGTAGTTCAGTGCTGAGGAGCAAATGAAAGCAGGTAAGGGGAAATGAAGGATAAAGTGGGGGGTCAGAATTTTAGATAGGAGGGGTCAGGGAAGACCTTATCAAGAAGGCAGTTTTGAAGTAAAGATCTGAAGGAAATGCAGAAATTAACCATTTAAAGAAAAATCATGAAAATAATATTCCAGGCAGCTAAAGCAAGTATAAGGGCCCTGACACTGGAATGTGCCGGGAGGAGTGGTCAAGAAACATGGAGGAAGTTATTATGGCTGGAGTGTATGAGTCAGCGACCACCAGAGAAATATCAGAATGAGGTGGGTAACCCGCGGAGGGACTTATGAACATAAGGGCTTCCCTGTTTACTTTGAGGGGGTTGGGGAGCATTGGGGCTTTTGAAAAGAAGCGGGGGATGTAATCTGACTTTTCATTTAAATAGGTATCTCTGGCTAATATGTTGAGACTAGAGTCTACGTGGGAGAAGGGAAGGAGGGAGAAGTTGTTAAGAGACAAATGCAATCATCCATGCTGGAGATAATGGTGGTTTGATCCGGATCAGAGTGGAGGCAGGAGTGAATTCTGGATACATTGTAAAGGCCGAGAGTCCTTAGGATTTGGTGGCCAATTACATGTGTGTTGGTAGAGAAAGGATTCAAGGATAACATGAAGAATTTTGGCACAGACAAGTGGAATAATGGAACTGCCATTAACTATAATCTGGAAAATTGCAGGAGGATAAGGTTAGGGTGTAAGATTTTTACATGCTAAATTTAAGATGTTTACTATATTTCTAAGTGAATATATAAAATGCATATATATGTCATGATTCAGGAGAGAAATCTTTACTAGAGATACGAATTTGAAAGTCACTAGGGGAAACTTTTAATCTCTTCCACACTTGCTCAGAAAATACTGGTATTTTGCTATATTCCCTTTCCAGACCTCTTTTCTTCCAAACCCAACCCTGTAGACAATCTTAGCCATTTCCATCACTTAAATAAAACTTTGACACAAAAGAATTTTATTTAAGGGTGGTGGGAAAGGGGATAAGTAAAATGTCAAGATGGGAGCTTAGATGCACTGCTGTTAGGGCGCAACAGAGAAGGCACCCAGCAGGAGGAGGGAGTTAGCCCTTGGATGGTCGATTCTGCTTAAGGCTATATCAAGGTGTTTTGGGGATAACAGAAATAGAAGGAACTAGAAGAAAGTACAGGGAAAAAAATTTAAGTCTATAGATTGGTAGACAGTCAGAGACTCTTGGTTCTGTTGCCATGGTGGAATTATTTATACCTTACAGAAAACCTTCCCTCAACCAATCAGAGTATTTATTTTACCAGATAGATTTACTTAACCATTTTGCACTGACACAGGAAAATGGGTAATCTAGGATGTTGGACATCTCCTGAGTGAACTTTAATAATGAGAGTCCTGGTACAGCTACCTGAATTAAGGGTATGGTTTCTAAATTGGTCCAGCTATGCTGAACACAAATATCTCCTTACTTATTTTTTATCTCTTTATTTTTTCTTGTGTCCAATTTATCCTGCCATTTTAAGGATTATCCCTGTCCAAAATCCATGCATGATGACATATAGCTTTTTGGACACTTTCAAGGCCATCTTTTAGGCAATCAAGACTCCAGGGAAAAAGAAAAAGAAAAAACTGGATTCACAGTTTTTATCCAGCTTGATTTCCTAGTGCTTTGCCAGCAGAGACACTTGGAAGGATAATCAAAGTGAATAACAAAGTGAAGGATAGTCTCTTTGTTATTCTTCAGACACGTCCTTCTGATACAGTTGTTTTACCCTTACTGACTTTGTTTTCAAAGTTAAAAACATTTTCTGCATCAAGAAACTGTATAGTGTAGTGCTTAAGAGCAGAAACTCTGGAGCTTGAACATCCAGAGTGGGACTTCAACTATGATATTTAAAAACGATCTCACCTGAGCAAGTCACTTAAATCCTTGGGACCTCCTTTTCTCTGAGTTTGGGTAATAATAATAGAGCCTTCCTCGTAGGGCTGTTATGATGACCATACAAGTTACTATAAGTGTTTAGAATGTGTCCTGGCACATAAATAATAACTGTCAGCTATCAGATTCAAGATTAGTCCAGATTCCAATTATATTCACCTCAGCCTAAGTATTTCTCCTCTATAAAATTCTTCCTAGTTTCTGCTTTTTGCGCTGCTTTCTTCTTTTCATGATTTCAGTTACACTCATGTCTTATATATTTTTGCTTGGATTATGTCCTTAATGTCTTTATTACTTTCTAACTTGTTTGTATAACTATAATATGTATATTCAATAACGTTATAAATTACTAGAGTACCATGATTATTCCTTAATATTTCTTTCTTATCTTTTAGAGTGTTAAGCATAGCACTTGGCTTGAAGTAAAAAGTTGTTGACTTGAAGTAAAAAGTTGAGTTGAACTTGCTTATGAAAATCCAGTTTGAATTGAATCATTGAACCTCTAAGATTTGTTACTCTGTTCAACCATTGTAGACAGGTATTCAGGTCTGGTCAGATGTGAGCTATTCGGGTAATTGCTTGTTTATTCTACTTTACTTTTACTGGCCATTCCCTGTTAAACAGTGGAATAGAAGTCCATAAGCATTTCCTGGCTGAGCTTCCTTATGGTTTCCTCACAGTACATTAGGTATCTAACAAAGAAGTCCTTTACTCAAAATTATGTCTGCCCATTTCTCCAGATGCCACAGAGCATCAATAAGAACAAAAAGAAAAACAAACAAACAAAAAACCCTGCACTTTACTGATCCAATGATCACTTTACTAGTCCATCAGCACTAAGTAAATTGAAAACAATTTTACCAGTCCTTTTATGATACGTACATCTTGTGTTAAGTTGTACACATTGCCTAAATCATTTTATAGAAAATCCAAATAGAAAAATTGGCTCACACGCATGGCAAAGGAGGGTTGTATAGAAGTAAGTACTTTTCTCTTCGTTAAAAATATATGGCATTCTCTGATTCCAAATTTCTTAGAGTCAGGATATGCTTTTAGTGTTGTGTGACTCAGCAGAGGAGGGGCAGGTAGGGCTTATGGAGGAAAAATTCCAAGGCAATACAACAATCCAAGAAAACCTCAAAAACTGATTATCACTGATGAATGGAATATGCTTTTTAAAAATTCATGTTATACTTTTTAATTCTATTTAAATATGCAATCATGAGCATCTTATTATTTTGATAAATGAAAATTTAGTATAAATGATTAAGCAACTTCATAGGTAGCTACCATTCATGATAAAATATAATCAAACTTGCAAAAATTAATATTGATGACAGTAAACTATTTTGATAAAATAGAAAACATATTTGGTAATATTACGCCTGTTTTATATATAACTAATGCTACTGATGTTGGGGAAATGTGCTTTCCATCATAGTGTTTTACACAGGGGACAGAAAAGCAAAATCGCTCTTTTACACAATCATTCTGTACCCAAATGCATTCTTCTAAAAAAAAAAAAAAAAAAGAAAAGAAATTAACAAAAACCATGATATGGGAGCAGGAAGCTAACACTCATTTTTTTTTTTTACCTTTTTGGAAGCTCCATGGATTTCCTTATTGATAACACTCTTTACTCTTTTGCCTGTGGTTTGGCAAATTAAATTTGGGAATTGGTGTGTTAATCATTTGTGATTTACAACACAAAGTTCTTGATTTTTTTTTCCCCTCAGGATGTTGAATGATATATATTAATATTCAGAAATAAGCAGACTTGGGTACAAGTCATTGTATTAAACTATATGATATTGCCAATATTTAAACATTTTGAAAGGCATGATGGCAATCCATAAGGTTCAGTGTAATAGTATTACAATTTTAATATGTTCATGGTTTCAAATTTAACCGGGAAAAAAATAAATACAAACTAGCTTTTTTAATGGCAAAGGAAAGACAACAAAAAAGATAAACAACAAAAACAAACGTAAAGACTCCAAAGGAAAAAAAGACACACACAAAAAAATACTGATTAAATCATTCTTTGCTTAGAGTTTCAATGTTTTTCAATAGTTTTTGTCATGGTTCTTAACTCACAATTAGAACAATGTGTTTTAAGTTACTGAAATAGAAATGGAAAAAAATTAACACATTTCATAAAAAAACTAAAGCACAAAATAAAACAACAATTAAAAACAAGCTAGAAAACAGCATCCTCTTCTTGGTAAAAGTTATGGTACACAGAATCTCGAAATAATTTAGAGTTGCATTTCTGTACCTCAAGATAAATACACAATAAAGTGAGTTATTTGTTTTATACCTTACATAAATAGAATAAAAAAATTACTCCTGAACAAGTAACAACTAGTCTTGGAAATACACATGGTCCCTGTCTTATAATGGTTCTACTTAATGATTTGTCAACTTTAGGGTGGTGCGAAAGGGATATACATTCATTAGAAACCATACTTCAGTATAGTATTCAATAAATTGAATGAGGTATTCAACACTTTATTATACAATAGACCTTGTGTTCTATGACTTTGCGCAACTGTAGGTTAACATAGTTGCTCAGAGCATGTTTAAGGTAAGCTCGGCTAAACCATGATATTTGGTAGGTTAAGTGTATTGAATGCATTTCCACAGACAAAATTCTCAACTTACAATGGGTTTATCTGGATATAACCCCATCATAAGTCAAGGAACATCTGTACAATAAAAGAATATGATCAAAAGTTTATAAGATCCTCTAAGGAAGATTTTGTCAAAAGCAAATATGTTTTAACTTGTATGTATTCTCTTGTTTTAACTTTTTTTAGCTTTAGAATATTTGTCAAATCTGGAAATAACTTTATGTATATTTTATGTGGTTAACATTTTATTTACAGTTTTTAAAATATACAAACATATAATTTTATAAAGTTTAACACATTCTTAAAGGTAATTTGTTTTTAGGATACTTTACATGGAAATTTATAACTTTCTTAGAATTTGGGGTGTTTGACAAAGCAATATGCATTTTTTAAATCTTGAAATTTATATAATTATACATTTTAACAGGAATTTTCCTACATAGTCCTACATGATTTCACTGTATCTTCACAATAGTACAGTTGAGTAGGCAGGGGCGATTATTATCACTGATTTAATCTCAATGTTAAAAACCAGGCCTAATTATTTTATATTACTTGCCCAAGGGTACAACTATCAACAATCAGGTTAAATCTTTCTAAGTTTTTTAGGTTCCAACACAGTGCTTTGCTAAACTCTCTACTCTACTGCTTGTCATAACCACATAATGAAAGTTCAATGATGAGGAAAAATGTTAGTAATGTTTTAATTATATGTGGGTTCCCTGTCACACATTTTCATAAATGATTGTTTTAGATTCAGTATATACAAACCTAGAACAATTTCTTCATGCTTACATATGTATACATTTGTAGAATTCACATGTCTAGATGATTTAACTCAGTGAGTTAGGATATGATGTAAAGAGAAGTAAATGTGGTTTTCTCTTTTAGTACTGGCACTGATTAAAACTGCCCTGTCTTCTTCTGTCTCAGAGTCCACACCTACGTGTATCAGACTATCACTCACTAATTCAACAGATGTATATTCAGTACCTATTAAGTGCTAGGTGCTGTTCTAGGAGTTCCAGATACAGTAATGGAGAAAAACAACAACAACAACAACAACAACAACAACAACAACAAAGATACTATTTTTTCTTCCTGGTGGTTGTGTGTATGTATCACCTTCTTGAAAAATGTAGTACTGCAGTTAAATAGGTTATACACATACTTAAATGTAGGTATACATGTTTATAGACTTATAAAACCCTAGGCACTATTGTCCTCATATTTTGGGAAGGTGAAAATAATAGCTTTAAGCAGTTTTAGGCATCAGAAATGCCTTGAGACACTTTGTAACTTGGTTAGCAGAGGAGCATATAACTTTCATTTCTAAGAAAAAGGGATTAGAAAAACCCATTAGTAGCTGTTGTGACAGCAGCCGTTGGGGAGTAGATCTATCTTAAAATTGAAAATGAGAAATAAGAGAACCAAAGACTCAAACTCCAGTTCATTTTCACTCTCTGGAATTTGTCTTTATCTGACAGATAAAGGCAACACCCTATATAAATCTAATTCTTACACTCTTTACATCCCATCCAGCTACCAGGCACTACATTAATGACATATCGAATTGGGAATTGTGTTCAATCAAAAGGCATTAAAGTACTTATTAACTAGGTTTTACGGAGCTTCTAAAAAAAGTTAAAAAGTTATTTTTGGTGGCTCTATGGTAAATTGATCTTTTAATTTTTTCTTCATGGTTTATTGTCCCCATGTGAGAAAACACTTTCTAAACACAACTATGTATTTGGACCAAAATGTTCTTCATAGGATGATGCATTGTCTTTGCATAATTAATGAATTGGTAATTATATATCACACATAAAAAATGACGTAATTGGTTGAAGCACAGCTTCAATCATTTGTGAATAAAAGGAAAACCTCCCCACAACTTAATTGCAACTTCAAAACTTCTACCAGCCTCATGATTTGTAAGTTTTAATATGGAAGTTTCTGCTTTCTACACTTTACATGATGGGGATTATGAAAATAGTGTTGCTGGGAGAATGGAAGGAGTAGGAGTGCGTTCTTAAAGTGCATTTTAGCAGAGTTGGGAGTAAATTGCAGCATAATAGTCAAGGTAGGGCAACTGCTAGGCTTGATAACATAATGGTGGGGGAAAAAGAATGGATAATTTCCTACAAAAGAGAGATTTGTATAAAACATAAAAGAAAACTGTACCAAAGCACATATAAATATGAGCTGGGCATGACTGAAATGCAGCAAATATCCATAATCTCTTCTCTATAATACAAATCTTTTCATATAATACAAATGAAAAATAATGTACTATAGAAATAACTTAAGCATGACTTAAATTACAGTTAATGATTAATATTTGAAAATACACACATTTATATACAGCAAATCAAATAAATCCCGAGTCATATAAGCTGTTGAAGAAACAAATTATATTTAAGACTGAATAAATGTGTTGAAAAACTCCATTTTTCTAAGAGAAACCACTGATCACATTATTGCGAATGTTTATGTAGAGTCCAAAAGATCAGTTTCTACAAAGTCACAATATATTAATAAAAATCATCTTTTTCATGCATTAAACTGTTCTATTAGAAATTTCAAGTAGAATTCAAAAAGCATTTGCAAGCAAATTTTGCTTTGAAATTTTATATGAGTCATGATTAGAGTAATTGCAATATTCTTTTATTCTAATATTATTAAATTGGTGAAATTCAACCCTTTATCTAATATGCCCCTCTATTACAATATGCATATAAACAATAATTCTTTTATTTTCCTTCAGATTTGTTGTTTGGATTTGTACATATGGTGCCTTTTGCTATTATCTGATTCTCCTAATACCAGAATAGAAGCAGTCACTTTGCCCGTGGCATAATTTTGCCTTCATTTAAGTAATTGGTATTATTAAATTTGTGCTTACATGCTATGAAACAGATTCCAGAGTTGAAAGATCTTAACCAGTGTATTAAAAATCCCTGTTGTCA
This sequence comes from Macaca nemestrina, assembly GCF_043159975.1. Taxonomy (NCBI): domain Eukaryota; kingdom Metazoa; phylum Chordata; class Mammalia; order Primates; family Cercopithecidae; genus Macaca; species Macaca nemestrina. Next base: position 128,185,190 of record NC_092145.1, on the reverse strand, counting down.
GTACTTTTGTCCCTACTTCAACACAAGACTGAAGTATCGAAGCCTAAAATATGAGAAGAAAACGTACATCTCTCAAGGGATCTTCTGCTAAGTTTTACGTCACCGAAATTCTAACTCGGCCCCAAGTCTGCTGAGAATGGGTTTTCATAGACACATGCTTAAGTTTCTGCGTGACCAGAGAAATAAATCTGCTATCTCTAATTTGAAAATATTTCCAGAATCTGACATTCTCTCACTACTGACTGAGTCCAAGCCACCAGCATCTATCTTTTTCAACTCTTGTGGCTTCTACTATTGGCCCCCTACAGTTCTACTCTCAACCCAGAAGCCAGTGTGATCCTTTTAAAACATGATTGAGATCGTGCCACTCAACTGCTCAAAAACTTAACAACTGCTCTCATCTCATTTAGAATCTTCTTTACAATGGCCCCAAAGGCCCTCCACAATCTGGACACTCACAACTCCCATAACCTCATCTCTTTCTACTCTTCTGCTGGCTTGTTTTGCTTCAGCCACTTTGGCCTTCTTGTTGGTGTTCGATTAAGAAAAGCTCGGTCGCACATTTGGGCCTTTACTCAGACTCCATGGCTGACTCCCTTACCTTCTTCCAATCTTTGCTCAAAGGTCATTTCTACCCTATTTGAAATTGCAATCCCACCACTTTCAATTATACCTACATCTACCCCTGTAGTGGTACTATATCCCCTTAACAGATTCTGTTTTGTTTTTTCCCCCAAAATACGTATCACCTAGCAATACATGATATTTACTTATCATTTTTCTTTGTTTGCTTGCTTCTATTCTGTCTCCCAATGTTATAATAAAAGCTGTATGAGGGCAAAGATTCATTAGTCTCCTTCACTGTTTTATAAGCACTTAGAATAGTGTGTGGTCCATATTAAGAGCTCAATAAATATTTTTGGAATGAATCAATCTGCATTCCTTAGATTTACTTGTCCTAACAATTTTTTATTTCTCAAGACCAATGCAAAAAACCTGAACTCAAGAGGGCTTGAACGACTTTGCTACACACTATCTTTGGCTTATAAGCTCACTACCAGCTTTCCCTTGCGGTGTTAAAGTTGAACAAGGGTTGTCTCTATTTCTTAATCCTATTTAAAATCTACATTAGGACTACCATGTCTCCTACCTGTGAGCTTTCTTCATATGGCCACATTTTTCATCATCCTCTTGGTTACCCAAAGTATAGCACATTTTATTCACTCCAAACAAGGCATCTGCACTATAATTGGTTTTGATAAGACAATTGAAATGATGTGTGCCTGATATTTTTACTTTCCTTCCATTTATTTCCTCCTTCTTTCTTTTTCTCCTTATTTTCTTATTTCTTTTCTTCGATTCTCCCTCCCTCCTTTCCTCACTCTCTTTCTTCCCTACTTCCTCCCTTCCTTCCTCCTCCTTTCAATGGTTTGAAACTCAAGTACAATGTTGAACACTAAAGGGAAGTGGGCAGATATCCTTGTCTTGTTCATGATCTTAGGGTGAAAACATTCCACTCCACCATAAAGAATAATATTAGCTGTAAATTGATTCTTATTATTGCAAAAGGTAAATCATAGTTGTCATTCTTATTATAAGCTATGTTCTTATTTTTGTCCTAAAAATTCACATTTATTGATACCAAGGCCTAATTGAACAGCTAAGGATTCCCTGAATGAGGGAGCAGCAGAATCACTTGAAGAATTCCACATGAAAGGCATGAACTCTTTTTTTTTTTTTTTTTTTTTTTTTTTTTTTGAGATGGAGTCTTGCTCTGTCGCCCAGGCTGGAGTGCAGTGGCCGGATCTCAGCTCCCTGCAAGCTCCGCCTCCCAGGTTTACGCCATTCTCCTGCCTCATCCTCCTGAGTAGCTGGGACTACAGGCACCCGCCACCTCGCCTGGCTAGTTTTTTGTATTTTTTAGTAGAGACGGGGTTTCACTGTGTTAGCCAGGATGGTCTCGATCTCCTGACCTCATGATCCTCCCGTCTCGGCCTCCCAAAGTGCTGGGATTACAGGCTTGAGCCACCGCGCCCGGCCTGCATAAACTATTTCTAAGAATTTCTCTATGTAGATGCTAACTACACAGTAAATATATCATTATTTATTTCAAAAATATCCTAGATAGAGTTCCCCTAAAAGCAGATTCTAAGACAAGGGATGTATTTGGGAATGATCCAAGGAGGTGCTGGTAAGTGTGTGTAAGGTAAGACAGGGAGCAAGTAAAAAGTATCCTATGAGGCAGGTTTTTACTGTGTTCGATGGGGTCTTAATCCTGGAACAGAATTCTGGGTCAGAGCATAAATCATGCTTCAGAGTTACCCTAAATGAAGAGCGAGTGAGTAGTGGTGTTTATCCACCAAAAGTTATCTGTTATTGGTTGAGGTTTGCTGGGGAACATTGGGGATGCAGAGCTTTAACTACCTGACACTCATGAGCTTTGATTACTAGAGAGAGCCCTAAGGCAAACAGAGACACTTGGACCTGGCAGCTGCCAGTCAGAGTACAAGGCATGCTGAGTCAGGAAATGATACGGGTGATGTCCCAAGAGTGTTTCATACTCCAGTAAAACTGACGCTGTCAGTAAAATTAGGCATATGGACACATGATGATAAATCCTTTCAGTTAAGTCTTCTAAGTGGATCATTTCTGCTTTTAGGATAAGCTTTCAAATATTTAACTCTCTCAAGAGAAAACCTTTTGGTAACTTAAAACTTATGATGCTAAGAAATTCTATGTTCATCCTTTCATATGAGATACTTTAAAGCAGGATTTGATGGTTTAACACAGTAATTATATTTTGGAAAATTTTCTCATGAAAATGATTTTTTCTTAAAAATAAAATGCAACTTAATATTGTTCTAAACTTCCAAAAATTGCAATTCTTCTAAAATTATGTACTCTTGTCTGTTATGGGCATTATTAACTTTGTACATATAAACAATCACAATCAATTAACTGCTAATATTGGCTCTGAAATAAGAACGAAAATATTACTTATGTGTATGTTTCTCATTCCTCTCTAGCTCTGCCTTAGCTAGTGTTTTTGCTATTACATGCAGATTTCCATATATAAGTTGGTGTTTTTCTGCATAGTCTCTGTCAACATGATTAGGTAGCTTTCCAATTCAATACATCTATTGAAACCATATGTGCTATTTTAGTTGTATTTTGTTTAGAAAGTAATTCTTTTAACTTATTACATATTATTTGTTTTATATTGCACTTTCAAAAAATATGTATGTTAAAGCACAGCAATACCTACTATAGTTCTGTAATTTGATTCATGCAAATCTGTCAGGAATAAAATCAACCACAATTTAATTTCAAACCTTCCCAACCAGCAGCTGTACAATTTATGCACTGCTTTTCTATTTTTACTACTGGATAATGACAATGATGAATGTCTTTAACAGGAAATACATATTCATTGAAAAGACTGAGCTCAAAACTATCCCCCTTCAAAAAGTCAATGAAGGTAGGAAGCCCATTCACCTACTGGTGATTTGTTGGGAGAGAGAAGAAATCACGCCCACAACTGCATCTTATGGGGATTCAACCATTTAGCTAAATTAAACCTGCAATAATACCATATTATAAACCACAGTAATCAATACTATTATGATTGATGTCAGCTATAATAATATTAAATAGATCAGGATGAACAAATGATCCACTATGAGTGTAGCCAAGGGTCTACCATTCTGAGCATGCCAGGTTAAGAGGTATGGAGACCGTTATTCAATGGGCAACTTAATAAGATCAGGGTCACTGCTCTCCTGAATCAAATGTCCATGATCCTGGGAAGGAATGAATATTAGCTCATTTGCAGTAATTTACATGTTGAATGACAATGATGAACTTACAAACTCTGCTGCCATGAGAACTTAGTTAATAGAAATAATGACAGGAATTCTGGCATGCCTATTTTACTAACCGATTAGGGTTTTTTTCATCATTGTACCAATGAGTGATTTGACTTTTACTTCAAACAGAGTAAGAAACAGTGCCATACTGACATGGATGGAATAGTTCCAGAGATCTGTGAAGCTCTTATTTTACTGTGTAATTTTATAGCTTATTTGATATAATGTAAGATATTAAAGTCAAGTCACTGAGATACTGCAACACCGATTTCCAAAACAAACAAATAGCTTTATCCATTTGTATATTCATACAGGCAAATGTGTGACATAGAATGAGCTTCCAGGAAATCATTTGAGTATAAAATACTTCAGCTAATATGTGCTGCTGATAGCAAACTCATCTTTTGCCTATAATCACATGCCGTTTGCATTGGAAAATACCAAGCTCTGGGTACACTATAATATTTCATTTTGAGTATAAAATGTATGATCACAAAATTATCTGGAGACACATTATTATGTACATTTTCTTGATCCTACATTCATTTATCTTCAGACACTGCCTTCTAAAATTCATAGCCTCTTTCCTTATCATGATTTGTCTTACTTCAGAATGCAGTAACTTGCTGCTGGTGGTTTGAAAACAGATGGATTTTGTTGGTAGCCTTTTGCTAGCAGTTATAAAGAAAATATTTTATTGATTTCTATTCAATTTTATTCCATATATTATAGAATAGGTATTGACATTAATTTGAAATTGAATAAGTATACAAAAAATATAAAACAAAAACAATGCACATTAGATATAAATGAAAAATCTAATTTCCCTTTTTGGAAAATGAAAGGAAAATAATCCATTAGCTAGGAATAAACTGTTCCTCCATATAAGTTTGTTTTCTGGGGGTTCCTTTCTATCCGTACTGCATGTATAAAATGATTATTTTCGTGCATTTCTTCATTTTAGGATGTCTCTCAACACTAAATATTGTAAAATACATCTTCTAACTTAGGTGCTTCTACCCAAGATTTCTGAAGCTAATCACACTATAAAGTATTTTTAAGAATTCCATATGTAAGTCAAAATGCCATCATGATGTATAAAATGTAAGTCAATTGTTCTGGCATTATGAATGATTGGTATGATCACCTTGTAAAATCTGAATGAAAGTGCTTTGCTTTTACCTTCAGAGACTCCTCTTGCTTAAAGAGATCTTCAAAGTCCTTAGCACAGAGGTCAGGAGCATTGAGAAGTTGTTCCACTTCTGATAGGGCTTGTGAGACATGAGTGATTTCAGTCAGGTAAGTAGAAGGCACATAAGAAATTTCCAAAGGCATGTCTTCAGTCATCACCATCATCGTTTCTTCACGGACAGTGTGCTGGTATAGATATACGAAAGAACAATTCTTTTAGCTTCCTAATGGTGAAAACTCCTCTATTGAGTTTATATAGCTCTCATTCTACAGCTGACAAGTGAATCTACAAACTGGGCTGAAACTAGATTCAAAACCTCATGATGATAAGTCTAGTAAAAACGTTATTAATTATATACCTGCTTCTTCCAAAAAGTGTTAGAAGCATTTTATAATAAGCGATACACACATATTAGCACCATGAATATAAGATGAAAGACCATGAGGTCATAAGGAGAGTAGTTTTATCCTAAGAAAACGATGATTTTTGCAACCAGCATTTTAATTTCTAATTCTAATTTGCAACTGGCATTTAAAATTCTAATTTTCCTAGAAATCCAGGTATGGAACTGGGTGAAGGGGGTTCATATCTGTTTTATTGGTAACAAAGGCAACTTTCCTATACATTTTCCCCCAATCTTCATTGAGATACAACAGATACAAAGTAGTTAGGCTGGTATGTAACTGTATTAAAGCCCTCTTCTCCTCCAAATTCTAGACATTAGCTCCTGCTTTTGTTGCTACTCTCTTGCTAAGTTAAGCTGCTAATTAAGGTGCTATATGAGCAGAACTGACTGTGGAATTTGTATTTTAAAAAGAACTCCAGAATGTCCCGAGATATACGGGAGCACTAGCCTCTTCTCTTGCACCTACACTTTTCTGACTGGGATCCAAGTGCTAGACATGACGAGAATTTCCAGCTCCAGAGTCCTTTTGGAGTTTCCCAGTAATGCCTCTTTCCCTATTCCTTATAAGAGCAAAAAATAAATACTACTTGGCACGCAAATTCGAAAGATGGATGACCTCTACTCTCTTCTGTCTACACTATAGGCAGCAAAATTCTTGTAATTCAAATTATTCTCCCAGTAACTTTGTCTAGAATTGATCAACTGCCACCTGCCTATTGATGAGGTCACCTGAGGGTTTCAGTGGTAGGGTCTCTGGGGAAGTTCAGACGATAAGCATGCTAAAATAGCCATTTATTACTGCACAGCCTTTTACGACAACACGATACTCATTTTTGCAATAATGTAATAAATTGGACTTTGGGGATCCTAGACTGAACCCCACACAAAAATGAGTGAAATGTATAAGCTCGTCAATTTATGTTTTAATTTCTCTGACCTAGGATTGTCATACTCAATTCTTACATGATACAAAAAATGAAATAATTCTAATTTAGATATCTCATCTACTTGTGATATAGCAAATTCACAGAATTGCACAAATTAGCTTTTAAATAAATAAACCTTTTACAACATTTGTTTTATTGTGTATATCTTGACCAAACCCATGGCACACATTCCTTCATGATCAATGGAATAATGTACATATATTTCTCATTTACATTTAAAAGGATATTAGAAACTTGAGCCAGAGTTTGATAAATAAAATTCAGAATTTAACAGATTTCTTAAGAAATTCTTAATTTCTCTATTTCATAATAAGCATTTTACCCATTTAAAAGAAAAATAACTCAGCAGGCTATTTGAATGTGAAATTGTCACTGACTCATTAACCACTTAGTAGAATCAACAGCACAAGTAACACAAGCTTGTGTTTTGCATGCATTACATTGGTTGACGACCATTATGTTGTTCTTAATAAAATTCACAAGTTAATAAGCTTGCCTTATTCGCATTAGTTGCTTTAACCTCTGCGGTAAAGATAGCTTCACATCATCTAAAGCAAGCATATTTCCTATAATACTTATTTAATGGTGCAATTATATTTGCTTTTAATGATATACATTTTATGCCTATAAGTTTTTGGAAAACAAAGGTTTTTGTTATCAGGAACGGAGTAGAGGACAAGTTGTAATTTTTCATTTATTTATTTATTTACTTATTTGGTTGTTTAATCGAGGGAATTGTTTCAGAATTGGACATATCTTGAAAATATTTAGAAAAAAATCTGTGTGGCCTTAAAAAAGAAGTGGGAATTCAAAAAAGTTTTGATGCATGTCCTCATCATTTTTTCTTAAAAGAAAAATAATTCTAAGATCTTTATATCTATTTTCTGATTCTTCTTTGATATGTAGTTTTCTCAGTCTTCATTACTTTCATTTGAGATGCTCTCAGCTACCTTAAATTCATATTGCTGCTTAATAAATATAGTATAGCAAGAAACTTAGCTGTATGGTCAAATACAATAAAGAAAAAGACACTCAAAATACACTCACTTTTGTTTGCTAACTTGTATTTAACTTCCTTAAACAAAATCTCAAACCCAAAGTTTGACGACTTTGGCATTTGCATAAAGGAACTTTAAATAAAAATGAGATTTACCAATGAATCCAGGAGCTGGTTTTTTGAAAAGATTAACAAAATAGATAGACCACTAATCAGACTAATAAAGAAGAAAAGAGAATCAAATAGACACAATAAAAAATGATAAATGGAATATCACCACTGATCCCACAGAAATACAAAGTATCATCAGAGATGACTATAAACACAAACTAGAAAATCTAGAAGAAATAGATAAAAACCTGGACACATACACTCTCCCAAGACTAAACCAGGAAGAGTTTAAATCTCTGAATAGACCAATAACAAGTTCTGAAATTGAGGCAGTAATTAATAGCCTACCAACCGAAAAAAAGAAAAAAAGCCCAGGACCAGACAGATTCACAGCCGAATTCTACCAGAGGTACAAAGAGGAGCTGGTACCATTCCTTCTAAAATTATCCCAAGCAATAGAAAAAAAAAAGGGACTCCTCCCCAACTCTTTTTACGAGGCCAGCAGCATCCTGATACCAAAACCTGGCACAGACACAACAACAAAAAAAGAAAATCCTCAATAAAATACTGACAAACCAAATTCAGTAGCACATTAAAAAGCATATCCACCACAATCGAGTAGACTTCATCCCTGTGATGCAAGGCTGATTCAGCATACACAAATCAACAAATGTAATCCATCACATAAACAGAACCAATGACAAAAAAAACACACTTGATTATCTCAATAGACGCAGAAAAGGCCTTCAATAAAAGTTAACACCCCTTCATATTAAAAACTCTCAATAAACTAGTTATTGATGGAACAAATCTCAAAATACTAACAGCTATTTATGACAAACCCACAGCCAGTATCATACTGAATGGGCAAAAGCTGGAAGCATTCCCTTTGAAAACTGGCACAAGACAAGGCTGCCCTCTCTCATCACTCCTATTCAACATAGTATTGGAAGTTCTGGCCAGGGCAATCAGGTAAGACAAAGAAATAAAGATATTCAAATAGGAAGATAGGAAGTCAAATTGTCTCTGTTTGCAGATGACATGATTGTATATTTAGAAAACCCCATCGTCTCAGCCCAAAGACTCTTTAAGCTGATAAGCAACTTCAGCCAAGTCTCAGGATACAAAATCAATGTGCAAAAATCACAAGCATTCCTATACACCAATAACAGACAAAGAGAGAGCCAAATAATGAGAGAACTCCCATTTAAAATTGCTACAAAGAAAATAAAATAATACCTAGGAACACAACTTACCAGGGAAGTGAAGGACCTCTTCAAGGAGAACGACAAACAACTGCTCAAGGAAATAAGAGAGGACCCAAACAAATGTAAAAACATTCCATGCTTATGGAAAGGAAGAATCAATATCATGAAAGTGGCCATAGTGCCCAAACTAATTTATAGATTCAATGCTACTTTCATCAAGCTACCATTGACTTTCTTCACAGAATTAGAACAAACTACTTTACATTTCATATGGAACCAAAAAAGAGCCCATATAGCCAAGACAATCCTAAGCAAGAATAACAAAGCTGGAGGCATCACGCTATCTGACTTCAAACTATACTACAAGGCTACAGTAACCAAAACAGATTGGTACTGGTAGCAAAACATATAGACCAATGGAACAGAACAGAGGCCTCAGAAATAACACCACACATCTACAACCATCTGATCTTTGACAAACCTGACAAAAACAAGCAATGGGGAAAGGATTCCCTATTTAATAAATGGTGCTGGGAAAATTGGCTAGCCATATGCAGAAAACGGAAACTGGATCCCTTTCCTACACTTTATACAAAAATTAACTCACGATGGATTAAAGACTTAAACCTAAGACCTAAAACCATAAAAACTCTAGAAGAAAACCTAGGCAATACCATTCAGGACACAGGCATGGGCAAAAACTTCATGACTACACCAAAAGCAAAGGCAAAAAAAGCCAAAATTGACAAATGGGATCTAATTAAACTAAAGAGCTTTTGCACAGCAAAAGAAACTATCATCAGAGTGAACAGGCAACCTACAGAATGGGAGAAAATTTTTGCAATCTATCCATCTGACAAAGAGCTAATATCCAGAATCTATAAAGAACTTAAACAAATTTACAAGATTAAAACAACCCCATCAGAAAGCGGGCAAAGGATATGAACAGACACTTCTCAAAAGAAGACATTTATGAGGCCAACAAACATGAAAAAAAGCTCACCATCACTGGTCATTAGAGATATGCATCAAAACCACAATGAGATAGCATCTCATGCCAGTTAGAATGGTGGTCACTAAAAAGTCAGGAAACAACAGATGCTGGAGAGGATGTGCAGAATAGGAACGCTTTTACATGGTTGGTGGGAGTGTAAATTAGTTCCACCACTGTGGAAGACAGTGTGCCAATTTCTCAAGGATCTAGAACCAGAAATACCATTTGACCCAGCAATCCCATTACTGGATATATACCCAAGGGATTATAAATCATCCTACTATAATGACACATGAACACGTATGTTTATTGCAGCACTGTCCACAATAGCAAAGAATTGGAACCAACCCAAATGTCCATCAATGATAGACTGGATAAAGAAAATTGACACATATACACTATGGAATACTATACAGCCATAAAAAAGAATGAGTTTGTGTCCTTTGCAGGAACATGGATGAAACTAGAAACCATCATTCTCAGCAAACTAACACAGGAACAGAAAACCAAACACCACATGTTCTCACTGGTAAGTGGGAGTCGAACAATGAAAACATATGGGCACAGGGAGGGGAACATCACACACTGGGGCCTGTCACAGGGTTGGGGGCAAGGGTAGGGATAGCATTAGGAGAAATACCTAATGTAGATGACGGGTTGATGGGTGCAGCAAACCACCATGGAACATGTATACCTATGTAACAAACCTGCACGTTCTGTACATGAATCCCATAACTTAAGTATAATTTTAAAAAAGAAAAAAATCATTCAGTGACACTGCATAAATTGAAAATGAAATTTACTTAAAAATAAGAATTCATGCTCTAAGACCAGAATTCTGCATCTCAGCGAATAAGATCTACTATTAATCACAGTCCTAAACCAGGGCTTAAAGAATATAGGCAGCACACCGTACTCTGGCTTCTCATCTGTTAAGCTTTCCTCCACCTGATCCCATGTGTCTGCCATAGATTATTATATACCGATTTAATAAATATTCTTCAGAACATTAAACTAAAAACCATTTTCACCTATCTTTCAATGAAAATGTCTTTTAGAAGAAGTTATGTGACATCTATTTAAATTGCCAATTTTTCTGGTAACCATCCTTTTACTCTCTGTGTACAAGAGTTCAATTTTTAAAAAAATTTTAGATCTCAAAATAAGTGACAATTATAATTCTATATCTGGTTCTAGAAATCATTTTTTACAAACTTTTTAATAATGAAGAAACTTTTATTAACCTGACTGAAATACTCTTCAAAGAAACATTAGTCATTGAACTGCAGGTTGAGAATGCTCTAATAATATGCATATTATGATTATTTTCAAGATTGTCACAAATAAGCCATAGAGCAATCAGTGTCAATTCACGGAAATAATTCCTCCATGTTCAGCCATGGCATGAACAAATTTTCTAGAACACTTAGAAATATTAAAATTCTTATGGTTGAACATAATCAATAAAAAGGTATAGTTTATTACTTTAGAAAAATCTGAATGAGAAAAATCATTCCTACCCTAAACTACTGATAATTAAGTAATCTTTTAAAAATTTTTTCTTTCCATTATAAATTAGAATACCTGTAATTTCTAAAATGCTTCAGCTATATGTTATAAAGTCTAAAAGGTTAATGTTATACATTAAATATATTTAATGATGACAGATCTATTGAATGATTTATTATCTTAATACATAGTGTCCAGTCATCATAGATAACAGATATTAAGTGGTACAGATCAACTGACTAGAGAAAACTAAGGGTTGATCCTGTAATTTTCATGAGAAATAGACATATTCCAAAGTAACTTTTTGACACCACTGGGAAACTGTGAACTCATTTTCTAGAAAATTCCATTTTATTAAGTTTGAACATTCTCATTTATTATAGCAATCTGATATACACAATAATGTTTAATATATAGACTTTTGTAATTTTCATATACAAGAAACTACCACAAACTGAATCAAAAGAGAACCAGACATTTGGAGATCTAGTTTACTATCTATTCCTTAAAAGTATAGCACTCCTATTGAAACAGTCACACAAATCTATAATGAGTAAACTACATCCATTGAATGACTTTCAGTTTGGTTTAATAAAAATTTCAGACAGCTATTTAAAAATCAGTGTAATTGGAAATATGTTTATTTTCTCTTCTTTATGCAAAATCCATGTACTCATTCAGATTAATCCTTTTCATTTGAATTTCATTAACTCTGCCTTGAATAATTATATCCTTCTGAGTTCTGATGTGTACAAATCCTGTCCAACCTTTTGAAACTCAGCTTGCTTTTGTTAATGTTCTTTACCTTATATCATTATAGATACTCATGCATCATTAGCAAGGAAATGCTATAATCTGACTAATTGATTTTGTGTTTATTTTCATTTTTAGCTATATATACCCCAAATAATACACTAGCCTCATTTTCTAGAAACAAAAAAGATATGTGAAAGAAACCATAAAATGCCTATTTTTATTTAAAAACGAAAAGTTCAATCAATGCTTAATGATTGTTATAGAACAAAATGATGATTTGTGTGATCTAAACTTTAAGTCAAAACAGTTTTGAGATTTTGAGCTGTGTAAGTAGGCACAGGTATCACTCACAATGCTTTAAATAAACTTTCATTTATCTGAAACTTCAGTTATCACATTCTTTTCATTACATAAAATTTGTTTCTTGAAGGGCCATAACTGCCTAGGATAAAAGCAATCCTGTTTTGAAACAAATGGTGCATTATGTCTAGGTTTTTAAACAAAATGTTTTCCTCCATGATTTAAAAGACTTCTCTCTCCTTTAAATGCATTGAGGTTACTGACCCATTTATGAGTTATGAGGTCAAAGAAACTCAAGAAGAAAAATGTGCTATATGACATATTATTATGACATATGCCACAAAAATAACTACATATCTCATATAAATATGGCACATGAAAAATATATCAATGCATCAAAAGTCTAACTAAAAAAATAGACTATTACCTTGACCAAAAACAAATAGTGATGGAGCCATTTTTTTTAACTTCATTGGTGTTAATGAAGATGAAGATAAGCAAATCCTCAAAGTAAGATGATTTATTAATGATTTACTGTGAGCTATAAAATGAAAATCTATGAGCCATAATATGAAAGTATGTCAGTTTATATCTGATTATCTTTCCTCAAAAGGACATTCTTAGATATTATGGATTATTTAAAAGTAGTAACACAATGATATGTAAATCCAAAATAGGACTGCAGGCTTTAAGTAGGTTCTGATGGGCCATAAATGGAAAGACTTAAGTTTTCTTAGACAAGTAGCTCTGTTAGCTTCACAAGTCTTCAGAGAAAGACAAGTTTCCTTCTAGGAATCATTACAGTAATAAAGAAAGTTGAGGGATTTTTAATTTATTTCCCCTGGATAATTATAATATAAGCATTATATAAGACATTATAAGCATAAAAATGCAAATCACAATAAAATTTGGCAAAAATATTGTATCAGTCCAGAGTGATTAAAAAGCCCTCAAACAATAAAGCATAAAAACAAAAGAATATGATGCAGATGAGATGGGTATGGTTTATAATCTGCATTGTCACTGTTTTGGATACATATAATGGCATTACAGTAACAGCATTCTGACGATACTTTGTTTTGTATGTTTTAGTCAAGTCACTGGGTAAAAAGACCTTGAATAATCAATCTAATGAGTCTAAGCATATTGGTTATGACCCTGCATAGAGAAAATAGCAATGAGAGAGCGTTTGCTCTTATGTGATCTCCCCCTTCCTATTGCATCATCTATCAAATTGCTTATATGAAGCTATGTAACGAAAAAAAGGGCATGTCCACCTCAGAATAATTATTAAGAATTAATCAACAATATAATTTATCCCCTTTTTAAAAAAAGAATAAAACTCACTAAAATACATAAAATAATCAAGGTAAAATATGAAAGAAAATAATCCTTTATACCCATATTATTTTTCTAAAATTAGAATAAAATTTTAAAGCAGGGCAGGCTATCAGTGAAAAAGATACGCAGATGATGCTGGATTTGCCAGTCTTTAAATACGCCCTACTTCTAGAAGGCCAGGTATAAATAGCATCCTATATAAAAGGTCTGCACAGACCTGCTCATTGACCTGCCTCATGTTGATTCTTACTTCCTACACCATGAAATTTACCTAATTCCTCAGGGCCAAGCTCAATTACTATATAATTAAGCTGATAAACTGAATCTGGAAAATGTGTTAATGCCTTATAGTGGTTTAAAGTCTTTTCTTTCAAAGGACAACATTTGCATTTTTATAAAGGTTTTCAAAGAATTAACATAAATTAGTAACTTGATAAAATTTCAGTCACTAAGTATGGCCTGTGAAAGAAGAGAAAGAAAACGGCTTTGTTTGCCACCATGATAAGCATCAATATATAAGCACCAACAATCATGGCCTGCCTTGTAAAACCATCTCCAAAAAATAACCTATGAATTAATAGATAAGGTTATATACCTTAGCCAACTTATAAGGCAGCAAACAAATGCAGCAAAGACTCATGCCTACTATCTAGCATACAGTATATTATCAAAAATATCTGTTGGATAAATTAATGAAGAAACCAGTATCAACTTAACCAGTAGATAATTATAAGATAGACATGTGGCTAGAATTGCCAGGATCTACATTTATAATGTAATTTATATTTAGGAATATTCAGAATTCAAACAGGAATATTTCTTCATTTCATAATGCAATATTTATTGTCATAGATTTAAAAGGTATATCTGATTTCACTACGTCACATTTCTCCAATTCATAGCACATTAGCTACATGCTACTGTACATGCATGTTTAGGTTCTTAAGTTGTCTTTTAGGTATTAATGTAACTCATTATACATGAATACAAACATAAGCAATTATTTGAGGTAATGATACATAGACAATATTAGAATATACTAATTTTAGCTTCTTCATGGGTGTCACAATGTCTATTAGCAAATTGAAGGCTATGAGAAGACTCCTATTAAAAAATCATTTTAATCTTTGATAATTCTTCCCAAACTCTTCTCATAAAAGTTTTCCTTTATATATCCAGGAGATATTTTTTATTGTAAGCTATTCCAAAATGTCAGCTTGGGAATATTTGTTATAGCAATCTTTTTTGTTGACAAGCAAATTGAACCCTCCCTCCACCCCACATACATACCTATACTTAATTCAGTGTGAAAATAAAAATAACACAAGAAAAAATAAGTATGGAAATACCTTAAATTCTGCAGTTATATTTCACACTACTATATCAGTTTTAACTTCTGTTGCCTTGTGGATCTGTTAACTTGAGTAGATTTTTCAGAATAAACTCACACTTTTATTTCTATACTACATTTATCACACCCCTCAGAAAATGTAAACACTATCTCTAGATTAATGTGGCAACTCAGTATCTATGTCTAAATATGCATGTGTCATAATTATGTTTTACAATAAAGTATTCTCTTTATTAGAAATGTGAGTGATAGTAAAGATGCCTATAATTACACTATCCAGTATGGTAGTCATTAACTATACTTGACTAAATAAATGTAAATCTAAATTATTTAAAAGGAAATACAATTAAAAATTTAGTACATCTGTTTTTACTAGCCATGTTTTAAGTTCTCAGTAGCCTTAATAGCTACTTTATTGGACAGTGTAGATATAGAACATTGCCATCATCTCAGAAAGTTCTATTAGACAGTGCTAATCTAGAGAATAATACATTTTATTTATAGATAAGGTTAATACCAAAGTATGTTCTATAATGGTTTTTTTATTCTACTCAGTCTCTGTCCAAAGGGCTGTCTAGTACTTAATATGGTTAAAGTTACCTAATGGGCACTCAATTAATATTCTTTTATAATGGCAATCATAAAAGAAACATTTCTTTTTCAAATTGCTTATTAAAAATATAACAATATGTTCTATTTTAAACAATGTGAAAACGAAGATTATATGAATAATTCTAATGCTAGTATTATATCTATCAGAAAATACTTGTAGCCTAGATTTTTCACAAAGGTAATTTTGACAGGCTACTAAATCCAAATTAAAATGTCACTACCTAAATAAAAATGGAAATAAACTGGTATTAATAGTGAAAAAATAAGAGACTTAGAGAATAGATCTAGGATACCTATTAAGCAACTATAAGTACCAGAATGAGAAAACAGAAGAGATGGAAGATTTGTAATAATTAAAATGATCATAATAGAAAATTTTCCAGAGCTAAAGAAGTTATTAATATTAATTGGTTATTTAAAATATTATCCAAGTGCAAAAAAGAATTAAAGAATGAACGGTGGCTCACAACTGTAATCCCTGCACTTTAGGAGGCTGAGGTGAGAAGATTTCTTGATTCCAGGAGTTCAAGACCAGGCTGGGCAACACAGTGAGACACTGTCTCTACAAAAAATGATTTAAAAAGTAGCCAGTGATGGTATTGATTGCCTGTAGTCCCAGCCACTCAGCAGGCTGAGGCAAAAGGATCTCGATCCTAGGAGTTGGAGGCTGCAGTGAGCTATGATTGCATCGCTGCACTCCAGCTTGGGCAATAGCAGGACCCTGTCTCAAAAATAAAATAAAACAAAATAAAATAAAATAAAAAATAGGGACACATATTTAGAAACATTTAGAATTATATCTTAATGAAATTTCTGTACTTCAATGGGTGGGGCAGAGAGCATCCTTAGAGTTTGAGAGAAAGAAAAAAGGTTAAATACAAATAAATATTTGGACTAGAAGCAGACTACGCTGGAAACAATAGTAGCTTGAAGACAGCTGAAACAAGAAAACAATGGAAAATGGAAGACAATTCTTCATAACCCACAGAGACCACTAAGAAGAGAGGAGAGATATTAAAGAATGTTACTATCCAATAAATCCATCACGATGACTGCCAAGTAAAGATCATTTCAAAAATGAAAGGTTTACAAAGTTTACATCCTTTATGTTTTTATAAGAACATTTCTCATGTGTTCCAACCAAATTAAAAATGAAGTACAGTTGGCCCTCTGCATCCATGGGTTCCACATTTGTGGATTTAACCAACCATGGATTGAACATATTTGCAAAAATACATGGATGGCTGTGTCTGTACTGAACATGTACAAACATTTTTATTGCCATTATTCCCTAAACAATACTGCATAACAACTATTTACATAGCATTTACATTGTATTGGGTACTATAATCTAGAGATGATTTGAAGTGTTCAGGAGGGTGTCCATAGTTACTAGCAAACACTATGCCATTTTATATAAATAATTTGAGTGTTCTTGAATTTTGGTATCTGTAGGGCGGTCCTGAAACCAGTGCCCCACAGACACTGAAGGATGATTGTATAATAAAGATTTCAAAACAAAGAGAAATAAAGGGTACAAAAGAAAACAGTGATAGGAAATAAACCTTGTGTGGTTTTTGGTCATATTTTATGAAGTGATAGTGTAATTTAAGTAATAACATGACATCTTGAACTAGATATGTGATACTACAAGTGAAAACAATAGTTGTCAGGAACTAAACTTCTAAATTATTTGTTTTTAAAGAATTTTGCCTTTGATTGAAAATAACGAGGAGTTGACTGACTAAATCATCTTGGTGATGAGGGCATTGTTCTTATTTAATTTTGGAGCAACACTACAGAAATATAGGCATAAAATTGTTGTTCAAAATAGGAAACAGCACTAGTAAAATGCAAGTACAAAGTGTAACTTATAAATAACCTATAAGTGCGAGAAGAGATGCAGTAGAGTTCAGTGAAGATGATGATGAATTATAAAATTATAGACAAGGGATAAGAGTAAATAAAATGATAAAATAATGACCATCAATATGACAAGGAATTAAAACAGATACACAGTTACAAGAGTTATAACAAAAACGAAGTTGGTTAAAATGTCTCATCTAAAGATGAAATATCTATCATTCTATTTTATATGTTCATAAGATCAAGCACAAATTAGTAAGAACATGTGATATTTGTCTTTATAGATATCAGAGGCTGGGAAGAGTGCAGGTGGGCGGAATTAGTGAAGAGAGACTGGTTACTGGGTACAAACACACAGTTGCATAGAAAGAGTGTTAATGTTTGACAGAACAGTAGGGTGACTATAATCAACAACAATGTATTGTATATTTCCAAATACCTAGAAGAGAGGACTTGAACTATTCCCAACACATAGAAATGATAAATACTTGAGATGATGGATACCCTAAGTATCCTGACCTAATCATTATACATTCTATGCATGTAACAAAATATTACATGTACCCTATAAAGATGTAAAAATATTTGTATAAATAAAAAGATAAAATACTCTAGTTTAAAATGCACATTCCATCTATAGGCTGTTTACAAGAAACATAAAAATACAAGGCCACAATGCTGTGTTAATGACAGGTGATTTAGAAAATCATTTTTTAAAAAGTGAAAGTCTAAATAATAGTATTAAATGAAGTATAGTTCAAGGCCAAAAAAGCACTAAATGTTTCTCAGAGAACGCTTGTAATGTTAAAAATCACACTTTCTCCCAAAGTACAGCAGTCATTAACTGCTATGCCCCAAACATTTGGCTGCATTCTACATAAGGTAAAAATTACTAGAAATAAAAGGACAGTATGATACAATCATAGCTGTAGTTGGTACCTTACATACACCTCTTCCATCATTTGTTAGATTAAAATAGACAAAAAACAAAAAAACAAACAAAAAAACAAGAATAGAGGTGCTTTTAAACCGACAAGCTAAATTTAATCCATATTTTGTGGACACTAGAGAAAGCATATTCTCCTATTTTACTGGGACATTAAAAATATATAGAGAGAGGAAATTTTTAAAAGGATCAAACATAAAGATTTGACAGACCACCTTTTCTAATCAAAATATAATAATCCAGAAATGTAGAAGAATAATAGAATACATTTTGATTCATCTTCTAAGACTTGCACAAAGAAAGTATAAGATCTATATACATTACCTGGGAACATGTTTCTAATTGACTGTTATATTTAAAATAATACACAGAATAAAGCAATATTTTTTAAAAGCTAAAATATATGTATATATACTATTCATTGGTAAGAATGGATAGTATATGGAATATAGTACAAAGAGATAAGACTAAACTGTAGACTTTTTTTTTTTTTTGCCTCAGTGGGGGAAGAATCTGCAGAAGAAATGAAGAGTAAAGTTTCCTTAATCTACCTTTGTATTAATTGAACTATTAAACTAATACCATAATACATTTAAAATAATCATACAGAGCTCTGAACTAGGACCAAAGAGTAGACGCAAAAAGACACAGATTTCAGGGTAAATACAGTCTTTATATAACATATTTATCAGCAGGCATGGCCCTTTCTAATTGACTTCATTGTTCATAATAGACTTCACTTCTATTTAAGCTGTAGGCAGGCATGTACTACTAATTGGCTCCCAATATTATGGAAGCATAGACTAAGACAAAATTCATAAGGGAGAATGAAAGCATTTTGAAACCGTTTCACATCATCATCTAAAACAGTATCGGTGCTCCTCACTGCATACCCAATTGACAGACAAGTTGTGGCAAAGACTGGTGGCTGCTGTTGCCCATGAAGTAAAAAGAATTATTTTTAGGTGCCTGAGATTCCTGGAGATGAGGAAATTTAACAGCCAATGGCTAATAGCACTCTTATGTGAAAGCATCCAATATTCGATATATTTTAACGGATCTTAAGTACTCTTTATTATTATTATTATTATTATTATTATTTTTGAGACGGAGTCTCGCTCTGTTGCCCAGGCTGGAGTGCAATGGCACAATCTTGGCTCACTGCAATCTACACTTCCTGGGTTCAATTTATAAGCAACTAATTAAATAAGTATTACTAATGAGAAAGATACCCAAGCCAAAGTAAACATTTAGCTAAGGATATCATAATCCATAAAAATGGAGCTTTTTGTTTGCATCTGAAATGACTGCTTCAATTCTCCCCATGTATTTGAAGCCACTTTGCTAAGCTGAAAAGTTTTCCTCTTTGGCCTGACACATTAGACCATCTTTATTTACATGCCCTTAACTTGAAGGGACACTAATGATGCTGTGATATATTGATAATAGTATTTACAAAATTATCTGACCTAATTCCAAATAACAAGTTTGAGAATTACCCTGCATTCTATTCTCCTTTGAAATATTCACAATAATTTAATGTACCTGCAATAAAAAGCAGGTAGTTAAAAACACAACTTTAGGAACTCGACTAAAAGATGGAGAATAACCTACAAAAATCATCTTGATGGGTTCAGAGGACATTTTTTTCAAACCCAAAGGGCATATTTTGCAAAGTAACTTAATAGATGTAAACAGCATATAACATAGAGCATAGCTACATAAATAAGCATATGTGTAACATATATGAATACATTTATTTGTGCCTATGCACCCTCAGATGTAAATATAGAGATGCAAATTAGCTGGCAGCAGTGGTATGTGATTCAGGAAGCTAATATGCCATATGACATTATGTATTAAACACTTTTGCACATAGTAGGTAAGATAATAAAGATTCTTGGGCTGGGCGCCATGGCTCACACCTGTAATCCCAGCACTTTGGGAGGCCGAGGCAGGCAGATCATTTGAGGTCAGGAGTTCAAGACCAGCCTGGCCAACATGGTGAAACCCTGTCTACATTAAAAAAAAAATACAAAAATTAGCCAGGCATGGTGGTGGGCACCTATAATCCCAGCAACTCAGGAGGCTGAGGCAGGAGAATCACTTGAACCTGGGAGGCAGAGGTTGCAGTGAGCCGAGATCATGCCACCGTACTCCAGCCTGGATGACAGGGTGAGAATCTGTCTCAAAAAAAAAAAAAAAAAAAAAAAAAAGTCTTTACCTAACTATATGAATAAACTATAAACACTAATTATTTGTTCTGTCTCCCTTCCTCCATCCCTCCCTCTCTCATCTGTGTTGGCCTGTGCTAAATTGTTTCCCTACACCATGTGTCCCTACATATAGGTTCTTTTTCACCTCACTACCAGGCTGCAGCTATTAGCTCCTGTTTCAGTCATTTATTCCTTCTGTCCCATTTTGGCTTCAAAGCTACGAGGGGCAAAAAAACAAGATAATTAAGTTTATTAGAATTACCTCTTCAATCAGAGCAAAATTTTAAAAAAATCTCCAAAAAAGAATTTGCAAACTCATTTCATAATGAAATATAAGTAAGCTTTGGACTTCATGAATCTTAAAAAATAAATTTTGGGAATCCAGAGGCCTTTTGTTTTACTCCGTTCCTGATTCCTGGCTGTGTTGCAGGTAAATTAAAATAATGTCCATCTGACCTCTGAATAAATGAAGTGCCACTATGTGTATAGAAACTGTTGTATATAATATTATTTTCCCAAAATAATATAGTTTGCCAGGTTATAACTTTGCAAAATATAATAATCACTGAACAAAACCATTTTTCTCTTACTAAAGATTATGCTCAATTCTTTTTTAAAAGTTTTGAGAATTTAATGACACCTTAGGCTTAATACTCTACTTTACAATCAAGGTAGTTTCTCCTAAAATAGCTTGTTCCTTGTCAATGTTCCAGGAAATAATAGTCATTGTATTATCCCATGGCAAGGATTCCAATATAAAATTATACTGTTCTGTCCAGTGAATTTATAAGCTTTAACTCTAAAAAATCATATTCACACAATCAATTTTCTCTCCATTTTAGATCATATATTTTGAAAAGGTAATTAACTGAGAACTTGGATATATCTGTTCCTCCCCACAATCTCCTTGTAAAAGCAGCTACAAGAGAAATAAAGTATTTTACTAAATTAAAAAAAAAAAACTTTTTTCACTTCTCAAAACTTTTCAGAATACAGATTTGCTTATTTTGTATCCAATTTATTTTTTAAAATAATAATTAACTAAAATGATGAACGTTAGAGTCTTGTCAATCACAAATAATTATGTTAATTATTAGTCCTTATGATTATTGGGAAATGAAGAATGTAAAAAAAGCATGCATAATAACATTAATGCATTGTATTTAAGTTTTTTATCATGATGCATTGTTTTCAATTATGAAAAGGACAGAAAATATAATACTTCTGTTTTGAAGTAATTTATTTTTGGATTCCAAATATCATCAAGAAATGATACTACGGTGAGTTCTTTTTAACACTGAAACAAACAAAAATAGATTCAAATACAGAGGATGAAAATATTTGTACACAAGCAATACCATTTTGGTACCTTTATTATTTGTAAGTGTTAACATTGAACAATATTAGACAAATGTTGTGATACCCTAATTCTACTATTTTTGTGTATTTTTTCTTGTTTTTGCTCCTCACATGTGACAAAATAAATTCAAGAATGTTATTTCAGTGGATAATTGTTATGGGGCCAGGACTGCTTGCCCAACAGGCCATACGAATAGGAGGTGATGGTTTTCATGCTTTCTCTTCCTCATTCTGAAACTTCAAGCAACCAATAAAGAAACTTAGCAGGAATGGTATTCCTTCATGTAAATAAGTTTCTCTAAGTTGGTGGTTTAAGGACATTGTATTTCATAGGTCAATAACAATATTATTAAAAAAACTATTAGGGAACATCACAAAAGCTCTGCCCTTTACTTTTTCTAGTAAAGGACATTGTAATGAAATGAGGAGAAAGAAAAAGAAAGGCCAGTTGAATACCTCCAAAACTGTTGAAACCCATAATTTTGAAAGAAAGGACAATTCTTGCATTAAACAACTTTGCTTTATGAAAAGCTAAAAAAAAAAAAAAAATTGCTTTTTTTCTTTCCCTTATGGACCATTGAAAACTTCTGGACCATGGCAGACTGGCATTAGGATACCATTGATATAAAAATATAGAACAACCAACTCTGAAACTGCAGAGAATTCCACAGGAAGATGTCATACATTCATTCATTCAATCATTCATTCCACGTATTTTCATTAAATACCTGCTCTGTGATAGAGTCTATGTCTTGGGGAAATAGTAACAAGACAGAATAGGCTCCTGCCTTCATCAAGCCTACATTCTAATGATAGGAGACAAATTATAAACAAGTTAACATACAAATATAACATGTTCAGATTGCAGTAAATATTAGAAGGGAGATGCCTAGCTTATGTTCTAGAGCATGATGGTTAAGGGTAGAAGGGATGTTGTGAACGACATAAAACACGTTGTTGAAGGCAGGCCACCTGGGGAGATAATGTTCATGCTGCATCTTGCAATGTGACAGGAGACCAGCAAGGAAATATCCAGAAATAGAGACCCAAGTCAAAGGAAACATAATTGCAATGACATAAAGTAGAAGACATCTTGGCAAGTTTAAAGAAGAGGAGGGCTTTGTGGCAGATTAAAGAGACCCTTTCCCATTAGGGAGGTCAACGTATGAAGAGGACTAGATCTCTTAATTGTCCACATATGAAATACTCGAGTGTATCTATGAAGAAACGAAAATATAGTGACTGATATTACTCGTTTCATGTGTGTTTGATTGTCTTGATACTAATCAGTTAATACATTTTGAGCATTATACGTGTCACAGATGGAGTTATATGTTATAGATAACTCTATTTGTTAGGTAATTCATTTTTCATTACCCAGATATTCTATTAACTAAGAAAGCACTAATTATTACGGAAAATTATGGATCTTCTGGAACTTTCCCCGTTAATTTACTCTGGCAAGAAGTACCCATGCACTAATATCCAGAAAACCAGTTAACAATGCCTCCAAATTATCTGAACATCTTAAGTTTGTACAGATATGGGCACTTGGATTATATTTAATCCATGCATCTTTCATCCATGGATTAGTCACCGCTAAATATAGCTTTCCTCTGTTTTACATGTGTTAAAATAGCTATTTAAGAATTTTAAAAACTGCTCATGATTATAGCATATGGTGCTAAATTTGAGAACGCAATCAACTCGGACTTCCATTTAGTTCTCTTGGCTGTTACTAAGTGGGTGCTAAACTATACTCAAAAGATTAAATAAAGGGTAAAAATGATAGAATGTTTATAAGCAAAATTATGTTATATCATAAAGGCTCCATGAATTTGTATTATTCATAAAACTAAATTTTAAACATATTTTAATATTTCAAAAGCCACTGGATCATAAAGGAGGGCAGGAGAATTAACAGATAACTTAGCAAACTTGAAATTATAATCCTTGTTATTTTTTGAAAATCAAAGTGGAAAACAATATACACTTGAATTGATTTTATTCATCTGTTCTCAGAATATGTTCCATACAATGAGAGTCTTAAGTAATCATTGAAGAATCAGAATGACTCACAGATGGTGCAAGTGATTTAATTATTTTTAACCAGTTGTTCTGGACATGCTCAGAAGGATATTTCCAACCCCACTGCAGAAGCCATCTGAGCTCCCTTCCAGCTGGTGTTCCATATTTTCAAAGCAAATTTAGATTGGAGAAAATTACACTTTTTATTGTTGTGTTGCAAAGGGAGGTCAAATTGCTGTGTATAAATTCTTGTTCTTTTTTCCCTTCATTGTATGAGTTATATTTATCAAATATCACGTCTTTTGTATGATTGCTATGGATTTGCCAATGTTATTTTACGTTCTGTGTTGTCTGGCACATAGGAGGCACTAGATAAATGTTTATTCAATGAAAGAAATACCAATTCAGTGTATTCAAAATAAAACTTGAATTTATTTCTAGACTCACAGTAAGTGTATGGAGTTACCATTTAACTGCATTCTCAGCATTATTGGGAGGCTCCCATTAAAAATGAACCAAAAAAAGGAAGAAACCAATAAAACAAAACAATATCGCTATCACTACCCCCACCACCAAAAAAAAATCAACAAAACTCTGTGTTAATTCAATAAGTAAAACTACATCTTGACGCTGGAACCTCTGCCCCTAATTTTATGGGATCTTAGGAAAGCTGCTTGACAGATTTTCATCTTTTTAGGCTATTATAAGGATAAGAGATACCCTTCGTAAAAATTTAGTCTTGCATATTTCATAATGTGGAATGATGGTAATATCATGCAAGAAACATAGATGATATGTGTAATCATTTCCATTATGCTAAGAAAAGGGAATGGAATATGGATATCCCATTAATGTCCATAGTCACAATGAGAAGTAACAAACTGTTCCCAAATAGTTCTATCAAATGTAATAATTTTTCAAGGTTGTAGCATTCCAAGGAAGATAATACTAATTTTAGCAAACCAAGTTACTTCATCTGATGCCAAAAATGAGTTATTTTTATCAGTAACACTATATGATAGTAAAACTGCACATATCAATAATTCATCACTTAATTTTGTATTTATATCCAATATTTCTGAAAAGAATGTGCTAAATTTCCACTTGATAGAAAAATTTGACAGTATGTTTTTTCTTATGTTTATTAATATATTTGACAACAAATTCCATGACTGTAGTCTATTAGTGTAACTTTAATTCAGAAGATAAATATAAAATTGTAAGTCTAACAGAGCCATAATGTAACTATAAAATAATTGTGAATAGTGAATCTAGTTTGACACATTTATTCTGCTATTTTTATTTAATGTGCTACTTGAAGCCAGTGATTTGAGACAATATTCAAGAGGTAATATGTTGTACAAATCACATATAAATGGTAAATCTGTTTAAACTTTCAAGAATACTAAATTGTAATTAACATCTTATTTTATACATAGTGATGGCTTTGGCCTAGAGATATTCAGAAAACACAAAATCCTATGTTCATATAGTTACTTACTACCCTTAGTGAGTTCAATTACTGTTCTTAAGTCTCAGTTTTCTATTGGGATTATTTGCTTTAATCTTAATAGCTTATGTATTTATTTTTTCCTCTACTATTCAAAAATTGTATTATTTTATCAATTTAATGGTTACTATAAAATTCTTAACATGCACAAGAAATTTCATTCTAAGCACAGGAGAATCTTAAAATGGCTTTATTCATTATTAATGACTTATTTTATGAATTAAACAAATATATACTGTGCACCTAGCCAATGTTTTGGGTGTTGAGGAAACAGTATTGCAAAAAAAAAAAAAAAAAAAACAATTTTTTTTTGCATTGTTGGGTTGGAGCTCTACTTCCAGATAGGGAGATAAATACTCAAGAAGATAAGCAGGGAAAATACTGAGAACTTTCCTGATCATGCACTTTATTGAGAAAAATAAATGAGGAAAGCATGGATAAAAAGTGTGTGTGTGTGTGTGTGTGTGTGTGTGTGTGTGTGGTGTGTACACATGAGAGAAATTCACTGAGAAAAACACTTTTGAGTAAAGAAGTTAAGGCAGAAATGGAAAGAGCCACATGGATAAACGGGGGAAGATTATTTTAGGCAGAGGTAGCACACAATGCAATGGGTGCATGTCAGATCTGTACAAATAGCAGCAAAGGGGTCAGTGTAGGTGGAGCAGAGGTAAAGTATTAAGAGATAAGGCCTGAGAGTTAAGAAGTGGGCCAGCTAGGTCAGATAACCCTTGAAATTCATGAAGCGTTTTGGATTTCACTTTAAAATAGATGGGAATTCATTGAAGGGTTATGATCAGATTTAAATATGATTTATATTTTCAAATGTTGTCCCTGTTTATTGTGCAGATATAGTCTAAAGAAAGCATGCATAGATTTTTTTCCCTGAAAATTTGAAAGAACAGTGCTTCCACTGCATTTGAGGGGAGAAGAATAATTTTGTTTAATCAAGTCATGAGGTTGGATGAAAACAGCAAGACATATATAGAATAAATAAAAATGGCAAGTGCCCAAGGACTGAGCACTGAGGCATTTCAGCATTAGAGAAATAGGTACTACTATGGAAACTGAGAAACAATACATATAAAGGTAGGAGGTAAACTGGATGAAAAACTTAACCACATTATCAAGTTTCATTGATGTTCAGCATTTTAGTTCTATTCTGTTTAATGGATACTTTTATACACAGTAAATGTTTAAGACCTTTCCATTTTTTACCATTTTCTTTACACATCATTCTCTTTTGCAGCTTAAATCATCCATCTTGAATCATTCTCCTGTTTAAAGACCAGTCTTGATGTCCTCTAAAGAGAATATTACGCTAGTAAACAGTTTGCGTGTCTGAAAAGATCTTTATTTCAATGTTATTCCTGAAAGAGAGTTTCTATCAGTACACAATTCTAGGTTCCTATGTGGATGTTCTTTCATTGTTTTTGAAAATATTATTCTACCATCTTCTGGATTCTATCGTTGCTATAAAACCAGGTGCCATTTTAAGTGTCATTACTTTCTTAGGAAATATAGCAGTATTTAAAATTATTTCTTTGGTTTTTTTTTTTTTTTGGATTCATCACATTCATCATTTGATAGTGATGATCTATACTTACATTTCTTTTTTTAAAAAAATCTTTTCTGCTTGAGATTTGTTCAATTTCCCAGTTTGAGTATTGGGATTTCTATTAATTTTTGAAAATCCTAAGCTATTATCACTACAGACACTGCCTTTTCTCCATTGCGGGTAGGATTTATTTATTCCCCTTTACAGGCTGAGGGAAGCCCTTGAACGTTCTGACTTTAAGCAGGGGTTTTATTTTCACCTCTATATTACGTGTTGTTGAAGGTCACATATTTTTTCCTAAAAGGTCTTGAAAACTTCTTTCTAGCCATTAGGCTCTCAATCCAGGTTCAGTTTCACATAAGATGAGTTCATCATTCATGGCACATAGAGGGAAGAGAGGTTCCACCATAGCTCAGCTATGTATTTAAAACGTTTTAAAAATTATATTTTATTCAGAATTTCCATTCATTTGAAATGAGGGGTGAGGGATTAAGTCAGTCTATCATCTTTCTGGAAGCTGATCCTCGCTGAACATCTGTCTACTTAAACCACCATTAAACTGATTATACTACACAGCAAGACACTAGAACCAAAAAATTCTGTAGAACTAGTTATAACCATTATGATCATCAACAATCAAGAAAAACATAAAATGTTAGCTAATTTCTTTCTTAATACTTGTAATATGTTAATCACAAAATTGAGCTGAGAGAAGAAAAATTCTACAAGCAGCTACATCCTGGTTCAACATTTCCCTTAACAACCATTATTAGTCTTTTATATTCACAACTCCGTTTACTAAAGAACATTCTGTCTCTAAATAAGAAAATCATTTATCTTCCCAAATTCTCCAAGGATGTTTCACTGGCAGCTGACAATCTTTGTTGTTATTTCAAGGCAAAGAAGAAAATCTATGTGGCAATTATGCAAAGAAAATGTATTTCCCTTAATTTTATTCTCAAAATGAGTTGCTTTTATTACATGATAGGAGATAATATAAAAAATGGGTAGCAGAGTATTAAATCTAGGCTCAGACATTATTTTACATAAGGTGGTGGCAAACAGCTCTGTTATTTTCTTGTACATCTCTGCTTAAATTTAAGGAAATCCCAAACAACAAGAATAATGATACAGTGATGTTTTTCCCATTTTTTTCTAAAGAATATACTTTTTTCACCATCACTCAAACAGGAAACCTTTCATCAATCTGAAATGAAATTTCCCTTTTCTACTGCAACCGTCCAGATGTGAAAGTCTATAGAATCTAACCCCTTCATAGAAAGTCATAATCCCATTAGCATATCACACACACTAGAAAGTTAGAGAGTAAGGAAAGTTTGCTTAATCTACTGTTTACCAAAATTGTTTAAACACACTGAAATTTTTCCTGTTTTTTTTTTTTTTTTTTTTTTTTTTAAATAACTCTCACCATATTTTGGGAAGCAGTGAATTCAAGTTTCATGTCTTCCATTCCTCAGATGTGCCCTTGGACAAATCTCTTAAACTCATTTATGCTAATTTTTCTTACAGTAAAATGACAATGAAAATGATACTTGAGAGGGTCATTACTGTGATCAAACTAGATGCATGTGAAAACTCTTTGTGAATGTAAAATACTATTCAGATTCAAACAACTTAAAAAAAGTTAGTGGAAGAATATTCACAATATACGGTTGTTTATTTTACAAATTTATTCACTTAAGGACAATTTTTTTTTTTTTTTGAGATGGGGTCTCACTCTGTTGCCCAGGCTGGAGCAGTGGTGTGATCTCTGCTCACTTTAACCTCTGGCTCCTGGTTTCAGGCAATTCTCATGCCTCAGCCTCTGAGAAGCTTGGATTACAGGCAACCGCCACCAAGCCCCACTTTATATATCATATATATATATATAAACACATATAACATATAAAACATATACATTATATATAAATATATAAAACAAACATATATGCTATATATAACTATATATAAAATATATAACTATATATAACTAAATATACATAACTACATATAAAACTAAATATAACTATATATGACTACATATATATAACTATATATATGACTACATATATATGACATATATATGTGTGTGTGTGTGTGTGTGTGTGTGTGTGTGTGTGTGTGTGTGAGCCAGACTGATCTGGAACTCCTGACCTCAAGTGATCCGCCCACCTTGACCTCACAAAGTGCTGGGATTACAGTTGTGAGCCACCACACCCAGCCAAGGACTATTTTAAACAACACATTTCTTGCGGCATTTATTCTACAAACAGGGTTAATTTTCTATCAGCCTTCCAAGAACATGTATATTTCGGAAATGTGTACTTTAATTTCGCTAAAATATCCTATTACAATCGCTCTGCTGTAGGACAAGCTATCCTTTGCAATACAATATTGTAACCCTCTTCATATTCACCCTTCATCACCTCACTGTTATGTTCCAGAAGCTTTGTCTTTCCTTAGTATACCTACTTCCAGAAGTAACTGTAAGAGAAACTGATGTACTGAACAGCAGTCTTAAACTCCCAATTTGCATACATAAGTATAGGGAATATAAAATATTTTATAACAGAAAATGCTTATATTACATTACCGGATTATACATCAAAGTTCTACTAAATATTCGTTGTTCCTAAATGAAAGGATATCTAAATAAGTTATAGCAACTATGCAAAATTCTAGGTGAAAAATATTCCACAAAAAATCTGTTCAAAGGTACTGATATGGAAATGAAACTGCTTGTGTTTAAGTATAGAAAAGAAATCTTTAGGCCTCTATGTTAGCAGAACAGCACAGAGAGATAAAGTGAGAGTAACAGAAGTGATGGGAAGGGGCTACATGATGTAGCAGATCATAGGATTTCATTTAAAGAGTAATGGGCAGGAGGGGCTTGATATGATCTCATTAACACCTTAGAAGGAACTCTCTGACTTCACCAGGGGGAAAATGGCGTAAGTGGGGAAAAACTGGAAGAAGAGGTTAGAGGCTGTTGAAGTAATCCAGATGAGAGACAATAATGTTATAGATTAACATTTCCATAACAGATACTGAGGAATGATTTGATGCATTTTGCAGGTATATCCAACAAGAGTTGAAATAATTTACATGGTAATGTAAGAGAAAAGAACCGTGAAGGATGTCTAGGTTTCTGACTTAGGTAAATGATAGTGCAATTTAATAACGTCTGGAGATGTTGGTAGGTGCCAATTTACGTAGATGGGGGGTGGATCATTTATTTTTCACTTGGCTATTGCATGTTTGAGATGCTCATTAGGTATCCAAGATAAGAGTTTGTTGGATATAAAATGTTAAACATCAAGATCATATACTTGGTATTTGATGTCATAACATGTTCAGCTCAAGTGGAAATGTATTTAGAAGATGGACATTTCTTTTTCTTCATTGAGGTAGATTTTTTTTGTATTTTTTGCTCCTCTTCATGGAAAGGTCATGCACGTATGCATATTTCAGAGATTTAGCACTTTTTTGCTATCTAGAAACATTATAATTGGTAATAATTGATATTGAACATATTATGCACAACCCTTATATTTGTTGACATTATGTAGAATAAGTCTTATATTTGCTTCATCTCCCTTTACATAGGATATGCAATTCATAGCATATGTATTAAGGATATATAATACATAGGATATATAATACATAGGATATGTAATACATAGGATATGTAATAAGTCTTTTATTTGTTTTATCTCTCTTTACATAGGATCAGTTAAATACTGCATTCTCCTAGTATTCTGTGTTTTCCTTGGTGGCGTTGACCAAATTTTAGGATTATAAGCTTTTTTTATAAATGTTCTTATTTACATAGAGAAAACAATTTTACACAGCTTTACATAGCTGTCTCCTTCCTTCTAGTTTCATTTTATTTTACACAAGTATATTGTTTAGGAATTATTTTAGCAAAAATCTATAGGCAAGACATTCTTAGTTTTTGTTTAGGTGAAACTAGTTGTATGTCTGGAAATATTTTGCCTTAATTCTTGAATCATATTTTCCCTGGTATTTGGAAATGTGCCTAGCATTTTGAAGATAATATTCCACCATCTTCTAATGTTTATTGGTGATGAGAAGTCTGCAGTGAATATTGTCATCCTGTAAATGTTCTTTTGTCTTTAGTAACCTTTATGATACCTTTTTGGCTATTGATCCTCTGAGTTTCATTCAGAGCTAGTTGGTAGACTTGCTTTTATTTTTTCCACATTGGTTGACCTTTATTGAATTTGAGGATTCATTTAAGTTTACATCTATTCCATTTTATTAAATATCATTAATATGAAATATTGTCTCTTCCCCATAATCCTCATTTTCTCAACTTGAAACTTCTTTCATGCAGATGTTTGAGCAATTAATTATATTTTCATTTCTAGACTTTGTTTTTTCAAATCTTCCTTTTCACTTTATATAATGGCCTATTCTTACTGGAAAAAAATCCATTTAATTTTTATTTTTGAACATTAAATATTACTGAATATCCTTTGGTGATTATCCTCTTATCTCTATTTTCTTCAGGTATACATTCTCCTTTTAATGTTTGGCATCTGATAACGTTGCTTATAATTTTTTTCCGTAATAATCATAATTTTAGTTTGCAAGCTTATCTTGCTTAGGAGTTTCACATGAGCCTTGGGGGTTGTAGTAGTATCTTCATTATACAATTTTGTGGTTGCAAATGCCTGGGCTCTCTGAGGTTATTTTCCAAATGCTACAGTGAAGCATAAAAAAGTAGAAACAATTGTCTACTGTGGAGTTTCCAGTGCCTTTAGGTAGAAGAATCCAGATAGAGGTCAGTGGGGCAGTTTATGGAAAATCATGCCCTTTCTTGGCAGTCATCAGATTTGTGTGATATTTCCTGTGTTTATTCTGTGAATCTAGAGAAAAGTATCTGCTTATATATTATGGAATCAAATTTGAAATTTTCACTGAACAAAATATCTGTTGCTAATATGTTAAACAAACAGCACATACTTAATTCTCTTAATGACTTATGAAAATATTTAAAAAATCAAAGATTATGTCTATTTTCCAATGTTAATATATATACAGAAAGGAGAAGAAGAAAACTGATGCATTGAACCTACATAACACAGCAGGTGTTTGGACAAATATTACCTTATTTGATCCTCACAAACATCCTTATCTCCATTGTACAGATGAAATAAATGAGACTCAAAATGATTTATCCATGATCATACAGCACTCAAAGTCACTGGGATTCATATTCAAGACTGTTTATCCAAGAATTAATTTTACTAGACCATACTGCTGTGATAATACATCATATAGGAATATCTCTTTTCCTCAGTTTACACTCTGTGTTTGGTCTTAACTGAGGTACCTAGTTTCTAAACCAACAGGAAATACATTAGAAATGTTTGGAATTCCTAACTAAGGCAGAAGTTTTCTCATTGTGAATATCTGGTAAAAATTTTTACCTGCTTCCTCCCAGTCTCCTGCCTCTTCTTTATTATCTTCAGGTTTGCCCTGAGGACCATAATTTGCAGATACCCTCTACTATGCTTTGGTCTGCATTCCTGTGTGGCTGGGCGCCTCCTCATGATTGTTCCCTCAAAGTCTCAGTCCTTTTCTGAGCTTTATTACTACCATATAGAGCTCTAACATGGGCAGAGTCTCCTAAATGCCTTAATTTTACAGTGTTTAGCAGTTCTCTGAGTATCTGTGAAATAAGGAAAATTAATTTTTCATTTTAAACTCACTCAGCTCTCACATACTAAGCACTTTAGGAATACCGCTTACTATTTCAAATTGTTGCTGTAAAGACATGAAAGATTAACTTTAAGCCTAGAGTTTATATCTAGAAAAGAAAACAGAAAGAGACACTCAGGAAAAATAAAAATCAAACAATTAGAGAAGGAGAATACAGGGGGAAGTAAGAAATTCTGAAGCTATGGCATATGTTGCATCAGAGCCATTGTAAGGTTATATCAAATACTACTTTTCATTAATCTGCTTACTGTGACTACCACAAATGACTCTAGTGCATAAGAATTGAGAGAGATAACTCTAATCAGTGGCCACAGTGAAATTAGTTTCAAAATGCATTGACAATTGGTAAAGTATAAAGATACATCTTGAATATTTCTACATCCACCTGTCCATCTACCTACCAACCTATATACCTATTTGTCATCTATCAATTATCCTTCAGTTCTAATTAAAATCCAATGCCAAATATAACTGTGATATTAAATTGATTATTCTTCATACATATTGTGATCACTTTATTATCATGGATAATTAAGAATTAACACAAAAATAGCCCCCTTCACATTCTGAATTTTGTATCTTTAATGTATAAAATTTAAGAAGAAATCGTTTATGAGGAAAATACATCCTATAATTTTACTATAATTTTTTAAAAATATCTACTGGTTCACATATGCTTCCTTTATTTCACCAATCATTATTACGTTGTACAAATATTTGTTGAGAGTCTACTATGAATAGGGACATAATGGCATTTGAAGTAAGCGGTTTAGGGAGATTTTTGATCTTGTGCCTATTTAGCTATAAAGCGTTGGTAACTTGATTAGTTTGCAACGAATTTTAAACCTGCATATTGGGTGTGTCAAGACATGGGGAAAATTGGAATGGAGAATTGAGTTAGTAGTCAGATAATCCAAAGCAAAGACTTCCCCTTGAATGAGCTATTAAATTGAGGTGAAACTATTTTACTAGAATTTTCTTTTTGATTGCCTCAATCTTTCGCTTCACACTGCATCTACAGACACAGGCTTGCTGATTAGTATAAGGTTATGTATGACACATTACGTTCATAACATCTAATATGAAGGATAATAGGCTGAAACATTCAGCCAGGTGGAATTAGACTTCACATGCAATACAGTTTCAATATTCCTTGTATTCTTCCAATAGGGTATTAGATTTAACAGAAAACAGTGTATTTATGAATTTTCTTGAAGTATAAAAAGAAGTCACGATAATATGCAACATACTTCCCTTATATGTTTATAAAATAAAGTTATGGTAATTGCCTTTGACATTTTAAAAATATACACCAAATTAAATGGAACTGACAGTATCACAGAAGTTCCCAAGAAGTCTCATACATGGGCTGAACTCTATGCAGTTGTTATTTATATAGGGCAAAATGGTTGAGTATCTGTTTGATTCATATAATTCCACCTAACTTAACTATAAAGCCTTAGTTTCCAGACTTTGACTTCCTGGTTTTGTGAGGAGTAGTACTTTCTTGTATAATTACAGATGATGATCATTCCTCTTCATCTTACAAGAGTTAATAATAGGAACAAAAATATACCTGTCAGAAAACCTCTATGGTTTATAGCCTATTACAAATAAAGAACTGAGACCAAGCTAACAATTCTGAATTGCCTTTTTAAAGAGATAACCATACACATTCCATTCAGTTGTCTGAAAGAAGAGCAGTCACTCCTTTTTGTTTTGGTTGGGAACATTTCAGTAATAACATTATCTGATATTGTTCAATCTGCAATCAATTACCAACCATCTTACTAGGCATCCAGTTCTTTTATGAGCACTGTAGCCCATTAAGTAGTCAAACCAGGTGTGAGGACCAAGTTATTATTCTTCAAGTCAATGAGATAATGGCTTATGCAGGTTGACATAAGATGTACCACAAAATATTTATTATTTATCATGTATACATTAAGAAAGTAAAATCAGCATGGGATGATCTCAGGAAAGCAATACATATTTTTTTTGGATTAGACACTGAAGTAAAGTGAATGTATGATAAATTGACAAATTAACATTGTCAATGTTATGAAAAATGATGTAGCAAAAAAAATTAAGATGTATTTTCATTTTTGATAAGGGGGTTTTCCTATTATCTGTTAACTTCTTGTGTCTTTAATCTGTAAAATTAAGCACTAGTGTTACAGAAGCCCAAAGTGAGGGAAACTACTCACTTTCAGAATGTACATTAGAAGTTTAAAATTGCACCCAGATTTTTTGTCTCTTTTTTATTAGTAGGCCTCTGTTAATAGAGTAGTAGTTGCAAACACATACGTAGGTTTGCCAGTAACAACTCACAATTTGTGCAAAGTTGAGTCTTCGAAACTGAGCAAATTTGCTCTCAATTTCCCGCCAGCGCTTGCTGAGCTGGATCTGAGTTGGCTCCACTGCCATTGCGGCCCCATCCTCAGACAAGCCCTCAGCTTGCCTACGCACTGCATTCAGCTCCTCTTTCTTCTTCTGCAATTCCCGATCAATTTCCTATTGAGCAAAACCAATACAGGGCCCAGGGCAGTTAGCTAACCATATCAACCGACTTGCAGGCAGCAAATACTTCTCTCAGAAATTTTAAAGGCTGTTGTCCCTTTATTGTCAGCCTTTGAAATTTACAAATATGAAAGGCATGACTGTCATCCTCGTTCAATAATCCAAATATTATTCCTGTTATCCTTTGAATGCTTGGTTTTAGACATTCTAATTAAGTAAATATTTAAATTGGTCTAACATTTTCTTTCTTCTAAATTCCTCTGGTGTCTTGGGATTTGAATCAATTTGGAGTGATAACTCATTATTTATTAGGGACCATCCATATAGAATATAATTTAGAGGGTAAGTGAATAAGTCATTTATTTCCTTTTTAAAGGTTTGAGGAACTCAACAAAGAACGAAGCAAAATAAAAAGTGTAAAATAACAGAAAAAACATATTTAGACAATAAGCAAATAAATCTATAGAGATTTAACACTGATGTGAGAAGATGCTCTGATGAAATGAATGTGCTAACATGAGTAAGAAGTCGTCCATATACCGATAAGTCATTAGTTCATCTGGAACAAAGATACACAAAGTCAATTACAATTTTACCAGAAAACACATCACATTTCTTA
The DNA here is from genome assembly GCF_043159975.1 of Macaca nemestrina. Lineage (NCBI taxonomy): Eukaryota > Metazoa > Chordata > Mammalia > Primates > Cercopithecidae > Macaca > Macaca nemestrina. The sequence continues at coordinate 128,149,233 of NC_092145.1, read as the reverse complement.
AATCATTTTACATAGTCTGAAAGTAAAACATTTTATTCATTCAACATTATGTCAACTGAATAACACTTAATACATTTACTGAAAACAACACAGAATACAAAGAAATGCATCAAATCAAAGAGACCATTAATAGAAACAAGAACATCAACATTTTAAACACGATCTTCACAGGTTAAACTGTATAATAAAATCTGGTATTGACATTCTAAAACAACATTACCTTTATTTTCCTTTCATCTCTGGGTTCAGGTAGGCTGGCTAATTTTTTTTCAATGTCATCCAAGCATTTCAGGAGATCATCAGCCTGCCTCTTGTATTGATACCACTGATGAGAAATTTCTAGAGCCTTTTTTCTTCTTTGAGACCTCAAATCCTGTTCATGGTGCAGACATTATTAAAATATCAATATATATGTATAGTGCACTTCTGGCTGCAGTTATTTATCAAAATAATTTGTGTCCCTCATCTTTTTGTACAACTTAACTTCATATTTATATGCAAAATATACAAAGACTTAATTAAATTGTGTATTCATGAGGCAGGACCCATGTATAAGAAGCTCAGAAACCTGAATAACACACTTAAAGTATATTCTCTTACCATGTTCAAACTTGCTTAAAAATCTTGTCACATTTAATTGACTCTTAACAAGCTAATTGTTGTGTAGTTTATATGAAAGAGTGTAACATACAAATACAATTGACTTAACTAGATACAAACTCACAAACCTAGTGAGTTTGTATTTGACTTAAAATAGGTAAAATTCTAAAATGTATATCTTTAGCCTTGGGACTCATCAACAGAACTTTATGTACTCAAACAACATATATTCATGTTTGTAGAAGTGCCTACATAAGAATTTCATAGGCCATTAATATTTGATTATTAGAAATATAAAGCCATTTTAGTTCTCTTATAAACTGTTCCAAGCTGTATGTGTAGAAGTGACACCATTGTTCATATATTTGTGAACATAACTAACAAAAAATTATGTTAGACAAACGCTTCTCCTTCCAAGGCTTGCATAGCCAAATTTATCTTACTGTACCAAATCATGCTCTAAATGCAAAACAACTGTTTGAAAAAAGAAAACAGCAAGTGCATACTTTCAAATCAATGTGATAAGACTAATTTAATAAATCTACAATGGGGGGAAATCAGTCATCATGCTCTTTGCGAGCACACACAATATCTTCTGTGATTAATAGAATTAGTCAAATGCCATTTTATAATTCATGGGAACATAAGCTCTGCATGCAGCTTTCATTTCTACAGAAATTAGCAATTAGGGTTTTATTCACAGGTTTAATTCAAGCTAAAAAAAATAAATATCAGAAAACTTCTAGAAATTTCATTGCGTTGGAAAGTTTTGACCTTCTCTAAAATATTTCGTAAGGACCAGAATTCGAACCATTTGACAGGTTTAAAAAGTTATTGAATATGTTGGTATAGACTGGTTTGGCAAGTAGGGTTGATGACTTTGATTAATCACTTATAGCCTATATTTGCAAGAATGACCTATATTTCATTATCAAGTTTGTTTAAAATTGGGGATTTAAAACTTGCTGTACTTTTCATTTTATGTTGAATTTTCAAACCTTCTGAGGAGTCAGATCGAATGCTGCTTTTTTCAAAGGTAACAAGATACAGCCACGTGAATTAGAGTTGAGCCATGCCTTATTTGTGACATAACTCACATCTTTGCCAAGAGAAAGGGCTTGGTGGTCATAAATCTGAAACATCTTTCATTTCCTAGGCACAAAGTGATGCATAATATGTAAAATATTTAGAGACATCATGTAGATTTCTTTAGAGGAATGCCAGATAACCATTAAACACTGCTATTCAGTAGGACACATGCCTTCGTACTACCAGTGTAGATACTTCTGAAAGCTTGCTCACAGTTGGAAGGGTGTGAGTTACATAGCGTTCTGATTTTCTAGACACATTACGGTGTGCTTTTGCACTCCCTTGAGGAAGAGGCCTTTTCTGTTTACTATATTTATCAGCAGTTACCTTCAGAACACCTGCTGGCCAATTAGATTTTCCTTGTGGATTCCTTGCAGGCACAATATTGTGTAATTACATTCTCAGCAGTGTTTATTTGGTTGACTATAGGGAGAAAGGTTTTATTCTCTTATTTGCATGTAGAAAGCAGACTCCATCTACCTACTAGGTGGACCCATCTTCATAACTACATAGCTCCAAAGAGTGATTTACAATGAAAAGCTCAGCAATGAACAGTATTAGAAAATCAGCCATGCATGCAAATAGTGATTATTGCAAAGCATATACAAAAAAAAAAGGTTCTTTCACAAAACTTTCTACTTGTCTACTCTCGAGAACTTCCTAGATACTGTTATAGAAAAATTAAGTTTATCCTGCTCTTCCTGCACAATCCAGATGAGTCACGTGGGGACTTGAAGCCATATACTACACTGCTTAATATGAAAGTAGCCATTCTTATTCAAAGGCAGTAAGATTATTTTTGAGGATTCCTATATAAATGAAATTCGACTTTTGTAGATAGTGAGTTGCAAAGAGTGACTTTCTTAAAGGCATAAGAAAGTTTTAAAAGTAAATAAATGAAAAGAATCCAGGGCTTATTAAACAAGTATCAGGTTACCAAAAAATTGGACCTATTGCAAATAAAATCAATAAAGTAAAGAAAGGAGGAATAATGGATACATGTAGATTGGTTATTCTGGCAGTTAGGCAGGTTTTTTTTTTAATATAAAGTAACTGATAAAAATAAAGCATAATAGAAGATTAAATGTATAAGTACTATGAATGCAATTCCATCTTTCGAGTACTACTTAGAAAAATCTGTCTTTAAAAAGTCATAATTTTTAAGCAACACATCTTTCAAAATCAAACACCACTCAAAAATGTTAAATAAAGCACACATGTTGAGCAGAAAAAGTGAATTTCTGATGACTAAGAGCCTTAAGCAGATTTTATTAATGCACAATATATTTTACCCTATGTATTAAAAAAAACCACAGGCAAGGTATATTATAATTTTAGCTCTAATACCTTGAGAGCATTATGTTTTGTCTGTAACAGCTGCTGTTTTATCTTTATTTCCTCTCGCTTTCTCTCATCTGTGATTCTTTGTTGTAAGTTGTCTCCTCTTTGCAACAATTCTTTTACAGTACCCTCATTGTCTTCATTCTGATTAAAAACAACAAGTACAGTCTTCATTTTTGTTTTTAAAAAGCTGTACATTGTTAACAGAGATAATAAGACATGTTATTTAAACACACACAAAAAAATCCAATTTAAAACTTTCATGGAATGCTATAAGATACTGTGCTCATAGCCTTTCTTTTACATTTTGTACTTTAGGTTTTAAAATTAGTTTCCTCCCATCTAGTTGTAAAGAACACATTTTTAGGGGCACCTGTAGAAAGATGGGGGAGTGTGGTACTTCATCATGTCAGACAAGTCATGAATTACTGTGAAAGTATTCTTTTGGCTTTTTTAGTGTAGTTCTAGAAATTAAAAAATTAGAGAAATGAGCTAATGTTTTTATAATGTTAACTGATCCATAAAGGAATACAGATGTGTATTTGTGACTGAGATAACAGATCTGAAAATATTAACACACAACTACATGAAACTATTTTGTTTTAAATGTACACTAATTCCTATCTAATAATTACTGCTTCATTTCTGAAACCTACATGCCCAATAGGAGAAATATCAAGATATTAATAAAAATGATGTGTTAAATTACCATAAAATAATTACTAAAATATCTCATATATGCATGTTAATTTTAAATAAATATGATCAAATAACATTAAAATATGGATTGGAAAATGGCTTTAAACATTTTCAATGGGTATTTTGTTCCTTTAGACTGCAAGAACAATATCTTAATTTTCTTTCCTTCGAAACAAAATGTTTTGAATAAATGCTGGTCTAATACAGTCACATATATGGCCACGTGATTTTTCACCTTTAGTTTTCTGTCTTTCAACTCAAAATGTGAAAACTTTATATCAAGTTGTCTCACCATGTAATGGTACTTAAGGTACACTGATGACATAAGGAAAACAAATAATAAATTTCAAAACTCACATGTATTTGTGTGTGTGTATTACAATTCAAGGAATTACATATTATATATTTAAATCTATAATGCACAAACTTCAACACACAACTGAGGACTTATTCATTTTGTATGGGGGAATGGGATTATTTTTGTCAGAGACTGGTCAATAATCTAAAGAAATGTACAGCATAATATAGACACATTATATACTTATCATCATATAGGCACATTATATACTTAAAGTCTGTGAAAGACTTCACTTATTTTAAAATGTACTGTAAAAGTCTGTAGCATTTTCTAAGACTGGGGACAAAAACAAAAACAAAAACAAAAAATTTAAAAACCCACTTCACTTCTTTCCCTATACCAGTTGAGGGCTCTAGGGCAGTTGGTGGTCAGCCCAAGAGGTAAGCAGTACTTTTTTTCATCTTGGTGCCCTCTGGTTTCTTCTTTGACCTGAAGTAGAGATTGCTGTAACTCAGCAACTTGGAAAGCCTCTTCTTTCTTTCCACAAGCTAAGTTGGCAAGGCCACCAAACCCCATACACGGGGAGTACTGACTGAGGCAGCTCCAGGAAGTGGGAACTAAGATTGGTGGGAATAGTTCTCCTATTGCTTCACACTTATTACCTAAAATTTATATATTGCCTTCTGATGTCACTTTCAAGCACTGTCTGAGAAGGCTCTAGCACTGATAAATGTAAAGGTTAAGAATGCCACAGAGGTGATGGCAGTGGAAGAGGGGAAAAACTGTGAAAAGGAGGATGAAGAGAGAAACAAAAGTCAGTTAATAAGGATGTGATATAAAAATATTCAAGCCAGAGAGAAATATAGTAGGTATTTTGAAATTAGTTGGGATTGAAGGAGAATATTCTGAGGCTGGGAATAGCCCACATGATCATATTTCTTTACTCCCATGAAATAAGCAGCATAAATTTATACAAATTTTAGACATATACTAACTAATCAACTATTTGGTAAAACAACTTTGTGTGAAATTGTAATAAATAATGTTCATACTATGCATTATTCCCTCTTCATTGAAAAAAATGTTATACTACCAAAAACATTGCTGATACAAAATGTCAGTCATCTATGATAGTTGAGTATTTTATTAAATGTTTAGTTTATTTTATGATTTGACTCCTGTTTTCCAATTACATTTTGCCCTTGATAAGTTCAAAAGTAGGACAGGTCAAAAGAAAATTGCTGAGCTGTTTATTAGAAACCGTAAGTGCTCCTATATTACCATACCATAGTAACTCAGCATTAGTAATAAAAGGTCAAAAAGAATACTCTGCATTTATAAAATCATTAGAATCATAAAATGTGTAAGATGTTTTCTGAAAATTCAGTTGGAGACTTGGGTTATATAATTTCTTTCCAAATATTTATTTCCACTCCTAGTTCATTCACACTTTTATCACAACCAATTTACCATATCTTTATTGAAGTCTTCCTCTTTCAGATTCACCCCCTGCTGAATTTCAGCCTCCAGTGGTTCAAGCAATTTTTGTATATCTGAGTTAAACTGCTCCAATTCCTTCAAAGGAATGGAGGCCTAAAAAAAAAGATAGTGCTAATTTAAATCAAAATTACTTTTTATTAGAAACATAAACCAAAAGATATACATTTATTCAACCTCCTGTTGCTAAACTAATCACATGCATTATGTTTCCATATTATGTTTTATGAAGGGTTTTGAAATACAACTGGAAAAGTACCTGAGGATGCAAATAAGGGGAAACATTTAACATCACCAGAGCCGAACATACATGCAAGATAGTACAATTCATCATTTGGTGATATCAACAACAGTCAATTTACAGATACATTTGAATGGGCTAATTCTTAATATTCTAAAGTCAAAATTGATCTTATTTTAAATATTCTGATATAAATACATTTGGTTAAATATGCCTCATCAGAAATTGCCTCATTCATCAAATAACAGTAACCTCAGGTAGAAATGCAGAACTGTCATCTTATCCTTAGAAAAACTACATGGCAATCTGCTCAGATGTTTTAAATGACATTTTTAGCACAGCACAATTGACAAGCATGCTCTTCTAAGACAAACAATGCCATTAACTTGCCTTAGGAACAGTTTTGTTGGTGATGCAAATAAATTCAAACAAATGAACCTAATATATTTCACATAAAGAATCTATACTTTTCAACCTTGGAAACATCAATGTTTCTTTACTTTTGAATTGATAATGACCATGATCTCAAAAAACTTTAAAATCCTTTGACTTTCTAAACAAAACCCTTGAAAAGGAGTGATAAGTGAAAAGACATGGAACATCAAATATATATTTAAAAAAGTGGGCAAGATTTAGTTATTAAATTCTGTTAATAAAATACATTGATGCTCTCTCAACCTTTATGCTGTATTTCTTTCCATTAAAACACTAGAAAATATTTTATATGTGATAGCTTTTGAAAACCCACAGTTGACATACAGAGTTCTGATTTGCTTTCAGAGCTAAAACTTTTTACTTTTGTAAAACCAATTCAGTAATGACCTCTGTGTCTTATGCCAGGATGATTACATTCACCAAGTTTGGTCCCCACCTACCCTTCCCCAGTCACATTCCCAGGCAGAGGTTGAATTTTTATTAGATGGCAATTTCTTGTGAACAATATGGATAAGAGTAAAAGAAAAACTAAATATCTAAAGGTAATAATCTGTCACTACTGAAGAAGTGAATAATCAAATGCTATTCATGATGACATGATTCTCATATGCAACATGAATAACCACATATCTTCTAGGTACTTCTACACACCCATGAAAGGATTTATAATTTTAAGTGACCTATTATGGTAACAGTTTTTAAAACCTAATGATCATTTGCCATTTGAAATATGAGTTATTTGAACCAATACAGATTGGTAGTGCTATAAACATGCTTAAAGTTTCAATTTCTGTATTATTAGCAATTATTGTACTTTAAAATCATACATTGTTTACATGGTAAAAGTAAAAAGATTAACATCCTTTAGAATTATAACTGAATAATTATCAATTTGGTAATATTTTGTTATTAAATGGCTGTTCACATTTGCTAATATTTAATGAAAGCAACTGTTCTATGTGATTTTGTGAATAAATAATGATAAATCACACTTAAAATAACTTCTATTGTGTACTTGGATGTCAGAAGAACATAGGTCTATTTGCAGTCAGATTTACCTGTTTTATTCCACTGCTTCTTCTCTAGCTTCTCTCTCCACGAATTTAACTTCTATGAATTTAAGATACAATTTTCTATGAATTTAACAATATTTTATATGTTCCAAATCTTCACGCTAAGCTGTTATCTCACTTTTGAATTCCTATCTAGACTCTCCAATAGCCAGCTGAATTTTCACTTGAAATTTGACATTTGTAGTATGGAGTTCATTATCTTTTCCCCAAACTACTTACAATACTAAATTCCATAGTTCTGTTAATAGAAGACCATTTCTCTCAGTCATTCAGATGTAAAACATAAGTCATGTTATTTTTTAATATCTCACTCTAATGTCTAACAAATATCAAGAGTCAATTGACTTGCTATGATCCACTTGCTTTGTATTCCCAGAGGTTCCATCGTTGTTCCTGGTCCTCACACAAAACTAAAGCAATAAGCTTTGAACAGATGTAAAATCTCCTTTCAGTCAAACCAATTCCAGCCTGTGCCCAATGATCAGCTTACTATGTTTCAAAAACCTTTCTTTCATTATGCTATTTATTTGCTGAACAACCTTCTGCATCTACTGAGTATAAATAAAGTCCAAACTCCAGCACAGCAGTCAAGGCTTCCCCTAATCTTGCCCCAAAGACTTTCCAGCCTTATTTAAGTGTTCCTAATATAGACCTTTTTTTTGCGGGTCATTTGGTGACCTTCTGTTATGCCTCCTTCAATGCCCTTAGAATACTTTTCATCTTCTGGTGAAGAACATAAACTTCTGTATGAGAATGCATGGATTGAATCTGGGCTCTACCATTTGCTAGCTGAGGGAATTTAGACAAGTTATTTATCCTCATTGAACCTCAGTTTCTTTATAACATGGAGATAAGATGAATATCTACCTCATAGGGCTGTTACTAAGATCAAATATGTTAGAATGGTGTCTGGTATATAATAAAAGCTTAATAAATGTTGACTATTATTTTCTCTCAAAATTCTATGCATTCATCCAATATAAATACATGCTCTATAAATCTTGGGTCTTATTTGTTTCCTCTCAAAATCCTAATCACCCATTGGCTCAGTTCAAACCCTTACTCCCTTGAAATCTATAGTTTTAAAGGATAAAATAAATGCTTATTGATATAATGAGTCTTTATTTTACCAAGGGATTTGACGAAATCATAACATTGTAATGGTGAATATGGAGGATTTTAGATTCCAGTTTGGTAGAGTTACATAATTCTGAAGAACAAAACTACTAATTAATTTATCTGCAGCGATATAGAAAGTGGTATCATGGCCTTGCATTTAGTTTACAGTGTGCAGTTTTTTTTTTTTTAATCAGGAATTATTTGGAGACAGAAAAGGCATACAACAGGTACAGTGAGTGGGGTGTGTTGCCTAGACATCCTATGGAGTTGCGTTCCTCATGTTCAACCTAGAGCCATTCCTGGTACATAGTAAATATTCACAAGTAAATGTTTCCTGAAAAAATAAGTGAACAAAAGACTAATAATTGAGAGCCAAAATAGACATTTCAAGGAGCTTTTTTAGTGACATGGAATTTTAAATAACACAATTTCCATGTAGAAATTTCAAAAGACCTGACTGGTTAGCATTATATGAGTATGTATGTTAACTGCTGCCCAAATATTAAGGAACATGATACCACCAGGTAAACATAAAAAAGGGGAAAGATGTAAAAAGAGCTTTGGGAGAGACTACCAAAAAATGAATAACTAATTATTCGGGCAAGATAATGGAAACTTAGACTTCTTTAGTTCAATGTGTAGGATCTGGATTTTCCAATAAAAGACTACCGTGCATTTTGTTAAAAAAATTATGAAGATTAAGAATTTGAGTAGTTTTATTTTGTGTGGTTTCAAAGTGATTAACTAAAATCAGTGGGCAAAAATTATTTGGAGCCTAAATTTTAGGCTTATATAAGAACATCTGATTAGGATTGCAATTTTTTAAAAACACACTGATTTTAAAGTAATGCTAAACGTTTGTAAGCAGAGACTAGATAATGATGCATTCGGTCACATTTTAGGAACAAAATCCTTTTCACACAGATACTTTCTTAAAATTTTATAACCTTACAGTAAGTTCTTGTCTCTAAATTCAAGTAGAACTTTTATAGTAGTGCAGCTCAACAGAAATATAATACAAGCCACAAACATGTAATTTTAAATATTCTAGTTGCCATAGTAAAAAATAAAAAAGGGATAAAATTAATTTTATTTCACTGAGATGTCCAAATTATCATATAAACTCATAATCAATATAAGAATATGAGTATTTCACACTTTTTTATATTGTCTTCAAAACCCACACATATTTTACACTTATTTATACATCTTAACTTGGAGTAGCCAAATTTCTAAAACTCAGTGGCCACATGTGGTTCATGACCACCTTATTGGGCAGTCTACAGCTTTATTAACTATTATAACATTGAAAAGAATGAATAGCTCGTAATTACTATGAATAAAATAGTGATGTTTTGTTTATAACTTGTGGTGAATGTGGATTATTCTTACAGTATCAGTCTTATTATCTTGCATTATGTTTTCTGAGTGAAATTTTCAGGCAGTCCTCGGGGTATAGGAAAAATTATGGGAGTGGGATTGACCTGTTATTTCAGGAGTTTCTATTCTCATTTATGTGTATCTTGGTTTGTGTTGCACTACTTTCTTATAGACATGAATATAATATTATTTGGCTTTCAAAGATATATGCTTTGTCTCTCTAAATAAATTTTCCATCCTTAAAGTTGGCAATATGTCTTATACTACTCTATTTTCCAGTGAAAACACTGCCTTTTATTTTATACAGAAAAAGGTGCTTATTATATCAATCAGTAGTTTTAGAACTACCTATATTTAATTAACCAGTGACCAATTTTATAACTGAAATAAGTTTATCAAACCAATTATTATTTTAGCTATGTTATTGGCAGGATAGCACCAGCCATTTGACAGCCATATGATTAATAGTCTTTGGACACAAAGCGTATATGACCCAGCCATCCCATTACTGGGTATATACCCAAAGGATTATAAATTATGCTGCTATAAAGACACATGCACTCGTATGTTTATTGCGGCACTATTCACAATAGCAAAGACTTGGAATCAACCCAAATGTCCATCAGTGACAGATTGGATTAAGAAAATGTGGCACATATACACCATGGAATACTATGCAGCCATCAAAAAGGATGAGTTTGTGTCCTTTGTAGGGACATGGATGCAGCTGGAAACCATCATTCTTAGCAAACTATCACAAGAACAGAAAACCAAACACCGCATGTTCTCACTCATAGGTGGGAACTGAACAATGAGATCACTTGGACTCAGGAAGGGGAACATCACACACCGGGGCCTATCATGGGGAGGGGGGAGGGGGGAGGGATTGCATTGGGAGTTATACCTGATGTAAATGACGAGTTGATGGGTGCAGCACAGCAACATGGCACAAGTATACATATGTAACAAACCTGCACGTTATGCACATGTACCCTACAACTTAAAGTATAATAATAATAAATAAATTTAAAAAAATAAATAAATAAATAAATAAAAAGAAAAACAATTCATTGTTTTTCTTAAGAGTTCACTAGTTCAGCATTAGGTTATGCCCGTTCTAAAATAGGAAACACTTTCCCACCCAATTAAAATTTTACATGTCATTCCTTGGTCTTCACTGTCTTTGTAACTTGGAATTCTTACGCAACTTTATAAAGGAAACATACAGTAAGAGAGCATTTATAATTTAACAGCTCATTCTTGAGTCACCAAATTTTAAAACACAAAGTATATCATGCCTGCTTTTCAATTCAGAATTATGATAAATTGTCTAAAACAACTGAAAGCAATGGCTGATAAATCATCTTAATTACTGGGTAAGTTACTTCTATTGACTTTAAAGGAAATAGATGACCACAAAAGAACTAGAATCACAATTAAATCACACAATGTTAGACAGTGCACACAAAATAGGTTTTAGTTATATAGAAAATGATCAAACAAAAGTTATAATATTGCATGAGAAAATATATACCAAGCATAGGTTCTGGACACTTTGATTTTTTACTTACCTTTTAAGAGCTTTAGCATGACTGTGCAGTCATACAAAATACATATAAATTAGAACACAGGGAAGTATAATAAATGGGTAAATGGACACATAAAGAAGAGACAGAGAAACTGAGAAAGACAACACTTTGTTTTCCTTGATTTTTTAATGTTTCAAATTGCTTAACAACTATTAATTGTGCTTTGTTGGATTACTTAAGGATTAATGAAATTTAAGGCTCTGTTGAAGTTTTGGCATTAAAGCTGACTTTTATAACAAGTTAACAAAGAATAACAGACTGAAGAAAACCAAGATCAATTACAAACTGATTCATTGTAAATTGAAAGCATTCAAAATTACTCAGATACACTTTATTAGTTTTAAAATGGAAGCTTTCCTTGGTTAAATATTACTTTGGCATGCATAGATACACTAGCATAATAATGACTGTGTTTACACAGACAGCAAATAAACATTTGTTAATCTGGACTATGGAATCTTAATAATCATGATAAGTTACCACTATATTCAAATCACACTAAAACCTAAATTGAAAATAAATAATCCAAGTGCTACAGATTGGTTTAAAATTGCTTCAAATCCATCAGTCTCCTTTTTCCATTCTGCAGCTTTGAAAATTTATTTATCATTACAATATTGATATAGAAAAATAAGAAGAATTCATGGAAACCAACATGAAAAATTTCAAGGATAAGCAACACCCTATAGTACAGAAAAGACAGACTACTGATATGATATGAAGAGTTATTTCACATCATTCTATCTGCAGAGGAAAAGAACTTACAATAATATATAAAAGTATTGGAAAGATACATCTATGCTAGAAGAAAGATTATTTAAAATATGGTTTATAAACTTATTTATTCTATTATTTTAAAGTTATTAGAGCAGACTACAAGAAAATGTAAGAAATATTATGTTTAAGATTAAATAAATTGTCTCAAAATAGTGACATTTCATTGATTGCATTCTTTTGAGAATAGGTAAAGTACTGGTTTACCTTTAATGCTTTGGTGATAAAAATGTGAAAATGTAACTAATTTGTGAGGCTAATTAGAGGATATTGCCCAGTAGATTTCAACTGATTTTGTATTGATGAGGTTAATTTCATGCTTGCACATTTTAAAATTGGATGCAAAATATATTCATGGGTCAAGAACCTACTGCCTACTGTCTACCTTTTATAAAGTTTAACTTAGAATAGTTATCTATTTCACAATTACATGAGTTTTTGGAGTAGGAAATGAATTAAAAGGGGAAAACATTTAACTCTAAAATATATAGGGGAGATAAATAAAAAGCAAAAACATAACACTTTAAGCAATTTCGTATTTTAAACTTTCTTTTGCTTTACTTAAGTTGTTTTCCTATTTCTTCCATCCCCCCTTCCTTCTTCCATTTCTTCCTCCCTGCCAACTTTTGTTGTTCTCATTTTTAATACAAAAAGTGTAACAAAATCACTGTATTTGCAGTGAAACTGGGTATGTTCACACTAACGCATAGTAGACCAACAAATAATATTTGATGACATAGAGGCAGTAAACTATGCTGAGTCAGCGTACTAAAGTGGACAAAGCAATGGACTGAGATCTAATATTTTCTAACCAAACTGTCTAACTGTGAGAACTTGGGCAACTCATTGACTCTCTCATAACCTGCTATAAATATCTGAAAGTCTCTAGTACAAAGCAAAATTGCTTTTCATCTACTGACATTGATCAGGGGATTAATTTTCCTTTATCAAAGGAGAACAATCAAGATTCACCAAATAGCTTTAATTATTTCAAATGTTATGCTAACAAGACCCAGATAATTTTATCAAATGACACTGCTCACCAAACTCAATTACACATCTACTTTAAAAATATTTTACATGATTACCAAAGGGATTTATTAGCAAAGTTTCAATGGAATTAACCTTGTTATACGGTAACCAATTACACATGTGGAAAAATAGGCTAGCATAAAAATTATGTTGTTAGGTTCATATTTTTCTTATTCGTGGCAGTAAAATAAAATTTGCAGATATTATATAGTTTGAAACAGTGATCTGTTACTATTACCTGAAGATATTAGCTGTAAATATTACATATTTAATACTCTACAAATTATGCAATATTTACACGTCTTCACCTCAGTTTTCATCTATTTTTTATAGAAAATTGTACTAAAATGAATATTTATATACCTACAATGTACCTACAAAAATATAAAAAAATAAATTAAAAGAATATATATAACAAGAATACTGTGCCAACCTACAAAAATTTAAAAAGTAAAAGACTATATATAGCAAGAATACTGTGCCAATTAACAAACAATATTATTTTCCATCATAGAAGGTGTTAAGTTATAAGAGATTGTGAAATATCAATATATTTGGATGGACAAATCTGACTACAGAAAATTAAGCTTTAGTTAAAATTTTTCAATCCAATAAATCTTCATTTGACCTTCTAGATCACATTTATAAAATGCATCATTTATTTCCCACTGAAGTTTAGGAGAGCCAAAATAATTAAATTACTGTTTAACTATTTTCCACATATAGAACCATATTTTAAGACAGATTAGGCCCAATCATGTGTTTCTTTTTCTTGATATATTCTACATTACATGGGAAAGTCACTGACTCTCTCATAGCCTCCTATAAACTCATGAAACTCTCTCATCCAAAGAATGATTACTTTTATATCTTCTGACACTGATTGGAAGTAAAAAACAAAACTTGATAATTTATAATTATTACAGCAATTAAACAATGAATATTTATTTGATGCCCAATTGTCCAAATTTCATATTACAGTTGCAATACATATATATAGAAACTGCTACATGAATAGTGATTTTCAAGGCCCATATGGAAATTAAAGAACATATGCTACATATATCCTGTACCAAATAAGTCTTAGTAAAGGATCAAAGTCAGAGAGAAAATAAGTTCACTTTTTTCTGGTTAGTATCAATTTCAGAATAAATAATTTAACATTTCAGCTCCTTAGAACAGTGAAGTATATCTAAATCTCTAGAAAAATACAATCTAAGCAACTTTTATGTATAAATTACATAATATTTTATAACAAGTAAAATAATTGCCTTTATTAATAGGACATGCCTAAAGTTTGTTTAGTCAAAATTATTCTGCAGCTAAGTATTACAACAATAAAAATATAACTTGATGCATATTTTATTATTGAAATTTATTTTTTTTTTTTATTTTTGAGATGGAATCTCACTCTGTCGGCCAGCCTGGGGTGCAGTGTCGTGATCTCGGCTCATTGCAACCTCCGTCTCCTGGGTTCAAGCAATTTCCCTCCTCAGCCTCCCGAGTAGCAGGGATTACAAGGCACCCACCACCATGCCCGGCTATTTTTGCATTTTTAGTAGAGAGGGGGTTTTGCCATGTTGGCCACTTTGGTCCTGAACTCCTGACTTCAGGTGATCTGCCTGCCTTGGCCTCCCAAAGTGTTGGGATTACAAGCGTGAGCCACCGCACCAGGCCTATTATTGGAATTTATATGCAGGCTTTCCTACTCAGAGTTAAATTCTGAGTCACTTTTGAGTTCATCATCTTCTTGGGTCTCATAGGTTTTTGCTGAATTGTTACCTCCTCTGTGTTGCTGGAGTGGCTGCTAAATTCACTTACCAGGCACTCACTCTCAATCTAGTATCCATGAACACATCTTGCCCTACCATTAAACAGTAAGCTCCTTGAATCCATTGTATCTTACCTAGCAATAGATCTCCTACACTAGTAAACACTGTTATCAGAAAATAATATATGGTTAGTGAGAATTCATTCTGATTAATCCCTTTTCTCAAGTCTTCTCTCATTAGTGCTTTTAGATATAGCTCAACTAGCCTCACTCCCAAATTGCTGACTCCCTTTCTCCAACTTGACTTCTAGAGGGATGGAGAGGGGTACAACTGTCATAATCAATATGAAAAACTAATCAGTTTATTTTTGTCTTCCCATGCCCCTTCCTATACTTCTGTCTCCTATCACCTTATCTTCCTGATGGTATCCCCTTGCCCTCAGCCATGCCACTGTGCTCACATGCCCTAAAACAGAGACAGTTGAGACAAGGAGTCTCTCCTCATTGATTTTATCAATTTTACTCAGGGCTGTAATATTATCTCTGATTCACTATTATAATTCTGATCCTCCCCAATAAAACTGCCATTTCCTCACGTTGATTTCACATAGATGAGGAAAAAATACGCTTTTTTCAAAGTCATGAGATACTCTTAGGTAACCTCGATAAAATGGGAATAGGCAGCATCTTTATGTATTTTAAGGGGCGTATTTGGGACAAACAGAACTCCCTAGTACATCTTAAATTCATCCACCTGATTATCTTTAAGGCTGGTCCTTGCCATGAAAATAGCAAAGACATGATTTTCTGACTCCAGTCAATTACAGCAGAGACCATAGAAAATCAGCTGTTCTTTTGTTTTTTTCCATCAGTTTTTGTCTCAATCCTCCAAATTTGGCCATTCAAGTCTAATATACATAACGATGGAAATAACTATTGATATTAGTTATTTTTAACCATTTCATATCTATACACTGATTAATAGATTTTAAATATATGTTTTTACATATATTACATCATTTGATCCTCATTATAATCTTTAGATTAAAATAAAACAGGCATCATCTCCTTAATTTTGTAGCTAGAAATGAGGCTCTGAGAGGTAAAGGGGCATATTCAAAATCACCAAGTAGTAATGTGCTCAGCTAGTACTCAAAGCAGGTCTTGTGGCTTCAAGTTAAGTACTTTTTGCTGGTACCATACTGCTCCTCATTGAGGGCCAAAATTAACATTACAGAGAGTTGCACTTGGACAATCAAGTCCTCAGCCAATCTGAACTGAGGATCCCTTTACTCATTGCTTTCTGGGCTTTGGAATTCCTTGTCATGAACAGTCCTTGCAGGAGACATGGGAGTATCTCACTTTGTATTCTTCACCAAATGGTAAATCTAATGTCAGTGAATTTTCAGGGTAAGTTGTTTCTCTATTCAAGGGCCCTTTATAGTTACGTTCTAAAGGCTATACTGAAATTAGTCATTACAATGAGTCTATGATCTACTCGTGTTCAATCCCAGTCTACTTTATTATAATTTTTATCGCCATAGTTTTTTCTTCCAGGTTACTCTTCCATGAAACTCAGACATAGACTCAACCATAAAAAAGGCACATTCTGGCCGGGCGCGGTGGCTCAAGCCTGTAATCCCAGCACTTTGGGAGGCCGAGACGGGCGGATCACGAGGTCAAGAAATCGAGACCATCCTGGCTAACACGGTGAAACCCCGTCTCTACTAAAAAATACAAAAAACTAGCCGGGCGAGGTGGCGGGAGCCTGTAATCCCAGCTACTTGGGAGGCTGAGGCAGGAGAATGGCCTGAACCTGGGAGGCGGAGCTTGCAGTGAGCTGAGATCCGGCCACTGCACTCCAGCCTGGGCGACAGAGCGAGACTCCGTCTCAAAAAAAAAAAAAAAAAAAAAAAGGTCATATTCTAACCTAATATTATCTGTATAACCCCTACTATAAAGAAGCTTGATTTTGAGATCAAAGGCTACCCCCTAAAACTTCCAGCACTTCCAGCACTTCCCTATTCTAAAAGCAAATACACACAAGACATTAAATGTTTTAAATGCCTTATCAACAAAAGATTACTGAATAGTCAAATTTTAGAACAAGCAGGGATTTATGAACTAATCTAATCTAGAAATTTAAAACCATGTTCTATGAGCATAACTTACACTTCCTGAATTCAGTCATAGGAAGGAGAAAGAGAAAATGGCAGATATTCCTCCCATCTAGTAACTATTATTTTCCAATTTATTAATTTTATTTTAAATATTATTTTAATATTAAATATTATTTAAATTTAATATTTTATTTTAACTAATAATATTTTGGACAGGATAATTTTTCTTTTAAAAATTGTTAATCTATTTTAACTTCCTCATCTTACAAACAATGAAATGGATATGCAGAGAAATCATATGTTCTGGCTACTACTGAAAAAGTTAGGCCTAAAATGCAATTTTCTATATCCATTGTTTTCTCTGCTGAGATTACCTTCTACATCTATTGTTCTCTCTGCTGAGATTATCTCACCATTATTTGAACATCCTCATGAAGATGAATTAGTGTTAAAGATATTTTATGATTATACTAAGTATTCATTTCTGTTTGTAAACATATATTTCTTAAGCAAGGATCTTTACACCCTTGTATCTTCTCACCACAATCTCTAGCACAATGGAAGCTCAATTCCATTAGCTGATGCAATGAATATTTAAGCAAAGTGTCAGATATGCTTTATTCCTGTGTTTTTCATTTCATCATGAAAATAGAGTATAATTATCTCTTCAGAACCCTAAAATGGGGTCAGTATTACACTCAGTTGCCTTTAATTTAGACAAAAAAGAATACTTCAAAAAGTACACATGTGATTATTTTGTTAATTAATACATAATTGAAAATATTGGGCCGGGCACAGTGGTTCATGCTTGTAATCCCAGCGCTTTGGGAGGCGGAGGCGGGTGGATCACTTGAGGTCAGGAGTTTGAGACCAGCCTGGACAACATGGTGAAACCCCGTCTCTACTAAAACTACAAAAATTACCTGGGTGTCATGGCGCCTGCCTGTAATCCCAGCTACTTGGGAGGCTGAGGCAGGAGAATCATTTGATCCCAGAAGGCAGAGGTTGCAGTGAGCTGAGGTTATGCCACTGCACTCCAGCCTGGGCAACAGAGAGAGTCTCCACCTCAAATAATAACAATAATAATAATAATAATAATGGATATTTATTTGAAATTTCTTATGCCTTGCGCTAGTAGGGAAAATGAAATAAGTATATCGAGTGGCTCACTTTATGCATGATTTCCAGAAGTATACTTACAAATTCATGCAGAATGTGAAATGAAAACTCACAAACTTGTCTTGGTCACAAACTTGTATTGGCTGGGTCTGTCACGTCTGTGGTGGAGAGCAAATGCTACCCATTTTTTAATATCTGTGAATCACAATCTTGTAACACAATTTATCCAAAGATAATACCTTGTTTTCTCTTAAATATTCTATAGCTTAGTGATTTATTAAAATGTGCATGTGTGTGTCTACATCTTAGTAATGAAGTAGTATCATTTTTTAATGATTGAAATAAAGCTCAATTGATCATTTAGTTATTACATAAGCCACTGATATCTTCAGAAATAAAAAACAATTGTCTTTGTAACAGTAAATTCTTTCAAAACTATACTCTGATAAATTTTAAGAGCCTGTCACATTTTTTTGCAAGTGATAATGACTGACTCAAATATATATATTTGTGACAGTTAACTACTTAGTTCTCTCGTGCTGTCTATCTCCATATGCAGAGAATATAGCCTTTTAAAAGTCAACTATATAAGGTCTTTATGTATGGAGAGAGAGAGAGAGAGTGCAAGAGAACTAAGTAGTTAACTATTAAAAATAATTTGCAATGAATTAAGGTAAACTAACAACTTTTTAGTTTGGGAAGGCGAATTTTGAAGGGTAACTGTGTCTCATGCACATAAACTAAACTACTTAGAATTTATCATATCACATTTCATTTATTTTGAAAACTGCTTTAAATATGTACTATTATATAACATGATGATACACTGTAATGCTTTAGAAAGTGTAGCAATTGTGAAACCATGCTATTACTGGTTGCTTATATCAAAATATTTTTTGAACATGTTCTTCTATTTTTCCAGGAGTCAACACTTACCTGACATATTACATCATATTTTCTCATAAATACTCCAATGTTTTCTCATCTCAGATTATTTCTAACAATTATCTATACACCTAAATACATATATTGATTGTATAACTTTTTATATTTGAAAGCATATCACATATATTAAAAATATATCAAACTACAGTACATAAATTTCTAGGTAATTACTTGCATTTCAAATCTTCCCAAAGAGTTGAAATTCTTTAACACTATATTTATACATTTTGGCAAACTACTTACTAAATAAGACTTTGTCTTCATCAAATCATACAAATATAAAGTCTATCATGCAAAAGTTCCATATTCCCTGGTTCTTCTTAAACAGTATATAAATAGGCATATAAAATTACAAAAATTAGGATATATAAGCTTTGCAGTGATTTGTTTTCATGGCTTGATCATTTCATTATAGCCTTATGAATTTTGTCACAGTGTCTGCAACTAGCAAAGGCAAGTTAAATATACACACTTGCACAATCAGTAAAGAGGTACAAACACCCTAGATCATGCAGAAGATATACAAGGCCTCATTTTGGATGTTTGATCCACATGACATGCAAGCAATATTGTATCAGTAGTGCTTTTGGAAAAATTTATCAGTAGGGCTTTCTTTTGATGGATGACTTGTGTGCTTTTGGTTTTATTTATTTATTGTTTTGGCCTTCAGCATGCTATTTGTTGTTTTTTTCTGTAGGTGACCCCTGAAAGTACGTATGTAAACTGCAGTGTAGAATGCAGTTCTAGAATCTCTGTGGCAGAAAAACATGAAAGAGAGAGAGACAGAGACAGAGAGAGAGACAGACAGAGAGACAGAGAGAGAGAGAGAGAGAGAGAGACGGTTTTATCTCCCATTATAGTCAGTGGTAAAATTTCCTTAAATACATTTTGGCCTTCACTTTCCTTTTGAAAACCTTGCTATGGGGTCTACTCGCCCCTTTGAGAGTACTGCACAACCTTCGCAATAGATCATTTAGCACTAGTTTCCACCTTGGAGTAGATCTTCCTACCTTTCCAGTCTTAATTCTGTGGGAAATGGCTGCAAATCGATGGTTGAGCTCTGAGATTTGGGGCTCTACTAATTTCCTGCAGTGGTCACCGCGGTTTGCCATCAAGTTTGCTGCTTGGTCACGTGTGGAGTCCACCTTTGGGCGTATGTCATTCAGTTCTGCCTTTAAACGCTATATTCCGTGAGCAAGAGATAGGACTTGAAGTTAGTAATTAATGAAAGTCAAGACAGAAATAGAGAGCGAAACAGAGCGAGTGAGCCAGAGAGAGTGAGAAAGAGAGAGAGAGAAAGTAAGAAAATGAGAGCAAGCACATGCAGAAAATAGAAAGGGAGATAAAACCATGATTGCCATAAAACAGGAGTAAAATGAAAATACATGTGATTTCAGAAAAATAGATCACTGTCCTTAAGTTTGATGCATGTCTATTTAAAATGTTTATTTAGTCTGAGGAAGGACAGGGATGTTTTCTTATGTTTTGCAACTATCATAATGTATTCTATTTAGTCTTATTTTATTATATCGTTACTGAATTTAATAGTTGTGGAATAAACTAAGTATGTGCTCAGGAGGGCAGGTAGCTGAAGAACACTTTTCTATTCCTTCCTGGTACTTTCAAGTTCCTCTTTGTTTATTACATTGAGTGTCATAAGAAAAAAAGTGATTTTCTAACACATACAAATTTTGTGTCACATACAGAGGTACTGAGGAATGTTCTTCCTGACCTGCCGGGTCACAGACATTATAAGTTAAATAACTCAGACCCTATTATTCAAAAAGCTTTGAATGAATTTCACCATAAGATGACATCTCTGACTATATATCAAGGGACAATGAAGAGCACAATACAGATCCACATCAAAATAAGCTTCACACAATAGCATAAATGTGTTTTCGGATAACCTGGAATGCATTTATAATTTTTCATTAAAATATATTGTAATCTGTGGAAAATATGAAAATATCAGAGGCATAAAAATGAACTGCATAGAAAGAAACATATTTTTTGAGTTTTCTTTAAATAGTAAACAACTAATCAATAAATTTATCAAACATTTCAGCAAAATACAAAAATGTATTTAAAAGAGAGCTGTTAAAATTCAACTCTACCTATTTAACTGAGAAAGGAGACATCATCAAATAGAAACAATGTAGTATCAATAAGGTATATATACATATTATACCTCTCATACCCTTATATCAGAATCATTTTTTAAACAAAAGATGATTAAGTTGCCCTTGAAAAAGAAGCCAGGGCTTCCTAACAATCAGTTTTGATACTAAAACAAAGAACCCAAAGCCTTGTTTACATGTAGTTAAAAATGAAAACCTCAGTTTTACATAAGCCCAACATTAAGACTAATTACCAAGATTTGGATATGGCTCAGGCAAAAACAAACAAACAAACAAACAAACAAAAAAAACCAGCTGATTGGATTTCAGGTGTTGATTCAGATGGGCTGAATGAATGATGGTGTCAGATTGTTCTTTGTGTTAGACACAAGAATGTAGTACCACCATTGACATAGGCAGAAATTTGCAATATCATTTCAAAATAAATCTTGGAATCTCTTTCTGAACAGAGTTCACATTGGGTATAATTAACTAAGTGATGGATATGAACAGATATCCAGATTACAGAACTCTTCAAAATCATTAATTTCCATTCAAAGGGGGAAGAAAGGAAAAACGGAAAGATAAAAGAAGGAAGAAAGGATTGTTTTACTCTTATTAAGACGTCCTTAGTATCTTTTAGGACAAACATGATTGAAGTAATTGTACAATTTGAACGTTACTTTTCATATTTTATTTGCTACCTTAAGCACGTCTTCTTTTTGCTGGGATTTCTTTTTCTCTGATTCATCCAAAAGTGTGTCAGCCTGAATGATCCACTTTGTGATGTGGTCCACATTCTGGTCAAAAGTTTCCATGTGTTTCTGGTATTCCTTAATTGTACAGAGATATACCATGGCATTATAGGTTAGACAATATTCTTAAAGAATTTTTCCTATGTTCTAAAATTTTTAAAAGACAACAATACAGTTTCATTCAGATTAGTTTTAAGTGGTATTTTTATATAGAATATTGCTCAAATATAAATAAAAATATATTAAAATATTTGTTATAGATATTGAATTAAGAGCCAGCATATACGTGGACTTGAGAAATTTTCAAACACAAAATTATTACTGGTCACTTATATATCTTTTTCTCGTGACAGAGAAGGGTGTAAAAGCTTCTAGCCTTTTCTCTTACCAACAAAAGATTTAACCACTCTTCTGCTCTTGAGGTGACAGCTATCCAGTTACTATTCAGAAGACTGAGTTTATCTTCCACCAATGTCTCCTTCTTGCCCAAAACTGTTTTCAAGGCCTCTCCTACCTCTGTGATACTCTTCAGGTGCACCTTCTGTTTCTCAATCTCTTTTTGAGTAGCCTGTGAAAAGGATAGCATTGACCTTCAAGTAATATATTGCAGTCTTAAGATTTAAGGCTTATGAAATGGCTTTCTCTACGGTTACTATGATTTTGCAAGGTTTTAAACCTATAACTATGTATTAATGAATCATGAAAACCATACCATATAAATTGCAGCTTCATTATTGGGTAACTATGAACATATATATGTACCTAAGCATAATTCATGTCTTATTTTTCATCATATATATTTAATAAACATATTGTTCAACTAAATATATTTACTTAATTTGTTCATGTAGTGGCTAAAGGCAGACATTTGAAAACCCATCCACAAATAAGAAACTGCCTTTAGAAAATTCTGCAGTATGATGCTACTGTATTTCTGCAGCAGGGATTTTTTAGGCTTTTAGTGCCATGGATCTCTTTGGCATCTGTTGAAGCTTAAAAACCCTTTTTCAAAATAATGCTTTTAAAAGCATAAAACAAAATGCACAGGATTTTAAATGCAAACAATTATACTAAAATACAATATGCAAAACATTTTTTAAATATTTGTGATGTAGTAATACATGTTTTATTTCCTAATATGTTAATTAACAAGATCTAGCATCAGGTCTTTAGGATAATTTCAATGTAGTGATGATGAACATAACTGGTATTTTTAAGTATATACAATGTCTGGAACATGTTATAAAAGTGTCTGTCATTTCTATTAGTGACAAAGTCATGGGTATTTCTATTGCTGGAGTTTGTTGCTCACATCTTTAATTGAAAAAACGCTTACTTTTGGTTTTAGGTGAATAAAAATAAAGATGTAGTTTTCCTCCAACCCAAGTTCACAGACCTTAATTCTATCCACATGCCCTATACTAAAATCTCCTAAGAGAATACCACTATTTCCTAAGAGGTGATTTATACAACATGAAAACAAACACATTTAACATGAAAAAATATATAGAGTATTGATGGAAAAAGTGATCTTAGTACAAATGTTTACTACCGGCTCTGCATAAAACCCATTTCCTGGTACATAGCATGGCTGACAGACAACGTGGCCACTCTGCATTCCACTGTGTCTGTGCCTGATTCCTTCCCCGCCTGTCTAGTTAGTCAGCTGTTGGACATTCACAGAGAGCTGAGCCAGAGCCCAACAGACCCTTTCTCCTTTCTCAATAAGGTTAACAGAAGAGACTGTGATTGGCACTCAAGTTGAAAAGCTATTTGCGAGTGGAGCTGATGTCTTGATCACAGAAAGCCAAAGCAAAACAAAATCATTGAGAAACAGCAATAACAGGAAAGTGGAGGAAGCCCAGCTACAAATAATCAGTTAATAAACACACAAGGAGCAACTCTGTAAGGCGAGCCCATATCTAATTTCTTAAAAAAAATTACAGTATGAGATTAAGAAACTAGGTATAGGCTAGTCTCACAGAGTCGCTCTCAACATGTCTTTTCTGTCTTTATAATATACCAAAGTAGTCCCGTGGCTGTCTTTCTGCCACACCATCAGGTCCTGGTGCACTCAAAATCACTTCTCATGCTTTTTGTTTTGGTTTTGCCTTTGGCATCAGATAAACAGGGGAAATAAATGAGGAAACAATACAAAAATTTTTATGCAAGACAGAATCACTGTTTTTCAATTCTAAGATACTGTTTTATGTTGCATTTTTTTTCAATATAAACATGCCTGAAATTAAGGTACTTAATGCCAAATGAACATGACAGCTATCATGCATGGGGTTCTTCATATGTAGGTGCTATTTGTTGCACATGGGTGAGCTTAGCCATTCATATAAGCAATTTCTTCATTTATCAATCATAAGTGTTGCCTGAGCTCCTATTATATGCCAGTTACTACTGTTGCACAATCATATGTAATTCTCTTCAACATATTTTGGTAGATTATTAGAAGTATCTCATTTGGGTAGACACAGCCTCTTTAGAGCTTGACTTTAGAGTAGACACAGACTACATTTTATCCCTTTTAATACTTTGTCTTCACCCATTTTGTAGTATACAACCTCTATAACCATAGATGTTAGCCATTGTTACTAGGCACTGTGGGATAAAATGGTAAAGAAGTCCCCGTCCTTCAGAAACTTATATTCAAGTATGAGTTTGTCAAAGAGATGGACAATATGTAAATGAGAATTATCTACTTACTATATTCCAGTCTAGTGGCATGTCACTGCAGTTAATTTATTCACAAAGGTAACACTTCACAAAGTTGAAGCTTAATTTATATTTGGATTATTATCTCTTAATATGTCTTCATAAAGATGACACTATATTTTAGCATCAATGTAAAAAGTTATTGTGTACGTAGATTTTTGTTTCTTCCATGACAAGCAATGCAATTAAAGGCAATGGAATTTTCCAAAACTCAGAAGAGATCAGAAAAGTTTTGAACTTAGGGGATAATGTTGCAGGTAGTTCCTGGCTCACAAAAACTATTATGCATCAACATCTGGCCAAATTATTCCAGTTAATTTAAATAATGTCCAGTGATGTTCACTTGATAGGAGCAAAATAGGAAAAGTGGACTAATTAATAGTGTCTTCCACAAAATTATAAATTAAGACTAAAAGATGTTCAAGTTATCACCATGATGAACTTGTATTTGAAAAAAGCAGTGATATGATGGTGGTTTATAAATGCTAATGGTCAAAAGTGATTCATAGGAAAATTTACACTCTGTAAAAAAAAAAAAAAAAAAAAAGAGAGAGACCTAGAGTTAAACCTTTATGTATGCTATTCAACAATAAACCAGTATTCAATCATTTGTATGAGTGCTGTTTTGGGTTAGGAAAAAATACTGTGTTAATTTAGTAGGTTTGAAATTTTTCCCCTTAAATGTGTTTTTAATCCAAGGTATGACTTAAGAAATAAGACTTAAATAAGACTTAGCCTTTAAATACTATGCTGAACTTGCTTTCTGAAGATCTCAAATAGTAATTGACCAATGTATATCAGGTGCCTAATATCTAGTCTGCACTGTGCTATTCACTGCCAGAGATGAGGAAGGAGGTAGTCTTTGCAAACCTCACTCTAATCATGCCTACAGTGTAGCTGCAGAGGAAAACTTAAATGTAATAAAACAATTTGATATCATACTAGAAAAAAATCACATTTTTTGGAAACAGATGAGCCATGGCTAGAACAAGCATGAATGACTACAAGGGAGAGGTGACACTTGAAGGTAAAGTGTGCCATAAAGCATGGAATGGTTTGGATTGACTAAAGACAAAGTATGAAGCAATGAGAAGGTATGAAAGTTGGAATAAAAGACTGCCATAGAGGAACAGGGAATCCTTATTGTAAACTAAAAAAGAATACATTTGATGAGGTTGCTGAGGAACCATTTTCTCTGGCTCTACTAGTTTCCCATAACAGAAGAATGTCTGCATCTTCAGATGTATGGAGAACCAACCTAGAGCTACTGCCTTGGCCATTCCCTTTATACCTGTACTCATTCCTCTCAAAGGGAGCTACTTATTTATAGGGTTGGCGAGATGGAAAAAAAACAGCTGAACATATATGGCATTTCCTCCTTTTCAAAAGCATCCAATTCTCAGCATACATGCCTTCTTCTGCCTTGTGAGGTGAGAGGTAGAGAGGGTTCTGGAAGATCTACTCTTCTGAAGCAGCAAGTTCAAATTCAATGACTAAATTCACTAAATCGTAACTCAGACACTTTAGGTTTTTCAATCATGTAGTAATGTGATAGCTGCTAGGATCGATTTTAAGGCTGAAGAAAAAGCAAGATTGTGTATACTCAGTTTTAATTTGACCTATGACATGATTGTAAGTCCACCTTCAGGAGACTCAAGAGAAGTTGAAGGCAAACTATATACTTGGCACTAAGGGTTTTTATGATAAAGGGGAAAATGTCTGACATAAGTAAAGTCCAATTAAACTATAAATTGCCACAATGTCTAACATATTATTTATTTTCCATATGTTACTTTGTAACATTTGATAACTCCAGTATAAATAGTCCAAATACTAAGCACTAACTTCCATGCTTTCAAACAAATTTGCTGTCTACTTCTTAGCCATAATAATTTGTAAATGCTACTCTAATTTCCCTATTATAAAAGAATGAGTATAATGAGTTAATTTATTCCAGTGAAGTCATACCCCATGTTGATGGGAAGGATGAAGAATGCATTCTGATTCATTCCCCATATCCACAAGTTTAATTGCTTGTAGAAATTTAAAATGGCATGTTAGGTTCAGGGTTCAGCTATCAACTCACTTCACTGATACAGTAGCAAGATGAAAAAACCATCTCCATTGGTCTCTGCTGATTATACCATCAGCATTTTTCATCATTTTTATTTAATGGTAGAACAGTAAAAATTATTGGAACAATTATCTGGTCCCATAGGAACACCTTTACAAATATTTTCCTTCAGGGTAAACAAATGTAGCTCATTTAACCTCCATTCTCTCCTCTACCCATTTCACATTTTAACAAGTTTCCCAATACCTTCCACAAATTTTCTTGGAATTTCTCAGGGACTTATATTCTTAAGATAACTTCTCTGTCTGATCTCCTGTTATTTTCACCATTTATTTATTTATTTATTTATTTATTTATTTATTTTATTTCATTTTATTTATTTTGAGACGGAGTCTCGCACTGTCGCCCAGGCTGGAGTGCAGTGGCACAATCTTGGCTCACTGTAAGCTCCGCCTCCCAGGTTCACTCCATTCTCCTGCCTTAGGCTCCCAAGTAGCTGGGACTACAGGCACCCGCCACCACGCCTGGCTAATTTTTTTGTATTTTTAGTAGAGATGGGGTTTCACCGTGTTAACCAGTATGGTCTCGATCTCCTGACCCCGTGATCCGCCCGTCTTGGCCTCCCAAAGTGCTGGGATTACAGGCGTGAGCCACTGTGCCCAGCCTACTCCCTCTTTTTAACCAAATTTTATTATCTTAAGAGTGTCCTGTTCTCTAGAACCTATCTTCAATCAGCACCACATTTATTTAACTATGTACCTTAACATCATTTCCTTGTAGATTCCTCCCTTTACTAGGACTCAATTAAATTTGGGCTTATTTTAGCTATTCCTTTCTCTTACGCATGTTCCCTGTAATATGAATAAAATACTGACTAAAACATCCATAAAAGGCATCTTGAGAGGTTCCCTTACCCAAGTGAGTTCTACACTTAGTATTTGCAAATATTATACCATTTCTGATCACAGGGAACCGGAGAGAGTTCTTTTACCTTTTAGCTACGTAACATATTCATGGAAAGAAAAGGAATACATTGCCATATTACTGCAGTTCTAAGATGTGCATTTGTCACATTTTAAGGATTCGGAAATTGAGATGTAACATACAATTTAGGTTTACCTTGAAAGTGGTAGTGTTTTTTTTTTTGTTTTTTTTTTTTTGTTTTTTGTTTTTTTGTTTTTTTTTTTTAAATTCTCAGCAGCTGTAATCATATCAATGGTGCATCACATAATCTACCATGTCTTAAACATGAGGAAATGAGATGCTAATTGCTTTTTCAGCCCCCAGCATGACTCTATCAAGGCCAGAGGTTTAGGACATATTTTACTGTTAGGCTAATATGACAGAATAATACAATGATAAATTCAAAAAGAACATAAAACATTAAATAGTGGATTCTATAGCAATATGTATTGACTTTTTAATAATAATGTATTATTAAAGAAGAATTTCATGAAAGCAGAATGAACAGAACAGAAATAACAGCTCTAACTATAATGACAGTGAATAGTGACTCCAATGGCATTTAACAGATGTTCTATTTTCTAAGTAACAGCTGCTTGATGCATTCATTGCACTAAGTTAATGATCTGCTAGTGTTATTTCACTTCACAGATAAATTACTGTGCTTGCTTTTAAAAAAGAAGATATGTAATTTTTCATGGGAATGAGAGTATAACAAACTTTAGGGTAAGTAATAGTTCTTATATTTTTATAGCTAAGAGGAGTGACGAGTTGAGGCAGTTATCCAGATAATCTAGGACCAGAAACCAGATCTCTTTAAACTCTGAAAGCTGACTGTTTGAAAAATATATATACAAGACATGGTTGACTGAGCTGAATTCAGTTCTCACCAGACAACTTGAAATTCGTGGATCTTGTATCACATTATCTAGTGATTCTCAACTTTGCTGAATGAGACAGCTGGTTACAGTTAGACCAATTAAATCAGAATCTCTGGAAGTGGGCCCTAAACATTGGTATACTTTTCAAGTTTCTCGGGTGATTTTGATGTGCAACCAACGTTGAAAACCACAGGCAAACAGGAAGATGCATTATAAGTTTTTATTGAGTGACAGTCATTAAATTCTAAAAGTAAACTGAAAGCGAAAGGATAATTGAAGAACTAGTAATTGTTCTTCCTGATGTTAAATATTATCAAACTTTGTTTCCAAAATAAATGTGAAAAACACAGTAACTTGTTAAACAAGTGGCTATTTAGACATAGGTTATTCTTCATTTAACACCTTGAGTTAAATTTATTAATACCATTTTTGTGTGCGTGCGTGTGTGTGTGTCTATGTGTGTGTTCCTCTCAGGCAACTCTTGGCATACTAAGACTACTGTTAATAAAACAGGCGGTAGGATGAACATACTATAGGACCAAAATTTTTCCAGAAAATCTTATTCTACCAGTTGAAATTTTAGATGGCACCATGGATATTTAGAGGTTTAATGGAACTAAATTATTTAACTGAGTTGGAATTTTTGATGATTAAAACAATATTAGAAATAAAATGTTAGTGATTAAATCAGAAAATCATATAGATTAGACTTTGTCAAAGCTTGTATTTCCCAAACGTGATGATCATCAGGGAAGTAAACCCCCAATTAATCACATACATATTTACTTTCCTGTGGTTATATTTTCATGCTCAATTCATATGCTAAACGATATTGGCCAGTAATGGGATATTCAGATTGATTTACTTACACTCAACTAATCAGAGTGATTTTAAGATATTAACAAACAATATATGAAATCTAAAAAACACACCAGTGGGGACAGACTACAGACTGTAATCAGTGATAGATACATAGGTTTTCATTTTATTATTTTAATGAGGACTTACATTGTCTGCTCTTGAAATTTAGCCATGGTTTGTTTCATTCTTACTGTAAATGAGTAGCTTTTTTGTTGCTTTAAGCTTAGATTACTTTAAAATTACTAGAAAATAAGATTTCTTATGATAATCTGGTATAGTGGAAAAAATTGTTGAAATCAGGCATAGTATTGGATTCCAGTTACAGTTTTGTTATGTACCAGGACTTGTATTTTTCCATCTATAAAACTGAAACATTTGATCACGTGATTATTTTTGTTCTAAAACTTGTAAAATTTTAGATTCACATCAGCATTTTTTCTCTTAAGAACTGATTTGTCATTATAATTTTCAACCGTTAATTTGCAGGTTATGTTTAAATAGGTATTTCATAAGTAAGTCCTATGTGTCAGGCAATATCTTATGTATATGGGAAATACCAGTGAGCAAAATAGACGTTTTTCCCTGTCCTTTTGCTGAATGAAATATTATTGCCTACATAACAGTCCAAGAGAGTAGGGGGTATCATGACAGCTCAAGGAACTTGTGCAGTTCCGATATTCAAACTCTTCAGGTGGTAGTAATCTCCTGTAGATTGCCTTGCCATTTCCTTCCATCATCTCTATTCTACAGCTATCAGTGTTTCTCACCTCAGCCTAGAAAATTCCATTAACAGAAAAGGAAAAGTATCTAAACATTCATGGGGTGATAAATGTCACTGTGATGGCTGCCTCGTGGCACTGTTGTTGTCTGGACCATGCAGCTAGCTAGGAGTGATTCATATTTTTAAAATCTTAACATTAATTTTACCCTCTTTAATACTACTCTGATTGAAGAAGATTGAATTTAAAAATACAGTGAAAGGGCTATGTGGCTGTGGGAAGTTCCAATTAGCATTAATAGTTTAAATTTTCAGTTTTCATCATCAATCTTTTATCTCATTTGTTAATATTCTCAAATGGTTTTCCTCCTGTCATTTTAATTTTTAAAAAATTCTTTACCTTTTAAACAATTTGGCATACTTTTAAAAATTATTCTTTTTTTTAATATAACTATAATTTGGAAGCGTGGTCATAGAGTAAGGGCAGACAGGACAGTTTTCTTACTTGCAGCTGTCCCTTCAGTTAATCAACCCTGACCACATCCTAGCTACTTCTGGAAGTTCTCCCATTCTTTCTCTGTGGGCTCATTAAGAATTAGAATACCTAAGATATTCTTGAATTCATAAATCCCTTCAAGTAGATGGTATCTTTAAACATCTTAAATTGTGTCATGCACCACCCACTATCTTTTAGAAGGGCTATGCATTCTAGTACCTATGGTTTGGAATGTGTGACTATTGAATTTTGAGCAGGAAGAAAACTTATATGAATCATTCTATTTAGCAAAGACCAATTCTACAATGCCCCTGGCCTATCAAAAGGATCCTAGAAATGCCAAACCTCTGATGCTCATTCAAGAAGACATGGCAAAATTCTAGGGTCAAACAGGGCACTGCTTCTATATTAGCTTTCCTCTAGTTCAGGAGTTTGAATATGTTCTGTAAATGGCCACACAGTAGTTGTTCTAGGCTTTGTGAGCCATGTAGTCTCTGTCACAATTATTCAACTCTGCTGTTGTAGCACAAAAGCAGCCAGAAAAAATAATCAAATATAAATTGATACACCTCAATAAAGTCTTATGTATAGGCACTGACATTTGCCTTTTTAATAATTTTTATGTGTCTTGAAATATGTAGTTCTTCTTTTAATTTTCTCCAACCATTTACATAAAAACAATTTTCAGCCCATGGGCTGTAGAAAAGAAGGTGGCTGAATGGATTAGGCCTACCAATTATAGTTTGCCCATCTCTGCTCTCATTTATCTGACTCTAATTAATTTACCTTCCTCTTGGTGAGTTTCTTAGGCATTGTTCTCTATTAGGAAGCTCAAGAAGTTGGCTAGAATTGATATGGCTCCTACTAGCTCAGCTCTTTTCATGGTTTCCATGGTAACATTAATCCTCATATTAAGGATCCTGGACCCACATGACTTTGAAATCCTTAGGAGAGTGAATGACTATTAGAAATCTAATCATGGTCACCCTATGAAAGCAATCAACATCTGTTATTTTCTGACTTTTTAACAAAAGCCATTCTGACTGGTGTGAGATACTATCTTATTTAGGGTTTAATTGGCATCTCTCTGATGATTAGTGATGTTGAAGATTTTTTCATATGCTTATTGGCCGCTTGTATATCTTCTTTTGAGGAGTGTCTATTCACATTCTTTGTCCTGTTTTTAATGTGTTTTTTTATTTTTTAATTTCTTGTTGACAAGTTTAAGTTCCTTATAGATTCTGGATATTATTCTTCTGTCAGATGCATAGTTTGCAAATATTTTCTCCCATTCTGGAAGTTATCTGCTTACTGTGTTGATTGTTTCTTTTTCTGTACAGAAGCTTTAATTTAATCAAGTCCCATTTGTCAATTTTTGTTTTTGTTGCATTTGTCATTGAGGTCTTGGTCATAAATTCTTTGCCTAAGCCAGTGTCCAGAAGAACTTTTCCTAGGTTTTCTTCTAGGATTTTTAGTAGTTTGAGGACTTACATTTAAGACTTTAATCCTCCTTGAGTTAATTTTTATTTACAGTGAAAGGTAGGGGTCCAAGTTCATTCCTCTATATATTGCTAGTCAGCTATCTCAGCAACATTTAATGAATAAGGTGTCCTTTCTCTGTTGCTTATTTTTGCCAACTTTGTCAAAAATCAGTTGGTTGTAGGTGTGCAGCTTTATTTCTGAGTTCTCTATTCGTTCCATTGATCTATGTGTCTTTATCTGTAACAGTATTATGCTGGTTGGGTTACTATAGTTTTGTAGTATATTTTGAAGTGAGGCAATGTAATGCCTTCAACTTTGTTCTTTTGGCTTAGGATTGCTTTGGCTATTCGGGCTCCTTTTTGGTTTCATATGAATTTTAGAATTGTTACACAATAGACCCATGTAACAAACCTGCACATGTAACCCCTGAATCTAAAGTAATTTAAAAAAGAAAGTAATCGAGAAACAGAGAAAGGGATATGGAGCTTTTTGCACACTTGTCTTGTTTACAAAAAGGGAAATAAGATCATTTTCAGACGACCTTCAGTTCTGATGTTACCTCACCCAGTGACTTACAGATCTGTCCTCTCTAACAACGATTCTCTCTGAATAGAAGTGATCTTAAGGATAGCAGAACATCACTGCTGCCACACAAACCGACCATTCACAGGCTAACTTTTGGTTCCACTTTGATGAAAATTCTCAGTTCTCAGTTTGCGCTATTCATTCCCTTGACTCTATTTTCACACAGGAATCATTGATAAGAATCTGTCAATCATGCTTCAACATAGACAATAAAGTAAAAAAAAACAAAAAAACAAAAAAAACACATAGAAATATCCTGTTTAAAAACTGGGAAGACAGTGTTCCTTATTCATCTTGCTGAAATCAATCTGCTAGGTTCCTGTCCTGTTGCTCAATCAGGAGAATCTTTGGTCAATGCTTAGCCAAACCAGATGAACAGTGGGTATGCTCTTTTGAAACCAGTAATTCTCATCAAGTAGGTGTTCTTTAATTACTAAGATTTTTCTGACAGAACCTGGCTAGTGGGGTTTCCAAAAGGAAAAATCCCAAGCATTTGGTTTTGTATATTTTCTTATGTTCTTATATGTTATTTTAGACACATAGTATACCAGATGTAATCATTACTTCTGTATGCATAACACATCTTAAGGAATGAAATATTACAAATATCATTTAAGCGTCCTGTTCACATCCCACTCAATTCTTTTGTCTTTCCTCATAGAGATAGCTCTTGTTTTGTATTCAGTTTATATTACTTCCCACACATGTTTCTGCTTTTACTATGTATTATATACAACTTAATAATGTATATTTCTACATATTTTATCCTTTTTGTAAATGGTATCACCCTGCAACATTTAAGGTGTTTCCAATTTTACTATATTTCTCAAGAAGCTTGACTTTTATAACATCTCTTTCATCATTTTAGGCAACCTTCCCCTTCCTTTCTAAAGGGGACAGCATTAGAAAATAAATGGTGAATTGCCCCCCTAAGCCTATGCCCAGTTTATAAAGAACATAACTGATATTTTGGCCAGTATAAGAAACTCTCCTGGCCGGGTGCGGTGACTCACATCTGTAATCCCAGCACTTTGGGAGGCTGAGGCAGGTGGATGACCTGAGGTCAGGAGTTTGAGACCAGCCTGACCAAAATGGTGAAACCCCGCCTCTTCTGAAAATACAAAAAATTAGCAGGGCATGGTGGCGGGTGTCTGTAATCCGAGCTACCCAGGAGGCTGGGGCAAGAGAATCGCTTGAACCTGGGAGGCGGAGGTTGCAATGAACCGAGATCGGGCCATTGCACTCCAGTCTGGGCAACAAGAGCAAGACTCCATCTCAAAATAAATAAATAAGAATAAACTCTTCCTTTCAGTATCTATTTGGTTTCCCTATAAGTTGGAATAATTCATCTCAATGCTAGTAATACTGCTCTGAAGGTACATGCGGCTGACTTATTAATTCTGTGTATTTTATGGTAGGCCTAAATGATAGCTCTGATGGGACCTTATTTAGAATTTCCGTGGTACTGGAAAACTGCTTTCACATGAACTATGGATCCATAGATAGGTGATGAAATATTATTAAATTAATTAAATAACACAAACTAGTAGGAAATGGAGAAACAGCAAGAATGCCTGACTGCTTTGGTGGTCACCAACATAGTTTATATTATAGACAATGCATCTGGGGCCTGCCCACAGCCACAGTAAGGAGGTGAAATGAGTATAGAGAATCCAGTTATTTTTTTTTTCTCATAAAAACTCAAGTGTTAGATCATTGTGGAAGGGCTTGATTTGATATGACAGGGATTTCTGATAAACAGCATTGGTGACACGAATACAATAAGCCAGACCATGGAAGACTAGACTGATTATCTGATTTTAACGTTAGATTCATTTTTCTCAGCTTTGTGATGTAAGAAAAACTGAATTGAACTTTAAATATCCTTATACTTTTCTAATTTAGGATAGGAAATTTTCTCAATTATATAACATGGTTAGTTAAAAACCAAAACCCTAAAACTTTTGTCACATGAAGACTTTATGAAATCTATACTACTATAGATTAGTAAAATCTATATTGTTTTTAAGGTGACTTCTGATTCTCCAACTGGAGCAATACTTCCAAATCCTTTGCTAATTTTGATCTTGAAAAGTGAATTCTAGTTTTCTCAAATCATAGGAAAAACTAGTACATTTAGACTTAGTATTATCATTGACCACTACATTAATTTTCATCACACTCAGTACTTGATACTTCATGCCCCCCATAAAACATTCTCACTTCACCTTTTGATTGCCATCATCAAAAGAGTACTACCGAGCTTTATTTTCAATAGCTTTTATAGCTAAAATAATAGCCCAACTGTGTTTTCAAATAAATCTATTCACTGAGAGATTGATACAGATTCCTAGAGAAGTCAACATATTTTGAGTTGTTGATGGTGAGTTTTCTTTCTTCAATTATGCTTGGCACGAAAAGGCTCAATAGCCAATTTCTCTGTGACTGGTTCAAACACAAAACTCTATGTTAGCAAAAATTTTTAGCTATTGAAGCCTTCTAGTACTATGACATACACATGAATATGAAACCCTGCTTTCCAATTACATATAGGGCCAAGTATACAAATGTGTTATCAGCAAGAAACAATCTGGCTTCTTTCCAGGAAAAAGATACAGAAACATTTTCTTCTGTATTCAGAGAAAATAACTTTCAAATCTCTGATGCCTAATTCTACTTAAAAGCTCAGTTGCAGGAAAGCATATTCACGAAAGGTTACATGATGTGATAATTACATATTGCATACCTGTATAAAAATCTCATGTAATTCGTAAATATATACACCTACTATGTATCCATACAAAATTAAAAATTAATAAAATAGAGAATCTAAGAATCTGAAAACAATTGCTAGAGTACTTTAGACTTCTGCTCCAATATTTTTTCCTCTGATAGAATTGCTTTTCCTGAATGGCCCTTTAGCACTAAAGTTTTCTATTGCATGGAGCCATGTTGGTAGAAAAAAAATAAACAAACATTCTTATTGTTTATTATAAGAATATTAATCAGCTTGTTATCACCTTTATGACCCTCCCATTTATTTTCTTCTGGCACTAAGTTCTAGCAAAAAGCTAACATACTACTAGTAAAGTTAAAATTATTTTAATTATTATTTTAATAATTTAGAAACTTTGGGTCTCATAAATATGTTTACCTCTTGGTTTTGTCTGTTAGGAAGCTTGGTGTCAATTTGTGACTTTATTGTTCCCTGTCCATTCCACCACCCATGAGACATTGTGGATATATTTCTATGCACTTTTTTTATTATTATTTATCTACTATAATTTTCCTTTTCCTAGTTTTCCAATTTATTTAGGCTTGTCAGGTTGTGCCATATGTATCTCTTTAAGTCACCCTAAATAATTTTTCTGGAATTTTATATTAAATATAATTCAGATACTTTAAGATAAAACAGATAATATTTAGCTATAGTCAATGTACTTGAAATTATGCTTTGTTTGGATAAACTAAAGGTCAAATAATCACTTCATGAGTAATTGACATTTTTATGTATTTGAATATTTGAAACTAGATGTTCAAATATTTTCATACAAAAATAATGTTCTTAGGTCAATGCAACTGAGAGAAATTCAGCAGATATAAATTAAATTGTCTAAAATT
Organism: Macaca nemestrina; assembly: GCF_043159975.1. Classification (NCBI taxonomy): domain Eukaryota; kingdom Metazoa; phylum Chordata; class Mammalia; order Primates; family Cercopithecidae; genus Macaca; species Macaca nemestrina. The sequence goes on along the minus strand of NC_092145.1, from coordinate 128,112,831 downwards.
TTTAAAAAATAATAAAAAAGAAATTGACTCTAGATATTCAACTTTCTGCAGTCACATTCCAAATACTTGGAATGACTGGCAACTACGTTTAATGTATTGCATTTAAATGAATTTAATTTGCCGTGGTGGCTCAAGCCTGTAATCCCAGCACTCTGGGAGGCCGAGACGGGTGGATCACGAGGTCAGGAGATCGAGACCATCCTGGCTAACATGGTGAAACCTCGTCTCCACTAAAAAATACAAAAAACTAGCCGGGCGAGGTGGCGGACGCCTGTAGTCCCAGCTACTCAGGAGGCTGAGGCAGGAGAATGGCATAAACCTGGGAGGCGGAGCTTGCAGTGAGCTGAGATCTGGCCACTGCACTCCAGCCTGGGCAACAGAGCGACTCTGTCTCAAAAAAAAAAAAAAAAAGAATTTAATTTTTTATCTTTTTTAAAATTTTACATTTATCTTTTGAAACAGCAATTGAAACTTATAGCTTGAATCAAGCTCTCCACCTACCAAGAAACCATGAGAAATGAGAATGTACTCAATAGTCATGGGGTTTCATATATGAGAGTTTGAATTTTATGCTAAATTATTAGAATGATTATCATAAATGTGACTGACTTAGATCTGCAGGGCGTATCTTTTTCTTTTATGTTTATTATTTTTAAAGAAATAATGAGCACCTTCCAAATAAATTGGTAAAAAAAAAAAAAGTTCTGTAATTTAGATGCAAATGAATATACTTTTTATATGACAAGTAAGAGATTTTAGAGTATGTCATTAACAGCTTAGTGTTTCAAAAGATCTAGATAGAGTGATAAATTATCTTTATTCTACAAAGAAAGAAAATAAATTCCAGCTTTCTAAGCTTTGTTTTTTTTACTAGATCTCAAATTAGCTCTGCTCCTTGACTTTATGAAAAATATTTTCCAGGTAGATTCAACAAGCAGACAATTCTCCAGACTATTCAAGCCTTCTATATGACAAGGATAACCTAGAAACCTTTGCAAAGTTCATTACCTTATAATATTTGAATGATTTCATGGGGAGGCTAATGCAAAAGTACCTCAAGTAATATGTTTGAATGATAAGAAAAAATAAGGCTAATGTGAGTTTTAACCTGTATATACTTTTTCTTGCTATAGTAATCTCATATACGATCCTAAATAACTATAATTCAACATCTTATCTAACATTAAATTTATTCTGAAAGAGAAGAAAAACAATTTAATTCAGTACTATTTATGTGAAAATATTTTATGGAACAAAATATATTACTACTTGTTCTCTGAATCTACATAAAGACGGTTTTCAGTTTGGGTCTCATTTATATGATTGTAAGTTTTTACATAATGTACTGAAAATTTCCCAACTTTGAATCATCTGGATAGCCACATTGAATTAAAAATAAAGCACAAACTTCTTATACATCTAGTTAATTTGGTAACTTTAAAATATCAAGTGGGTGTAAATGGCCTAACACATTGGCAAATTTTGAGGTAAAACACGTTATCAGTATCAGCTATTTTCTTTATATCAACACACTTTCAAGTAATCTGGTAATGAATAAACTGTAAAAAAAGTATTAAGCTGTGAGTCTCTTCACTTAAGTTCTAAGCAGCATGAAATGACTGGCCATCAGAGAAAGGGCAAGAATTTAACAGCTAACAATTACAGGAGCCTCTCTGTCATTTGGTGATGGGAGTGATAGCCCCTGCATAGACACTTCAAGATTCTTTCTGAAATGTGACTTTGGCAATATGCTAATCTTGCAAGTCCTGTCTAGCCCAACTGTCTTCAATCTCTGTGTCCTTGTCCTCTTCATGACTGTGGGATTCATTTGGGCAGTATCGTCTTAGGCAAGCCAGTATGTTATAGGATCTCATCTCTGGACCAATTTTCAGACTAATGACCTATGTATTTTTTAAGGTCTTATTCATAATTTACTGAACTCTAAGGAAGATTTGGAGAGACTCTTGCTAAAGCTTACCATTGGTTTTATCATGGTCCTGAAAAGCACAGATGAATTTTTAAGAAAGGGAAAATGAAACAATATTTATAATGCTATTATTGCTACATGTTAATACTTCCTTACAAAATCATATTACTATGTGTTTTCACGCACATTCAAAATAACCTTCGGTGATATAGGTTTTACCTTTCCCCAGGCAACTTCAGAATCCAAATTACTAGGCATTCCTTCAACTGCTGATCTCTTTGTCAATTCCATATCTGTAGCTGCCAGCCATTCTGTCAAGACATTCATTTCCTTTCGCATCTTACGGGACAGTTTTAAGCATTTCTCCAACTGTTGCTTTCTTTCTGTTACCTGAAAAGAAGTATAATAAAATGTAATTTGGTTTACTCTGTAATTCAAATTTAGTTATAACCACTTATTTGGAACTTTTATATGTCTTTTATTTAAAATAACTATTTTCTTACAGGTTTTAAAATAATATTTTATAAAATCATATATTCTGAATATTCAGAGTAAATAAAACTTGTCTAGGGCAGATGAGATCGTCTGTCCAAAAGAGAGGGTCTTGTATGTTGTCATGGTAGAAAAGAAAGCTATAAGAATTTTTCTCTAATATAAGATAATTTATGGCCAAAGTTTATGATAAATAAAATGATACAAGTCAAACTGAAGATAAAACTCATTTCTCACTGAAAACTTACTGTCATTTGTCAACAATATGGCAAGAAGGTTTACGATCCTCTATATATAAATGAGGCTTGCTCATGCTGGTAAGGAACCGAAATGAAGACAGAAGATTAATTCTCTCAAAAGGTAAAAGTATTTGTGTAATACCTAGAATTATCAATTGTATCCTCATTGCATCTTTAAAGTGTCTTACATCTGCTTAAAAACAATACAGTGAATAGGTGACTTCCTCCTTAAACACAATTTTGCCATCCAATAGGAACAAAAAGATGAATGCGAAGACAATATTCATCCCCATTAATAGAAAAACTCATGACTTGATCCTGTACTCCTGTTCTCAGTGTTTGATACCAAGACCTCAAAAGCAAATTATCCATATTCTCACATAAGAAATAAACAAATTTGTATTTCTCTACCACCTTGTCAGATGTGCCTATATTTTGTTAATATTTTCAGTTGGTTGGTTTAATAAAAAGCCCAGCATCTCTTTCTACTAAATGCAGTCAAATCATCAACAAAAGCCAGGTAAATTACAATTTCTTAAAGGCAAATCTGCTTGCCTCACACATCTTTAGATTACTCCCCTATACCCCTGAAAGTTCCTTGAACAAAGAAAGGATTTGCTAAATATGCTTTATATATGGAATAAAGGAATGAATGAAGACTTGCAAATCATTAATTATAAGTTATAACTGGTAGAATTTACACATAAAGAGTTTAAACTCTTAAAAGTTGCTCCTGGTGCTTTTGTTTGTTTTTGTTGTTATTATATGTTTTCACTATATATATATATATTTGTTTTTAAACCCTTTTCTGTCATGAAGACTGGGAATCTGAACAGTAGATATAAATATTTGGCTCTGCAGAAACAGCATGATGGAATATAAGTATGTGAGGCTCTGCAATACCTAGTGGACTCACAACTTGAGTATGATTTTTGGCAGAACACCTCATTTTACTCTGTTAACACATCTATCAAATGGGATTATATACTTATTAATAGAACATAGGAATATTCTGAGGGTAAAACCAGACAACATTTTGAGAGAGCTTGACATACTGTAAGACCTCAAACCCTTCCTTTATTCTCCTTATTTACCTTTGGGGATGGTTCAATAAAAAACTGTGCCTGAATGTACAGAGCAAAAGCTTTATTTCCATCTATTTTACTACCTTACAGGTAAATAAAACACGGACAAGATTTGGCTTTTGTTGCTAAGAGATCCGAAAGGTAGAGTCCAGATTAATTTCAATTGTAATGGAATTGGTTAAAATACCACCACCAGCATTTGTGCATCATGCCCTAGGCATAATAGGTACCACTGACTGATACATATATATACACAAATATATATATATATATCAGTCATATATATATATACACAAATATATATGTGTGTGTGTGTGTGTGTGTCTGTGTGTGCAACCGAAACAAGAATCTAGCTATAAGCAAGAAAAACACCAAAGATGAAAATATGTATAAAGCATCTAAAATGCTACAATCAAAATAAATATTCTGGAACCCTGATAACAATTCCAATTCCAAATAACAAAATTCATTATTTTCTTTAGGAGAGGTGTGTGTACATTTAGAAAACATTTAGTTGCTGAGGCTGTAAATTCATTTATTTAAAACAGATTTTCCCTTCTATTTTTTTTCTTCTTTTATTTATTTATTATTATACTTTAAGTTCTAGGGTACATGTGCATAACATGCAGGTTTGTTACATATGTATACTTGTGCCATGTTGGTGTGCTGCACCCATCAACTCATCAGCACCCATCAACTCGTCATTTACATCAGGTATAACTCCCAAGGCAATCCCTCCCCCCTCCCCCCTCCCCATGATAGGCCCTGGTGTGTGATGTTTTTCACTAAGTAAAAGCATCTGCCCTTTTGGCTGCAAGAAATTTATTTGTGTTGTAAGGGTGCATGGGGGGTGGGTGGGAGAAAATATACCTTACGGTGTGTTTCTATGCATATTTTTTCCTATGCACTACTGGTAGAAAAATGATTCCAGATTCAATATTTCAAAGAAATTCTATCTTCCCAGAGCTAATGCATTATTGATTTTTATTTATTTCATTTTGTTTATTTCCAGCTAAATACATTTTTAAAAAACAGGAGACACTGCCATCTTAAGGAAAATTGAGTTTTATACTTTGTGTGTGTATGCAGGGAATGGATACATTTAACAGAATGCCACCTGCAGTAAAATGTTTTAGTAGTCATTGTTTCAGGAAGTTAACAATGTATTTACGGGATGATATTAGTATTGCTATTTATGTATATTTCCATAAAAATCAGAGCATAGAGAAATAAAAAGGGATTATAGGTATTATTACATCAATGGTACTAGGTTTAGTATCTCTTAATAAATTATATTTCTCTCCCCACTCATCACCATATAAGAATACAGTGAAAATGTAAGACAAGAAGAAAGTACTCTTCAGTAATCAAATGGACCAGCCCCTTGATCTTGCACTCCCAGACTCCAGAACTTGGAGAAATCAATTTGTGTTGTTTAAGCCATCAGGTTTATTTTATTTTGTTATGGCAGCTGGAGTTGATTACTCCAAAAAGGTAATGCATACTGAATTGACGCAGACAGAACCATGTAAATTCTGAAGATGATTAAAACAGAAGGGTTCCTTCTTATATAAAAAGAATAATGTAATAAAATTCCCTTTGTTGCCTTTGCTTTTATCAGACAAAGCTACTGCTGTTGAAAATATTTTGAGTCAAAATGCAGACAATATTTTTACTCTCAGCCAAAGAATACAGGACTTACAGCATTTTTATAAGATGGTATTTATACATGATCCCTCAGTCATAAATGTTTCTAAATCAATATTTACTTCAAAAACAAATTTTTGGCCTATGTTTTTGCTGTTTTCTGTGATATTATGATTTCTTCATACACTTTTATTTTGCTTTAAGGATACTACTATGTGGCAAATGGTTAGAAGAAACACAAGCTCTCAAATATGTATTTTCAGGAATAAATAGGGTTTTATATCATTATGAGAATCATTCATTTCTGAATAATAATCAACTCAGGGCACTATTATTCATCTAATGTCACTTTTATTGTTTTAAATTCTAATTGATTTAGCCTGTTATTTTATGCTAAATTTACTCTTGCAATGATTTTGTAAAAATTCCCTTGACAAATAAAAAGTCCACACACAACTCTATTTTAAAAAGTAAACTGAGAAACTCCCCTTTACCAAAATGTGAATTTTCTTAATTTAAAAAATACTCATCCATACATTATTTTAGTATAAAGTCACACAGGCTAAATTAGAAACTGAAAATTTGTAATTTATAATGATAACATACATTTATTTTAATTTAAAATTTATAATTTATAATTATAAAAAGCATATGTTTCCAGAACTGAAGCTGTAGCATTAGGATATTAGAGATTATTCAATCTCCAATAGATTTGAGACTAGAGATTCAGCCCTTCATAAATGATGTTAAATATGAAATAATTGGCATCTGTAAAAATTGATAAGCACTGGAATGAGATATCCAGTGCAGATACAACTTTTCTCTCTGTGGTGATCTTTAAAACAATGATACATTTCTCTAGAGGATACAAAGGTATCTCATTCCAAAGGTACCCCAGTAGACCAAACAAGCAGTTGAAATGTATTTTATTTCAAGATTAACATAATGCTTTCCCATCAATTGAGTATCAGTGTTCCTTATTTTGTTTCCTTATTTCGTAACAAAGTAGGAGAATCTTTTGTTATAGGATGGCAACAAACTTGTTTAAAACATACCAAATATAAATTAGAGGGTTTTTAAAATATAAAAAAAAAGACTATCAACTAACAAAAATGGTTATTTTCAGATTTCAATTTAATTCTAAAATTTACTTTCTATGATAAGGAATTTGCAATTAATATCTTCAAGATATAACCTTCAATCTACTTTCAGGGTGAGATACAAGAAATATGCCTCTCCTTAGCTATTTCTCAAACATGGACATTTGTATTTCTGTCTAAGATGAGGTGACAGACAATTTTATCAGTGATGTTGTTCTATTCACTAAAGTTGAGAGCCTGACTTATAAAAATGTAACTTTTTATCCTCCATGAAATTCAGTTCTTTCAGTCAGAATGAAATTAAAATGTTAGAAGTCCATTTTTGGAAGTAGTAAGATATCCGTTTATGGAAAGACATCCTATATTCACGGGTTGGAATAAATAATATTGTTAAGATGTCTGTACCACTCAAAGCAATTTACAGACTCGATGCAACCCCTATTAAAATTCCAGTGACATTTTTGGCAGATGTAAAAGAAACAATCCTAAATTTCATTTTGAACAACAAAAGACCCAGAATAGCCAAAGCAATCTTAAGCCAAAAGAACAAAACTGGAGGTATCATAATTACCTGATTCAAAAGTATTCTATAATGCTCTAGTAATTAAAAGAGCAGGATAGTAGTATAAAAACAGACATATAGACCAAAGGAACAGAACAGAGAGCCCAAAAATAAATCCACATATTTATGATCAACTGATCAACCAAAGTGCTAAGAACACACAATGAAAAAAGGACATTCTCTTCGATAAATGGTTCTGAGAAATTAGATATCCAAATGCAGGAGAATGCAATTGGACATTTATCTCACACCATATAAAAAGCCAATTCAAAATGGACTGAAGACTTAAAACCTAAACCTGTAAAATGATTTGAAGAAAACAGGTAAAAGCTTCCTGATAGTGGTCTGCGCAAACATTTTTTTTTATCTGACTCCCAAAGCACAGGCAACAAGAGGAAAACTAGATGACTGTTATTGCAACAAACTAAAAAGCTTCTTCTCAGCAAAAGAAACTATCAACAGAGTGAAGAGACTACTTACTATCATAATTTTAAACTATCAAAGCTCTAAATCTATACAAAATATTTGAGTTGAGCGAAGTGAGATAACTATCCTAGACATCCCACAGTTTTGGAAAGAGGAGATGTAGGCATCTTGAATTAACAGTGAGATGGAGTGGGGTCATGAGACTCTGATCAGGACAATGATACAAAAATAATTACAGAGCCATAGGTCTTAACTGGCTATCCATGCTATCTTATTAGCCAAGTGTGATAGATTTTGCAAGTCTTGGCCATATGGGGAAATAATTACTGTGTAATTTTTATACTTAATGTGGCCTATGTAGAATATGTTAACTGCATTAGACCTACATATAAATAGATACAGTTTATAATATTTACCAGTCTTCAAGTCATCACAAGTAGATTTATATAATGAAAATAAGGAGCAATTAGAATAAAAACACCCTTTTATAACTATCTCATGGAGCAGGAAAAACCTCCCTGAACGTTACATATTTTTCAATCTGAAAAAGCAGAGCCGCAGAGCCTCAATGATTAATTATTGTTTCTTAATGAGAATTCCACATGCAAATATGTGTATATGTTCATCTTTGTGTGTGTGTGTGTGTGTGTGTGTATACATATATATATAGAGAGAGAGAGAGAGGGAGAGAGAGAGAGTTGTTTAGAATTTCTAAGACTCTAATCATACATAATTTACTTCCCCTTGCTTTACAATTTATAAGGAAAGTGGAAAGAAGTGTTTGTGGTCTCAGCATGCACACACCTTTGCTCCCAGCTCATTATAATGCAGTTTCAAAGCTGTTACTCTTTCATCAAGTTCTTTGGGATTTTCCGTCTGCTTTTTCTGTACAATCTGACGTCCAGTCTTTATCACCATTTCCACTTCAGACTTCACTTCACTCAGACTTTTATACAAGTTCTAAGTTTAAACATAAAACAAAACATAATAATCAGTAGAGTTAAAGTACTTCATAATATTATTAACAGAAAGAAATAGAGATTCCCTTAATTGCTAGTCCATGCTTACAATTTTAATAGAGTAGCATTTTGTAGCAGTGGTCAATATCTAGCTTTTGCATTTTCTGTTGATTTAATATTTCTATTTTTAATTGTCTACACACGCAGATACATGTAATTTGCAGCTATTCTTATTAAACTGAGAGTTAATCATATATGTGTGTCTTGTGAGATACATATATATATGTATTTAGTTCTTCAATGAACATAAATGTCAATTCTGAATTTTACATGACTTCTATTTTAAACGTTGGAGTTATATAATTCTAGCCATAAATTTAGATGAATTAATTCACTCATTCATCAGGTATTTATTGAGTGGTTACTATGAACCAGATAGTATCTGAATCACTGGGAAGTCAGTGGTGGCCAAAACGCACACATTCGCTGCTGTTTTCACGGTACTTACATATTAGTAAGGTAAAACACCTAAATTTCTAGATCATAATTTTAATACATATTGTATCATATATAACAAAGTGAGGTCATTTTCAATGTTAATTAAATTACTCAAATTTGTTTTCTTTGAAGGGCTGATGAAAAACATAAACAGATATAAAAATATTATTTACAATTCACATGTACATCACAACTATAAAGCACACACATATTGTTTCACAAAAATAGGTTGCTACAAAAAAAGCAACATAAGACAAGTGTCATAACTTTGGAAGACAGCTATGTGCACAATTATACCACCAACACCACTCCAACACCACTTGATGTCTTAATTTTGCTTTGTAACTATTTTCCTAGAAATATATGTGTTTGTATGTGTATGTCCATGTATTCAAATATATATGTGTGTGTATATATGTATACATATATATATAATAGTCTACATTATGTATCTCTGCTTTAATTTGTTTAGTCATAAATCTAAACTATCAGTACTTATTTTAGTATTACCAAAAAATAAACTTGCTAGTAGGTAATTGTTTTTATGGAATTAGAACAAAAATCAGGTTTATTTATTATTATTTTTTTTTTTTCAGTTTAAAAGTAAGGTCTAAAACAAAACATTTTGTAAAGGCTGGGCAATTATCTGATTGTCACATGCCTATTTCCATATTAATCCTCTCTTCGGCAACTAGTGTTAACATTCCTTTATTACTAATAATTATGACTTTTGTCTGAGCTTTCCAGATGATATTTTTTATTTCATTTTACTCTTGTCTTAGAAGATATAAAAATATCTGTGTATCTGGAAACACGGAAATTAATTATTATGTTGAAAATCAACTATGCTGATTTGGAATCAGAGATTTTTCTAAATTATTTACTCTCTGAACTTCAAAAAAATCTAAATGCTTTATTTTGATGATGACAGTTCCCTCAAGGTACTGTTAGCCATTAACATCATTTCATTCAATAGGCAAATAAAATATTTATAAACAAAGAGGAGAAATATTATTTATATTTGTGTTCATGCCAGTAAGACTTTTATAAATAGACAAACATTTCTTGAAGGCAAGACTATGATTATGGTATATACCACAAAGCATCTTAAATAATGAAAACACTAAACAGTGTAAGGATATTCTTATGAAAAAACTGCTTGAATTGGTCCTGACATTTAAAGAACCAGAAGCCAATTCAGAAAGTGCCTTGAGCAGTTTCCTTCATATTGACACAGGGCACAGTCATAGCTGGACACAGGTGAGATTGTTCTCAGCTCATATTTACCGGTAGATATATTTTATAAGGTAACATTAGAGATCTGTTTCTAGAAAAGAATGAAAAGTGCTCACTTTGCAAATATTAGTCATGAATAATGTACTTGGGTCATTTATGTGTTTTTTTTTTTTTTTTGCAAAATTTAAGATGGGATATGTTCCCATATATTTCTATTCTTATTCATCTAATATCAATTAACTACTTTCTATCATTTCTAATCCAAGTTTCTTTCTGGGGGTGAGAATAATTAACATAATTATATCACAGAAAATGAAGCTTGAGTTATGAAAATATATTATTGAATAAGAATACCTCGTATTTTTCATGAACATGTATTTAAGATATTTGTTAAAAAGAAAAATATTTTCCCAGTCATGATGATATGACTACAATGTATCTGAAGTAATCTGTTTTTCATTGATATTATGGAGTAGATGTAGAAACACTATTTAAAATACCAAGTACTAAATAGACTAGTTTTCTCTTTAATGTTAACAACATTCTGTGTTTTCATTTTATGCGACTTTCTACTCTAGTGGTCGATAGTACATGTAGAGTTATAATAATACTTACGTTACTCTAGTAGATGCAATCATACCTCAGCTTTATATTTTCAGAGGAATCATCTTAGTTGGTCAACTTCTAATAATAGCAACATAGGACACCGCTCAATATTACAAAGTTTAAATCAGATTTATGCTATAAGCTATTTGTACCTTTCCATGACTTTTAATTCTGTGTTGTCTCATGGCATTTCAGTGTATATCCAGTACTGGTGTTTAAAGGAAAGTTATTAAGGTTTGGAATAAGAGTACCTGAATTGGAATCTTGCTTTGCCATTCACCAGCTGTTTGTCCTTAAATTCTCTAAGGTAATCAGCCTTAAGAATTAAAGGTGGCTTCTGTATGCCATTTAGCTTACTTGGCATCCATTATTTATGCAGTTGTTAGGATTACTGCAAGTACTGTTGTTACTATTTTTACATTAATATATTTCCTTTCTAGATTTCCATTTAAAATATATTTAAAGAATCATACAAATTAAACACAAGCAACATATTTTTACATTCTGCACAGTTCTTAGGAGAATTATAGATTCAAAAAAGACACACAGAATAGGCCACAATACATGTGCCAATTTTTGTTCTCAATCTTAAAATTATATAGTATAATTATTATGGTTATCTGAAAACAATTTTTTCTTATAAAAGAGAAGATACTTCTTAATGAGGAAAGTCAAGGGGTACCTGCATATTTGCCAACAGAAATACATACCACACAATGATTTAACTGTGACTGTACTACTTCCTGTTCCACACTCTTGGTTTCCAACGCAGGCAAGTGCATCTTCACTTCATCTAAAATCATCTTACTTTCTTGTAGACGCTGCTCAAAATTGGCTGGCTTCTGAAATAATCGAAACTTCATGGAGACATCTTGCAATTTTTTCTGTAAGGACAGTGTAACAAGGCACTGATTTAATTTTGCCTTTCAAACAATAACTGGTCATATTTTTATTAATAGTTTTGTCTTTATTTCTGAAGATATACAGAAAAATAAAAACAAAATAAAGCAATATTTTTCCATTCATCCAACATGAGAAAACCTACATTTGGGAGAATAATTCAGCAGTTTTTTCTTAATGTTATAATAAATAAAAGGTAATTAATTAACCTATTTTATCTTTAAAATGTAGAAAGCAAAAAACTCATTGTTTAGACATCAAATTGTAGTTTTCAAATAATGTCCTCAAATCCAATCTTGCCAATAATCAAGTTGTCTAATATAGACTGGATTATGTTATAATGCCAAACAAAAACATGTTCCTTAGTTTTGGAAATGAAATATACCTGTGCAACATCAATCTGAGACAGGACTCTTTGGGCAGCCTCCTTCCCCTGGTTATGTTTCTTCATTTCTTCTAAACTGATCTCATGACTTGTCAAATCAGATTGGATTTTCTGTTGGGAGGATAGCATTATTAGTTAACATGCTCTACAAAGAATAACTTTCCAAGAAGACGAAATTCAGAAACTCTCCTAAACCATCACTACCATGTAGCTTCCTTTAAAGCGACCATAAATTGGCCAAGAGTGGTGGTTCACGCCTGTAATCCTAGCACTCTGGCAGGCCGAGGCAGGTGGATCACCTAAATGGAATTATCGTAAATATTTTTTACTTTTATAAATTACCAAAAGTGAAATGATTCATTTCTTCCCTAGGGGATTATTATGAGAAAAGCAATAATCATTTTGAGTCAATAACAACTATTTCAGATATCATTTTCAATAGGCAATTTATATCTTATATGTAGAATTGATATGTTTTATCTTTGAAGTTACACTCAAATCTGACCAAAGACAAGATGTTAACCTGTAAGATTCAGCTAACTGTGACAGGGATGAGATATAATGAGAAAATTGCATGTGGAAAATACTCCTTAATCACGTTCTTTGTATTTTATTTTATTTCATTGTACAGGCAGGGTCTTGCTAGGTGACCCAGGCTTGTCTCAAAATCCTGGCCTTAAGCAATTCTCCTGTCTCAGTCTCCCACAGTGCTGTGATTATGGGCGTGAGCCACCGTGCCTGGCCTTAGTGTTGTTTAGTCAGTCACCATGTGCCATATTTCAGTTAAATTTCAGGGAAGCTATGAATTTAATAAACGGAAGTTAAATGCCCCAAATGGGTATTGTTATTTGTCTGATAGATATTTGATGACTTCCTGCGGATACTGATTTTGAATTTTAGATAACTATAAAACATTTCAATATTTATATATTTAATAAAGACATTTTTCAGCAAGTTCTACTGTAAAGTATATTCTGCATTTAACATACGAATTTCTGAGCCAGTTATAGGCATGGATCTCTCCAGCATGTGGATACCAAAACAATACATTTATTTATTTATTTCTGTCAAATTCATAAAAATCAGCTAGTGGTCAAGTCATTCTAATTTAAAATTCAGTTATTATTAGATTATTATAATTTAGAGAAGAAACTAAGTTATACCAGAGTGCCCATAACATTATCATGTGGATCATTTTGTATAATGCACATTAGTGTAAGTGAATTTACACCAATTGGAGTAAATTCTGATACATATCATTAGAAGATAACATCAGTTTTGCTTAGCAGTTTCCAGAGAGAACTATAGCCCTGAACTAAGTAATGAGAATTATACCAAGAAAATGGGCTAAGTGGTTAAGGAGCTGTTTATGCAAGGTTATAAATTCACAGATCTAACTTAATATTATTCCTTAAAATATTAATCCTAACAATTATAGAGGCAAATTAATTATGAATTACCTAAATGGTTAGAATTCTGCCTTAAAACAAATGAGAGAATACTCATATAAATGTATCTTATTTTATTACCATATACATGATCTTCTTTGGTTGAACAACTACCTTGTGTGAGAAATATTGATACATTCTGGGAACCTAGAATCTGGGAGTAGGGATCCATCTAGGTGCATGACATTATTTATAGAGCAAGGAACATCACAGAATCTATAAAATTTGATAGAAGTATGCAGGGTGGAGTAATGCTCGTATGGAGGATGTTACAAGGGAGTTGATGTTAAAGTAGAACTTTGAATAATTAGTAAGCATTGCTGGGAGTAACAGATGCTTTAGAGGGGTTATGACCAGAGCCTTTCATCCTGGAAATGTTAATCCTCCTCAAAAAGATGGGCCAATAACAACCATGTCTGGGCCACATAATTCTGGACAACTCCATGTTATGGGTGATCAGAATGTGGAAAATGCTTGTGTCAAGAGAGAATCATCAGAATTTCTCTCAGAAAATTAGAATTGACAGAAGAAAGTCTGGTCAAACTGTGAGTGCTTGGAATTGTGTCACATATGCTAACAAATTGCGCTTCTGAAATCCGTAGTTTGCAGAGTGGATTGAGGAAGAGCAAAGGTCCATGCACAGAGAGAGAAGAAAGAAGTAGATGCATAGGGAGTAAGGTGGTAACAAAAATATTGATAGTTTCCAATAGCAGGCTGCAGTCTGTTTTTTTTTTTTTTTTAGATGGAGCATCGCTCTGTCACCCAGGCTGGAGTACAATGGCACTATCTTGGCTCACTGCTACCTCTGCCTCCTGGGTTCAAGTGATTCTCCTGCCTCAGCCTCCCAAGTAGCTGCGATTACAGGTGCCCACCACCATGCCCAGCTAATTTTTATACTTTTTAGCAGAGACGGGGTTTTACCATGTTGGTCAGGCTGATCTCAAACGCCTGACCTCAGGTGATCCACCCGCCTCAGCTTCCCAAAGTGCTAGGATTACAGGTGTGAGCCACCGCGCCCAGACTGTAGATAGTATTTTCGAAAGAGAGCTGCAATAATAGCTCCCACAGTACATGCTCCTCTTACCACTCCCTCATCAAGAGGTGATGTTTATTTCTTCAGCTCCTTAAATCTGGGTTGACTCTTTGACTGCTTTGACCAATAGAATATAGTCCAAGTGCCAGTTATGGCAAAAGTCCTTAAGTGGCCTGGTAGCTTCCACTTCTGTATTTTTTTTCATTTTTTTATTAATTATTATTATACTTTAAGTTCTAGGGTACATGTGCATAACGTGCAAGTTTGTTACATATGTATACTTGTGCCATGTTGGCGTGCTGCACCCATCAACTCGTCAGCACCCATCAACTGGTCATTTACATCAGGTATAACTCCCAATGCAATCCCTCCCCCCTCCCCCCTCCCCAGGATAGGCCCCGGTGTGTGATGTTCCCCTTCTCGAGTCCAAGTGATCTCATTGTTCAATTCCCACCTATGAGTGAGAACATGCGGTGTTTGGTTTTCTGTTCTTGTGATAGTTTGCTAAGAATGATGGTTTCCAGCTGCATCCATGTCCCTACAAAGGACACAAACTCATCCTTTTTGATGGCTGCATAGTATTCCATGGTGTATATGTGCCACATTTTCTTAATCCAGTCTGTCACTGATGGACATTTGGGTTGATTCCAAGTCTTTGTTATTGTGAATAGTGCCGCAATAAACATACGTGTGCATGTGTCTTTATAGCAGCATGATTTATAATCCTTTGGGTATATACCTAGTAATGGCATGGCTGGGTCATATGGCACATCTAGTTCTAGATCCTTGAGGAATCGCCATACTGTTTTCCATAATGGTTGAACTAGTTTACAATCCCACCAACAGTGTAAAAGTGTTCCTATTTCTCCACATCCTCTCCAGCACCTGTTGTTTCCTGACTTTTTAATGATTGCCATTCTAACTGGTGTGAGATGGTATCTCATTGTGGTTTTGATTTGGATTTCTCTGATGGCCAGTGATGATGAGCATTTTTTCATGTGTCTGTTGGCTGTATGAATGTCTTCTTTTGAGAAATGTCTGTTCATATCCTTTGCCCACCTTTTGATGGGGTTGTTTTTTTCTTGTAAATTTGTTTGAGTTCTTTATAGGTTCCGGATATTAGCCCTTTGTCAGATGAGTAGATTGCAAAAATTTTCTCCCATTCTGTAGGTTGCCTGTTCACTCTGATGGTAGCTTCTTTTGCTGTGCAGAAGCTCTTTAGTTTAAAATAAAAGAGGACACAAACAAATGGAAGAACATACCATGCTCATGGATAGGAAGAATCAATATCGTGAAAATGGCCATACTGCCCAAGGTTATTTATAGATTCAATGCCATCCCCATCAAGCTACCAATGAGTTTCTTCACAGAATTGGAAAAAACTGCTTTAAAGTTCATATGGAACCAAAAAAGAGCCCGCATCTCCAAGACAATCCTAAGTCAAAAGAACAAAGCTGGAAGCATCATGCTACCTGACTTCAAACTATACTACAAGGCTACAGTAACCAATACAGCATGGTACTGGTACCAAAACAGAGATATAGACCAATGGAACAGAACCAAGTCCTCAGCAATAATGTCACACATCTACAGCCATCTGATCTTTGACAAACCTGAGAGAAATAAGAAATGGGGAAAGGATTCCCTATTTAATAAATGGTGCTGGGAAAATTGGCTAGCCATAAGTAGAAAGCTGAAACTGGATCCTTTCCTTACTCCTTATACGAAAATTAATTCAAGATGGATTAGAGACTTAAATGTTAGACCTAATACCATAAAAACCCTAGAGGAAAACCTAGGTAGTACCATTCGGGACATAGGCATGGGCAAAGACTTCATGTCTAAAACACCAAAAGCAATGGCAGCAAAAGCCAAAATCCACTTCTGTATTTTTAGAACAGTCATTCTTAGGGTGCTCCCTTTTAGAATCCATCCAACATATTATGCTCTGAGAAAGCTAAGTCACATGGAAAGGCCATGGATACATGCTTCAGCAACAATTACAAGCAGGCTTTCAGCCAACAACTGCTAGCCATGTGAGTGAGTGATCTTGGATGTTCAGCCCAGTTGAGCTTTCAGGTTGCTATAGTATCAGCCAACAATGGACTAAAATCACATAAGAAACCCCAAAAGAGAACCATTCAGGTGAGCTTTCTTAACCTGCAAAACTGTTAGCAGGAATAATAAATGGCTACCATAAATAACCAAAACACAGGCATTAGTCCCTTCTTGAGTCAAAACTTTATTATTGTCCTTGGTTTCTAGGACACATTACTGTTTCCATATGACTAATCTTTCTCATTTGTTTTGCTTCAGTTACTTCAATTTTGTTACTTCTAAATAAGAGTCCTAAATACTGTATATGCATACTGGATATGCAAGGATATAGGAGTTGTAAAAACAAAAGCATTTCTGGTTAAACAGAAACAAAGTGTGGAGACAGGGCGCTGAAGAGCATAAGGAGTTTGGCAAAAATATAACAAGAAATGGAGGTAGAAATCAAGTACTAAATAATCTTATGTTCCAAATGAATGGTTTCCACTATTTTGATCATGCAGATGAATTCCAAAATTTGAAATTGATCATAATCACAGATAACAGTAGTTTTATTGCTAATATTTAATCTAATAACTAAGGAAATTCATAGGAAGGAAATGCGACTGCAAATCAGCAGTATGTTGAAGTGAGTTTGCATTTTAATAATCACTATGTGCGTCTGTATAGAGAGAGAGAAAGGGAAACAGTACATTTGTATAATATGTATTTTTTTCAGTGTTTTCAAGTGTTAGAGGAAAGCAGGAAGAGAGAGCAAATCGAGAACCATGGAGAACACAGAAATTTAACTGACATGGAAAGAAAAGCACCAAATAAATAGAAACAACAGTCAAAGAGAAGGAAAAGAACTAGAAAAGAGAGAAAATCTCACATCAATTGATGTGAGAATTTTAAGAATGAGAGAGAGGTTAACAGTGTCAGTTTCAGATAGGTTCAATGGGATCAATAGTAATCAGGGTACATGAGGTGGTCAACGACCACTGGAGCTAGAAAAGAGGCTGTGGATGATGAGAGCAAAAATCATATTTTCAAGGGCTGCCCTGATTAAGGAACAAGGAGCATTCTTACAAAAACAGTTTAAATTACTTTTGCAGACTTTTGTCTCTACACATAATAAAATTCAGGTCAATCAGACTTAAACATACTTTAAGGCTACATGAAAGGAGCCAACAGATAAAGTGATTTTTTTTTTTTAATGTAAGAAGATAATTGGTTAGGAAAAAAAAAACCCTGTTTAAAGCAAGGAAACCAGAGTGAAGCACAAAGCTCAGGGCCAAAGGAAAATATTAGCAGGAGTAGAGGTGGCTCTTTCTCAGAAAACAAAAGTAAGATGTGAAGATGCAAGAAGTTGAATGCTTCCTACTTGGTGCTCTCCGAGTATCAGGGTGAAATCATGTTAACATTAATCATGATTTAAATTTCAGGGCTCTCTCTTGCCACCTTGGGCAAAGCATCAACATGTTCCGAACCTCGATTTCCTCATGTCTAGCCCAAGTATGATAATAGTAAGCCAGCAATGAGGTTTTCTTATCTGAGAAATTCTCATTTCTTCAGTAGTCAACTACATTGGTTTTGGTCAAAAAGATCAGATGTGACAGTATATGTAAAAATACCTGTCCACGTTGTTTGCACAAATATTTAGTTATAAGTTATCAGCGATATAACATGTCATTTCCTCATAAGCACAAAACCTTAGGTATCTGCTGAGGATGAGAGGAGAGAATCAAGGTGGAGTTTAAGTCAAAGTGATGAAAGTTGAATAGCAATTGTGGTTACTGTGAGAGGAAACTGATGGGGAAAAAATGAGAATATACTCAGAGAGGGTAGAGGGTCCAAGCTACACATCTGTAATCATATCTGTGTACATGTATTTAAAAGTTTTTCCATCCCCTTAGCCTCCAAGGTTAGTAGAGGAAAAAACGAAGTATACACATAGTCCCTTAACCTTTTATACGAGAGGTGTCAAAGAAGAGCAAACAAAACATAAAGAAAAGAAATCATCATCAGTATCCTCACCACTGCAGACATTTGCGTGAACTTATGCACTAACACTTTATATAATTAATTCCATCTCTGAATCATACTAACAGAAGTATTTATCATCTTCATTTACAAATGAAGTAAAAATGTCAACAAACCCAAGGTAAAATAACTACGAAGTAACAAAGTTGCTGCCATTTGAACAATTATACTGCCTCTTTAATTATGGTTTTAAAATAAAAGTATCCTCCAAATAGACATTTGTGGGGGGAAAAAAGAAATTTAATCTTATTTATAATTCAATTCAATACATTGTTCAGCTTCTACTACTCAATTCCACACAGTAAGAACAAAACCGTTGCCCCTATACTTACAGAAGCTTTATTTTGAGAGGCAGAATGTAGATATATAAGTAAATTACAAAGCAGAAATATATGTAATGTAATAGAAAAACTAATATCACACACCGGGGCCTGTTGTGGGGTTGGGGGAGGGGGATGGGATTGCATTAGGAGATATACCTAATGTAAATGACGAGTTAATGGGTGCAGCATACCAACATGGCACATATATACGTATGTAACAAACCTGCACGTTGTGCACACATACCCTAGAACTTAAAGTACAATAAAAAAAATTTTAAAAAGAAAAACTCATGCTCTGTGATCAGAAAGATAAAAATTAATATCTGCTGTATAATCTGGTGATTTTTAGGAAGTTGACATAATTTAACTAGCATATGGCTGAGAAGGGGTTTTGGAGGGTCAGAGGATAAGAATATAGGATCTCATTTTAGGTTGTAGGAAACAAGCTAGCAAAGATTAGGCTTGGGGCATCCAGAGTGGGTGGGTTTAATTTAACGGAAGGAAAGACTGTGAGTCAGTAAGAATTACTATTCAGATAAGGAATTAGTATGAAGCTATAGAACCTTAAGTTTCAGTGCCTCTCACTTGCAAGAGACCCTTCTATAATCCAGCATTTAATTTTCTATTTATAATTTTTTCTTCATAGACTGCCCCTGGAAATTCTAGAAGCTTGGCATTACAAAGCAAAGCCAAGATAGCACAAGTGATCATTGCAACGCAGGCCTTTCTGATTAAGTTCCACATTTTCCCAAATGAGCCATATTGTTGTCATAAGTCATAAATAATGGGGACAACAATAACTTACAAACATATAAACAAACACTTGACTTTTATCTCTTGGCAGGGGATATGAAGGACCAAGTAACCTGTGAGAGGAAGGTTGGGCAATTTGGAGTTCAATGCAAAGCATTCCATGGAATTTGAAATATACATATTTCTATTAAATGGTTAGAAAAACTGTTAAGGATGAGCTTCTGTGTTTTTACAAAGGCTGCTACCACTAAAATTATTAACATTGAAAAAAATCATCACTGAACATCATATAAAAGTGAGACTTTTTCATAATTTATTGGCATTTCTAGAGAAATTATCATATTTGTAGTACTGTTCCAATATGATTAGAGATAAAAATTTCTTTACGCATTGAGTAGATTATGCATTAAAAAGAACCCAGTGGTTAAATGTATTTTGGAAAGTGAAGATGAACATGTGTCTATACTACAGAACTTCTCAGAATACTTATTAATATGCATTGTGTATATCCAAGACTCATACAATACTTTGTGGATGTTATCCTTTTGCTTTTTTTGACAGAGTGTATCACACAAGTAGATTTGGAAAAAGGCATTCCAACATACTTAATATATTCATTAATAATAATTTAATTCATTACTAAAATTGTAAAATCAAATGCATTTATATTTCTAATTGATTCTACTATGGGTAAGTTGTAAAACATGCATGACATTTATATTTTGCCAGCATCTTTACACATTAATACCACAAATTTTACATTTAAATTATAATTAACTTTTAGTTTGTATTTAGGATATCTTTTACCACCTACTTTACCTAACCTCATCAGAATTTTATTCTGGAACCACATAAGCGAAAAATGCTTATCACTTTAGTGCAGGCTGACTGTGAAACAGATAAGTCACTTGCACAAATAACAGAGTATTATTGAAACTTCTAGGAAGAACAATCTCCTATGTTAAAATCACTCATAAAAAAAGACAATGTAATGATTTTCTTTTGTGGCATTATGGGAATATGATGCAAGAAAATAAAATTGTAGAAGAAAACACTGGAGACAGAAGATGTAATCCAAAGGAAAATGATCTTTATACTTGTCTACCAGATTTCTAAGTTGTCCTAAAGATGTGAAGGATGTATAATTTGAGCTATATTTTCACCCAATATATACATCTAGTGGGATATGGATAGTAAGCATTTGAAGAAAACAAATAAACCAACCCCAAACAACTGATGTTGTGAAATTATCAGCCTGGCTTCATATAAAAATCAGAAAATTCTAATGGAAACAAAGTAAGAGGAAATAGTAAATCAGGGATACTGACTTGAACACTCACATATGCTCTATGAGGGGTTCTCAATCCAATACCTTTCAGAATCACTAGATTTTCTTCATCAAACTCAAGTAATATAAAGCAAATTATATTATTCCATTATGAAAAAAAGACATTTGAGCTTATCTCATCATTCCATTATTTTAAAAAGGCATTTGAGCATGCAGTAATTATGTTCACAGCACTATATATTCAAAGTAGGAATGGCCCGGCGCAGCAGTTCACGCTTGTAATGCCAGCAGTTTGGGAGGCCGAGGCAGTTGTATCACGAGGTTAGGAGTTCAAGACCAGCCTGACCAACATGATGAAACCCTGTCTCTACTTAAAAATATATATATACACAAAAATTAGCTGGGCGTGGTTGTGCACACCTGTAATCCCAGGTACTCGGGAAGCTGAGGCAGGAGAATCACTTGAACCTGGGAGGCAGAGTTTGCAGTGAGTCAGGATTGTGCCACTGCACTCCAGCCTGGGCAATAGAGTAAGACTCCATCTCAAAAAAAAAAAAAAAAAAGTAGGAAAATAAAACAAGTGAAATCGAATTAATAATTTTTCTACTGAATATGGTAAAGGGCAAAATTGCAGAACAAAAAAAATCCATCAAACGTTAATCACATTTTAAATACAGGACTTTACAATTAACTGAGCAGAGAGCAGGGCTTTTTAAAAAAAATCATGCTTTACCTCATCAAACCATTCTCATATATCCAATTAATAGAAAATGGCAAGCAAAATTATACTGTAGCTGTCTAAAGTATTTAATGGAATAAAGAAAACAGTATCAAATAATTATTGGAGTTTCTGTGGTGTCAAATACAGGAAAAATTTAGAGAAAAGAAAATATTTTAGAAAAAATTAAAATATTTCATGTTGAGACTACTGATTGATGGAGGAATGTGCCACTGTTAGATTATAATTGTGAAAGAGATAGTAATTTTGAAATTGTTATTTTCAAGAAAGGGAAATGACCACATATCACATCTACTTAGAAAACTAAAGAAAGAAAATATACGAAAAGATTTGGGATGATATGTACTTTCCAAAGATAAGAACGTGCAAGAAATGTAATTATTTTCATAGAAAAAGATAATGTTGAAAAGTTTCAGGTTATACTTTATAATCATTCAACAAGTAAAAAAAAGAAGAAATTCACAGAGCTTTTTATTACTCTTTTTTTAAAACATCTATAAGTTCAATAACTTAGAAAAATATTACCTATAAATTAAATTTTGTCAGCTAAAGAAGTTTTGACTTTCATCAGAAATATGCAACAGAGCCAAAGGAAACATTCTATTTCAGTGTTTCCCCTACATTGTTCCTTGACATATGAGTTTTGTGGTATATCAACATATTTCTGGAGGAAAAAGTGTCTGTGGCTTCTTACCAAATTTAGCTTAAACTTTTAATTTTGAAAATACAAAAAAGTGGGTCAAAAATCTCCAGCAGAGAAGTAAAGCATATAAATTTTTCTGTGTAAACTTGACCACAGAATCTTTTAAAAATAAAAAATTGGATATTGTATATAATTCTTATTACTTGTAATATACCTAAGAAATGATGTTATGCTTAGTTGTAATGACAATAATAGAAGAGTCCATTATAATAATGTATTTTCTAACAATGACATTCTTCACAGAAATAGAAAAAACAGTTTTAAAATTTATATGGAACTGCAGAAGACCCAGAATAACCAAAGATATCCTAAGCAAAAAAGAACGAAACTGGAGGAATCACTTTACCTGACTTTAAATTATACTACACAGCTATAGTAACCGAAACAGCATGGTACTGGCATAAGTGCAGACACATAGACCAATGGAATGGAATAGAGAACCCAGAGATAAAGCCATACATCTACAGTGATCTAGTTTTTTGACAAAGTGCCAAGAACACACACTGGGGAAAGGAGTCCTTTAATAAATGGTGCTGGCAAAATTGGACATCCAAATGCAGAAGAAAAAAATGAGACCTCTATCTTGAACAGTATACAGAAAACAAATCAAAATGGATTAAATACTTACATTTAAGACCTCAAATTATGAAACCACTACAAGAAAACATTGGGGAAAATCTCCAGAACACTGGTCTGGGCAAGAAATTCTTGAGCCATACCCCACAAGCACAGGCAACCAAAGCAAAAAGGACAAATGGTATCACACCAAGTTAAAAACCTCCTTCACAGCAAACGATACAACTCACGAAGAGACAACCCACAGAATGGGAGAAAATATTTCCAAACTACCCATTTGACAAGGGATCAACAACTAGAATATATAAAGAGCTAAAACAACTCTATAGGAAAAAACTAATAATCTGATTAAAAAAGGGCAAAATATCTGAGTAGACACTTTTTGAAAGAAGATAAATGACGAGTGGGTATATGAAAAAGTTCTCAATATCATTGGTCATAAGAGAAATGTAAATCAAAACCACAATGAGGCATAAACTCACTCCAACTCGAATGGTTTTATTTATAAAACAAGCAATAACAAATGTTGGCGAGGATGTGGAGAATAGGAAACCTTCATACGCTGTTGGTGGGAATGTAAACTAGTACAACCACTATGGAAAACAGTTTGGAGATTCCTCAAAAAACTAAAAACGGAGCTACCATACAACCCAGCAATCACACTGCTGGGTACATACCCAAAAGAAAGAACATCAGTTGGCCAGGCGCTGCAGCTCACGCCTGTAATCCCAGCACTTTGGGAGTCCGAGGTGGGCGGATCACGAGGTCAGGAGATCAAGACCACCCCGGCTAACACAGTGAAAACCCATCTCTACTAATAATAATAAAAAAAAAAGTTAGCCGGGTGTGGTGGCGGGCGCCTGTGGTCCCAGCTACTCAGGAGGCTGAGGCAGGAGAATGGCGTGAACCCGGGAGACGGAGCTGGCAGTGAGCCAAGATCACACCAATGCACTCCAGCCTGGGAGACAGAGCAAGACCCCGTCTCGAAAAAAAAAAAAAAGAAGGAACATCAGTACATTGACGAGGTATCTGTACTCCCATGTTTTATTGCAGCACTAGTCACAAAAGTCAAGATTTGGAAGCAACTTAAATGTCCATTAAAAAAATGAATGAAGAAAATATGGTACATATACACAATAGAGTAGTATTCAGCCATAAAAAAGAATGACATCCTGTCGTATGCAATAACATGGATGGAACTGTAGGTTATTATTTTAAATGAAATAAGCCAGGCAGAAAAAGACAAACATCCCATGTTCTCAGTTATTTGTGGGACCTAAAAATTAAGATAACTGAACTTTGGAGACAGAGAGTAGAAGGATCCTTACTAGAGGCTGGGAAGGATAATCAGGGGTTGGGGAGGAAGTAGGGATGGTTAATGGATACAAAAATTAGAAATAATGAGTAAGACCTATTATTTGCTAGAATAGGATGACCATAATAAAAAAGTAATTGTCCATTTAAAAATAACTAAAATAGTACAACTGAATTTTTCATATCACAAAGGATAGATGCTTGAGGTGATAGATACCCCATTTACCATGATGTGATTACTATGCATTGCATGCCTGTATTAAAATATCTCATGTAACCTCTGTATACCTACTATGTGCCTACAACAATTAAAAATAGAAATAATGTATTTTCAAATAATTATGGTTACTTTTCAAAATAGATAAATGAGTAAAGCAAACTCTAGGGAAAATTTTGGAATGCTGCATAGAAATAATTGGGAGATTGTACTTGTAGGTTAATTTTTTTTTTCTTTCATTTTTTTTTTCATTTTTTTTTTATTATTATACTTTAAGTTCTAGGGTACATGTGCATAACGTGCAGCTTTGTTACACATGTATACTTGTGCCATGTTGCTGTGCTGCACCCATCAACTTGTCAGCACCCATCAACTCGTCATTTACATCAGGTATAACTCCCAATGCCATCCCTCCTCCCTCCCCCCTCCCCATGATAGGCCCCGGTGTGTGATGTTCCCCTTCCTGAGTCCAAGTGATCTCATTGTTCAGTTCCCACCTATGAGTGAGAACATGCGGTGTTTGGTTTTCTGTTCTTGTGATAGTTTGCTAAGAATGATGGTTTCCAGCTACATCCATGTCCCTACAAAGGACACAAACTCATCCTTTTTTATGGCTGCATAGTATTCCATGGTGTATATGTGCCACGTTTTCTTAATCCAGTCTGTCACTGATGGACATTTGGGTTGATTCCAAGTCTTTGCTATTGTGAATAGTGCCACAATAAACATATGTGTGCATATGTCTTTATAGCAGCATGATTTATAATCCTTTGGGTATATACCCAGTAATGGGATGGCTGGGTCATATGGTACATTTAGTTCTAGATCCTTGAGGAATCGACATACTGTTTTCCATAATGGTTGAACTAGTTTACAATCCCACCAACAGTGTAAAAGTATTCCTATTTCTCCACATCCTCTCCAGCACCTGTTGTTTCCTGACTTTTTAATGATTGCCATTCTAACTGGTGTGAGATGGTATCTCATTGTGGTTTTGATTTGTATTTCTCTGATGGCCAGTGATGATGAGCATGTTTTCATGTGTCTGTTGGCTGTATGAATGTCTTCTTTTGAGAAATGTCTATTCATATCCTTTGCCCACTTTTTGATGGGGTTGTTTGTTTTTTTCTTGTAAATTTGTTTGAGTTCTTTATAGGTTCTGGATATTAGCCTTTTGTCAGATGAGTAGATTGCAAAAATTTTCTCCCATTCTGTAGGTTCCCTGTTCACTCTGATGGTAGTTTCTTTTGCTGTGCAGAAGCTCTTTAGTTTAATGAGATCCCATTTGTCAATTTTGGCTTTTGCTGCCGTTGCTTTTGGTGTTTTAGACATGAAGTCTTTGCCCATGCCTATGTCCCGAATGGTACTACCTAGGTTTTCTTCTAGGGTTTTTATGGTATTAGGTCTAACATTTAAGTCTCTAATCCATCTTGAATTAATTTTTGTATAAGGAGTAAGGAAAGGATCCAGTTTCAGCTTTCTACTTATGGCTAGCCAATTTTCCCAGCACCATTTATTAAATAGGGAATCCTTTCCCCATTTCTTGTTTCTCTCAGGTTTGTCAAAGATCAGATGGCTGTAGATGTGTGGTATTATTTCTGAGGACTTGGTTCTGTTCCATTGGTCTATATCTCTGTTTTGGTACCAGTACCATGCTGTTTTGGTTACTGTAGCCTTGTAGTATAGTTTGAAGTCAGGTAGCGTGATGCCTCCAGCTTTGTTCTTTTGACTTAGGATTGTCTTGGAGATACGGGCTCTTTTTTGGTTCCATATGAACTTTAAAGCAGTTTTTTCCAATTCTGTGAAGAAACTCATTGGTAGCTTGATGGGGATGGCATTGAATCTATAAATAACCTTGGGCAGTATGGCCATTTTCACGATATTGATTCTTCCTATCCATGAGCATGGTATGTTCTTCCATTTGTTTGTGTCCTCTTTTATTTCACTGAGCAGTGGTTTGTAGTTCTCCTTGAAGAGGTCCTTTACATCCCTTGTAAGTTGGATTCCTAGATATTTTATTCTCTTTGAAGCGATTGTGAATGGAAGTTCATTCATGATTTGGCTCTCTGTTTGTCTGTTACTGGTGTATACGAATGCTTGTGATTTTTGCACATTAATTTTGTATCCTGAGACTTTGCTGAAGTTGCTTATCAGCTTAAGGAGATTTTGGGCTGAGACAATGGGGTTTTCTAAATATACAATCATGTCATCTGCAAACAGGGACAATTTGACTTCTTCTTTTCCTAATTGAATACCCTTGATTTCTTTCTCTTGCCTGATTGCCCTAGCCAGAACTTCCAACACTATGTTGAATAGGAGTGGTGAGAGAGGGCATCCCTGTCTTGTGCCAGTTTTCAAAGGGAATTTTTCCAGTTTTTGCCCATTCAGTATGATATTGGCTGTGGGTTTGTCATAAATAGCTCTTATTATTTTGAGGTACGTTCCATCAATACCGAATTTATTGAGCGTTTTTAGCATGAAGGGCTGTTGAATTTTGTCAAAGTACTTGTAGGTTAATTTTCATTTGATAAAGGGCTAATTATTAAAGTGGAGAAAGCAGTTCTGAGTCAAAATATCAGCTTCAGTAAAAATGCTTTGGCATTAAAATTCATTTAATGTAATAGAATGTGAACAATGGAAACATTATGATATTACTGTGTAAGATCTTGTGGACATCAGTAGGCCATCAATAAATATCTACCATTTAAGTTAATTCCAGGTTATTTAATAACATTCATCACATTTCACCCTTTACTATGCATCAAAATAATGGAGTGAAAAAGTTGATGGTAACCTTAAATTGTCTTTTTAAATATATAATAGTAGTTGATATATTCTCTATTCAACAGGTTTTTAAAAACAATTTTGAGGTATAACTTACATACCATAAAATTTTCATTTTAAACATATAAGTCAATGAACTTTGGTAAATTTATAGAGTCATGTATACATCACCACACTCCAACTTTAGGACATTTTTTATTAACCCCTAAACCTTCGTGTCCATTTTCATTCACATCCTGTTCTCATCCCATGCCTCAACCATTAATCTAGTGTTTTCAAATATTCCCGTAAACACATGACTTTTATACCTCATTAGGCTGTTGTAATTATCAAATAATGTGAATGCTTTGAAAATACTAGACATTCACATGGCATAATCCTTAAAAAGGATGTAATACATAGAGAGGCTGAAACAGGTACTTTTCTTCAGTCTTTCCTTTTCATGTGAAGAGTTCCATTTTGTACTATTTAAAGTATTTTGGAAAGGTTTTCAGAGCTTCAAAGTTGGGCAATCATGAAGCACTAGGACAAAATATCATGATGATACTATCAAGTTCCATTGGAAAAATGGTTCTTGACTATTATGGTAAACGTGAGTGGCCAGCAATTTCTAAACTTTTATTTTTCTTTGGTGCTATCTAACGAGTGGCAAGATAGCAAGGACCATTTTAGGCTTATTCATATTTTAAAATTTTACATTACCTATCACATTTGTCTGACACATACTTAGTGACTAAACCTCAGTGGAATTCAATACATTTGCCAGCTATCTGTTGGAAATCTG
The DNA here is from genome assembly GCF_043159975.1 of Macaca nemestrina. NCBI lineage: Eukaryota > Metazoa > Chordata > Mammalia > Primates > Cercopithecidae > Macaca > Macaca nemestrina. Next base: position 128,084,730 of record NC_092145.1, on the reverse strand, counting down.
CTAGGTGGCCCACGGTCTTACAGCTGAACTCCAGTGGGTAGAGAATGGGAGTAGATAAGGAAAATTTTAGAAAAGTAAATAAAAGATTTTAAAAAGCAAATAAAGATTTAACAATCACGATAAATGCTGAAAGAAAAATAAAACACAGTATGTTAGGCTATGTGTTATCTGGCTGTGCATTTTAGGTCGATAAATTTTCTGTGGGCTATCTTCGGACTAAACATCCATTTGTATAAGAGAAACCTGGGAAACAATAGGATAAATTTGGATCACTTCAAAATATTCAGAGTGGTGCCATAGTCTTCACTGTGACTGTAGCATGATGTTAATAGGTTGGTGCAAAAATAACTGCAGTTTTCGCCATTACTTTTAATAATTTCATCCTTATATTTATAATTTGTAGAGAGATTTTTACAAAAGCGTACTATAGCTTAATTGCAGACTTAAAATGTATGCATCAAATTAATATAAAATAAATCTATATCTTTATCATAGAGCCTGTACGGACATAATACTGCACAGGTTTTCCAGGTACAGTCAGTGATGTGTGGCTGTAAAGTTTCTAGTATTTTACATCTCCTGCAACTTTTGTTTGTGACTGTTTCCCACACTTTTAAACATGTGAATTTAATAAGAGTTATTCTCAAGTGGAGAGTAATAAGTTCTACATAACAACACATAGGGGTGGCATTTCAAGGTTAGAACAGATTCAAAATTAACTGCACTAGGTTTACCATCATATCTACTGTGCTGTGTATAAAGGAAAAAAAAAGTCTGCAGCTATGGCTATATGGGATTTAAAATTTGAGCCCGACTCTCTGGATTAGTTCTCCATTTTTTTCTTCTCTCATTAAATTATCTAATTATCACATAAATTCCCCCTTTGCAGGTTTCTGCTGTCTAACTCATAAATCAGTAAAGCAGGCTGTAAAGTTACACTGTTGCAAGTCGTTTGGCAATCAAATGCACCTATCTACACTATAAGAGTCTGTTTTATTCCCTAATGAAATCATAAGCTCAATCTGATAGACCAAAATCTGCAATTATATCTTTATTTTTAAGCCATTGATTTTGATAGCTTGGAATGTTTATGTTTAAATATGACCAATCATATTTAAATTGAGTTATAAGATTTAGCTTCTTTAATCAATACAGGAAGACTGCCATTATAAATTCTTTTTTAATGTGCAGTTACTGCAACTAGTTTAAATTAATAGTTTTATTTGGTTTAAAAATTCCCTGTCTTCTAAATTGTACTCACATTGTCAATGGGAGGGGAAAAGAGATGGAAGGAGGAAGTCTGGTCTGTAGTAGACTCTGGAACAGCTGACGTCCTAGGTTGGTGAGCAAAACATGGCAGTATTTTTCAATATTTAATTATGAGGCCCTCTTCTTTGAAGGTAATTTGTTTCCTTGCTCTATGCCTGCTCATAAATCTACTATGTGGGACATGAGGTTACAAAAAATCATCAAAAAGCTTATCCACCATATCAAGTGGGCTTCATCCCTGGGATGCAAGGCTGGTTCAACATACGCAAATCAATAAACGTAATCCAGCATATAAACAGAACCAAAGACAAAAACCACATGATTATCTCAATAGATGCAGAAAAGGCCTTTGACAGAATTCAACAGCCCTTCATGCTAAAAACTCTCAATAAATTCGGTATTGATGGAACGTATCTCAAAATCATAAGAGCTATTAATGACAAACCCACAGCCAATATCATACTGAATGGGCAAAAACTGGAAGCATTCTCTCTGAAAACTGGCACAAGACAGGGATGCCCTCTCTCACCACTCCTATTCAACATAGTGTTGGAAGTTCTGGCTAGGGCAATCAGGCAAGAGAAAGAAATCAAGGGTATTCAGTTAGGAAAAGAAGAAGTCAAATTGTCCCTGTTTGCAGATGACATGATTGTATATTTAGAAAACCCCATTGTCTCAGCCCAAAATCTCCTTAAGCTGATAAGCAACTTCAGCAAAGTCTCAGGATACAAAATCAATGTGCAAAAATCACAAGCATTCTTATACACCAGTAACAGACAAACAGAGAACCAAATCATGAATGAACTCACATTCACAATTGCTTCAAAGAGAATAAAATACCCAGGAATCCAACTTACATGGGATGTAAAGGACCTCTTCAAGGAGAACTACAAACCACTGCTCAGTGAAATAAAAGAGGACACAAACAAATGGAAGAACATACCATGCTCATGGATAGGAAGAATCAATATCGTGAAAATGGCCATACTGCCCAAGGTTATTTATAGATTCAATGCCATCCCCATCAAGCTACCAATGAGTTTCTTCACAGAATTGGAAAAAACTGCTTTAAAGTTCATATGGAACCAAAAAATTAAGAAAACGTGGCACATATACACCATGGAATACTATGCAGCCATAAAAAAGGATGAGTTTGTGTCCTTTGTAGGGACATGGATGTAGCTAGAAACCATCATTCTCAGCAAACTATCGCAAGAACAGAAAACCAAACACTGCATGTTCTCACTCATAGGTGGGAACTGAACAATGAGATCACTTGGACTCAGGAAGGGGAACATCACACTCCGGGGCCTATTATGGGGAGGGGAGAGTGGGGAGGGATGGTATTGGGAGTTACGCCTGACATAAATGACGAGTTGATAGGTGCAGCACACCAACATGGCACAAGTAGACATATGTAACAAACCTGCACGTTGTGCACATGTACCCTAGAACTTAAGTATAATAAAATAAATAAATAAATAAATAATAATAAAAAAATGAGATCAGAATTCTTTGGGAAAAAGCAAATAGAATAGTAAAGATAGTGGAGCCACTGCTAGGCAACTCTGCTGTTGCTTGCAGTAATCTAAGCAACAGGGCCATGGTCTCCTCTACAATGACATGGTGACTTTCAACAGGTACCCATGTTGGGTTGTTCTTACATATCAAAGATTCAAAACTGAAATTAGTGGGAAAGGAAAAAAAAAATGTATGTGAAAGTATCTTTGTAATTTAAAAAATTACAAGACATTTAAGTAGCTGTTTATACATAGTCGTCACTGTCCCCTAAAATGATTAAGAGCCATATGCAAGTTAATTGGCATGTTAACAAATGTGGTTAGAAAAAAACGAATTGAAGAAAGCCAAGCTGAGTTCAGCCTCAAACATCTATATTGAACATTCTATTTGCCTAAATTAAAATTTGTGCGATAGCTCTCAGCTATATTTTCTTCCATCACCCATTTTCCATTAGAGGAAAAAATCAAAATAGGAGAGAATGTCACCAGTAGTTTGATTGCCACTCGGACTCCCTCCCATTGAAATGCTGACACAGTTATAGAAGAGAATCTTTATAAAAGAGTGATAGAAAATGTTATATGAAAAATACTCCGGAACAATTTACTCAGTACTAGTAAGGAACCATCCAAAGCCATCCTCAAACTTAGCTACACATTAGAATGAGTGAAAAAGTTTCCAAAAATTCTGAAGACCAAATTCACCTATAGATTTTGATTTGATTGCTCTGGGGTTCAGCATGGTTACTTAGACTTCTGCTCTAGGATTTTAGGTGCCAAAACTAAAACTCTGTGCTTCAATACATAGTTCTGAAAAATTGAGCAGTAAATGACTAAATTTGTTCCACGTGTTTCTTTGCAGTTATACAATTTGGTGATTTTATTTTTTAAATTGTTTCCAAGGAATACTCATAAGTTGTTATGTTTTTAATCATAGTACTTTGGAAATAGTTCTAAAGTTTCTGTTTTCTAAGATATATTTCCATATCTAGAAGAGTTTTCCCAATTTGCTTTATTCTGTTTCAACACATCTTTTCTTAATTTTGTATTTTAATAAAACTTCTCATTAAATGAGTTGACACTGGGTAGTTTGATGCTGTGGTCATATAATTTAAGCCTGTGATTTGGCTAAGTGTTATGTTTTGAAATAAAATACTCCTAGGTCAACACATGCTCTTATATCCTTGCAGCACACAGATTTTCTAAAAGGTTAAGTTTTGCTTCTGTAAGTAAGCTCATGTCACTAAAATAAGTCAAATAATTTTAAGTCCAATTCAAAATCAGAGGGCTCAGTTTTCCAATCATGAGAAATAACTGATCAATTAACATGCTAAGGAAGTGAGCAGCTCTTTTCTTTCCTATGGCAATAAATGCAAATGTGAATGTAAAGAAGTATCCTGATCTATATCTACTTTTATATATAACAAGGGTATGGTTGTCAGAAAGTTATACATATGCTATGCACTTCCTTAATGCAATAGCTTTTATACCTGAAGATATCAAACGATCTTAAAATGCAGAAAACATAATGCTCTAACAGTTTCAAATTAAGTAGCAAAACTCTCAGTACACCACACGGTGGAGTCAGACACCAACAAATCTGTGTGACCAGTATATGACAGAGAATCTGACATATATTTCAAAGACTAAATATGGTAACATCGTACATTTTTTCCTGCTTCTCAGTGATGAATTAAGCTAACTATACCATTTATGAAAAGAGAAATTATAGTGTACTAATATTTTAATTAGCAATAACTTTATCTTTAAATGCAAATTTATAGAAACATATTTTTGTTAATATGATGCATTAAAGTTAGCCCCTATTCTTTTCTTTCTTTCTTTCATCTCTCTCTCTCTCTTTCTATCTATACCATCTCTTTCTATATTTAAAATGTCATTTTGGTGGCATTCTTAGTGGATCCTTCATCTTACACACTGTGCTGATGTTATTTCACTATCTAACTTTTGACTCTCTATTTCATGGGAATTTCGAGTTGCTTTTTAGGAAATATAATCCTTGAAGCAAATCTGAGTACTTGAGAACTCTGTTCTAGAAAACAATTCACTTACTGCCGTATTAAAATAAAACCTTGGAGCAGAAGAATGTTTTAATAGCTTTCAGATGGCTTGTATTTTCCAATATTATGTATTACCATTGGGGAGACACAATGTCAAGAACTATGTTGGTAATGCAGGTACGACCTGAAATGCATGGAAAATGGATATGAGCTGAATACCTAAAAATCTCTTTCTTCAAGAAGATCTGAAATTTCATAATTTATCTGTGTTCTGCTGTTTGCAAGTACTTTTCTACTGATGTAGTTAATAACACTTTTACTGTAGTTTTTTTTAGAAAAACCAAACAAAATGTTTTGTGATTAAAAACTAGTAATGTTTATAGAATCCTGAATCCATTTCTAAATAAGAAAAAACACACAGTGCCCCTTATCACAACCTTTTCAACTAAAGATGTTTTGCTCTAAAAGCTCCAATTCTCCTTCAAAGACAATAGTATAATAGCTTTGCCTATCAAATTTGCTACTCATAATTTCATTCTACAAGTCTGTCACAATGTAGTTCTTTATGCATTTTAAAGTACTAATTTGCAATATTAATGTCTAATATTCATACTGCTCAAAATTTTCCTTAATTCCATTCAGAAAGTCACGAGCATTTTTAATCAAACATTCCTTCAAAACTCATGTCATTAGTTTAAATGAAAGCAGTTCTACTCTGAATTTCATTTATAATCATGTAGTTCTTCTCAATTCAGGAACAATCACTCATTCCTATCATGCATTTTACTAAACCCTGCCTGTGGTGGATACGCTAAATACTCCGACTTGATCATTACACAATCTATGCATATGAGAAAATATTACATAAATGTTGTACCCAGAAATATGTATAAATATTACATAACAAAACACCTTTTTCATTATGACTCAAACTGGGACAGACTCAGGAATAGTTAATGATAGAGAACCTGGCTTGTGTAAGTTTGAAAAATGTATATACTGGAGTAGGTATGTATCAACATATCACACTTACCCTCTAAAATATGTGCAATCATTATATATCAAGACAAAATAAAACTTGAATCCTCAATACGTTTACTATTATTCCTCACTTCTACTACAGTACTTACTCTTGTTGCCCAGTGAAAAACTATGAGGAGGATTTTATCATCAGGATTCTCCCCAAAATTCTCTTTCTTCATCCCCTATTGCAATGGTATAGCATTCCACAAGGAAACCATATTCCCTGGACTTTTTAAGCCTATCAAAACTACCTATACTCTGCCACGTATTATCAGGGACATTCTTGGTCAAACTTAGACAATATGGTAAACTAAATCATGCTATTGTGTATGCTGACACCCGGGGCACCTATTAACTGTGATTCATTAACTGTCGTTGCATTGTAACCATGATCTACAAATCTAATATTTCACCCCCAAATTGATTTTAAAGTGAAAAACTTCACGCCTCTTCACTAACTGGTGGGGAGAAGGCTTTGAGATTTGCAGCTAACCTTCTAGTGCTCCTCACATCATAGCATGTACTTGGTGACTGGGTTTACAACATGTACACAAGATTTGAAAAGCAGCTAAATTAATTGCTACCACACAACCCTAAAGACATTTGAATAAATAATACCTATGATAACTTCACATATGTTTAAATGTTAATTAAAAAATGAGGATAGCATTTTTAAAATACTTCTTACAGTGAGTGTAAATTTAGTTATGGCCTAAAATTTACTCACTGAAAGTCCACTTAGATTTATTTTCATCACTATTTTAATTCTCATTCTAGAAAAAGAAAAACAGGTAAACACGTTTTATATTTTGGTTTGAATGAAGCATGAGAGTGTGTGCATGTAGCTATTCTGAGCATGAGCATTAATAATTGAGGTGCAAATTTATATTGATAATTTTGTGTTACTAACTGCTTGTAACTAAGACATTTTTATAAAACAATATAGACCATGTGACTAAACTCAATGATGAGTTTATAATAAAATGTTTGAGACTGATTTTCAACAGTGTCATAAAAAAAATTTTTTTTTTTTAAGAAAATAAAAAAGTCTCGCTCTGTTCCAGGCTGGAATACAGTGCTGTGATCTCGGCTCACTGCAACCTCCGCCTCCCGGGTTCAAGCGATTCTCCTGCCTCAGCCTTCCGAGTAGCTAGGATTACAGGCGCCCGCCACCACAACCAGCTAATTTTTGGATTTTTAGTAGAGACGGGATTTCACCATGTTGGCCAGGCTGGTCTCAAACTCCTGACCTCGTAATCTGCGAGCCTTGGCCTCCCAAAGGGCTGGGATTACAAGCGTGAGCCACCACAACCGGCAAAAAAGTATTTTCTTTACCATTTACTTTCCTATGGTTTTCCTCTAGCTTTTAGTATAGCTTGAAGTCAGAAACACCAGAACGTATTGCTCCTGTCTTTTAATTGTCTTTATTTCAAATTCCTCCATTACATGCTTAAAAAAATAAATCTTAGACTAGTGATCTAGACCCCTTTTTCTTCCTACCTACCTCCAAATAGTCAAATCAGTGAATCAAAACAACCCCCTGGAAAACTAGTTGAATACGTTTAAAGTTAGAAACTCTGCAACATTTTGTTCACGTAATAAAAACAAAAGAACGGAAGCTGATTCCCAGATGTACTTGCCTGGGCTTCCTGAGGCATTTGAGCTGCGTCCACCTTGTCTGCAATATAAGCTGTCAACTGCTTGTCAATGAATGTGAGGGACTCCTGAATTAAGTGTAAGGATTTTTCGATCTCCTGGGCAGACTGGATGCTCTGTTCAAGCAACTTTTGCCTCCTTACAGCCTAAAGAGAAGGAATAAGAGTGTATCAATTAAATGTTTACTCTTGATAGCTTTTCTGTAATCCTGCTGCACAATAAAAGAAGATTCTAGACTCTTCCACAATCACCTTTTTGTAAGATAGACTTCGCAGCTTCCTGGCACTCATTCAGCTCTACTGATTTAAAAAAAAAAAAAAAAAAAAATTGTGAAGGAGAAAAATAAATAGCAAACAAAACTATAGGATCAGGGATCTCTGCATGAAAATAAATCACAATATCACGTACATTAAGGAAAGAGGCTGGAAAAAAAAATTAGCAAAATCATCTCTGTCATTGCAATCTGTATTTCTCAGGTCGAATGTTCCTCCTGATCTCATTATATAGTTCAAGAGATTTGTTTTGCTTAGAATAGGGTCATCGTCATCACAATCCAATTCAAGACAGATAATCTACTTCCACCAGTGAGGCACATGTACAATCTGTTCAGAATCAGCTCCTTGTCAAAAACAGAATTTTAGATAACAGTCTGGTTAAAGATTGATTTTGAAAACTATTTCAACCAGCTTTGCATGATCATTTTTCTCCCTACTTTCTTTCACAATTTGGATTATGGAAATTGTTTGTACAATTGGATTTGTGTTACTGCTGAAGTAGAAAAAATAATAAGTAATCCTAATATAGCTGCAATTAATCTTGATTGTTACTGTAAGTATGATTAGGATAATTCAACAATTTTCAAATATAAATAGCATGCTGAACAGATTGGAAAGTCTCCCTTCAAGGATCTGTTCACCTTTAACAGAGTAGTTATAAAAGAAATAGGGCAGGCAACTTACTGGGAATTAAGTTATGTGTCATTTAAAATACATTTCCTTAATATACAATGTATAGGTGTGATTATCTGTTACAATATAACTTTCTTTCCCACAGAGCATGATTGAGGTTTTAAGATGATCTTGGTTTTAATATTATATATAGAATATTAGATATTACATAAATACTATATATGTTGGTTCTTAAGCTTTAAAAATATTAGTGATGTCATTATTCTTCCATGAAGCCAACCTATAACACAGCGTTGTCCAAGTAAAAATACAGTTAAAGGCATCTAGACTAAGTGAAAAGAACGGGAAGTTTAGTGATGCTGCAGGAAGAGGGAAGGCTTTCCCAGTGCTTCTCCCTGTACCACAAATTTTGACTCCATTAAGATTTTGTCCTAGGCTTTCCTTTCTTCTCATTCTACCCATACCTTTAACTTCAATTCCTCCTCACATTCTGGCACCTCTCAACTCTACATCTCTCAAGTCCAGATTTCCCCTCGATCTTCATACTTGCATGTTATCTCACCCTATTGGACATCTCATGAATATTCTACAAACACCAAAAGCTAACACTCCCAAATATGAACTCCTTGCGTATCCTCTTCTCACCTACTTCTCAACTCCCCAACTTGCTTTTCCTCCTTCTCTGTATTTATTTCTGTTTCGGCGAAATACAAATAATGATTGCCTTCATTTGACATAATTCTAGATATTTCTACTTCCTCTATCACGTCCTTCATCATGTTGCATCTAATCAGTCAATTACTAATTATTTATTATACCTTCTAAATAGTTCTTGATTCCATTCTTTTCTCTCTCCATTGTCTTTCATCAAGTGAAAATTGTTACTGTATCATACCTCAAATGTGGTACCAGTTTCTTCATTGCCTTTTTACTCTGCCACTTCCCACCTGTAAAGTGTTCTCTCAATAATGAAATTATGGCTTCCTGTCTAAAATTCTCTAGTGATTCTTTGCTATCCTTCAAATAAAAGCTTTATTTATTGAGATGGAGATGGAGTCTCTGTCACCCAGGCTGGAGTGCAGTAGCACAATGTCAGCTCACTACAACCTCCACCTCTCAGGTTCAAGCGATTCTCCTGCCTCAGCCTCTCAAGTAGCTGGGATTACAGGTGCTTGCCAACATGCCCGCCTAATTTTTGTATTTTTAGTAGAGACATGGTTTCACCACATCGGCCAGACTGGTCTCAAACTCCTGACCTCAGGTGATCTACCCGCCTCGGCCTCCCAAAGTGCTGCGATTACAGGTGTGATACATCGCGCCGAGCCAAAAGCTTTATCCTTAATGTGGCTTTAAAGTCCCTTCATGATTAAGTCCTGCTGGTGTCTTTTACTCCCTGCCCTAGCTATACATAAATTTTATTTTTTATTTGCCAACCTACACTGTGGCCCTCTTGATTCTTGGCCTTAAACATGCTGTTCCTTTTTACTGGAATAATCTCAATTCTGACTTCCTTTTATTGGCTAATTTACATTTATCTTCTGAATCTAGTGGACATCTCTTCCAAGTGGCTACCTCTGGCAACCTTCTAAATTCAGGGAGGTAATTCTTACATGTTCTTTGAATTTTGTATTTTTTTTGATTTGACAAGTAAAAATTGTATTAAGTTAGAGCATGTAACATGATGTTTTAATATATGAATATGTTATGGGATGGCTAAGTTAAGCTATTTATGCATTCCCTCACATGACATTATGTTCTTTCTTGCACTTTGTATGTGTCTTAGCATGTACCAGACCATATTTAATCTCCCATTAATGGTCTGCATTTACTTTAGACTATCAATTCTAATGAGGTCAGGGATTACGGCTGTCTTGCTCATTGCTCAATATCTGTTTCTAGAATAAAGCCCAACAGCTTTATGACTGAATGAAAAGCACAAGGAGAAATTTTAATGAGAAAAACAGAAAACTTCAAATAGTCAAAGACAAAAATGGATTTACAGAGGAAACTGAAAGCAAAGGTCACCACTGCTCAGAGACGTATCTTTTGGAGAATAAATCTACATGTTTTTGTATTAAAAGTGTCAGAATAGGGGTGGGACATTATTTGGAGAACATTTAAATCTATTTCTATTAAAATACTGTATCCAAGATTGTTGACTGAGGCTTTGCCCTATATTCCAATTCAAACATAGCTTCCTTTTATTCTCAGTCAAAATTTCAACTAAAATTTATATCAGGTAATTTACTAATTCAGATAACAGGGTTCATGGCTATAATTAGAGCCTCTATTGTAGAGGAGACTGGCTGCAGCCTACCCAGAGCTCTTCCAAAGAAATGGATCTCTAATGATAAAAATTTCAGCACTGTGGCAGGTGGTTAGAGATAACTTCCAATCACAGCATGTTGCAATTGCCTAGTCAGGTATTATTTAAATTTGGTCCTTCCTCTGGCTAAAGGGAAAAACAGTGTACTCTACAAGGCACATCTGTAGATTTTAATTGTATAGGATGTAATATAGAATAACATTAAACCACGTATCTAGCCTCAAAATTATTTTTAGAAACCTAACTTTGTCTATTCATGAGATTCTATGGGCTGAAAGGAACAGTGTGGCTTAAGAAATGATGGCAGAGTTGACTTCGGGTGGGTTGGTTCTTTTGCTGGCCTGACAGTCAATAAGAAAGGCTGATTTACACAGATTCCTTGATTATCTCAGTCAGTGAAAAGACCTGATGTCAATCCAAGCTTGCAGAATTCTTTCAACTAGTCATGGCATAAGCTGCCTTCTATTTCTAAACATCTCATTAGGCACACCCTGATGGAATGTCAGGCTTATGAATTTTCTTTTTATTTATTTTATTTTTTTAGGCTTATGAATTTTCTATGACTTTCTGCCCGCTTGACCTGTGCTGTCTCATTGAATGAAGTTCGTAGAAAGTCTTGAACCATAATCTGATTTTTGTTATTGTTCCAGAATACTGTTCAACTATTGTTTTAAAATGTTATTTCATGTCTTTAGCTAATCCACTTAGCAGTAAGAGGAATTATGTAGCTAGGCAGGCAGAAACAGCAAATATAAGTTAGAAAGATGATCTCTTAATAACTGGCCATCAATGACAAAAATATAAAAATAGAAAACAATCCTAGTAATGGTTACCAAGAAAAACACATAATATATTTTAATCCAGTTTTCAAAGAAAATTAAAACTAAGTAAAATTAACACAAATTATTTTGTATCTTTAAAGTACCATGAAATATAAAATAAGTTTAAGAAAAACTTTTAAGAGTGTAATGAGTTTTGCTGGCAATGGAAAGTCATCTCTACAATGAATTGACAGTTCATCACATTTCCATTTTAAAAATAATGTACTAACCTTTGTGCCACAACATTACAAATACATAAATCAAAGTGTAGCATGTCTAAGAAACTCTGGAAGAAAAAATTCTTCATGTGAAATAAAAAACCAAATATTGAAATCAAAAAATGTATTTAACAATGAACGCATGGTTTAAAAAGCCAAATTAGAAAAAAAAATCATTTAATAACATTTTACAAAAAACTGCATTCATTAAAGGAGCTATGTATCCTATGCTATACTTATTAAACTCAATACAAAAAGCAATTTTACTTCATTCACGAGGTGATGGGTAAGCTTATGATTGCAAATGGATTAAGAATGTGGGTGCACTGTTTGCGATCATCTCGTAGTAGGAGACATTTATTCTTTGTATTTAAGTAGTCATCATTGTGATTTAGACATGTGAAACATTTCAATTTCCAGCAGTTTTAAATTTTTTCTTCTGAGTAAAGGATTTTCGCCAATGTCAAAATAAAGCCCTCATTTTTTTGAATGATTTTAGTAGCAAATGAACTAAAGAAAACTAAAAAGCAAAGCAACGACAAAGTTTTGAAGTTTCTGCTCAGGGTAGTGCATTAATTGGCTCCAACCTGACTGTCCCTACCTTGCAGAGAGTAGAGCAATATGGAATATGTTTTATTTTTTAGAAAGTGTCTTGGGATAGGAGTCCTGTAAGAGACGTGCTAAAACCAAATCCTACTCAATCTGCTCTTCAGAAACTTAAGTGGAGACCCATGAGAAGACATTAATCTCCATTTGACAACCACGCTTCACTTCACAGACTTTACCAATTAAGCTTTCTTTCCCAGAGTCTCAACTTTAGTGAACCAAGCAACGGGTGAAACTGCTTCCTTTTAGTGTTTCTTTTTCACCTACTAAGAGGTTGCAATTTGTTCAAGTGCCAAGTAACAAGAATACACAATTCAAATGAATCATGTTGGTGGGTGTATATCATTTTTTATAAACTATTTCCTCCTAATTCTTCTATTTAACTTAAGAGCAAGCCTGAAACTGTCACTATGGTTATGAATACACTGAATTCTATCTGTTGTCTTAGAATTCTGGCTATAGTCTTAAACTGAAAATAACAAGTAATAAGTCTCTCTCATTCTAAGCAATGGAAATAGCAGGACATAGCAAAGGGCTTACCAAAGAGCTGGGAAAACTGGCCTTGCCTTTGTTGTTCCACCATACCTACTTACACTAAAACTCTCTGAAGGTTTTAGAGAGAATCATTGCCTTGCTGAATTCATGGCCCAGAGGGACAGTAGGGATGGCTCCCTCTGTTTATGCCTTAAGGGGGAATAAAAGATGGTACTTCGACCTTTTTGCCCCAAGCAAGTTAAGTGGAGCTCCAAGATCACTGATCGCAGGGTCTGGGAGTCCAGAGTAGATGGGGATGACACCTAATCACCAACTCTGCTTCTGAAGATGTCTGCTTCAGAAATTCTATGCCTACTTGACAGGTAAAAAATTAATTATATATGATACAGTGAAGAGAGGGGGCAGCCTGTACTTCCCAGTGCTTGGTGTGGCAAATGTTTCTCAATAGGTGAAGTGAACATGGAAGAAGACAGCCATGTTTGAGCTGTCTACCAGGAACATTCTTCTATGGAGCAAGAGTACCTCAGGATCCAGAGGCTTGAAGATGTTTTTATAGAGCATACTTTCCTTGTTAAAGATGGGAAAACAAAAGAGCTTCTGCATGACTTCTTAAAGATCGCATACTTGCACCCCAAATAAACCCAATGTTTGTATCTCTGTTACACACACACACACACACACACACACACGCGCGACTCATAAATCATAAACTCAATACTACAAATAGCTAGTTAACAGAAGACATTTGCCTGTTTTCCTTAATTCCTGCTTCCCAGGACATTGGAGAATAATATAACTGAAGCCGAGTTAAGAAAGAAAATAAATAAGGCAGTGGTGGTGTAAGGTGGAATCTAACCACGCTTCCCTTCCAGAGCAAGTCTTTTAGACCACGGCTTAAGCTTGAGCTGGAAACAAGGAAGAATATTAAATTAAATATGACATTGAGATTTTAAGCTGAACCCAATTACATTTAAGTCTTTATTACCTCAGAGGCCAGAAAGCAATCGGGTCTATTCATGGTGCCATCTATCTGGATGATCTAAAAGCATTTCCTGTTTCTGATCTATCTGGCTCAAACCATGCATCAAACTACTAACACAGTCCATCAATTCAGCACTTGCTCAAATGAAGTAAAGGCAAAGAAAAATGACAGACATCCAGAACATCTAGAATGTGGGCCAGAAGAAGATAGAAAATGGTTTATGGAAGGTATGAAGGATAAAGAAGAACTTAAGAAACATCTGTGAAAAATGGAGTATTATAGTAGTATCACATGATTGAAAAGCTAAGAAAGATATGTTGATGCTTTTGTCTCATACAACTGCTAGCAAATCACATGTTTTATATCCATCTACCAACATACATGAATATAAATAATCCATGTGAGTACTATTGCTCCTGTCAAATGCAACAACTTGCCTACTGATTGATAACTTTGCTGAACAAACAATTTAAATTTCTAAAGCATAATTTTAAAGAAGCACGCCATAAAAGTATCAGGAATTATTTAAGGACCACTAAGAATGTTCTATTTGCCTCAGAAATTGGTTCTTACAATTTTTAGTTGTTTAGAACTGGCAAGATGACAGCCTTAAAGAAGCTGACACTTGAGGCACACATTGTATTGTACACTTGGATCTCTTTGAGATTGATTAGCTATGAACACTTTATTTTCCATAACTTTGTATGATGTTAATAGATCCTTTAAAAGTTATATAAAAATTTCTAGATGTCTAGATATGCTTATACCAGCTTAATAAAATGTTTTTCAAAAAGAATAGAGGTAGGATTTTGAAAAGGGAATTAAATCGAGATTAAGAGAAAAGCAGAGGGAGAAGAGGATAATTTACAACAGAAAGAATAATTTACCAATGCTCATAGCTCATCATAAGATTCACTTTGTTGCTCTGTGTTCAAATTAGTTTGTCCTATTTTTTTCCTAAAGGAGGTCTCACACTGTGTTCCTTGGACACGAAAGACGAAGTAAATTAAAACCGTGTTGCTTTAACCCACTTTAAATATAACTCTTGTGAGGGGCTCTGGTACAGTGGTTTTTCCTGTGGCATGTTTGTTAATGTATTTAATAGGGATGTAGGCTATAAATAATTACAAAGATGTGTACATGTTTGAATACATATCTTTTAAATATAAAATAAAGAAGGTTACATTATTCACGAGAGGCTTCTAGATTTATGTTTTGTTAATGTCACTAGGTTTGAACACACCTGGGGGAAAACCCAAAAGCCATGTGCATGGAGCTCCTATAATTTTCTTTGTCAGGAAAGAATATAAATGTGAAAACTGTTGGTGTCATGGTTAATCGGAACTTCATCTGTTTTAGGTTTTAGCAGGTCACTGAAGTTCTTCTGTGACCTCTGAAGGAAGCACACTTGAAAGTAATGTTTGGGAATCATTTTATCAGTGGAACTTGTCATTAGATAGCTGTCACTTTCAAGTAGAGCATTGATAGAATGGTCAATGAGCTATATGGTAATATATCTAAGACATTTCTGGATTCTTGCTGCATCCATTTATCTTCACAGGTAGACAAGTGAAATTGGTCTTCTGCCCCGACAGGAGCAAACTGATGCTTTATTTAAGTTTCAAAAAGAAAGTGAGTGAAGCATTACTCAGTAAACATAAAGTAAGTCTACAGGATTCATCAGATCCAAGCTTTCTCAAGGTAACTTCAGGAGCCACCCTAAGTCAGTGAAATTTTTCTGGCCCAATGGCGAGGTACTCTTTGACTACACATGTGTTCATATTATTAAAGTCTAAACTTTAGGCAGTGAATAATTGATACAGGAAATAATTAAAATATTAAAGTCACTCTCTCCTGATATGGAATAGTGAGACAGAATCAGATTCCAGGGATGACTTGGTTAGGATTGAGACATGTATATAAAGTCTATATATGAGACAAAAGTCCAAATCTGGGGTTAAAATCAAGTTGTAACATAAAGCAATAAATGATGGTCAGGAATAAACAAACAAAATACAGCCACTGAACAAATTGATTGATTTCTGACAATTGCTCCTCTTATTGTCTCAGGAAGCCACGAATGCAGTGACTCTCCTAATGCAAATTATAGGCAGGGAAAAGATGAGAAGTCAAAATTAGAAAAAATGTAGCTGGTGCTTCTAAGTCGAGTGGTATAGGTTAATTAGCCAAGCACAGAAGTACCCAAGTGAGAGAGAGCATACTGAGGCCAATTGCAGATAGGTTGGTGGTTGTGAGCAAACTAGTCCTTGCGACGTAGATGAACTAGCCAGTTGATACTCCTCTTAAATAAGGGCAGTGATATCCGGTCAGTACAGTAGTGCAACAAAGATCTCAGAGTGAAAGAACCCTTGGAACTAGTTAGTCCCTCTACTTAGGAATTCAGACTCTCAGGATAGAAACTCAACACAGCATCTCCGGCTTTCTGGACTTAACATGATGTGTGGGAAGCAAATCCATCACACTTCCTTTTATAGAGCAGGTAAGGATGGCCACACAGGTTGCCTATGAATAAAACAGTTTCCAATCTTCAGTCAAGCAGTGTGAAATACAGCCTTGAAAACTAGAAATGGTGTTTTTCTGATGTGTATTAGAGAGCTCTGCTGGATTCCTTCTACTGTGATGTAGGCTCATAATAGTCTAAGGCCAGTGTTCAGGTTCTCTTGAACTAAAGTGCTATGGATTTTGCTAGCCTCTGTGGTCAATTGTAATTCATATTGGTTCAAACTTGAAATTGTATCAGAGAAACTGGAAAAATGTTCCTCTCTCCTGGAATGTCTGGGACGACCGGTCCTTTTTCGTCCTACCCAAATACATGAAGATTAACAATATTTATCACAAATACTCCAGATGATTGTCATGGCTCTGGAGAAGTTGATGGGCAAGGCACAGTTTGCTTATGGTTTCCTGTCATCTTACTTATCCACACTACATTGAAAAAGTCCTCAAGTCTAGCTCAGTCAATATCTACACTGTTTTGTCCTAAGGTTATTACAAGGTTTTCTAATATTTTGTGCTCCAAGTTGTTAGGATAGACAAGACTGCAGTTTTGTAAGAGAGAGCTCCTGCCAGGATCTTTGGCTCCGATATGATTCATTTGGATGGGATGTGCACCTTGAACAGCAGGAACAAGGTATATAGAACAGCTGCTTTTCTTTCTGCTTTCTAAACATTCTTTATAGTGCTTTAGGAGTGGGTTGGGAGTGCAAAAAGATGACTCGTGTGTTTATGTGAGCATAGGGAACGGATAAACACTAGCAGAATGATGCATTACACTCAATTCCTTGTTACAGACTAGGGTCATCTGCTACAAAATGTTCTTACAATACACTAAGCTGGCTGAAATAGAAATAAACTGGCTTCAAAGTTCCTCTCTTCTCTATGTCCTCATCACCCCACAATGGCATCTCCTCATCATCTATAGATGAAACCCATTGTGCTGGAATTACTTGGCATGGGAGAGGAATAAACAAGTTTCTGGTGTGAGGCTTTAACTTGTAGGATTGTTAAACTTGTTATACAACAGATATAGCTGAAGATTAAGATGTGGACAACGCCTACAGCACGCAGGACTGCTTAGCATCTTCCCCACAGGAAATATCTGTTCCGTCAACATCATGGTTTGGGTGAGTGAGAGAGGTAACGTGTAATGAGGACCCTAGTGATGCCCTTTCCATGTCATGGAAAATTTGCTGCAGTTTCCTAGAAAGTGTTCATTCTATTCCAGCAGGGAACTGTGGCTCTGAAGGAAAACCACTTTTTCTTCTGCTTGGTTTAGTTGTTGAGGTTCATTTCTGGAATATAGAGATCATCTATCTGTCATGAGCAGTGGATGGGCAAGAATAAATTAGTGGTCCACAGTAGGAATGAATCTAACACATAATGTAACTTAGCAAAGTGGACCTTATACATGTGCTGATAAAGTTCTATCTGGACTAGGATTCACAAACCTGAATAATAATCAGAATGAACTTTTCCAAATACAGTTCTCAGCCTCAATCAAAATCTACTAAACTAGAAAATCAGACAGAGTCAAAAGGGGGTATGTGTACACTAAAGTCCCTATACCCTTCTATCTGTGTAATTTTGATGATGAGCTGAAATTGAGAAGGTCTATGAAGACTAAAGTTAGAAAGAAAAGATGCCTCAAATAACAACAACAAAATAACAGGTAAGAAAATGCAATCAGTTGGGTTCACAGCAAAAAAGAGCAAACGATAGAATGCTATGAAATTGGTATTAATGCTGATCAGAATACACGAAACGCAGTGAGGTAGAAACAGTAAGAAAATTCTCCAATTTTATTGGATACTTTCAATGGAAAATTACTAATGAATATATGCATTCTATGATTTAAAAGACAGCTTGATGAACTTGGAAAATATTTTTATTCCTTATTCCATATAGGGACACTAGAATACAATGCAAATAAATGTTGTTTAACGTTCCCTTTCCCATTTATCTTTTTTAAAAAAATAAACATTGTTAGAAATTTGGTCTGAATAATAAATAACAGATTTGATTATTCAATCTCAAGAATCTATGAAGTAGCTTGCAAAGAAAGTAATTTTAAAGAAGTTGAGAGTGGTAAAAAGTAAGATGAAAGAGAGAGATGAATATTTACCTTCAGAACAGTATTTTGTGTTATAGAAATTAACTATTAATTGTCAAGCATGGCAGATAAGTAAAAGTTATTGACAAGTTTCATTAAAATAAAGGTATAAACTTGAGGAACTTTCCTGAAAAGGTACATAGATGAACTTAAAAGAGAAATTTCACTCCAAAAATTTATCCCTAAAATGCTACTTTACCAATCCATACTACTGATTTAGCTTTTACAACTGATTAGTTTTTAGGCCTTAATGTTTTTCCTTTATGTATTAACTCCCTCTTTTGCTATTACAACTTTATTGTTTTTTTTTTGGTAGGCCCTTGGAGAAGAGCTATTCCAACTTTAGAAGAAATAACTATCAAATTATGACAAATTCGAAGATACCATTAATTGGATGTGTTAACGCTCATTCAGAAATACATTAAAGCCCTCCAAGAGCAAACGTAATTTGTCTAGAGTATTTAATACTTAAATATTAATCATATATTAAAATGCAGTACATAATTATATGTATATATATGTGCTTATATACATGTATATATAAATACATGCAAGTATATATGTGTGTTTGCATGTCCCTTTGTGTCTGGACCCCAAAAATGCTAATATCCTATACTAGGCATACAGACAGACAAAAAAATTTAACTGTTTTATATAATATTTTGGAAAAGTAAATGTGACTGTCCAAGGAAACATTATTGATTGAAGTAGGGTAAATTATATCTAAAAATAATGGAATTACTACTTACAAAGAAAAAACCCATGATTCATGGTGATTAAAATAAAAATTAAACACATTTACCACAGACCCTTTTGTGAAGGCTATGTACTCTTTCAGTTCCTGTAGCTATAAAATAGAGTAATTACATTCAAAATACAAGATGCATTTTAAAACATTATTAAAAACAAGAATCAAGGTAACTCACACAATTGATGGTAGGACAAGAAAAATTCCTTTCTCAAATAACAAAAGAAGATACAGGAAATAGAGAAGGAAACATTTCCAATTTACAAAGAAAATAGCATATACATTCTTGACTATTTTTCTTACATTAAAGAGGTCTGGGGTATTTAGTTTATTATCTGTGTGTAAATGTTACGCAAGTGAGTTTCTTCCCCTCAAAATGTAATCACTCTTCTTGACCAATTATTCAATTAATATTATTATGAGAACAAGTTGCATAGTCCACTACTCAGCTGAAAACTGCAGTCACCTTGAACACAGATGTCTGCCATAATAGTCTGCTTGCAGTGCAATTTTTATATAAAGACAAAAGTTTTATTGCAGAGCATTCAACCTAGGAGAAGTCAAGATTCAAGATATCCAATATCCTTTTTTCTACTGTAAGGAAAGAAAGCCCTAAATGTAAAGTATGGAAAGATGTAATCCTAGAAGCTATATCCATTGTTAGCACACTAAGAATAAGACAAAAATTTCACCTTTCTAAATATTAAAGCATTTATTAATTAATTATCCTCAATGAAATATCTTCAAGGAATGATAATCTATAAAAGTGAGCCTAAATTCTTAACTCCCAAACCTTATCAAAAGTAATTCAGGTGTACAAATAACCAAATGTATAAAATGACACCCGAAATTGGCTTCAAAGGCATGCAACCTGTGCAGTTATGCAGTAACCCATGCTTAGTAGAGTCCATGCTTGGTTTAATGCTCTGCGATTGCCATCTTACAATGCTTAATTTTTGAATATGGGTCTCAGCATTTTCTTTCTGCCCTGAGTCCCCCAAATTATAGAGCAGATCCTGATACTTTGGGAAAAAATAGCCAACAGCTAAAAGACTGAAATAAAAATCTGAATTAAATTGGTTAAGTTAGAAAGATTGTTAAAAAAAAAAATACATGAAATTCACATTAGAGGCACTAGGACACTGTGACATACTGGCGTTAACCTAATGAATGACCTGCAAATATGAATATAGCTGGAAGAAAAGACTTCACACTAGAATCCTAGTTGTTTCGGAATATAATCAAATACACCCTGGAGATGCTAATCAAAGATAACACAAAGAAAAGTCCCTTCACTTTTGATTTTCTATGTGGCTGTATGTGTGTGGTTTTAAATAAAATTATTTTGCAGAAAATCAAAGGAGAAAGTCAGATAAATGATTATTTCCATTATGAATAATTGCACTGGCTACTACTGAGTCTACGATATTATTCTCTAACACTTCTCCTGATTTTAAATGGATCTTTAAAACAAAAGAACTCCTATTCCAAATACTTTTCATTCTCATTTCCTCAGTGGCACCAGTTCTCCATTCTCCCAACCCCCTTTCCCATGCAAAGAGTCCTAAACAACCTGAAAACAGAGTTAGCTATTTCTCAGGGATCAAGTCCTTGGTGGATAAATTTTCTCAAACTTACTACTCTCCACCTCAAAACATCCTTGTCTTATCTCAATTTTCTCTTTCCCACTTCCAAAGTCAATCCTTCCATTTTTTTTGCTTATGCATCCTATCTTGTAAGACTTTGCTTTTATATATTATGTCTTTCTATTGGATCTTCCCTTATACTACAAACATGCTTAATTTTTTATTATCCTGAAAATCAATAACACATTTTTTCTGCCCTATTACTATTCAACTTCAGTTACTGGCCTTTCTTTCTCATTTTTTCATCATCACACATTTATTGCCTCTATTTCCGCTGCCCATTTTCTCTTTTACCAAATTTTAATCTCACAATTGTTCCTCCTCACTTTGGAACATGGCAACTATATTTAATGAGAGAAGGAGTGAATGGGAAATGAGCAAAGAAATATAGCTAGCGGAGGCATCACGTTAGCTGACTTCAAACTATACTGTAGTGCTACAGTAACCAAAACCACACAGTACTGGTACAAAAACAATCACACAGATCAATGAAACAGAATGGAAAGCCCAGAAATAATGCCACACACCTGTAACCTTCTGATCGTCGACAAAGCTGACAAAAGCAAGCAATGAGGAAAGGACTCCCTATTCAATAAATGGTGCTGGGATAACTGGCTAACCATATCCAGAAGAATAAAATCTTATACCATGAACAAAAATCAACTCAACATGAATAAAAGACTTAAATGTCAAACAAAAACTTTAAAAACCCTGAAGGATAACCTAGGCAAGACCATCCTGGACATAGGAATGGGAAAAGATTTAATGATGAAGATGTCAACAGCAATTGCAACAAAAGCAAATATTGACAAATGAGATCTAATTAAACTAAACAACTTCCTCACAGAGTTCCTCTGTTGAACTCTGTCAACAGAGTAAACAGACAAACTACAGAATGGGAGAAATATTCTGCAAACTGTGAATCTGATAAAGGTTTAATATCTAGAATCTCTAAGGAACTTAAACAAATGTATTTTAAAAACCCAATCCCATTAAAAATGGGCAAATGACATAAACACATATTTTTCACAACAAGACACACATGTGGCCAACAATATGAAAAAAAATGCTCAATATCATCAACCATTAGAGAAGTGCAAATTAAAACCACAATGAGATGCCATCTCGCACCAGTCAGAATGGCTATTATTAAAACGTCAAAAAACAACAGATGCTGTTGGGACTGCAGAGAAAACAGAACATTTATACACTGCTGGTGGGGGTGTAAATTAGTTCAACCCTTGTGGAAAGCAGTTTGGCAGAGCTAAAAACAGAACTAACTTTCAACACAGCAACCCCATTACCGGGTATATAGCCAAAGGAATAAAAATTGTTCTACCACAAAGACATATGCACACGTATGTTCATTGCAACACTATTCACAATAGCAAAGATACAGAATCAACCTAAATGCTCTCAATGGTAGACTAAAGAAAGTGTGGTGCATATACACTGTGGAACACTATGCAGTCACAAAAAGAATGAGTTCATGTCCTTTGCAGGAACTTGGATGGAGCTGGAGACCATTATACTTAGCAAACTAATGCAGAAACAGAAAAGTAAATATCACATGTTCTCACTTATAAGTGGGAGCTAAATAATGAGAATACAGGGACACAAAGAGGAAACAGACACTGGGTCCTACTTGAGGATGAAGGATGGGAGGAAGGGGAGGATCAGAAAAAAATACCTATCAGGTAGTATGCTTATTACCTGGGTGACGAAATAATCTGCACACCAACCCCCTCATGATCCACTGTTTACCTATATAAAAAACCTGCCTATACACCCCCAACATAAAAGAAAAACAATACAGAAATACAGCTAGTAATGACCCCTGCTTTAAGTTCTAGGTCCTGCATTTTATCTATGAACAACTTAGAAAAGAGCTCAAAATTATTTTAAGTATTTTTATGTCCCAGGAGGGGGAGATAAATTTTAGAACTTGCATTATTCTTGGTTTGCTAGCATTCTACCACTTTAGAGAAAATTCAGTAGCTTATGACATTTTACTCTTTAAACACAGCTCACCTTGTTCATATACTTCACATTAAAGTTGAACATCTCCAAAACCTTAGTCCTTAAGGGTAATCTGATCAATAATTTAGTATATAGATTCATCTTTTTTGGACTACTTTTTTTTTGCTGAAAATAATACCTATATTTTAGAAGTAAAACAGATGGAGAGTCAGCCTTTTTTCCCCCTTAGATATTTAACTTCTTCAATCATCTGGAGCATAGGTTTAATACCATCTCTTTATGGCAACAGCCTATGTATAGCCAGAGGCCACAAGTTTTTTGTTGTTGTTGTTGTTGTTGTTGTTGTTGTTGTTTTTGAGACGGAATCTGGAGTTCAGAGGCGCTATCTCGGCTCACTGCAAGCTCCACCTCCCGAGTTCACGCCATTCTCAGAGGCCACAAGTTTTGATATTTCTTTCTAGTAGTACCCTACCTAGTAGTACCAGCAAGCATAAAAGTGGGCCTAGTGTGACTGAAGTTAAAATAACTTGATTAATACAAGAAAATATGTCTCTCATTGCCCACTAGATGATGTTTAGATCTGTTGAGATCATCTTTCAGATCTGCTAAGAGAAAGGCTGGTAAAGACAAACAAGAACCAAAGTTCGTTTTAGAAGTTTTAGTAAGAGAAATTCCAGGAATGAGATGGCATTAACAAAGATGGGGAAAACGGTGTTGGGTAGCTTTGATAGGAGCTGTTATCTGAGTATGTCAAGTTTGAGTAGCCTGTGCGATATCCAAAGAGAAAAATACACAATAGGAGGCTGGACATATGGTCTGAAGTTAAGGGCAAAAGTCTGTGCCAGAGATAATATTTTAAGAATAATTAGCATGTAAATTGTATTTAAAGCCATTGCATAAGGTATTATAAAAAGTGAATATAGAAAGGAAAGGGAGAACATTAAGTTTAAACACTGTTTCATACACACCTGGATCCAGTTGGCCAATAATTTGTTTCAGAACTTTTCCTTATTAATTCATGACTGAAATTGGTATAGGGTTTTCTTTCCTGTTTCATTTTTGTCTGATTTTGGTAAAAAAATATTTTCTAACCTTGTATTTTCCAGACATGTATACTGCTTTATATATTCTACTCTCTGAGTTTGTTGATGATTGGAATTACCTATTCCTAGAAAGTGTGTTCAAATTTGAATGTAAAACAATCTCAGTCTAATGTAGTCTTTGTAGGAAGACTTTTAACTTGTGATTAAATTTCTGTCTCCTCAGGCTTTCTATATCCTCTTTCATCATTTTTGTAGCAATATTCTCCTAGAAATTCATCCATTTCACATAAGTTTCTAAATGTATTTGCATAGTTTCTAGTATTTTCTATATTTTAAAAGTATGTTATAACTGTAGTTATAACATTTTCATCCTTAAAACTGTATATTTTTACTTCCCTCTCAGTTGATTTGTCTAATTAAAACATAAATATGGGCATTTAAATTTTATTGATTCCATGTTGTTTTTATTTATTTCTGTTCTTGAATTCTTCTCTTTCCATTTACTTTCTCTGCATTTATTATACTTTTCCCTATTTTCTTGAGATGGGCAGTTAGCTCATTAGTTTTCAGTCCTTCTCCCTCTTTTATAAAAATTAACAGGAGCCAATTAGTTTTAATTCTAATTTGTATTATCACTCAGTTCTATGAATTTTAACTGTCCATTTTGACTTCATCTTTGACCCATGATTTACTTTAGTCAAGTTTTTACTATTGATTCTAACTTGTTACAAATTTAAGAGCATGTGAAATGTATTGACATTTCTATGTACTTGAGATGAAATTTACACTCTGATTTGGGGTTCTCTATACAGTCTTTATATCCAACTTATCAACTGTTCATCATCACTGTCTTCACTAACTTTTGTCTGGTATCTTGAAAGAGGCATTATGAAATTTCCCACCATGCTGATGTAGTTGTGTATTTATTCTTGTTATTCTGTGAACTTTTGCTTTATGTATTTTAAAGTTATTTTCCCAGGTATGTACAAGATTTGTTTGTTTGTTTTGACACAATCTCATT
Organism: Macaca nemestrina; assembly: GCF_043159975.1. NCBI lineage: Eukaryota > Metazoa > Chordata > Mammalia > Primates > Cercopithecidae > Macaca > Macaca nemestrina. The sequence goes on along the minus strand of NC_092145.1, from coordinate 128,059,820 downwards.
CCGTCACCCAGGCTGGAGTGCAGTGTGCAGTCTCAGCTCACTGCAACCCCTGCCTCCCAAATTTAAGCAATTCTCCTGTCTCAGCCTCCCAAGTAGCTGGGACTACAGGTGTGCACCACCACACCTTGTTAATTTTTGTATTTTTAGTAGAGATGGAGATTCACTATGCTGCCAAGGTTGGTCTCGAACTCCTGACCTCAGGTGAGCCACCCACCTCAGCCTCTCAAAGTGCTGGGATTAGAGGCGTGAGCCACCATGCCTGGCCAGGTATGTACAAGTTTTAGAACTGTTATATTTTGCTCCATTTTTTGCCTAATAATGATATTGACCATAATGTCTATTTTGCTGGAAATAAATTAGGTGTCTAAGTTTTTTATTGATTAATCCTTTCTCAAAAACAATATACTTTGAATTTTGATGCTTTATTCTGAACATTTCTACAATAAATGTATTGAGCAAATAGTTCTAGGACTACAGATGTATTTTTTTTTCTTTTATTTATTTATTTTGAGATGGAGTTTTGCTCTTATACCCAGGCTGGAGTGAAATGGCGCGATCTCAGCTCACTGCAACTTCCACTCCCCGGGTTCAAATGATTCTCCTGTCTCAGCCTCCCAAGTAGCTGGGATTACAGGTATCTGCCACCACGCCTGGATAGTTTTTTGTTTGTTTGTTTTTATTTTTAGTAGAGACCGGGTATCACCTTGCTGGCCAGGCTGGTCTGCCTGCCTTGGCCTCCCAAAGTGCTGGGATTAAGGCATGATCCACTGCGCCCGGCCGCTGATGTATTTTTCTACCATCCATTTTCTTCTATTTTTTTCTATTTCTATTTTCTACCATCTTATCTTTTATTTTATGCTCATCTCATATTTTTCCGATTTGTTTTCCTTCTTTCTTGCTTTACTGCATATTGATTGAAAACTGTTCCTTTGATCATTCTTTTATTGCTTGCAAGCTGGATGCTCCATTAGTGGTTATCCCTGACAATTTATTACAGCATAATAAAGTCAAGATGTAGACACTATCTCTACCCTCTTTCTAAATAAAAGGGTTTGTGACTGTACCTCCCCTCCATATTGTTTTTAATCTAGTATTTTAGATCAAAATTATAAATGCAAATTAGATATTCTTATATATTTTATGCAACAAATGCCTTTTGTATTTAAAAGCTTAACTATTTTTTCATCATACTTACTTGTAGAATACATTTCTTTTTTTTTTTTTTTTGAAATGGAGTCTCGCTGTGTCGCCCAGGCTGGAGTGCAGTGGCACAATCTCGGCTCACTGCAAGCTCCGCTTCCCGGGTTTATGCCATTCTCCTGCCTCAGCCTCCCGAGTAGCTGGGACGACAGGCACCTGCCACTTCGCCCAGTGAATTTTTTGTATTTTTTTGTAGAGACGGGGTTTCACCGTGTTCGCCAGGATGGTCTCGATCTCCTGACCTCGTGATCCGCCCGTCTCGGCCTCCCAAAGTGCTGGGATTACAGGCTTGAGCCACCGCGCCCGGCCTCATCATACTTACTTGTATCTAAAACCTTTACAACTTATTTTTCTACTACTTCTAATTCTTCATACTTATTTTAGTTGTTTTTCTAGTAAGGGTCTCTTGGGGTAAAATCTCACTTTCACTCTGATAATGTCCCATTTCCTCTTACTCTGAAGAACTAATTTTGTTGAGTTCAGAATTCTAGGTTGACAGTAATTTTTTCAGTATCTTGAAAATATTTTCCATTGCTTTATTCTTATTCATTGTTGTAGATAAGAAGTCTAATGTCAGTCTAAATTTCATTCCTTTGTAGGTTATCCATCTAACCTCTGGCTGCTAATATAAATTTGTCTTTGGATTTCTGCACTTTCACTGTGATATGTCTGATGATTAGATTTGTATTTTTTTTTTTTTTTTTTTGCCTGTTACATAATGTGCTTTCTGTTTAAATGGTTTATGTCACTGGCTCTCAAAACTTTTCCTTTAATATCCTTCATATATTACTCCATCTCCATTTTTTAAAAAAAATTCTTATGACATACAAGAAAGCTGTATATAATTAACATATACAACTTGCTGAGAATTGAGATAAATATAAAACAATGAAAACATTACCTCAGTCTATGACATAAACCTATTCATCATCTCCAAAACTTTCCTCCTGTTCTAGTATTATTATTCTGTAACAGAATACTTAACATAAGGTCTATCCTCTTAGCAAATTTTAAGTAAATAGAGTATTGTTAATTACAGGCAATATGCTTTACAGTAGATCTCTGGGAATTATCTATATTATATAACCTAAACACTGTACCCTTTTACAAATACCTCTCCATTTTTTCCCTTCCCCCAGTCCCTGGCAGGAAGCATTCCACATTCTGCTTCCGTTAGTTTGACTGTATTAGATTCATAATATAAGTGGTACCATGTATTATTTATCTTTCTATGTCTGGCTTACTTCATGTAGCATAATGTCCTCCAGGTTTATCCATGTTGTTACAGCAAACAGCAGGATTTGCTTCCTTTTTAAGGGCTGAGTAATATTTCATTTTATGTATATACCCCATTTTCTTTTTCCTTTCACCTGTCAATGGACATTTAGGTTGTCTCCATATCTTTGCTATTGTAAATAGTGCTGCAATAAACAATAGAGTACAGATAATCTCTTTGACATTCTGATTTAATTTCCTTTGGATATATCCCTAGAAGTGGAATTGCTGGATCATATGGTAATTCTGTTTTTAAGTTTTTTTGGTTTTTTTTTAAGGAATCTCCATACTGTTGCCCATAGTGTCAGCACAAATTAACATTCCTGCCATCAGAGTACAAGGAGCCCTTTTCTCCACATCCTTGCCAAACTTGCCATCTCTCAATTTTCTTTTTAAATAGTTTCCATTCTAACAGGTGTGAAGACATATATCATTATGGTTTTGATTTACATAGCCCTGATGATTAATGATTTTGAGCACCTTTTTCATATATACGTGGGCCATATGTATGTCTTCACTGGAGAAATGTCTATTGAGCTCAACTACCCACTTTTAAATTGGATTATGTGATTTTTTATACTGAGTAATAACAATCTCCATTTTCTTTACTCTCCTCTTTGAAAACTCCCATTGAGATAAGTTATATGTTCATATTCTACTCCCCACCCTTGTATCTATTACCTTCTTGCTCACATCTTCCATCTCCTTAGTTTTTGGTAACACAGTCTGTACATTATCTTTTAGTTTTCTCTTAATTCATTTCTTTCAACTAATATGTATATATATATATAAAATATATATATTCATTTTCTAATTTTTAATTTTAGTTGTTTAATTTTGATTTATTCCATTTTTACAATGTTTTATTTTTTGAAAACTTCAATAACATTTATTTCTATAATATTTTACCTATTTTATACTATACATCTTGCAATTCTAATATCTGAAATTCTAGAAGTAAACTCACCCTTTGTTGTATGGGCTGACTGCTTCATGATGGCTTTTCTTGTGTGTCTGCGTCTGTGTGTATGTGTGTGTGTGTGTGTGTATGTGTGTGTTTATGTGTTTATGTTGAGCTCAAATTTCCGAGTTTAATCTGTGAGGACGCTGAGGGCACTTTTCGTGGTAAAGAATTTGCATTTGCTTCTAACTAATATTAGGACACTCCTAACCTGGTGCTACTTTGACTTAATCCCTTGTTTGGATATTTCTTTACCCTTTGTGATAATATACAATCAAGAGTTCCTTACCTTACAAGAATAGGCCTACACACATTTTCAGGTGACATTATTATAATTATTCTTACTATTACTTTTCACTCACAGTGAGAAGACAGATGCCTTTTTATGCTTGTTCTCTCCACAGATAGAAGTCTCTCTGCCCATTATTTTACTGAGAGAACCCCAGTTTTATGTGGTATCTGTGTTTAGCTTCCCCATTTTCTTGAGCCAGAGGATATTTCTTTTCCACCAAATGACTTAATTCACCTAAAATTGGGGTTCCCAGTATTAGCTTTTAACTCCAGGGCAATACAAATGTCAGTGGTCATAGTCATATTACGGTATGACTTCAGTTTCATCTGATTTTTTTCCTGGCCTTTAAAAGTTTACTTATACTTCCTTGAAAGCAAAATAAAATATATCTACTAGACATTTTCCAGCATCCTGGTGCTTTGCAGAGGGCATTATAGAAGACTTAGTTGTCCTAGCCCTTGAGAACAGAAGTCAGCCCTATCACAACATGTGTGAAGTAAGCTAATCAAATCTATTTCATAAAACAAATGTGGGATTTAAGTTTGATGTTGCTTCTAACTGCTTAGCAAAAGGACTGACATAAAACTGTGCTCAACAAGTAGTGGCTACTTCTCTTATTATAGACAGATATTTTCTAAAAAGAAGCATATTGACAAATTAATAAAGCATAATATGTCACTTATTTTCCTAGATTACTTTATAGTCTTCCTTCAAGGAATATTCTTCCATTCTGGCATATGTATGCTAAGGCAGATGTGACACTGAGGGAAAAATTCAAAGTCATAATTACCAGGAAAAATTAATAGGTCTCTCTAGCAGTCTATCATAAACACTACTATTTCAGTAGAATTAACCAATTTTGATTATTTTCTCTTTTAGTATATTTGCTATTTCATGTCAGGCAAAACAACTTACAGTCATCTTTAAAAGTGACTGAAATGGGGGCATTAATAAGCCACGAAACAGGTGAAATAATCACTCATCAAGAGAAGTGGTAAAGGCTTTGGACTTCTAAATGTGTGACTTTAATATTTAAGACTCTAAATTTTATTTTAATTAGTCAGCCCTAATATTTCTAAGGTCATGTTTTAAGTTCTCCTTAAAAATTGGGAAACTAGTTAATTGCCATATTCACTTATTAGCAGAGAGTTTTTATATTTAATGCATGAAAAGGGTCACAGAGATTGGAGGTAGTGTAGCCAAAAGGTCATGTGCCTAGGCTTCAAGTATAAAGAGATGGGTCTAAATGCTCAATCGGTTCTTCCTAGGGCCTTTACTATCCTTTCCATTTCTATAGAATGGGAATATAAAAAACACTATATCGGCCAAGTGCGGGGGCTCACACCTGTAATCCCAGCACTTTGGGAGGCCAAGGCGGGTGGATCACCTGAGGGCAGGTGTTTGAGGCCAGCCTGGCCAACATGGTGAAATTCCATCTCTACTAAAAATACAAAAATTAGCCCAGCATAGTGGCATGTGCCTGTAATCCCAGCTACTTGGGAGGCTGAGGCAGGATAATCGCTTGAACCCGGGAGGCGGAGATTGCAGTGAGCTGAGATAGCACCCTTGTACTCCAGCCTGGGTGACAGGGCAAGACTCCATCTCACAAAAAGAAAAAACAAAAACAAACACCACCCTGTATCATAAGGCTATTGTGAGAACGAAATGAGAAAATGCATGTCTGACATAAAAACAGTACCTGGACCTCTGTAACCAAATACTATTACCAATATTATTATTCATTTTGTTGCATTACTAAAACATCTTCAGCTGCTTGGTTACCCTGTTAGAGAATAAAGCTATTATAATAGTTGTAAAAATTATATGATTTGGTATGTCTTTTGGAGATGTTGCCTGGTTTGCTAACCATCTTTCAAATCGTTACTGTGAGTAGAAAATATACTGCCATATGATTATCAAGAATGAAAGATGCCTTTTGAAGTGATGGAAATAATTTATTACTTATTTGAATGCAAACTCACACTCTGAAATTAGGAATGGGATCTAGTGAATCTCTTTTAAATATTCATAGGCAATAAAAGTCTGGCTGTTTGATTGATTTAACAGGCAATTGAATGTTACCTTAGTTCTGCATAATTGCAGCTATAAGAAACATTAGGTAGGCAATATAAAAACCTCGCAAACCTCTGACATAGGCACTTAATTGATTTTTAAAAATGGGTTAAGGCTCGTCCTCAAATTAAAGGGTACTTTGTTTATTAATAGAAAAACTGGCTGAAGCAGGAGAATCGCTTGAACCCAGGAGGCGGAGGTTGCAGTGAGCCAAGATCGTGCCATTGCACTCCAGCCTGGGCTTCAGAGAGAGACTCTGTCTCAAAAATAAATAAATAAAAATAGAAAATAAAATAAAATAAAAACTGCTTTTCTTTAACCAACCAAAAATCAAGAAAATCATGGCCTAAAACAAATTCAGAATTCTTGATTATAACACATTAATGTACCATTTTGTTTCTTCAGCCCCTCAGATAATGTATCCCAAGGCTCATTCTACTGCATCAAAACACCAGTCTTTCTAACTAGATAGTGGAAATATCCAAAGGATTGATTTAGCTAACAAAATATAGGTGTGTCTTTATTACCTAAGTAGTTTGGAATTGATCAAAGTGCTGAGTAAAGCCTGAGAAATACAAAAGTCCTATTATTACACATTGTTTTAATTTAACAGTGTATCTCTAAGGTCACATCAGTTTATTACATGCTGATACAACAAATTTGAGAAGCATATCATGTTTAACACGATGTGGTTTTCATGAAAGCGGTAAAGACTACATATGCTTTATTTTCATTGTCAAATAACTTCAAATTACTGGCCAAATATGTAATATAAACACAGCTAGGACTGATAATAGTTTCAAATTTATTTATTTTAGATTTATTGTTATTTTAACACTCTGCTTAATTGATCACTGAGGTTGAAGTGGAGAGGTTCTGATTTTATGGCTTAGAGGGTGATAAAAATCCTTTATATCTATCTTAGCATTTTATTTAACTAATGGAGGCATGTGCATTTCATTGTATTTCATATTGTACTATCTGCATTTATTTACCTATCACTGCCCTCAGAGGGATATATACATATACACACACACACATACACATATATATTTATTTATTTATAGATATATTCACATATGTACTATTATGTATATATTTATACCCAAACACACACACACATACACACACACACTTTTTTGAGGGCTGATACTCTAGCATATGATCTAATAAAGATAAAATAATTTATTAAATTTATTGAATAATTTATTGAATATGCACTATGTTCCTGGAACCATAGTAAGTACTTTAAGTGCAGCATTTTATATTTTGTTCACAAAAACAAACCCCATGAAACAGGATGAGGAAATGGAAGTTTAAAAATGTTACTCAAGATCACATAGCCAGTGAATTACAGAGGGATTTGCCAGTTATCAATTTTTTGCCTTTCAACATAATCCTGGTTTTGATATGGGAATATTTCTCCCCTTGTCAGCTGGCATGCTATTAAGTTCTATCAGTAAAGGGTGCTGGAGTGACAATGGGGGAGGTAGAGGTTTGTCTGTTCCAGTGTGCTTTCAATTCTTTTTCAATCCTGTGCCTCTAGGTTGGCCTATGGAATGCCCAGTAAGGCTCACCTCATCCCCCCGCTTTACCCAAAAGACTTCCAGCAACACTATGGGTCGTGTTTGACAAGTTCTATGGGTACCCAACAAGCGAGTTGAGGATGGGTGGCAAATCCATAGGTAGCTTCCTGGAGCCCCACCTCATTTCCTCAAGTTTAGCAGCATCCACTACAGGTAGTTTCCCAACATGTCCAATGAATACACCAGCCAGCTTTCTAGCAAATTCAATGGTTCCCCACCATAGGCTACTTCTCTGTGAATTTTGTCAGCATTCCACTCCAATATTCTCTTCACACTAGCTTCAGCCCACTGGCTATAGACTTGTTCTGGATTGGGTCAATGAAGGAAACTTCTCTGTCATCCCATGGGAGGCAGACACACCCTTTCTAAAGAAGTCCGAATCCAGCCTTGGGTTGAGCTCCTATCGTTCCATATTAGTTCCTTTTTTGGGTACTATTCCTCAGGCTTAGGGTATTCTTTAGAGATCTCTTTTATTCTCTATTAAAATTAATTTCCAGTAAGTAGTTAATACTTAATTCTCTGTTTAAGTGACCGTGTGGTTTCTGTGCCCTGTCTGGACCCTGACTAATACAAGGGGTTTTACTAGACCAAGTTTCAAGTATTTTCTTATTCAAATTTTTATGTTTTAACAACTCAGTCCAGAAAATAAGAGAATAGGTGTTGAACCAAGGTATGCTGCTGAACTGAATTATTTTTTATTTGGGGGAAATGTCAGGTTTTATACCAACAACCTTTGAAATAGAAGGTTATAAGTAGTTTTGTGTTAATAAAGGATTGCAAGATAATTACATTAATAGAGTTAATACCAAGGTAAAATTAGAGACTAAGCTATTCCTAAGGACAGAATAGATGAGTACTGAAAAATGTCAAACATTAAAGCTGGATCTCGGCCAGGTGTGGCCATTCACAGCTGTAGTCCCAGCACTTTGGGAGGCCAAGGCAAGTGGATAGCTTGAACCCAGGAGTTCAAGACCAGCCTGGACAACATGGCAAAACCACATGTCACCAAAAATAAATACAAAAAAAAAATAGCCGGGAGTGGCAGCATGCACCTGTAGTCCCAGCTACTCAGGAGGCTGAGGTGGGAAGATCACCTGAGCCCAGTGAGGTTGAGGCTACAGTGAGCCATGATCATGCCACTGCACTCCAGTCAGAGTGACAGAGCAAGACCCTGTCTCAACAAAAGAGTCTTTTCACAGCTAAGCCAAGGTCAGTTTTACAACGACTTTTAATTTTTTGCCTGAACTGCTCTCTCCTACCTGACACTAATATTCAAATAGAAACAAAAACACATTCCAATTCCATATCAAAACCCACATTGAAATGATCTTCAATTTACTTGCCACATAGCCATATCTATTTGACTCAGATCCAGCAATAGTGCAACAGTGATGAAGGATCAAGAGATTGTTTGGATTTCCCCTTTTCCAATCCCCAATTCCTTATGTTGATTTGGATAAAATATGGATATGCCACCCACCAAATATAGTGGCAGGATTCCAAACTGGAGGCCACTGCCTGTACATTTGCAGATATCTGCCCCACCCTCACCTACTTCTCTTCAGAATTAGAGAAGAGGTTTTCCTACTCAAGATGTTCCCCCTCTTCTATCTGTAGGCATGTCAAAAGGTCCCCGACATTGACTATTCAATGAATCATTAAATAATCAATGGTTTCTTGCATACTCCCCTAGTTACTACCCTCCTTATTCTTTTTCTCTTCATACCTTATTTGTTTTTATGTCTTGCACATTCTAGGAAATCAATAACTTTTCCTTAACTAATCAATGTTTATAAGTTATGAAGGATAGGAAATTTTTATTATCAAACCATAGAACCATATCACACCTGTAGTAGCTGTAACTCAGTAAGTGAAAATAAAACTAAACATTATTATAAAATAGGTTTTCTTCTTAACAAATAATTCATCCTTAGGAGAGAGTATGCAAAACACTGACTAGGAGAAATTTGCTATTTTGTTTTAGTATTGATTTGAAAAATCACACCATGTGTGATGTATGAAAATTTATCTATAAGAAATTTAGTGTTATTTGTGAAGAACAAATAATACAGGGTACTAACAGAATTGCATGTATTATTAGCAAATTACATATGACATAACAAATGTGTGTGGAGTGGAGGGAGAGGGATAAAATGAGAGAGCAAGTGAGAAAGGACACCCACACATACTGGATTATCTTGAACAGGAAAAAGAAGTCTGTGGTCAGAGTATGTAGACCCAAGAAGGTTACTATCCTTGGTATGTCTCAGTTGCCTTTTTAAAATCCTAACTTATAATGTTTTTGTGAAATCACATGATATAATACACATGTAAAGAATTTACCCAGTGTCTGGCCTTGGACTGTCTCTGAAACCTGAAAGCTAATATTTAAAGTATTGCTCATTTTATCTGAGAGGCCTGTATCTGCTATACATTAATGCAAACTAGATTAAGGAGATTTTTCACTTATTTTCATACCTCTTCATGTAGTTCCCTCCAACGAGAATTAAATGTCTCAAGTTCCTCATTGATCAGCTCATCCATTACTCCACCATCTGTTAGGGTCTGTGCCAATATGCGAATCTGATTTGGGTTATCCTCTGAATGCTGCATCAAATTTTCAAGTGACTGAAACACATTTGCAATAATTACTATTTCTCTTTTCTTCCTAAATACATTGAATTATCACACAATGCTCAGTATCTTCTGATTTACATATAATTAAGTCATAATCAATCTAAAGCAAATTTTAATTAGGATTAAAAACACCAAGGAGCATTTTTGCTTCAAAAAATAGGATGTCATTCTACAGGAATCTTCATGGGATTATGACAGTGTTGTGGACTGAGAACTTAAAACTTGATTCACAACCACCTTTTTCCTTGATGTCCCCTAACTCTAAAACCTGAAGAGGTAAAACACTAAATTTCTCACCTTCTTTGATAGCTAGTGGTGTCCAAGTGACACAATTTTGAAAAGGAATACTCTCTCAAGAAGAATCCTTTTGCCCTTCCTACTTTTTTGCACATGCATGGCCTGGAGGTGTAACAATCATCTTTGCACAGAGAGGCTATGACTCTGAGTGTGAGGTCCTTCACGCTCAGGAATAGAGAGCAGAAAGAGAGTGCCTACTCGCCTCATAATATGGCTGAACCATCCTCATCCCTGGGTAACTTCCCTTCACTATTCTTTTTGTGGTGAGAAAAGATTATTTTGTGAGCTTAAGCCATTGTCTGATTTTCTGTTATGTATATCCCAATAATACCCATCTCCTATACTGCTGAAAATTAACAAAGTTGCCTGGCTAGATAATATGATGAAAGTGAATCTCAGTGTCAAATGCAGGCATGCTGGAAAACAAGGGATTCAATTTCATCTTACTGGACCTCAAACATATCTGTAGAATAAGCGATGGGCATATGTTTTAACACATTTATTAAATATTCTGTTTTCCTTGTTTTAAAGAAATGAAAATGTTCCAACACATATTTATAATTTTTCCTGTTTATGCATTTTTCTTGAATTTTGAGCAACCTCAATATATTTTCCTATTAAGTTTCAAGAAAATAAAAATATAGAGACTTCCTAAATACATTTATATTTAAAACATCACCATAACCTGTAAAATACTTAAAAAGCCATCAAATTTTTGAGCAGAACAATGAAATTGTTAATAATTTTCCTTATAATTTGTATTCCTTACTATTTTTAACAAATCTTAATTTTGTAAATATTTATTTGCAAAATGGATGTAAATAATTTTAATGGATACTTTATTTTATAAGATGTAACGAAGTATATACCTTGCTAAATTTTTTTAAAGGTGGATAAAAAGCAACAAAGCAAAATTAAGGGATCAGTTATAAATATCTTGAGTTGCAAGAAAACCTAGAAGTCGTGCAGTTTTTCTATCCTTGATTCATGGTGATCTAGCCCTTTTCACTCAAAATGTCCTCCTGGATGAGCATCAGCAACACTACCAAAGAACCAATTTTATGTATGTGTTTGTTTATTTTTTCACTGTGAAATCTCCTTTATTGGCTCCATTATCTGAATTAGGAACAATCAGAAATTATGACCACAAGATAGGAATAAAAGATAAGAGCACTTGCAATCCTCCTCCTCCCTGCTTGTCTGTGTTGTGGGCATTGTGAGAGCCTTACCTAAAATAGTAAATAGTAATGGTAAGGTTTTTTTTCCCCCATCTTTTCTAAATACTCTTATGGCTTCAAATTTTCTCTTTCCTTAACATTCATTTTTGAACATGCCCTAGTTTTTCAGTGCATCACTTAAACTGTGATATCAAGAATTCAGCATGATGCTCCATGTACAATTTGACAACTTCATAGGATAACAACATCATCATATCTTCTGTTCTGGCCACTGTCCTTTTATTAATGTGCTGTAAGTTTACTGCATCTTTTCTAGAACATGTAACACATTGTTGATTCACAAGAAATGTTTGGTCAATTAACTTCTCTGAATACGACAAATTTATAGTCATGATTAGTCAAATAGGGCCAAAATTAAAGCCCACTGAAGACCTCATTTATTGTACTTTAATACCTTTGCAGGTTTTATAATTTTCTTTTGAGAATTAGGAAGTTGAATAAAATGATCCATAGGTGTCTGCTCTGATGTCCTAGGATTACAATTCTATTCTGTCTAAAGAAATATTTTATATTTTCTTCACATCTTGAATAACTTATGCTCCTTTTTTTATAGATTTACACAGGGGCTATACTACTTATAGCTTTATGTACATATACTATTCTAAAACAACATGTTCATTACATATAGATAAGTCGAAAGTACACTAAAATGCATAGAGCTTGAATGACTCAATGTCAGAAGTTAAAATAAGTCAAAGTTTATAAATGCAAACTCATTTAAAATTTAATTATTAAAAGTCTCCAAAGTAAAACTTAAAAGTGTAGTTACATTTTATGAATATTTTAAAGATATATTTCCAATATTAAAGCATATCCATTTAATAACTCAAAACATTCTGTAAGGTGTAAATTTGTGATTTTAAGTAAGTATAAAATAAGTTCCAATTCAATACATGCAGCTTTTAAACTGGAAATAATGTTTCATATTATCATCCTGATTAGCCCTAAAGCAGTGATATTGTTTATTCACACTGTCTTTGCAGGTTTGTGGTAGATTTAATTAGGTAAAGTATCTATGTAGAACTTAGTGATATAATAAAGGCAAATTTTCTCTGTAAGAGGTTATTTAAACCCTTTGCAAAATCTTGTGACCTAGAAGGTTCTTAGGGGGAACAAAGGCTTTGTCCAAAGTACCAATGCTGAGTGATAACACAGTAATTATACTCTCTTGGGTTGTTTTCTTTGGATTTGTCTTTTATTTGGTACTTGACCTCTTTTAATAATGCATATAAATTATCATTATTTGGTTTAATTTACAACTTACATGTAGCACCTCAGAGATTTCCTCAGCTCCGCCAGGAATGTTTTCAGTGGTTTTAAGTTTAAATTCAACTTCATTTAGCCACTTATTTGCTTTCTCCAAGTATGACAATAATTCATGCCAACATGCCCAAACTTCCTGAGAAAGAAATATATATCACAGATTAAATATTATGGTAGAAAAGTAAATGCGAAACGTTGCCATTTCATTTTTTAAAACTTCTGAAAACAAAACACTTTATATTTTTCACCTTTACTTTGTAGCAGATAATTTAAAATGCAGCTAGTCATTTTGATCATCTAATACCTCTATAATTAAAAGTCATTAAGAAAACATTTTATTACATGAAGAATGGACGAATTCAAAATACAGTAATTTACTTTTTAAAACAAAAATATGCACCAACATTGCAGTCTGGGAAATAGAAAAATAAAAGCATATGTAAAAGCATATATGTAAATCTAACTCCCTCACACATCACTGTTACCAGTATTCTGTGACCTCCTCTGAAATTTAACATATATAATTTGATAGTTAAAATTTAAATGAGTTTAACTATAGCACTCTTTTCACTAAACACTATATCATACAATTTTCTCTATTACTAAGAAGACATATTTTTAATGAAAATCTAAGACTTCATTAAAGTGGCTCTTAGTTTAGCAATATACATTTATTAGACTACTTTTAGTTTTGTTTGCTATTATAAATTTATGGTAAACATCATCATGAATATGGACTATTTTTCCACTTTCTTATTATTTCCTTGAGGTATGTTATCAGAAATATTAGTACTAATTCAAAGGCTTGATTATTTTAAATGGCCATTGATTTGTATTATGAAACTGATTTATATACAGAAGTACTCATAAAAAAGCAGAACTTGAAAATTTCTACAAGAAAATATAGAATAAAATATCTCTGACTTTGGCATAGAGAAGAGTATCTTAAGTAAGACATCTTGTAAAAAAACTGACCATAAAAGAGATGAATACATTTGACTACATTAAAATTAGAACCTTCTATTCATCAAAGGACACCATCAAGTAATTGAAAAACAGCTTCAAACTCAAAGAAAACAATTGCAACATTTGTAACACATAAGAATATGAAAAATAATCCCAGTAAGTCAAATAAAAGATGAATAACCCAATCGATAATGAAAAGAAGACCTGAACCAAAATCTTAAAGAGAAATATGTATATACAATAAACATGAAGATATGTTCAACCTCATCAGTAATCAAGGACATGTAGGCCAGGATTACAATGAGATACCATGTTGATTGACACAAATGAGAAGTTTGACAATTCCATGTGTGACAGAAGATATACATCAACAAAAATTTGTATTTACTGTTGGTGGATGTGTGTACTGGAATGACCATTTCGGAAAACAATTTGTTATTCTAAGTAAGGTGAACATTCATATACCCATCAAGACAACAACTCCACTTTTTGATATACGTATCCTCAGAGAAACTTTTTACCATGGATAACAAGACTGTTACAACAATGATCATTTCAGCACTTTTTCTAGTAATCAAAAAAAAAAAAAAAAAGGAAATAATGTCCACTGCAAGGAGAATGGAAAAATACACTATTATCTTTTAACAAGGAATACAGATATGACAATGAAAAACTTAATCAAAAAGAACCATAAGAATGAATCTCAGACACAAATATGTTGGGTGAAAAGCCCAAGTCCTAAAAAAAACTATGTTATAGTTTACCATTACTGTAATAATGAAATTAAGCACAATTGTTTTTTCATTCATATGTGTGTGGATTTTTTTAAACAAAGGAATAACAAAGGGAGCTGTCTACATGGTGATTATGTCTATTGGGGAAAAGATAGAATAATGCAAGAGAGGGTAAGAATATAAAAATGGTCATATTCTGTGAGCTTTGTAATTGTAACTACTGGACGAACCTATTAAGTACAGTAAGTACAATGGAGCAATCATCAACACTTACCACCATCTGCCCCCGCCTCACTAACTACCACCAAAACTAAAGGCTTGAAAGGAAGATTTATTTTAGGAGGATCTAAACAATTAATCAAATTTCCCCAAGTTCTCTTTGTTCATAGCCCTCAAAACGACAGAGTATTAGATCTCTATCTGATGAAAAGTATCAGTCTCACCCGCCTGGCAAATGTACCAACCTTTTATACTTGCTTGGTATCTTACGTACAGTTTATTGCAAAAAGTGAAATTAAGTATTTTGCTTTAAAAGGTGATAGAAATCTTAAATCTGGGTCATTTCCAGCTCCTGCTGGACTACAGGCTGTCTTCATTCTGGGCAAAGATCCCAGTGGGAAAATATAAATATCTTCTTAAATACCTGAGGGTACCTTAGAGCTTTGAAGACAAGAAGGCATGATTGGTAATGTGTCTTATTAACTTTGGTGCAGATTGAGGTAATGAACTACCTTGCTGATTTAACCGTCAGAATGGACGGCCTCTTCTGTCCTCAATGCATCTGAAGGACACAGCTGGAGAGGCTGAATGTACCAGCTTTACAGGTCACCTTTGCAAAATAAAATATAGTCTTGAAGCCCGAATTGGAGCTAAAAGCCACTTAGAATAACTGCTAAGCTTAACAGTTTGGAACTTAAAATTACTTTGAAATCACAGAATTCAAAGTGGTTTTGAAGGAAAGTACAAATAAAAAAGTAAAGTTCTGTTCAAAATAGTAGATGGAGCTGATGAGGTAACCCCCCAATGTATCCTATTTCAGTTATATCAAAATGCATGTTAAAAATATAAAGGAAACATTTTTAATTCATAGCTGATCTGTAACACATGTATATAAAACCTCAGGTGTCAGAAAAAGAAAAAGAGGGAAATGAAAGTAGAGAGTAGAAAATCAAGCTTATAAAAATACTGGCATATCAGAACAGGGTATATGCCATCAAAGCTAGGGCATTTAACACTAACTCGAGATGGGAAATGAGGCATGCCAGGGAGATTGGAAAGAATGAAGCAGTGTGCCACCTATCCTGTAAAGAAGTAGTAGAACTGCTTGCTGCAGAGATGAGTTCAATTCCTGGATATCCTTGTTAACTTTCTGTCTCGTTGATCTGTCTAATGTTGACAGTGGAGTGTTGAAGTCTCCCATTATTATCGTATGGGAGTCTAAGCCTCTCTGTAGGTCTCTAAGGACTTGCTTCATGAATCTGGGTGCTCCAGTATTGGGTGCATATATATTTAGGATAGTTAGCTCTTCCTGTTGAATTGATCCCTTTACCATTATGTAATGGCCTTCTTTGTCTCTTTTGATCTTTGATGGTTTAAAGTCTGTTTTATCAGAGACTAGTATTGCAACCCCTGCTTTTTTTTGTTCTCCATTTGCTTGTAAAAAGAAAAAAAAATGAGGTCTGTTATCAAATAAATATGGGAAATAAAGAAATGTATTAAATAAATTTAAACAGACAAAATACTAATCACCATTGCCAGTCTCAACAGAAGGTAGCATTTTCTAAGCGTATTTGATCAGGGCATCCTGATTTGCAAAGTATGTTGAAAATCTAATGCTCTGCCAACAGACAGCGGGAAATGTTATCTTTAGGGGATTTAGAAGGAGAAGTTGCTGTAAGCTAAAGGGGTCAAAAAGGCTTCATACAAGAATTACTATCTACACTGGGCCCAGAAAGATATATAGGATTAAAACATCATAAGGAGATGAGGTATTAGTGAAAAGGCCATTCCAGTCACGAAGACAAAGGAAAAATATACCTCCAACAAAATGAAAATAATGAGTGATTCAAATTACATGGGACATAAGAAGCATGAAAATTGAGTTGCAGAAAAGATTTAGCAAGGATGCTAAACTTTCATAAAGTAGGTTTTGGTGTACCAAAAACCTTGGGAGTTTCATTGGTAGTAAATGGACAAGATAACCATATATCTGTGTTCACTCAGGACTTTACAAGTTTACATATGTTGATCAGAGTTAAATCCAGTATGGCAACTGTGCAAATCAAAAGACTGCAGTTTGGATAATTATA
This sequence comes from Macaca nemestrina, assembly GCF_043159975.1. Lineage (NCBI taxonomy): Eukaryota > Metazoa > Chordata > Mammalia > Primates > Cercopithecidae > Macaca > Macaca nemestrina. The sequence goes on along the minus strand of NC_092145.1, from coordinate 128,042,989 downwards.
TACTAACTTGGTAATTTTTCAAGTTCTTATCTTTCAGACGTAGATAATAAATATGTACAAATTAAAAAAAAAAAAAAAAAGAAGAAGTAGTAGAACATGCCTAGCCATTGGAATATCGTGATTTATCAAAGAAGCCATTTTGGGGGGATTTTTGGCTGAAAAATAAAGATCCACCCATAACAAATGGAAACTTAACCTTGTATCACACATGAGGGCAGAGCATAAATTCTCTACAATCCTGGTGGCAACACTACAAAAACTCAACAGCTCAGAGCAAAAAAAAAGAAAAGAAAAAAAAAGTTCTAGTAAAGGCAATTCGTACTATAGATGAGCTTGCAAACAAACAAACAAACAAACAAACAAACAAACCTTACAAGCCACATGGGGAAATTCACTTCCATTAGAGGGAGTCATTAGTTGTAACAAATATGGTAGAATCCATACCTTATGACATGAAGATAACAGAACAATTTGAGAATTGTACAATAAATATTCTTAGAGTCATGGTGTATGTTTCCCATAGAGTTTACTTACTTGAGATTGGCAACTGGAATTCACATCTAAGAAATAAAAGGGCTTGGTTGCCTATATTTCATTTTGGTAGACCATCTCTTTCTTGTTTGCACAAGCCCTAGTTTAAACAGAGAGGGCTGATGGGGAGGACATTTGAGGGAGGTGAGGAGAAGAGAGTTTGAATAGTTAGGCAATTCTTCTTTCTCAGCCTTTTATGGGGATAGATAGCGTAAATTCATCTGAATCATTTTATTTACAGGATCTAAAACAAAACCACTCATCTACTGGGTGGAAGGGGTGGTTGGTATGCATTTCCTGTTAAGCTGTTGGTATGGCCAAGAAGGAATCAAAAACAACTCTTTCAAATTTCTCATTCCTGAAAGGTATGGAGTATGGGTACCTCCAGTGCCCACAGGCTCTGAGTTGAGATATGGTAGGTAAATTAGACTTCAGGGCATCACTAAAGCATTGGTAAAAAAGATATAATATTCAAGAGCATTTTGTTTAAAGCAGTTGACAAGTGTCACCTTGAAATTCTTGTTAAACACTACGAGGTACTATAAATGCCTAAGATATCTTTTTTTGGGGGGTTCAAAGCTCATAAGAATAAGGCCCATTTGGATCCTCAACAGAATAAATCAAGTCTATAGAGGATGATCCAGGTTAGTGGTGATAACATATAGAAAAGGGACAACAGACTAGGAATTACAGATGTGTGTGGGTTTTAACAAAAGGGAACAGCAATTGTGGGCAGCCAAAATAAGGACATTCACATGAAGAGAGTATTTTTCCCTCTTCATCTTCCCTTATATCAACAGTAGATCCATATCCAGAAACTAGGTTGGAGGAGGACCCCGTGAGACTATTTATTCTCATTCCTGCCTCTGTATAAATTGCTGAAGCAACAGATTAATCTAAACTTGTGATACATTTGAATACGTTATGATACATAATTTAAATTAAATTTTAATAACTAAAAGTGAATAAAAAGTAATGAGATCAGAAAGAAATATTGTTTAAGCAGCCAACTACCAGGCAGAAAGTGAAATTTGACAGAGTTAGGTGTAGTTATTGAAAAAATAAGACTGTTTCATGTTTATTACTCATTAAGTTGAAACGTCTCAAACAGATAGTATCTGTTTAAGTTGTTTAAAGGAATACATAGAATTAACTACACAAAAGAAGAAAGCCATAACAAAGAACATATTTGTGAAACAACTCAATAAAATACTGACAAATGGAAAATATGTTTTTTAAAAAATATACACATACATAAATATAGATAGATAAATATATATACAGATAAAGATGAGAATATTTCTCTATTGAAGGATAAATTATGCCATAGGCAGCTGAAGAGAGAATTTGAGAGTTGGAAGACAGATTTTAGAAAACTATCCAAAACTGAGCAGATAGAGATAAGAATATAGATAATATTAAAGGGAAACCAGTAACTGGAATATAGGAAGGGGATACTCTTAATAGCTATAAGAAAGTTTTCCCTTAGGAAGGAATGAAGAGATTGGGAAAAAGAAAATCTTCACAAAGATAATGCAGAACCACTAAAGAAACAATGCATCTGTTCTAGTTAACACACCAAGTGACAAAGTATAAATGAAAGCAAATTTACACATAGACAAAGTTGAATGAAACTATAGAAGACAAAATAGGGTGAAACTGCAGAGCATATACAACAAAGAGAAAATTTAAAGGTACCAGAGAAAATGATAAAGAAACAATAACTTGACAGATTTCTTAAAGGGAAAATATTTCAGAAGAAAAATAGTATTTTCAGTGTTGTTACAAAAAAAAAAAAAAAAAAAAAAAACCTCTCCTCACATAATTACCTGCTCAACTACATCATTATGCAATACTCTGGGCAAAATAAAGTCATTTTCAATATGAAAAATCTGAACATATTTGCTACTCACACTCAAGGAAAGAGCAAGAAAGAAACTGAACACAGAAGCAAAGGGAAGAACAAAAGGCAAAACTGGTCACAAAAATTGGGAAAATAGCATCGGTAAATCTAAATAAATATATGAAATAGTTAAAACAATATCAGCAGCAACAGCAATTATATGGACTAATTTGGGGGAAATAAGGTGAAAATGAAATACGAGGCAACAACAATGTGGAAAATGGAAGAGGTAGGTTCAGAGTTAAACCATGCTAATGTTTCCACCATATTATTGTTAGAGAGGTATAGAGAAATATTTATAAGATAAAATAAAGTATATATTCCAAACCAGTGGAAAAGGAATAAAATGGAACTAAATAATTTGATAACTTCAATACGAATAGGGAATGTTAGAAATGTCATTATAGATGAGAAGGAAATGGAAAAATAATCCAATAATTGGTCTTGAAAATTGTGTTATTAATATAAAAACTTAAAAAAAACCCTTTGGAAAATATACTTCAATATAAATTTCTAATGAATCACAGAGTATCATTTAAATGAACAACATGAATAATAGGGAACAATGATGCTTATTTAAGGACATTAAGAACATAAGAAAGTAATAGTAGGTGTTTTATTTAAATATTGACAGAAAGCATTTCCTGGGTACAAAAAATCCCTCCCTACTGTAACATGTTAGTGAATTAATTGAGTTTTTCTTGAGACATGTACAGTGCCATCACACCCTTTCCTTTCCCATTCTTTGTTATATTTTATATAGCACTCACATAACACTAATACATGAGATACATCTTTATATACTCAGAAACTATGATATTTCCTGACATATAGAAGCCACTTTTCAAGAGTCTGAGGAGTGAATTGAATTTAAAAGAAAAGAATAGGGAAAAGTAAAGAAGAGTTTAGAACTGACAATGGAGAAACTCAGATCACATTTTACAATTAGAAAATGATAATACTGTATTGGGAATATATGGGGTACTTTAGCAACAAATACATTTTAAAATATTTTTAAAGGTGTACTTTATTAATGATCTGAATTGTGTCTGTCTTTAAATCTCAAACACTCAACAGATGAAGCAAACTAAATAATGTTTTTCAAAAGTAAAGGGGTACCTGAACACCTTATTAACTATATTCACAAAAATAACTCAGTCTGTGTGAAGGAAGGGGGATTAAAGTTCAACTCATATGCAATGTCTGGCAGCATCAGCATTTGTAGTGGATAAAGTTTTGTGCCCCTTGGTGCAGTATTTTCATAAGAAAGGTCATAGCTTATTTTTGATGCAATTACATGGCAATCATTTGAGGCACCTGCTTTATCTAAATTCAGATAAGCATAATCTAGACAGTAAGGTATCCATAAAAGTTAAAGCAGAACTTGTGATAATAAATAAACATAATGCAAAACATCAAAAAATATAGAGCTGGTTAGGTAACATGTCTAACAAAGAACTCTATGGGGCACAGACATTACTAAAGACAGTTATAGTAAAAAATATACTTCTCTACAGAATGCTTTTCCTCTAAGATACTTAAATAAGTTTATGCACATACAAATATAGGAAAAAATAAAGATCATTGTCTATAAATCTGGAGAAAATGTATTTATAGGATTTTATGACCTAATAATAATAGAAATGAGAATTAGAAGCATAGCTACTCACATATATTGAGTACTGGGCTAAGTACTTTAAAGGGAATAGCTCATTTAATTTTCTCAACTTATGAATTATGTATTATGTCCATTTTACAGACTGGAAACAGGTTTATACAAGTTAAGCAAATGGCCCAAAGTCATACAACTTATAAGTGCCTGCATGAGGAATTCAGGCCAAAGTTGTTTTACGCTAGAATCCATGTTCTTAACCACTATGCCTCCTATATGACCATGTATTGACATATAATTGATAAAGACAAAGAAAAGCAACTGACTTCCAAAGTCTTGCATTTCCCATTCAGCCTAGTGCAGAGCCACTGGTAGTTGGTAGTTAGAGTCTCAAGTTCCTTTTTTAAGGCCTCTTGTGCTACAGGTGGAGCTTGAGCTATGACACTATTTACAGACTCAGTAAGGAGTTTCACTTTCGCTTCTTTTTGTTGGGCCTCTTCTTTAGCTCTCTGAAAAGTAAATAATGCTCTGTTAATAGCAAGAAAATAACTTTACATCCAAAATGCATTTATATGTATCATATAATTTCTTCCTCACAACATCCCAGTTAGAATGAGATTTACAAAAATAAATCTCATATGGACTCCAGTCTCTTCCATAAAGTTTTTAGTTGAAATTGGAAAGTTAAAGAAATAAGTTTTTATGAACATACAACAGATCTTTAACAAGAATAGACTGAAAAGTAGTCTTCATGGGGGTATGCATTTGTGGTCAAATATATACACATCGATATAAATACAATTGTTTGGAAAAGGCAAAAAGCAAATATTTCGATATTAACTAGGCTAAAAATTATCTGGCAGTCTAGAATCAAAATCACTTATAAATTACTTGGATGAACAATATTGAAACCATCACAAATATCATTTAAGTCAAAGGATACTTAACATAGAAAGGTCCCCTTAATGCTATATTTAGGAACATATTTTGATAAAAGAAACTTTTGTTCAAGAATTGAAAACACATGAGAGAAAGAGAAATCCAAAAGGAGCCCCTGATATCAGAAGCTGGCCTGATACCCAGCTATGCCTTGGTCTTCTCCAGTGGAAAATATACTGTTTCACAGAATTTCCACATTGGAAAATGCCACTTTGTTACCATAATGGATCAAGACCACGACAAGATCATTCCATAATCATGTCTGAATCCAGACAAAAACATCAACATTAATATGAATGAATGCTGCTTCTTTATCAATTACAACTTTAGCCTCATTCTGGTCTTCTCTCCTTCTGGACAAGATACCATACTCATAGAGCTATACCCACACACTAATGACAAACAATCCAAAGTAAAGCTTTTAAATCCTCCTTCAAATCCCCTAACACAAGCACAACTCCTACAAAGTTTTTTGTTTTTTGGTTTTTTTTCATCCTCACATACCCCCTGGCCTCCATGTTGTGTATTCTCCCTCACTGCAAAAAGTAATGAACCCAACTTGTTCAGCTACAAGAGAGTTGGTGGTGGTCTTTGGTTGGGAGACATTTACACTCCTTAACTTCAAATGTGTACATGTATTTTAGAAACATACACACATACACACTGTATCTTTAGTCTGTGTTCCTCCAGGAGTCAAACTTGACATTAGCTTTCAAATGTAAGTAGTTTATATACATGTTCCACGTGAAAGAAGTTCTGGCAGCCGAATGGGGAATTGAGACAAGAAAGATAAGAGAGATCCATATGGGCATACTTATTAATCACTGTTAATGACTGGAGTTTAATCCTGTTAGAAAGTCCTGAGAAATATAAGCCTGCGGGTTATCCCATTCAGGGGTGCAGGAATTGGGGTATTATTTCTGTATCATCTTCCCTAATGGTTAAAGGTTGTTGGGGAAATGTTAATTTCCCAGTACTTGCAGCCTACCACACAAGTGCAAAAGTGGGATTCAGTGGTCACAGAAAGCCCTCGAGTAAACAAACACAGGTTCTATAATGCAGAAGTTGGGCCTGCATACAATGCAGTGGTCAAGGTAAGGGCTTATGGGCAGGTTATGGGTAAGGTCAGCTATAAAATGCCTTTGTATGTGTCAACATAATCACCTTACTCCTTTGGATTTAGCCCTACAATTCCTTGAAATTGTGCATTATGTCAGAAAATGCAAATTGTTTTGCCTAAAGAATGTTTACCTTCACCGATTTTAATTGATTGAAATCTTTAGTTTAATATTCTAAATAAACCAGCTTTTTGGCATCACTGAGGATAGAGTTTGTTTTCACACAAATTGTATTTTGACTTTAGTAATTACAGTATAATCAACAAGTTTGATTACCATTCAGCATTTAATATGTGCTACCGTGTTCTGTGCCAGCCATGTGATAAGTGCTACCTCATTAGATCTTTAACCAAACCTTCTCAGATGTGTTTTGTTATCTCTATATTGGACATCAGAAAACTGAGGTTCAGAGAGTTTAAGGAAATCATCCTCAGAGTTACATCCTTTCTTTCTCATAGTTTCTGTTAAGCTGGTGTCAAATGTTCCATGAGCTGAGGAAGGAGCATGTTGTAGTCAGTCTAATGAATAAAATTACAATTTATCCTCATTATAAATAACCCAAGCAATTATATAAAAATGTAGAATGAAGAACACTTCTTTCCATGGTTTTTAGGCTTCATATATTCTTGTTTAATAAGAGGCTGAGATCTTGGGAAAGGTTCGGAGAAGGAAGAGCAAAATGTATTAACCCAGGTACATATGAGGAAAGGAGATGATGATGAATTTCTCTACAAGGAGAAAAGGTAGAAAGTTAAATGACTGGTACAGTTTCGACACAAATCCTCATAAAAACGGTGGCTCTTGTTTCTTTCCATGAATCTAACTATGATATGCTCTGCCGTCTTTCATTGCTAGTATTTCACACCAGTGCTTCTTAAAGTCAGCGTCCTTGGAATCACTCTAGAACTTGTTCCGTGGCATCAACTGAAACTTGTTAAAAATGGAAAACTTCAGGCCTTACCCCAGACTCACTGAATCAGAAATTCTGGGGTCAGGGCCCAGCACTCTGTGTATTAAACAAGTCTTCCAGGTGATTTTGCTGTCCATTCAGGTGCAGGAATCACTGCTGAAATGATTATACAAATGTATTTGTGTATTTACTATTCTCACTTTATGTGCAAGTTCTGGCAAGCACTAGTACTAGAGTTGTGATAGTATAAAAATTTAAAAATATAAAAACAGTTAATACATTTCCAGATTGTTTTTCAAAGGGTTTTAGTATAAAGTTTTAGCATATAGTCATTGCTGATCTCCATAAAAGTTTTAAAGTCAGAGGTTGTTTATCATACACTGCCCTGGGTTCTTTTATGTCAAAAAAAGTTTTCCTTTCAGGGGAAAAATAAGTTATCAAAACAGCACTTTCATTTTCAAGTAAAATATAGGAAAGAACATAAACAGAAGGAGGTCTCTATTTCTTCTTTGAGTATCAGGGAGAGATGTCAAAGTAGGTCTGTTAGTACCTTCTTACAATAAAGAAAAATTAGCTATCAAATGAGCACAGGTGGAAGTCTGGACAAGGTACTATTGCTAACCTCCAGGTAGTGAAGTTGACATAAAGAGACTGTCTTGAGTAGCAGGCTGGAAAATCAAGAAATGAAATCTTCCTGCCAACTCTTTCAATGGTTGTTGCCAGAGGCTTCCAGAGTTTACCTCTTTTTACTATGACCCCCATACTAAACCAATTTTGTAGCTAGGCCAATTATGAAAACATGTCAATGAATGTAGACAAACTTGTTGGAACACTCATTTCAAGGATGGTTTTCAAATATTAAAAATTTGAGACAGTTTCCTCTAGAGCACAGAAAATTAAGAGAGATCTGACTGGGTTGTTGGTGAGATAGGCAAATTGCTCATAGGGAGAGGGAAGAGGGCCAGAAGAGAGACTAAACTAAAGGAACCCAAGGAGAATCAGAGCAGCTGAACACAAATGACTATATAATCTACTTAGGGATCTGAGGTAGTGGCCATACATAAATAGATACAGTGAAAACAGACAATAAAGAAATTGAGATACAAGAGGAAAGGTCGTATGAGTGACACACAATTCAAAGGAAAGGAAAGGAAAAAGGAGAAAGGAGAAAGGAAAGTAAAGGATGAGATGAAATACAATAAAATACCTTCAATCCTGTGGGCTCTATCGCAAATAAAGTCTGTGACTATGGCTACATTATTTGACCTATCTGGGAATTACAGTTTTCTGATAAGTACAGAGAGAAGTGTGAATTACACTACTTTCAAAGTACCTTCTAGCTCTCACATTCTGATAAAGTTTTCCTCATGGTGACCTCCCCAAAGTCAAATTTTAAATTATTTTGGTCTCTCTTTTGAAATACTCCAATGGTTTTTCTATTCCATTTAGAATAACAACTGTAATATTCTAACAAAACTCGTTTGTTAACAGATATCTGCCTACCTCATAAGACTTATCTGAGATGTTATCCCGTTTTCCTTCCTTCAGGCAGACAGACTTCTTTCTCTCCCCAATTAGCCTCAAGGTCTTTGCAGAAGCTATGCTCTCTGATTACAATGTGCTTCCATTAAGATTTTTTTAAATGCTCTTTTCCTTAGAATTCATTTCTCTCGTATTACATACAATTCTTCATAAAATCTCTACAAGTCAAGTTTTGCAAAAATAGCATCCTACCACCCTCAACTCCTGCCTGAACATTGTTCATTCTTGATCTCAAAATCCAGATTTACTTTTAGGCAAATTATCATCACCTCAAACGATTTCATTTATTTTTCCAATTATTGCCTGCTCCTCACCACACGCTAGAACACTAGAATGTAAATTCCAAGGCAGTGGTCTTGCTCACCACCCTCTATATTCAGTATCTAGAGGGTGTTTGGCACATAGTAAGAACGCAGTAAGTTTTAGTTGATGAATACGTTATTGCTAGATTAATTTTGTTTTTTTCATACTCTAGAAATGATTACTATTTGTACAAATGTTTTCTTCATTATAGTTTTTTATAGATACATAATATTTATACATATTTATGGAGTATATTAGATACTTTCAACATTTGACTAAAGTCATATGATAGATTTGGTATTTAAACATCTGAGTTTTCATGTGAATTACTTTCCACAATTAACTATAATAAATATTTCTGAATTACTATATAAATTATATAACAGAGTAGACAATTTTTTACCATTTGGCCCTTTTCACAATTAAAATAATAAATAACGAGTCATGATCATTTATACTGTGCTAGGCATTGTGATAGAAACTTCGTATTTCATCCCTCTAATGATTCTGAAAGCAGACATTCTGATACCCAGTTCACAAATAAAGGAATTTGGCTCAGTAAGCTTATGTAACTCACCCAAATTTATACAGTTGGCATGGGGCCGAACTAAGTTTTAAACTCAAGTATCTGGCTCCACAATGATTTTTCCTTGTCACAATCCTTGAACCAAACAAAGATCTACAGTATTAATATTTCACATGTTATTCTCTATGTTCTTGCTAGTACATAAAAATAATAGTTATGATTATAGCTACTAATTGAGCACCAACTCTGAGTTAGGCAATTTACTTACATGTTAGTTTCAATCAACAGTTCATACATTCAAGTGAGGATGTATGATGACATAAACACGATAAAATAGAGGATTATATTGACTACTGAGTTGCCCAAGGCCATACAAAATGTCACGGTGTAGGTTCAACTCCAGGCTTCACCTCCAAATCCATACTACATACCAGTTTCGTTGGTCATAAGTCAATGTTACATTTTGTTCTACTGCTCCAAGAAAAGTACATGTAAACTCAGTCCTTTCTATCCATATTAAAGGCTACGGATTCAAATATTTAGTGCTACCAAATTCTAAGAAACGCCTTTAAAATACCAAATTAACACAGTTTGTTGACTACATTGTAAATTTGCCTTTTCAAGAATACTTTTGCACAGTTTCAACATGCATTTACATCAGCTACAGACAGCTAATGTGATGAGTTGATTCTGCTCTCTTAATACTATATGATTTCAAGGGAAAATTCTTTCAAATTGTGATTTTCAATATTCATAATTGACCACAATGCATTAAAATTAAACAGTTTAAGATTGTTAAAACACAGATTAAACTTGAAGCTAAATTAATTAAAATTATTAATTAAAAATCAACCTCTTCTCTTAGAACCAGGAAACAGCATACTGTATACAATTTCAAGCAATGATGCATTTCTTTTTCCATTTATTTGCTTTGTTTTACTTAGTTTTCCCTTTTTTTACCTTCATCTCTTCAACTGCTTTCTGTAATTCATCTGGAGTTTTATATTCAAAATCTCTCTCAAGATACTCTTCTTCGGCTTGTGTCATCCATTCGTGCATCTCTGATAGATCTTTCTGGAGGCTTACAGTTTTCTCCAAACCTCCCTTCAAGGCCTCCTTTCTGGCATAGACCTTCCATAAAACAAACAAGCAAAACATGATCACTGACAGCAATGAAACATTATTATTATATTATTTGATCAGTATGTAAATAACACAAAGCTTAGAGAGTAATGATAAAGAAGGAAAAAGTTTATATACATAAGAAAATAACTCCTGGGGATCAGATACACTCAATTTCCCACAAGTGTGAAAATAAGACATGTCTGTTTATTTGGCATACTTAATAAAATGAATGTATTGCCCTATGATGAAAATTCAGCTGTTTGTGTGACAATCCTCTTCTATGACTACAGCAAAACAAGACTTTTCTAAATAGTATGTTTCAGTTGGAAAAGTAATTTTATTGGCATACACAGAAATAGTTATTCTTTGTGTTCTCTGATAATGTTTTACTATTTTAAATATTCTAAGAACTTCATAATCATGTATCTACAGAAAACTCTCATAAATTAAAAAGAAAAATGAAAAGTGCATAAAACATGTAGTTTGGCAATTCACAAAGAAGATAATATATGGCAATATACGTATGTAAAAGACGTTCTAGTATCACTTATGGTTAAATGACTGCAAATTGAAGGGAATTAATGCATTTTCACAGATAAGATAGGGAAAAATAATAATTAATAAGAGCACATTTTGGGCAGGGATGTGGGAAAATCAAAGTTTTTTAATACTTGTTGAGGAAAATATCCAACATAATACAACCTTTTAGATAGTAAGATGGCAAAATATACAAAAATGTTAATGTCCATGAATCTGTCAACTTCCATTTTTTGAGAGTGAATCATGCTAGCCAAAGTGTAGAGAATAACACATACATTATTTAATTCAGCTTTAAAGACCAAACATCCTGAAAACAAACCCAAAGGTGCTTTCATGGGAGATTAAATAAATTATGACATATATACACTATGGGATACTGTGCATCACCAATACATCTTTACTGAAATGAAAAGTGGCTCAATATAAACTTTTGTGTGTAAAATGCAAGTTGCAAAAGAGTCTGTGGTTATAGAAAACATCTGCTATTTAAAGCCTCACAGATTTCTGAAAAGTGAAACTTTCTACAATGGACTCCATTACTCATTAACCAGAAAAATGCAAAACTTAAAACACCTAAAAGAAAATCATATACCTTGTTACAAGGCACTCTACAGTATTATAATTATTATACATAAGTGTTCATATTTACTTTAAAATGTAAACCTATTCAAAAGATGGTATTCTTCTCTCTGGTTTAAAAAGCATTATATATTTTAAGTAACAGAGTTTTCACAGTATTGTTTCAATATATAATGGACAGTTTCAGTAAAATGAAGCGTGCGTGGTACTTTGCCCAGCAGTAAATATGTGTAGAACCACCATCACATTGATTTTCCTTAGAATTTACAGCCATTTTGAGCCTAATATAGGTAATACTTCATTTTAGGTTCTTTACTTACCTAGGTAAATGTAGCACTTGATCTAGTAAAATGTAAATAAATGCTTCACCCTAACACATCTAGAACAGTATGTCTTGCAACTGTACTAGAAAAAGTATAAATGTGATTCTGTGTAGTCAATGAACCTATAATAAACTTAAGACAACATGCTGCTAAATTCTACTTAGATACTCTGCTGTTACAATCTTTTAAGGCAACTGGTGAAGCTACAAAAACATTGGAGAGACTAATGGAATTCAGCCAAGACGTGTAGTAAAAACTATACGTTCACATACATATTTTTGTCTGTGTGTGAGTGTATGTGTGCATGTACAAGTATGGTGAGATATTGTTGGACCCTGTAGATGTTGAAGGTAAAAACGACAGCATTTGGTGACAGAATAGATATTTTGCTATAAGAGAAATATAGGAGACAAGAAAATCTCAAGGGATTTGGCTTGAATAAGTGGAAAGATGGAGCTGACATTTGTAACAGCAGGCAAATTACTAGGGTAGTAGGCTGCAGTGTACATCAGGAATTTTGTTTTGACGTGTTAGATTTAATATGCCTATTACTAATCCATGTGGAGGTGTTGAGTGGGCAAATGGGTATGAAGGTCTAGGATCATTAGAAAGGTCCAGATTGTTAAACAAAAAAAAATCTTACAGCAAGAACCACTTACAGATTACATTTAAAACCATAGAGCTTGAAAAGGTGACCCAGAGAGTGAGTGGCAATAGGAGAAAAAAAGGAGTCCACACACTGAGCCCTGGAACACTTTCAAATTTAGTGGTCAGGGCAACAGAACCACCAAGGATATTGACAGTGGTCAGGGAAAACTAAGAGATAATTAAGAAAGAATGATGACACAGAAGCCAACTGAATTTAGTGATTTAGTGATGTGAATTCACTGGTGACCCTGACAAAATTTGCTTCAATGGAACAGTGAGGATAACAGTTTGATTAGCTCTCTTAATTGGTTTCGAGAGAAGGGAAGGAGTGAAATGGAGAGAAGGGAATTTCTGTAAAGGGAAACGGGAATGGAGAGGCTGCTAGAGAAACTGTTGTCCAATGGAAGACTTTTTTAAATGACAGGAGATAAGACAGAATAATTCTCTAATGATGGGAATGATGTAGCATAGGGAAGATGTAGGAGGTAGAGGGCTGTTCATTAGCTGGTACAATGTTCTTTTGCAGAAAAAAAGGGAAAGGGATCCAGGTACCTAAGTGGAGAAGCTGGCCTTAGACAAAAGCACAGAAAGTTCATCTATGTAAACAAAGGGAAAGTAGAGTCTATGATCTTATATGCAGGTCAGTGGGAGTATTGCAAGTTGTATTCTGATTGCTTATATTTTCTCAGTAAAACAAGAAGCTAGTTTTTGCAGAAAGACGGAAAGACTGTCAGAGAAGTGAGGAAAGAGATCTGGGGATCACTGCACCCAAAGAGTATACTGACCCAGAGAAAGACAATGATCTGCAAGCTGCCAGAAAGACATCCACCTAACCTCTAAATCCCATTTATTGATAACTATTTACCATAAATTTAAATCCACTAATAAATAAAATATATAACCATATATTATTTAGAAAGTATACATGTTTTATAATTTCATACATACAGGTTTCTATTTGTTCTCTATTTAACAAACACATAGAGGAGATTCCAAGATGGCCTAATAGGAACAGCTCCAGACTACAGTTCTCAGCATGAGCGACACAGAGGACAGGTGATTTCTGCATTTCCAACTGAGCTTTGAAGAGAGTAGTGGTTCTCCCAGCATGCAGTATGAGATCTGAGAACAGACAGACTGCCTCCTCAAGTGGGTCCCTAACCCCTGAGTAGCCTAACTGGGAGGCACCTCCCAGTATGGGCTGATTGACACATCACACGACCAGGTGCCCCTCTGAGGCGAAGCTTCCAGAGGAACAACCAGGCAGCAACATCTGCTGTTCTGCAATATTCACTGTTCTACAGCCTCCGCTGGTGATACCCAGGCAAACAGGGTCTGGAGTGGACCTCCAGCAAACTCCAACAGACCTGCAGCTGAGGGTCCTGACTGTTAGAAGGAAAACAAACAGAAAGGACATCCACACCAAAACCCCATCTGTACATCACCATCATCAAAGACCAAAGGCAGATAAAACACAAAGATGGGGAGAAAACAGAGTAGATTCTAAAAATAAGAGCGCCTCTTCTTCTCCAAAGGAACGCAGCTCCTTGCCAGCAACGGAACAAAGTTGGACACAGAATGACTTTGATGAGTTGAGAGAAGAAGGCTTCAGACAATCAAACTTCTCCGAGCTAAAGGAGGGTGTTCGAACCCATTGCAAAGAAGCTAAAAACCTTGAAAAAAGATTAGAAGAATGGCAAACTAGAACAACCAGTGTAGAGAAGACCTTACATGACCTGATGTGGCTGAAAACCATGTCACGAGAACCACGTGACGCATGCACAAGCTTCAGTAGTCAATTTGACCAACTGCAAGAAAGGGTATCAGTGATTAAAGACCAAATGAATGAAATGAAGTGAGAAGAGACGTTTAGAGAAAAAAAAAAGTAAAAAGAAACAAACAAAGCCTCCAAGAAATATGGGATTATGTGAAAAGACCAAACCTACATCTGATTGGTGTGCCTGAAAGTGACAGGGAGAATGGAGCCAAGCTGGAAAACACTCTTCAGGATATTATCCAGGAGAACTTCCCCAACCTAGCAAGGCAGGCCAACATTCAAATTCAGGAAATACAGAGAACGCCACAAAGATACTCCTTGAGAAGAGCAACTCCAAGACACAAAATTGTCAGATTCACCAAAGTTGAAATGAAGGAAAAAATGTTAAGGGCAGCCAGAGAGAAAGGTCAGATTATGCACAAAGGGAACCCCATCAGACTAAAAGCAGATCTCTCGGCAGAAACTCTACAAGCCATAAGAGAGTGGGGGCCAATATTCAACATTCTTACAGAAAAGAATTATCAACCCAGAATTTCATATCCAGCCAAACTAAGTTTCATAAGTGAAGGAGAAATAAAATCCTTTACAGACAAGCAAATGCTGAGAGATTTTGTTACCACCAGGCCTGCCTTACAAGAGCTCCTGAAGGAAGCACTAAACATGGAAAGGAACAACCGGTACCAGCCACTGCAAAAACATGCCAAATTGTAAAGACCATCGACGCTAGGAAAAAACTGCATCAACTAACGAGCAAAATAACCAGCTAATATCATAATGACAGTATCAAATTCACACATAACAATATTAACCTTAAATGCAAATGGGCTAAATGCTCCAATTCAAAAACACAGAGTGGCAAATTGGATAGAGTCAAGATCCACCAGTGTGCTGTATTCAGGAAACCCATCTCACATGCGGAGACACACATAGGCTCAAAATAAAGGGATGGAGGAAGATCTACCAAGAAAATGGAAAACAAACAAACAATAAAACAAAGCAGGGGTTGCAATCCTAGACTCTGATAAAACAGACTTTAAACCAACAAAGATCAAAAGAGACAAAAGAGGCCATTACATAATGGTAAAGGGATCAATTCAACAGGAAGAGCTAGCTATCCTAAATATATATGCACCCAATACTGGAGCACCCAGATTCATAAAGCAAGTCCTTAGAGACCTTCAAAGAGACTTAGACTCAAACATTATAATAATGGGAGACGTTAACATCCCACTGTCAACATTAGAGAGATCAAAAGACAGAAAGTTAACAAGGATATCCAGGAACTGAACTTGGCTCTGCACCAAGGGGACCTAATAGACATTTACAGAACTCTCCACCCCAAATCAACAGAATATAGATTCTTCTCAGCACCACATCACATTGCACTTATTCCAAAATTGACCACACAGTTGGAAGTAAAGCACTCCTCAGCAAATGTAAAAGAACAGAAATTATAACAAACTTTCTCTCAGATCGCAGTCCAATCAAACTACAACTCATGGTTAAGAAACACACTCAAAACCGCTCAACTACATGGAAACTGAACAACCTGCTCCTGAATGACTACTGGGTACATAATGAAATGAAGGTAGAAATAGAGATGTTCTTTGAAACCAATGAGAACAAAGATGCAACACACCAGAAACTCTGGGACACATTTAAAGCAGGAAATTTATAGCACTACATGCCCACAAGAGAAAGCAGGAAAGATCTAAAATTGACACCCTAACATCACAATTTAAAAAACCAGAGAAGCAAGAGCAAACACATTCAAAAGCTAGCAGAATGCAAGAAACAACTAAGATCAGAGCAGAAGTGAAGGAGATAGAGACACAAAAAAACCCTTCAAAAAATCAATGAATCCAGGGGCTGGTTTTTTGAAAAGATCAACAAAACTGATAGACCGCTAACAAGACTAATAAAGAAGAAAAGAGAGAAGAATCAAATAGACACAATAAAAAATGATAAAGGGGATATCACCACCAATCCCACAGAAATAAACACTACCATCAGAGAATACTATAAACACCTCTACACAAATAAACTAGAAAATCTAGAAGAAATGGATAAATTCCTGGACACATACACCATCCCAAGACCAAATCAGGAAGATGTTGAATCCCTGAATAGACCAACAGCAGGCTCTGAAATTGAGGCAATAATTAATAGCCTACAAAAGAAAAAAAGTCCAGGACCAGACGAATTCAGAGCCAAATTCTAGCAGAGGTACAAGGAGGAACTGGTACCATTCCTTCTGAAACTATTCCAATCAATAGAAAAAGAGGGAATCCTCCCTAACTCATTTTATGAGGCCAGTATCATCCTGATACCAAAACCTGGCAGAGACACAACAAAAAAAGAGAATTTTAGACCAATATCCCTGATGAACTTCGATGTAAAAATCCTCAATAAAATACTGGCAAACTAAATCCAGCAGCACATCAAAAAGCTTATCTACCATGATCAAGTTGGCTTCATCCCTGGGATGCAAGGCTGGTTCAACATACACAAATGAATAAACGCAATCCAGCATATAAACAGAACCAAAGACAAAAAAACCACGATTATCTCAATAGATGCAGAAAAGGCCTTTGACAAAATTCAACAGCCCTTCATGCTAAAAACTCTCAATAAATTCAGTATTGATGGAACATATCTCAAAATCATAAGAGCTATTTATGACAAACCCACAGCCAATATCATACTGAATGGGCAAAAACTGGAAAAATTCCCTTTGAAAACTGGCACAAGACAGGGGTGCCCTCTCTCACCACTCCTATTCAACATAGTGTTGGAAGTTCTGGCTAGGGCAATCAGGCAAGACAAAGAAATAAAGGGTATTCAGTTAGGAAAAGAGGAAGTCAAATTGTCCCTGTTTGCAGATGACATGACTGTATATTTAGAAAACCCTATTGTCTCAGCCCAAAATCTCCTTAAGCTGATAAGCAACTTCAGCAAAGTCTCAGGATACAAAATCAATGTGCAAAAATCACAAGCATTCCTATACACCAATAACAGACAAACAGAAAGCCAAATCATGAGTGAACTTCCATTCACAATTGCTTCAAAGAGAATAAAATACCTAGGAATCCAACTTACAAGGAATGTGAAGGACCTCTTCAAGGAGAATTACAAACCACTACTCAGCAAAATAAAAGAGGACACAAACAAATGGAAGAACATACCATACTCATGGATAGGAAGAATCGATATTATGAAAATGGCCATACTGCCCAAGGTAATTTATAGATTCAATGCCATCTCCATCAAGCTACCAATGACTTTCTTCACAGGATTGGAAAAAACTACTTCAAAGTTCATATGGAACCAGAAAAGAGTCCACATAGCCAAGACAATCCTAAGCCAAAAGAACAAAGCTGGAGGCATCACCCTACCTGACTTCAAACTATACTACAAGGCTACAGTAACCAAAACAGCACGGTACTGGTACCAAAACAGAGATATAGACCAATGGAACAGAACAGAGCCCTCAGAAATAATACCACACATCTACAACCATCTTTGACAAACTTGACAAAAACAAGAAATGGGGAAAGGACCCCCTATTTAATAAATGGTGCTGGGAAAACTGGATAGCCATATGTAGAAAGCTGAAACTGGATCCCTTCCTTAAACCTTATACAAAAATTAATTCAAGGTGGATTAAATACTTAAATGTTAGACCAAAAACCATAAAAACCCTAGAAGAAAGCGTAGGCAATACCATGCAGGACATAGACATGGGCAAGGACTTCATGTCTAAAACACCAAAAGCAATGGCAGCAAAAGCCAAAATTGACAAATGGGATCCAATTAAACTAAAGCACTTCTGCACAGCAAAAGAAACTACTATCAGAGTGAACAGGCAACCTACAGAATGGGAGAACATTTTTGCAATCTACCCATCTGACAAAGGGCCAATATCCAGAATCTACAAAGAACTCAGACAAATTTACAAGAAAGAAAACAAACAACCCCATCAAAAAGTGGGCAAAGGATATGAACAGACACTTCTCAAAAGAAAACATTTACGCAGCCAACAGACACATGAAAACATGCTCATCATCACTGGCCATCAGAGAAATGAAATCAAAACCACAATGAGATACCATCTCACACCAGTTAGAATGGCAATCATTAAAAAGTCAGGAAACAACAGGTGCTGGAGAGGATGTGGAGAAATAGGAACACTTTTACACTGTTGGTGGGATTGTAAACTGGTTAAACCATTGTGGAAAACAGTATGGCGATTCCTCAAGGATCTAGAACTAGAAGTACCATATGACCCAGCCATCCCATTACTGGGTATATACCCAAAGGATTATAAATCATGCTGCTATAAAGACACATGCACACGTATGTTTATTGCAGCACTATTCACAATAGCAAAGACTTGGAATCAACCCAAATGTCCATCAGTGACAGACTGGATTAAGAAAATGTGGCACATATACACCATGGAATACTATGCAGCCATAAAAAAGGATGAGTTTGTGTCCTTTGTAGGGACATGGATGCAGCTAGAAACCATCATTCTCAGCAAACTATCGCAAGAACAGAAAACCAAACACCGCATGTTCTCACTCATAGGTGGGAACTGAACAATGAGATCACTTGGACTCGAGAAGGGGAACATCACACACCGGGGCCTATCACGGGGAGGGGGATGGGGGAGGGATTACATTGGGGGTTATATGTGATGTAAATGACGAGTTGATGGGTGCAGCACACTAACATGGCACAAGTATACATATTTAACAAACCTGCACGTTATGCACATGTACCCTAGAACTTAAAGTATAATTTAAAAAAAAAAAAAAAAAAGGGAAAATAATCTGAACAGGTATTTCTCAAAAGAAGACAAAAATGGCCAATGAGGCCGGGCGTGGTGGCTCAAGCCTGTAATCCCAGCACTTTGGGAGGCCGAGGCGGGTGGATCACGAGGTCAGGAGATCGAGACTATCCTGGCTAACATGGTGAAATCCCGTCTCTACTAAAAAATATACAAAAAACTAGCCGGGCATGGTGGCGGGCGCCTTTAGTCCCAGCTGCTTGGGAGGCTGAGGCGGGAGAATGGCGTGAACCTGGGTGGCGGAGCTTGCAGTGAGCCAAGATCAGGCCACTGCACTCCAGCCTGGGAGACACAGCCAGACTCCGTCTCAAAAAATAATAATAATAATAATAATAATGGCCAATGAATGTATGAAAAAAATTTCAACATCGGTAATCATTAGATAAATGCAAACCAAAACCACTATGAGGTATCTCACCCTAGGTAGGATGTATATTGCCAAAAAGACACAAAAAATAATTGTTGGCATGGGTGCAGATAAAAGGGAACTATATTACATTGTTAGTGGGACTATAAACTGGTACAGTCACTGTAGAGAACAGCATGGAGGTTCCTCAGAAAAGTACAATATCCACAAACATCCCCTTTTTCCTGCGTGTTTTTTATTCTACCTGGACAACTGCAATCCCTACCTGCTTCCACTTTAGCCCTTTTGATTTATTATTCTTCTAATAGGAATATACAGCAAACTTTAAACAACTGTTTTAAATGAAATGAAGTGATGCCAGTCCTGTGCCTAAAAGTCAGATGACTTTCCAAAGTACTTGACATAATGAGTAAATCATCACTGTGACTTCCATATTCCTTTCTGACTCATTTTCCCTTTCTTTTTCTCCTGGCTCATGCTGCTCTTCTTCCAGTGGCTTCCAGTGGCTTCCTTTGGCTCCTCAAACATGTTAAGCTCTCTCTTGACTCAGATGTTTCCTCCACTTCATTTTCTAGCCAGAATTCCGTCACACAGCAAATTGTCAAGTTCCTACTACTGAGGTATCAGCTTTAATTTCACCTCTTCAGAAAAGACTCTACTGACTACCCAATAGAAAGTAGTTTTCCTGCTCCTGTTACTCTCATTTAAAGGGTTCTTACTGGTACATTCAGAGTGTATAGCAAGACTTAAAACCAGACATTGTTGTGATAATGTGTTTACCCATTTACTTTCCGTTTTCACCACTAAACTCTTATCTCCATGAGGATAAGTACAATGTCTATTTTATTCCCCACTTATATCTGGTAATTTTTTAATAGCTAGAATCTAGATTTTTAAAAACTTAGATACATACCCTTTAGAATTTAAAATAATCATAATCATTTTATACATCCAAAATTAGATCATGGGATGTCAAAGCATCCTCAAATATATCAGATATTTGGACAATTTTGTTCCAAATTATTTATGTTTTTGCAGACATTGGCATCTGGTGACAAATAAGGAATTATCTTTAACCCAAAAGACTGTATCACACACTTATTTTGTCTGTAGATATTTCTGTAATGCATAGATTTACACTTCATTTCCATTCTTCTCTCTGGAACGCTGAATTGGTACCAGTATTCACATCTGGCTTCCTTGTTTTTACGGCATCTTGTTCCTCTTCTACATTAGTGCATTGTTCCTTCCTTTCACAACCTAACTCATTTATCTACAAAGTCATAACATGGCCAGAGTGATACTCGAAGGAAAAGCACAGATACATATAATACTCTAAGATTAGAAAATGGGGATCAGAACATAGCTTGATCTATAGCTCTTCTGTTATGCAACAGATGAATGTATTTAAAATATTTCTCTTGAACAACAAATTCTTAGTACATATAACAGACATAAGGTCTTAAGTAAAGAAATTTTAAGAGTAGACAGCCTTTACAAATTGTATTCCTATAAAATGTAAAAACCTTGAGGTTTTAGTAATATTGTTAGTTTTATACCTTTTTTATTTATTTTATTTATTTATTCATTTACTTGCTGTTTTCCCCTTACTCTACATAAATTGGTGCTCTTTCTATTCATCCATTAAGAACATTCAACAAACAAAAAACAAATACCTTTCATACTGGCTTTCCAGGAAAACATCAGTAGTATAATCTACTATTTAAGTAATATAATTTTTTTTTCGTGAACAACTCTTCTAGCACTGACTTACTTCAGAAGAAGAATATGAGCTAGCTGACCCAGGGATAGCTCATCTATGAATTAATAGAACCAAAGAACATTTGTCAGTGATTGTATTAGCTGAGTGATTTGCCTTGACTTTTCTAATTTTTTTTTCATTTTCAAATGTAGCTTTTGCCTTTTGACATTACTTCTTTTCTATTTTGAAAGTTTACTTAGCAGTAACGAGAGACTGACTGCCTCTAACACGTAAATTGAAACTCCTTATTAATTTCCAAAAAGGCACAGTAGTTCCCTTGTATCTGTGGAAGGCATTTTCATACCAAGACCTCCAGTAGATGCCTGAAACCATAGATAATACCTAACCCTATATACACTAGGTTTTTTTCTATTCATACATACAAACGATAAAATTTAATTTATAAATTAGGAATAGTAAGAGATTAACAGCTAATAAAACAGAACGAGTTATCTCTCTTTCTCTCCCTCTCAAAGTATCTTATTTTACTGTGCTCGCCAATTTTAGGATTCCAATTGACCACAAGCATTTGAAACCATGGAAAGCAAAACTGCAGATCATCAGGGACTAATGTATTGGTGACTTAAAAGTATTCATTGCTTTAGTTCAAAATTTTACCTTCTGAACACAAATTATTTGATATACACTATTTTTTAATGTATCTTACTATCCATCATTTAATATTTAACTATAAAATAGGTATCTATAAAATATTCTTCTGTAGAAAAATGAGAAACTCAAATATGAGTGTACAGTCATTTTGTGGTTTTTTTTTTATTCAGCTATTCTTAATGGTTACTGAATCTTAATTGTTATATAAAAATAGATGTCGGCCGGGTGTGGTGGCTCACACCTGTAACTCCAGCACTTGGGGAGGCCAAGGAAAGAGCATTGTTTCAGACTAGTAATTCAAAAGCAGCCTGGGAAACATAGCAAGACCCTGTTGCTACCAAAAAAATAACAAAAACTAGCCAGGCATCGTGGCACACGCCTGTAGTTCCAGCTACTTGTGGGGGCTGAGATGAGATAATTGCTTGAGCCCAGGAGGTTGAGGCTGCAGTGAGCCGAGTTCACACCACTGCACTCTAGCTTGGGTGACAGAGGCACAGAGGGAGACCCTGTCCCAAAAAATAAAATAAATAAATAATAAATGTATTGAAGAGGCCAAACTTGGAAATGTTAATCAAAAGTAAAAATTATTTACCCTATTTCTACATACACATATATTACCCATTCATTTTATTTTGTACCAAATATCCCTATGAAATGTATTTTTCTTAATCTATTATTATACATTTATGTTCTGAAGAAAACGTGGATTGGAAATAATGACTACGAATAGGATTTCATTTTTCAGTATGACAGCTGTTTCAAGAAAGTCATTTTAGGACCACAATAAGATGAATGTGTACTATTTAAAATACATACTATGAAAATATTTATATATGCTAGAAAAAAGATTAATTTGTCAGAATTAATTGTGCTTTAAAGCAACAGCGTAGGAACAAAGCCTTAAACAAAAGTAACGGTAAAGGGAGACATTAGGAAATCTTAACTACATTGAGGCTAGCCACAGTGAAAGACATTGTCCATACCTGTTGGCACATGTGATCCCACTGAGTGTTAAGTTCTTTCAGTTCTATCTCAAGTCTCAAAGCAAACTCTGGCTCTGCTTCATTCTTTATCTTCTGCCCACCTTCATTGACACTGTTTAGACTGGGCTGAATTGTCTGAATATCATTGACTAAAAGCTAAGAAAATGAATCAATTTAAGCAAGCTGAAAAAATTACTGCCACATATTAAATATGCAACATAGCTAGAAAATGTAAAATTAGGACTGATGGCATTGCATATGGATTTTTGTCTTTTAAAATCTGAGATACAAATATATTGATATAGACAACTGCATAACAGTCTTGCAAAAATGTTCAATGGTTATTATGGCATGAATCCAGTGGGGAATTATTTGTATTTTACTTATATCAGAAACAAAAGGAAATAAATCTAATATTTCTGGTTAGAAAAATGTGTGAAAATGGGCTTCATACTTTACTATCTTGGTTAGTATTTTCATTTTCAAACGCAGGATATTGCAGATAATTGTTTACAGTGTAATGGGTGTGAAGGTGGATTTGCTTTTTTAGCTTGTATTGTAAAAAAAAAAATTCTTTAAAGAGCAACATTATTTTCTTCCTGCTGCATGACAGTGGTATACTGAATATTATTTCAAAACTACATATTGTGTTATAGTACAGTGCATTATACATGAAGAGAACAACACAGTATGAATAATAATTTGTTGTAAGAAATAACAAGTAGCTCAAAGGATTCTTTACCTTTAAATTATACTGCATTTTATAGCAAAATAATGTTATCAACTGATGTTGAGTACAAGGCAATGCTTTGTCAATTCCTCACTTACTCAACCCAGGGTTTCTCAACATTGGCACTAGTGACATTTTAGATTGTGCAGTTCCTTGTTGTGGAGGGCTGTTCAATGGACTGAAAGATACTTAGCAGCATCTCTGTCCTCTACCTACTAGACACCAGTAGCATCTAACCACCACCCCCAACCCAGTTATGACAATCAAAAATGTCTACAAGCATTAAAAAAAAACATCTGCTGGGGAGGGGAGGGCAAAATCCACCCCAGCTGTAAAACACTGATCTAACCAAGTAATATTCATACAAAATTATTCATATTAAAGACATCATATAAAAATCGTACTCTGCACTGTTTCAGCTGCTTTTTTAGAATCTCTGAATCCCCAAGCGCAGGCCATTCCTCCTTCAGAAAAACATCAACTTCAGCCATCCATTTCTTCAGGGTTTGTATGTGATTCTGAAACGAGACCCATTATAAGGCATTACTGGTGTGCTGATTACTTCTAATACAATTCATCATTGTGTTATGTCTAAACACAAGCCCAAAAACGATTCCCATGTTTAAAGGATGTCTCTAAGTAGCTCTTGAGAAAAAGAATATTTTTACTAAGACTGCGTTTTTATGGTCTACTGTATGAGCACTGGTGTGTGAAGTCTGCTATTGTTAAAAATAAAAAATTACTACCAAATGCGGTTTCATGATGTTACTCTCAAGAACATTAAATCATATCCCCCTCTAGAGAAATTTTAAGTTACAAAACAACTCATGAGAATACTAACAATATGCCCTTACAGTACATAAAACAAACTATGAACAATAAACTCAATGTAATGGTGTCTTTATAGCCTCCCTAAACTCGAACTTCACAAATTGTTTTCTACAGATGACAGTTTAAATAGTCCCTCCAGTTGTGAACTTTCGGACTAAGATTTTGTCATCTTAGAAGAGAGAGCTTTTGTTTTTATTTGTCTGACCAGTATGAAGTAATGATCAGGTAAAAATCATCATCTTTTATCATTTATAAATAGCCAATATCTCTCATCCATGATTCTTTGCCATATTACCTTTCTTTCTGCTGTTTCGCTACTTTTAAAAAGTATGATTAAACTCTACTGTCTACATGAGTTTTCTTCCAATTTACTTAAATGTATATTGAAAATACATGCTCCACAGAAAGTTTCCCCTTTAATATGATGATTAATAATAATTTTTAAAGTACTTATCTAAGTCAGAGAACTTCAACATGATCACCTTGCTGTTGTCTTTCAAGTCTACATTTGCTCTTTTTCCACATCTTCACTGTCCTTGCTCAGGTCTTTTTTTTTTTTTTTTTTTTTTTGAGACGGAGTCTTGCTCCGTCACCCAGGCTGGAGTGAAGTGGCACAATCTTGGCTCACTGTAGCCTCCACCTCCCAGATTCAAGTGATTACTCCTGCCTCAGCCTCCCAAGTAGCTGGGACTACAGGTGTGCACCACCATGCCCAGCTAATTTTTGTATTTTTAGTAGAGACGAGGTTTCACCATGTTGGCCAGGATGGTCTTGATCTCTGGACCTCGTGATCTACCCACCTCGGCCTCTCACAGTGCTGGGATTACAGGTGTGAGCCACTATGCCTGGTCTGTTCAGGTCTTATTACTGACTCCATTAATGCACTGGCTCATTTTGATATCTGCCTCGGTCTTACCTCATTCTAATTATTGATCTACAGTGAAGCCAGGAATCTTCTCTTCTCCTCCTTCCTCTTGCCATGGGAGTGTTTTGAAAACACAAGTGGAATCATATTATTTCCCTCTTTAACCAATAGCAGTTTTTTCTTATTGTTATTGTTATCACTCTCATTACCATTAGATTAAAACTCAGATCGTAAAACGTGGCATCCAAGGCCATTCACTGTCTACTCCCAAACCAGTTTTCCAACCATAATATTTTATTAATCCCCATATATATTGTCTCCCCAATGTTGAACTTATTCCAGTTAACTGAAAATGCTGCGATGCTTTCTCAAGAACTCTTCCTTTCTCGGTATTATCTAACTAAATTCTACCTATTCAATCTATAGCAGAGATAATCTATGTTCCAACAATATTTCATAATCTTTTTTTCTAGTTTATGTTAGATTTCCTTCCTGCCTACTGTGACAACCTTTCCCATATTGCTTTATTTACCATGGAAGGCTGAATAATAATCTCCCCAAGATGTCTACACCCTAATCTCTGAAACCTGTGAGTACATTACCCAACATGACAGAAAGGACTTTGCAGATGTGATTACTTTAAGGATTTTGAGATGGGGAGATTATACTGGATCATCCACCTGGGCATAATGTAATCACAAAGGTCCTAATTAAAAGGAAGTCAACACAAGGAACAGGACAGGGAGAGGAAGAGGAGGAGGAGAGGTAGAATGAGAGGGAGACAGAGAGGGAGAGAGAAACTGACACTGGACGATGTTACACTGCTGACACTGAAGATGGAGGATGGGGACATGAGCCAAGGAATGCTTCTAGAAGCTAAAAATGCCAAAAAACAGACTCTCTCAAAGCCTCCAAAACACACAGAGTCCTGCTGACACCTTAATTTTAGCCCACTGAGACTAATTCTGAGCTTCTGACTTCCAGAACTGTAATAAATTTGTGTTGTTTGAAGCTATTAAATTTCTGGCAGTTTGTTAGGATGCCATAGGAAACGAATATATCTACATTCCTCCTTCGCTAGAATGTGGACTCACTGATGACAAGAGGCATGTAATTGTGTCCTCTTAGGCCACTGGTCGTGGTAAATAATAGATATTTTCATGCAGTATTTACATAGGTATGCATGTACACATATGTTTATAAGTAAAGACATGCTATGCATTTAAGAATGTTTTAGGTTTGCTTAGTGCTTCGGTTTGTAAAAGGTAAGCACAAAAACTAAGTAGCTAGGCTGGGATTTAAATCCAGGAGCATCTTGTTGCAATGTTTTTCCATCATACCATAATGTTTTTGACATTTCCTTCCCAGTATTAACATTTTTCACAATAATTGACCACTCAAGGGACACATTACTTACCTCACTGAATAATTCAGGCTTTTAGATCTTAATGCAATTGTCGGTTTACTGTTTTTCTTTAGTTTGAGTGGTTATTACTATGATGGCACTATTCAAACAAATTAAGTCAAGAGGATTTGGTTTCAGGAAGAAGGTGATGGGGTAAAATTTAAGCATATAATTACAAATTCAACATGGTGATAAAATAATTACTATATCTTACATATGTAACATTAATATACATAACATGTTACATATGTGATATATGATTACTTTAGATATGTATATATGTACATGATATATAATTCAATTATATGCACATATATACACATATGTACACATTATATGTGTGTGTGTATATACATACATATGGAAGCTAAAAATGCCAATAAAACACATTCTCTTTTAAAGCCTCCAAAACAGACACAGTTCTGCTAACACCTTAATTTTAGCCCACAGAGACTAATTCTGAACTTCTGACCTCCAGAACTGTAATATAATAAATTATGTTGTTTGAAGCCATTAAATTTGTGGTAATTTCTTAGGAGTGTCACAGGACATTAATACACCTACATTTCTCCTACACATATACATATATGGAGTTATACATAATGGGATTAATATATAATACAATTTTATGATTATATCACTGTATTTTATATATATAATAGCACATGTAGACAGCATAGTTTACTCATACTTTTTCTAATAGCAAAACAGCAGAAACAAAAGGTAATATAGGAAATAATAATACACATACTATACATTATACATATACTGATTACATTATACATCTGTATAATGTATATATACATAACTGTTTCCTAGTCATAAGATAAATGATTACCTGCATCTTAAAAGACAACCAGACTAAATGAATGATTGGTTTTGAAAATCATTAAACTAAAAACATGTTTAATTCCTATTGGTAATGGTGAAAATAGCAAATTAATTCTACAAAAAACTGAGAAAACTCTTATTCTTTTCTTAGAAGGAATAAGCAAATCACCATCCTTTGTAAAAGACTCATGTCTTTTCATCTTATCACTAACTTTGAAAGATGCTGGAGGTCAAATGTTTGCGTACCTTTACAGTTTACAGTGTATTGTTAGGAAAATAACAAGTACATAAAAATGAGTGTAGAAAGTAAAATCTTGAATTACCTGAATTTTTCGGAGTTTATTCATTTGCTCCTCTAGCTTTTGACAATGCTCGGCTAGCTGGGAGGAGAGCTTCTTCCAGCGTGTCTCAATTTCTTCAAATTCTAATTGATATTTTCGGCTGATTTCAGAGGGGGCTTTCTTTGACATCTCTTTCACAGTGGTGCTGAGATAGTTTAGGCCACTTTGTTGCTCTTGCAGAGAACTTTGTAAAACCTCAAAAACAATTTTTAAAATACATTTATACTAATTGATGAATAATTGATGAGTTTTCATTAAATTAACTATACTTAAAATGAAATCTATGATTCAAACATGTAAACAAAGTAGATGATCTTATATCAGTTATAAACATCTAGTGGTAATTTAAATTTTACATATTATCCTAAGAGTAACCTGCATATTACTTAGTGATATTTTATTTAACACTCCCTATGCATTTTTCTAAACAATGTCAAATATATCTCAAAACTATATCTTACAGAGCCAAAGAGTTTTGGTGCATCTAATTTTACTGAATTAAGTATATATATATAACTAACAGCAGTTGTGATACAGTTAATGGAGTTGAAGTTAATTATACTGAGCTTTCAGGAAAGTAAACTCTACGCAAAACTATAGCTAATAATATTGATATATGCAATAGAAAAACTTACTGAATATGTACTTAATGTTTCATATTTTCAAAAAATGTTATTCTGTTATGTAGTATTATGGTGGGATTCAAGGATAATTTTGTGGAGAATTTATAAAATTTATTTATACTTATTCTGTATGACACATGAAATTTCTTACATTGGATGACAACTTTAGGCTTCCCCTGTTCAATATTTACTTAAATGTAACTTTCTCTTTATAAAATAATAAAGGTTCATTAAAAAAATGAAAAAAAAGAACATTTTATATAAATTATCAATTTGTTCTATGTATAGCTAAATATTAAATATATGATCATATATGCACACATACCCAGTTATTCTTTCTCACATAATTTGACCTATATCAACCAAAATTTGTCAAACATCTAACTTTTGTAGTTTCATAGTATCCTATGCCTATTTGGTGGTACTTAACTTGTTGGGTTTTTTTGTTTGTTTGTTTTTGTTTTGTTTTTTTTTTTTGAGACGGAGTCTCGCTCTGTCGCCCAGGCCGGAGTGCAGTGGCCGCATCTCAGCTCACTGCAAGCTCTGCCTCCTGGGTTTACGCCATTCTCCTGCCTCAGCCTCCCGAGTAGCTGGGACTACAGGCGCCCGCCACCATGCCCGGCTAATTTTTTGTATTTTTTAGTAGAGATGGGGTTTCACCGTGTTAGCCAGGATGGTCTCAATCTCCTGACCTCGTGATCCACCCGTCTCGGCCTCCCAAAGTGCCAGGATTACAGGCTTGAGCCACCGCGCCCGGCCAACTTGTTTATTTTTACTTTACTTTTATTTCACTGTTTTAAATTGTTCCCCTATGACTGATTATTTAGACAATACCTAGCATGTAACTACACTTTGAGCTAGGTTATTTTATTGGGAGCATTTGCCCTTGTCAATTTTTTGTTTTTTCAAAAACAAAAATTGTAATGGCTTCTCTAGTTTAACAATTTCCATTATTAGTTCTACAAATTGATTTCTAGTTTTCCACTCATGTAAATTATGTTTATCTCTAACTACCTACCTATCTATCTATCTATCCGTCCATCAATGTCCTATCTATCTCCAGTTCCATTTACATCTTTGAGTGTATTCTGATTATTTCTGTAAGATATAGACTTCCTGGAAATTATATTAACATTGTTGTATGTTATTAGGATGCACTGAAGTGTTAACCTCAGTAAAATTCATATTGAGTTTACATTTCCAGCAGTAAGAGAGAATTTTTAGTTCACCACTTCCAAATCCATACTTATATCTTTTGTGTGTGTGTACACAATTTAGTATGTAAAAAAGTTACCTCATTTTGTAACTTTTTTTTTACTTCTTCCTTTACAATTTAAGTTACAATTATTCATAGATTTATTATTCATATATGTCTCTTTTTGGAGGATACCTTACTCAAGACTTTCTTCCTTACTCACAGAAAAAAAAAAAAAAAAAGAAAGTTTCCTTGGTATCATATTTCCTTAAAATTGTCTCTGGTGTTTTTACAATGACTGTGATTGCTTCCATTGATTTTTAAGCTTCTCTACCTCAATTTTTATAACATTATTATTTTAAACATTTTCCAAAGTTTACACTTCCCCACATTTTTGAACATTCTATTGTATGTGGTTTTTATTTTGGTGTAACTTTGGGGGAAATGTTCATACCTTATTTTTTTGTTAATTAATACATTTCCCAATAATATTTATGAACGATTATTTTCTTTCCTATTTTTTTCAGTGGAAATAGTGTCTTCTGCTCATCTAATTGCCTTTTCTTGTGTGTTTTCTTCACTTTCCTTATTGTTGCACGTTTTTATTCTTATTTTTTAAAGTTTACTAGTTCTATTAGGCCACACATTTTTCCAAATAGACTTTGGAATCATTATGCCAAGCATTAAAAACTGCAACAAAAGGAAACAAAAAAGGCTAAACAACTACCATTTGGTATCACAGAATATCTAAATAGGACAATATATAACGAAAGCTGCTTAAATATATTTTCCTTTGAATACATTACTTCAAAAAAATATTTAATTCTCAGGAAAAGATTCTATACGATAAAGTTAAAATTTGAATTTTTAAAACATTTTTCTTAAAGGGCACATATTATCTCAGCTTCTAAATATAACTCATATGTTTTCATGTCTTAAGAAATAAAAAGTTATTGAATATATTATGCAGTATTTTAAAATTAGTAGGAAAAGGGCTAGACACAGTGGCTCATGCCTGTAATCCCAGCACTTTGGGAGGCTGAGGCAGACATATCATCTGAGGTCAGGAGTTTGAGACCAGCCTGGCCAACATAGTGAAACCCCATCTCCACTTAAAAAATACAAAAGTTAGCTGGGTGGGGTGGCGCGTGCCTGTAATTCCAGCTACTCAGGAGGCTAAGGCAGGGGAATCGCTTGAACCCGGGAGGCGTAGGTTGCAGTGAGCCAAGATAGCACTACTGCACTCCAGCCTAGGCAACAAGAGTGAAACTCTGTCTAAAAATAAAACAAAACAAATAAAGTAGGAAAAGTATTCTAAAATCTCTTACAAATTATTTCTTTCATTTCCCATATTAGTATATCTTTCCTGATACAAGGATGTTAAAAAATGTAGCTATTAGAATTCAAATATCTCATTACATTATTACATAAAATTAATGTTTAAGTTTAAACTAATTTTATAAATACAGGCAGACCTCCATATTTGTGGATTCTGAATCAGTGGATTCAATCAACTACTAATAGATAATATTCAAAAAAAATAATTACAACTGTACTCAACATGTAAGACTTTTTCACTGTCACTACTTCCTAAATAATACAGTATAACATCTATTTTCATAGTATTTACATTGTATTAGATATTAGAAGTAATCCAGAGATGAGTTAAAGTATATGGGACGATGTGCATAAGTTATATGCAAATATTACACCATTCATATCAAGGACTTGAGCATCTGTGGATTCTGATATTCATAGGAGTTCCTGGAACCAATTCCCCATGGATACAAAGGGATGACTGTACACTGATTTTACCCGTATGTTTGAGAATGTGACAGGAGTTACAAATAAAGAAGCAAAAGTGGGGAATAAAACAATGGTGTTTCTAATAATCAAAATCAATACGTCTGAAAATGCATGCTAAATTAAAAATATACTTCACAAATAGATCACACAATTGTTTTCAAAAACTGCATATATATATATGCCTGTATACATATATCCATAGATAGAGTGTATGCATAAATAATACTTTAAACTCTCATTTTCATTTGCTCAATGGGCAAACTACCATACTTGCCAGAATTAATTAAATTCTATTATTATTTAAAGGTTCTATCAATGTGAATGCTTGATAAGCATGCTTTATTGCTTTGACATTCAAATATTCACAGACCTGCAATTCCCCGAGTCTCTGCTCCATGATTTCATAGTCGGTGACACTAAGTTGAGGTATGGAGAGTTTGGTTTCTGACTGCTGGACCCATGTCCTGATGGCACTGATCGTCTCCTGATAGCGCATGGGTGGCAAAGTGTCAAAAACTTTATCAAAAGGGAAAAAATAATGAGAATCACTTAACTGTTTCACACTTTGCCATGTTTTCCTACATTGTCAGCAAACTCAATTATATCACTAGTTTCAAATATTAACAAAATTAGAACATCTGAAAAATGTATTTGAATACGATTATGATTATGAAGATATATTCCTGCTACATGTGTAGTATGCCAGGGTCCTTATATATGTTACATTAAATTCACAAAACCACCTGGAAAATCTATATTGTTCAATTCATTTTATAAGGTCAGGAAACAGAAAAACAGAGAAGCTGAGTCATTTGCCCAAGGTGATACAGATGGTATTTGGAGAAACCGAGCAGAGTCCAATTGTATCTGATATTGAAAGGCTACTGTCTTTCAGTGTTATCATTTGCCTTTGGAAAAAAATAGTATCATTATCCAAAGCCCTTGATTTTTAAATTACATCATGTCATGTCTAATTTTACTGAAACAAAACCCATTTATGTATGCTTTATATGTATCAAGAACTCTAATAAAAATCCCATATATATATTATCATTCTTAACTCTTATAATAAACCTGTGAGGTACATACATTGGTAATCCCAATTGCAATTGAGAAAACAGGCTATTAAAGAGGCATATGTGTGTGTGTATGTATATAGTTTTATATGCACAATTATAATACATAAGTATATTAGGGAAAGTATTATACAGAGATATACAGTATGTGTATACATACAAGTTTATATGTTTTAAAGTATGTGTGTATATGTATATATATGAAATGTGACTTAAGTAGCTACATTGACCATGTTGAAAGAGATTAGACACAAGATTGAGAATGCTGCAGAGAACTGTAAACTATATAAAGGACAAAACATTTTATGGATAATCCCAAAGAAATTCTAGAATTAAAGATATAGTAAGTGAAAAGTAAGAACTAAGTGCATGGGTTTAACAGCAAATTTGACAGGGGTAAATAGAGAATTACTAAACCTTAAGATTCAGAAGCAAATACCTGGAATGAAACATGGAGACACAAAAAGATAGAAAACACAGTAAAATGGTCTACTATATATGCATCCCAGAATGTGGGAGAAGCCATATTTAAACAGATAATGACTAATGTTTCTAAATACATGAAATCACAATGCAAAGTCCTGGTTTACATCATCACATCAAATAACATAAACTAAATCATATTATTTTAATTGCTGGTATGTGAATGTCATTTCAATACACCAATTCCTTCTACACTAAATGAGAAGACTATAGGAAAGTATTTTGCATGTATTTAATGTAGTATTCAGATGGTTGCGATAATTTTAGAGTGTGTTGGCAATGGATACTGAAATGTTAGAAATGGGTAATTTTATTCAATATGCTTATATTGCAATTATTTGGGAACTCATAAAAATGTTATGAGATTATACTTAATCTAAGCACTTTTGATTTCTTATTAAAAGATCTTTGTGGTAGTTAAAATCTCACTGTTTTAATTTATATAAATAATATGTTTCTCTATTAACCAGATGCATTTTTTATTTTTCCATAAGTTATTGGGGGTACGGGTGGTATTTGGTTACATAGGTAAGTTCTTTAGTGGTGGTTTGTGAGATTGTGGTGCACCCATCACCTGAGCAGTATATACCATACCCTATTTGTAGTCTTTTATTCCTCCCCCTAACCTTCCGCAAAAGTCCCCAAAGTCCATTATATCATTCTAATGCCTGTGTGTCCTCATAGATTATCTCCCACTTATCAGTGAGAACATGCGATGTTTGGTTTTCCATTCCTGAGTTACTTCACTTAGAATAATAGTCTCCAATCTCATTCAAGTCACTGCAAATGCTATTTATTCATTCCTTTTTATGACTGAGTCATACTCCATCATATATACATACATATATATAGACACACACACACACATATATGTATATGCATATATATATATATACACACACACACACACACGCACCACAGTTTCTTTAACCACTCATTCAGTGATGGGCATTTGGGTTGGTTCTACAATTTTGCAATTGTGAATTGTGCTGCTATAAACATGCATGTGCAAGTATCTTTTTTGAATAATGACTTATTTTCCTCTGAGTAGATACCCAGTAATGGGATTGCTGGATCAAGTGGTAGTTCTACTTTTAGTTATTTAAGGAATCTCCACACTATTTTTCATAGTGGCTGTACTTGTTTACATCCCCACCAGCAGTGTACAAGTGTTCCCCGATCAACACATCCATGCCAACATGTACTATTTTTTAAAATTTTTTATTATTATTACCATTGTTGCAAGAGTAAGACGGTATCATATGTGGTTTTGATTTGCACTTCCCTAATCATTCGTAATGTTAGCATTTTTCATATGTTTGTTGGTCATTTGTATATTTCCTTTGGAGAACTGTCTATTCATGTCCTTAGGCCACTTTTTGATGGGATTGTATTTTTCTTACTGATTCGAATTTGTTACAGATTCTGGATATTAGTCCTTTGTCAGATGTATAGATTGTGAAGATTTTCTACCACTCTGTGGGTTGTCTGTTTGCTGTTTCTTTTGCCATGCAAAAGCTTTTTAGTTTAAATTAGGTCCCAGCGACTTATCCTTGTTTTTATTACATTTGCTTTTGGGTTCTTGGTCACGAAATCCTTGCCTAAGCCAATGTCTGGAAAGGTTTTTCCAATGCTATCTTCTAGAATTTTTATAGTTTCATGTCTTAGGTTTAAGTATTTAATCCATCTTTAGTTGGTTTTTGTACAAGGTGAGAGATGAGGGTCCAATTTCATTCTCCTACATGTGGCTAGCCAATTATTCCAGCACCATTTGTTGAAAAGGGTGTCCTTTCCTGACTTTATGTTTTCGTTTGCTTTGTTGAAGATTGGTTAGCTTTAAGTATTTTGGTTTATTTCTAGGTCCTCTATTCTGTTCCATTGGTCTATGTGCCTATATTTATACCAGTACCATGCTGTTTTGGTGACTATGGACTTTTAGTATAGTTTGAAATCAGGTAGTGTGATGCCTCCAGATTTGTTTTTTGTTTAGTCTTACTTTGGCTGTGCAGGCTCCTTTTTGGTTCCACGTGAATTTTGGAATTGTTTTTTTCTAATTATGTGAAGAATGATGCCAATATTTTGATGTGAATTGCACTGAATTTGTAGATTGCTTTTGGCAGTATGGTCATTTTCACAATACTGATTCTACCCATCTTTGAGTATGGGATGTGCTTCCATTTGTTTGTGTCATCTATGATTTCTTTCAGCAGTGTTTTGTAGTTTTCCTTGGAGAGGTCTTTCGACTCTTTGGTTAGGTATATTCCTAAGTTTTTGTTGTTGTTGTTTTATTTTATTATTTATTTTGCAGCTATTGTAAAAGGGGTTGAGTTCTTGATTTGATTATCTGCTTGGTCACTGTTGTTATATAGAAAAGCTACTGATTTGCGTACATTAATCTTGTATCTGGAAACTTTGCTGAATTATTTTATCAGTTCTAGAAGCTTTCTGGAGGAGTCTTTACGGTTTTGAAGGTAAACGATCATACAGTCAGTAAACACTGACAGTGTGACTTCCTCTTTACCGATTTGGATACCCTTTATTTCTGTCTCTTGTCTGACTGCTCTGGCTAGGACTTCTACTACTATGTTGAAGAGGAGTGTTGAGAGTGGCAGATGCATTTATTTGATTGCTAGATGATTACAAATAAACGAAGTCCAAAAGGGACCTTATAAATAACAGTGAAGTAAAGTGAAGTATTTAGTTACAACGAAGCAAATGATTGTGTCTGAGATGTAATTTCAGCAAATGATCTAGAAGGAGAGGGGACTATGGGCAGACACAAGGTGGTATGTTGGATGAACCATAAGCTTCATAAAAATTGGTTTAATTGAACTTGAACATGTCTCCTCTTTAACTTCTGGTTTAATGAAAATTGAAACACTTCAGTCTCTGAATTATTGATTTTTTTCTGTATAACTTCTGATCGGTATTCAGGTACAAGACTTGAAGTCTCCCCACTGAGATCTAAATCAAAATTCCACTCTGTTTTGACAGAAGACAGAACTACTTGTAAAAGTGGAAAGTGCAGAAAAAAATTAGCCCCAAAAACTATGGAGATGATACAGGCCATCAGAAAACAATGAAGAAATGAGCTACTAAGTGAGCTACATATTTTCAAAGATTACTGACCATTAAAATATCAGCTATATTTTTGAAAGTTATACAATA
Organism: Macaca nemestrina; assembly: GCF_043159975.1. Classification (NCBI taxonomy): domain Eukaryota; kingdom Metazoa; phylum Chordata; class Mammalia; order Primates; family Cercopithecidae; genus Macaca; species Macaca nemestrina. The sequence goes on along the minus strand of NC_092145.1, from coordinate 128,006,683 downwards.
AGGTAACAAAGATTGTTTATATACATCTTTTTTTCTTTGAGACAGGGTCTCTGCCAGGCAGGACTGCAGTGGTGCAATCATGGCTCACTGCAGCCTCGACCTCCCAGGCTTGACCAATCCTCCCATCTCAGCCTCCCGAGTAGCTGGGACTACAGGCACATGCCACCATGCCAGGTTAATTTTTTTTTTTTTGTAGAGATAAGGTTTCCCTATGTTGCCCAGGCTAGTCTCAAACTCCAGTACTCAAGCCATCCTCCTGCCTCAGCCTTGTAAAGTGTTGAGATTACAGGTGTGAGCCACCGTACCTGGCCTTTACATACATCTTAAATATGATTAAAATTACCTGCCTTTTACAATATGTTTATGCTGTCATTATTTACATATTCACAGAATTTAATTCATTAACATTATTTTAACAATGAAAATGTATGTTTAATATGTTTAAATAGAAAATATCAAATTTACATCAAATTTGAACTCACTGAGAATTCAGTATTTTCCTCAGAATCATAAGCACTGGTTATAATATAAAGTTTTAATTTTATCATAGTCATAATTCAGAGCTCATAGTTTTCATTCAATCCATTCTCCAGCCCCTAACACAATTGAGGCTGAGTGATTATCTGTCAATTACTTCTGAGTGCCAAAGATGAGTAACATACATGGGATGACATCCTTTCATTTGCTACTAGTCTTCTATTCAATAGACCTTTACAATTTTTATTGCATGTATCTACGCTAAATGGTCCAACAACTGAATCTCATGGGAATCACTTCATATTGGTAAACTATAATTAAAACATGCATATTTTTAATTCCTCCTTGCATTCCAATCCTTACCCTAATTTGGTACTAAATTCATTTGAAACTGATCATTTCAAAAAATCTAATCTCTTGGGAATTCTTTTGTAGATTTAACAAATAAACTTCCAAAGATTAGTTGGGGAATCTGTCCATCTAATGTAGTTTCTGGGGCAAGCTGGAAAACAAACAAACAAAAAAATACACTCCTACAAACATAAATATCACAATTTCTTTTTCTGATTTTCTTATGTGGAATGTAATGACACTATGTAATGACAGCAAGGATTGCTATCAAGGTTCAGGAAATGCTTGACAAATTTACAATGATTTAGAGTATCTCATTTAAACCATGCATGCCAGGGAATGCCAGTGAAGAATTCTAAATCTGTTTTGGATAAGAAGAAAGAAAAAGTCTTACACAGGAGCCAATGAACCCAAGGGCAAACTCAGTATGAGCTGCCCAACCTACTAGTCGGCGAGATATGTGTAGATGCTGCCCTTGTGATCCCAACATAGGAGCAGAAATAGACCAGTTCCATCTAGGGAAATTCACTTTTTTTCCTTTTATGTAGAAATAGAGATTAATAATCCAACAGATAAGTTTATCTTTACTGACAGCAATAAGACAATAAACATATCCAATCTAATAAATAACCTACCATCTTAAAAGACCTCAAGAGTTCTACTGACAACATTAGACTCAGCACAGACTCAGGAAAAATATGGCCTGAAGATTTAACATTTAGCCAATATATTGCTTATAAATATGTAACTTTTATCTCAAAAGAAAGTATTCATATGACAGTTTCTACTATTCTGTTGCTAAAGGACCATTTTTAAAATGCAGATATCTTTTGTGTTATTAGTGAAATATATTCAACAAAATTAAAATTATATAAGTGATCACAAGCTTGGAAACATGCACTGTAAATTACTGGGAAAATAAAAATTAAGAGCTCCTATCCTATACTACTGTTTATCTTGAAAAGTAAAAAATGTATATATTCCATTAATATCTACACATTTAATATAGCCATGTGGGGGATGGAAGTGATAAAGTATAGGCAAACTGACATCTAAAATTATAGTATAGGAATATAAAAAAGAAGTTTTCTGAACCTTTTGTTTAAAAACTGCTTGTCTTTAACTCTGAAAAGAGGGAGGGGCTAAAGGGAAAAGAAGCGAGAAAAAAGAGGAGAGCAAAGGACAGACCAAGAGAGACAAAGCAAGACTATTTTGTTTCAAACAAAAGAGCTAAGTATGAAATTAGATGCTACGTTTTCTAATACACATGAGTCTATGTCAAGGGCAAACCACTTTAACTGGAAAGCAAAGTAAACAGAGACCTCTATTGAAAATTCTGAAAGACATAACTGTCATGATAAAGAGATCCCAGAACGGTCGGTTATATACGACACTTCACTGAAAAAAAAAAATCTCTCCTCTTAAAAAATAGAACTACTCAGAAAATAGGCACTTAAGCATCAGAGAATGTACAGTAGAGAGAAGGAAGACATAACTGCGCCAACCAATAAGGTAGCAACCGGCCACGTGGCCATTAAGCACTTGAAATAGGGCCAGTTTGAGTTGAGATGTTCTGTATACATAAAGACACATGAGATATTGGACAATTCATACAAAAAGAATGTAAACCTATTTCTACATTTTAAAATTTTGATTCTATGTTGAAACAATAATATTTTGAAATGGGTTTTACCTGTTTATCTGTTAATGTGGTTTCTAGAACATTTAAAATTAAATATATGGCTCATATTATTTTTCTATTGGAAAGTGCTTATATAGAAGCTGGAAAAGGCTCCCATGTAATCCATTTGGGGAGAGAAAGAGATGATATGTTAGTAGTCCTAATAGCGACAGCATTTAAAAACATGTAAAGTCCTGTTGAGAATATTAAATCGAGTCCAACTTGAATTCCCCATTATTACCTGTGGGGGAAAAAAATGCATTACACATATGTGTAGAAGTTGAACTAATGACATATATCTGTGGAAAAATGCTCAACTTGAGTCTTTAATTCCATACCAACCAGATCCCACCTTTTTCCTATTCCCCGTGATCAATCTAAAGTCAAGGAGATAACGCAATCAGCAAAGGCTCCAAACTTTATTAAATAACATAGAACATGACAAAAGTAAGCATTTCTCTAAAATGTGAACACTGGAAAAGGTGTCAAGAAATAAGACAGGACCCATGATATATGATGATTAACATACTAGAAATGGTCCTTCAGATAATTAGAAGTGCAAGGAAGTTTGAGTATAACTTGAATTTCTAATGCCAACATATAAGTTGTTTCCTTAGTTTGAAATACAAGTATCTTTGTGATTAGGAATTCAATCAACATTTTAGCCCAATTTTCTATCAAAATCAATATTCTATCCTCCAATCTAAATATGCCATTTAATTACTTCACGCCTTTTTGCTTATGCCACTTGCTCTGTTGTAAGTTCCTGCTGCTTAGGCTCCATTCTTACAAAGGGCACTAGGTGTGGTCTGACATGAGTGAAATAGATGGGTTTATAGGAATTTGATGTAAGGCCACCTTAGATTTTGTTTTAAAAGTCATAAAACTCCAATGAACCAACTGAAATTGGGGTCATTTTCATAAGTACTGCTCTGTTTTTCACCTCCTGGACAATTGATTTATTTTCCAGGACAGCTGTTTTTTTTTCTAACCAACTTTGTGTAAGTATAAACTACCACACTACAGAAATATTTATTAGAATGTAAGAGTTTTTTCTTTTGCTGAATTTTCCCTCTTTTTCTAAAAGTAGCTCTATCCACTTAGCAATCCTATTTTCAAAATATCCTGTTAAACTATTTTATATTTAACTAACAAATAATAATTCTATGTATTTATGGGGTATGTGATGTTTTGATCTGTGTATGCATTGTAAAATATTCGCTCATGTTAACTAACATATTAATCACCTCACCAACTTATCTTTTTTGTGATGAGGATATTAAAATCTATTCTTTTACTAATTTTGAAATACAGATTTTTATTAACTGTGCCCACCACGCAATACAAGCGATCGCTAGAATTTATTCCTCCAGTGTAAGTGAAACTTTCTAGCCTTTGATCAACATTTTCCCTTTCCCAACCTTCCTCTCCCCCGCAGTCTCTGGTAACTACCTCTTATTATGTTTCTATAATTTGACTTTTTTTTTTATTCCTCATGTAAGTGAGATCATATAGTATTTGTCTTTCTTTGCCTGGCTCATTTCAGCTAGCGCAATGTCCTCCAGTTCCATCTACATGGTGGCAAATCACAGAAATTCCTTCTTTTTAAAGACTGTATAGTATTCCATTGTGTATATATGCCATATATAGACATTGGAATATATATATATATATATATATATAACTATATATGTATATCACTATATAAAATCTATATATCAGTATATATGTATATCACTATACATCTATCTATATGTGTGTGTGTATATATATATATCACATTTTCTTTATCCTTTCACCCTGTGATAGACATTTAGGTTGTTTCCACATCTTGGCTGTTATGAATAATGCTGAAACGGATATGGCATGGACAACAAAAGCAAAAACAGACAAATTAGATTGCATCAAACTAAAAAGCTTCTGCACAGAAAACAAAACTATTAACAGAGTGAAGAGGCAGCTCACAGATCAAGAGAAAATATTTGCAAATCAAATATCTAGTAAGGGGTTAATATCCAAAATATATAGAAAACTCACAGAACTCAACAGCAAGAAAACAAATAACCTGATTAAAAAACGGGCAAGGGATATGAACAGACATTTCTTGAAATAAGAGGCACCAATGGCCAACAGATACGTGATAAAATGCTCAACATCTATAAACATCAGAAAAATGTAAAAATCACAACGATGTGTTACCTTACATATGTTAAAATTAGAACAGCCACTTTCAAAATAATGAAAGATAAATGTTGGAGAGGCTGTGGAGAAAAGAATACTTGTACACTGTTGGTGGGAATGTAAATTAGTACAGCCATTTTGGAAAACAGTATGAGGTTCCTGTCACATAATTTGTGTGTGTGTGTGTGTGTGTGTGTGTGTGTGTGTGTGTATGTGTGTGTGTGTGTATGCATATGTATACACACACACTATGTATATATACATATATACATATATATATGTATAGCTTTAACTTGGCATTTAGCAAGTTTTCCCATGATTCTTGAGGTCAGTGAACAATTCTTCTATCTCACAATGAGCACATAGCTTGCTTAAATAAATATGTCTGCTATTCTTGCTCTTGATGGTATTGATAAAAATAACACAATTTTAAAAGGAACATTTACAGTTTATCTGTTTTCTGGAGTGAAGGAGCAATGCAACAGAGTATGTGTCTACTGGAACAAAAGATTCCTTTGCCTAGATGTATTAAAAATAAAATTTAAAAATAAAAAAATTTAAATTTTAATAAAGTAAATGAGGTCAATTTCCTGACCTGCAGCTAGAAAAGTTAGTTCACATCAATCTTTGTTTTAATTCCCAGTCTCAGCGTCCTAACAGGGAGGGGTAGAGACAAACCACAGAGCTTGAAATTATGGCCATGGAGAGCATCCTTGCTGCCTACCCTAAAATTTTCTTCTACTGTCTCTGTAAGAGGTAAAAGTTATTTTCTTTCAATTCTGGCAAGAATATCTTCCCCACTACATCTCCCCAGATCGTCACATCTTCAAGGGTTGAACTGGTTTTCCTTAATCTTATCACAACTGTAGTTTAAGGTTCAATGGACTCTCCTCTGTGTGGCTATTCTTTCCACAAGTCTTCCTGCTTCTCCTCAGACTTGTATTCCATTTCTCCCTTACATACCAGCTAGAGGGTTTTTCAAAAATACAAATAAGGTTACTTAATTTCCTCAATTGAAATTCTTTTGGAAATGTCAACTGCTCTTAAAATCCAAACCTCTTATAGAAGTTTATGGGGGCCTTGAGCCATTCTACCCTCATCTTGTCCTAATCTTTCCTTGATTTTTTACGTTCCAGCCCTTCTGGCCTCCCTTATGTCTTTTGGACATACCAAGCCCTCATTTTTCACCTTTGGTTATTTGTGTTTCTTTTCATTTCTCCTAATGTCCTTTCTCCAACTTATCACACAGCTGGCACCTGCACATTCTCCAGGTTTGGCTCTAACATCATCTCCCCAGAATCACAGTTTCAGACCCCAAAGTAATTATATTCTGTAATAATATTCAGATATTCAATTTTATTATCTTTCTTTCAATAAGCTCCATGAAGACATATTGCTCTTGATTTTCTCCACCAAGTATATTACCTAGTGCCCAGCACTTTTATGGCATATACCAGGTGTTCAAAAATATTTCTTGAATTTATTAGTGAATAAGTGAGCAAGACACTGTTCTGAAAGAAATCTAATGGTGTAGAACAGAAGAGAATCATTTTGAAACTTTAGAACAGACAAAACACTGGCTATGTCATAACTAATATTGCCATTTTCTCCATTTTTGCAAAACTAAACCAAACCAACAAAATCCCTAATAATCATGGTGACATGATTTCCACATTGCTAATGAAAGAAACTCAAATTATATCCCATTTTTCCTTATTTACATTTAGAAATAAGTGTTCATTTTTATCTTTGTTGAAACAATTATCTACAACAGACTAGATGCTGTGTTTCTATATTCATCTAGCATATAACACGGGTTTACTGGTCTTCAGTTTCTAGAAAAGTATTTTATCAATTGTCATGGGAAACAATTCCACCCCCTCATCCTCCCAGACCTAGGCAACCACTACTCTTATTTCGGCCTCTACAGATTTGCCTATTGTGGTCATTTTATATCAAGAGAATCATATAACATATGGTCTTTTGTGACTGGCTTCTTTCGCTTAGCATAATGTCTTCAAGGGTAATCCATACTGTAGCGTGTATTAGTACTTCATCCCTTTTTATTACTCAGTAACATTGCCTTGTATGGATGTGCGCGTTTTCTTCATATACTCATCAGTGGATGGGCATTTGGGTTTATTCTATGTTTTGGCTATTATGCATAATGTTGTTATGAACATTCATGTATATGATCTAGTTCTTATAGCATCCCATTATCCATCCTTTCAGTTATTCAAACCCCATTAGCTTACCTGTGACATAGGTGTAATAAAAAACAAATACTCAATGTGTTTCTGAGGGTTAGGTAAAATGATGTACAAATTAGTTATGTATAGATTAAAAAGTACTTTGAAAATAGAAAGAATTTTATCTTTTTATATTATTTTCTCATATCACTTATGTCAGATAACGACTACCAATTCCTTATACCATTTATCACCACTGAAAGTATATTTTAAAAGCCAGGTTTTTGTGTGAAAAAGCTAGTTTAAAAAAGTAAAGAGGAAATAAATGTCATTATGGGTGCCTAGGCACTTCCGTTGGCTCTTATTTCCTGCATACTTAGTATGTCCGAAGTACTGTGGAGTAACACAAGAAATGAGATTTGCTCCCTGGTGCCAGTTTGGGGACAATGCTTACACATGTGCAGTTATTTGAAATAATTACAAATTAACAAAATAAACTGCTATGTAATTTCATATGCTACATTTTTCATTCACTATATATATTCCATATTTAATTAAAGGGTTATTTATTAATCTAGACAAGCATTCCAAAAGGGTGAATAACAACATTCAAGATGTGCTGGTAGAGTGGAAATGGGGACAACTTATTTAAATATAAATGCAGTGAAAAAGTTAGGAAGATTTATAAACAATCATCATGTGTAGGTATGCAATTTAAAAGAGAAGACAGATGATAGTGATAGATGGACAGATAGCTGTATGAACAGAGATGATATACTGTTACATATTTATTCTGTGACATCATAGACAAATCTCAATTACCAAACCTTGCTATTCTGAACATCTTTAAAGTAAACTATAAAAAGTTGAACTTTAATGTGATTAAGAGGAATATATAAAGTAATTTCCAGTGGAAAGACACTTTTGCCCAACAATTACTGCATAGCCACTAAGTGTATTTAACTTTAAGGGGGGGGGTTATGTATTGTATGACAAGTGAAAATACATTATTGTTAAATAGGTCAATATTTGAAAATCTAGGACATTTAAAATATTTTCCCAAATTGATTTTACAGAGGCACAGCAACGAGTATACTGAAATCCACTAGAGGGAGCTGGTATTATTTATAAAGTTTTACTACCTGTACAGGAAAATAAACCTCTTAGCAAAAACGACTTTGAAGTACAAAAAAAAAAAAAAAAAAAAAAAAAGTATCCTTTGCTTTATTTAGTTCATTTCATTTTCATAAAAATGAAAAGCTGGGAAATGAGAAAAGCTTTGTGCACCACCACATTAATTCTGGAAATGATATTATACGGTGAATTCTTTAAATATTTACAAAGAAAAGCAATAGGATAATGTATTCTCCAACTAATTAAAGTTGTAGTAGAAAACAAACACATGTTCCTGTGCTTCTCATAACAAATTTGGGGCAGAGATTTTTTTTCAGAAAAATACTTTTATCTTAATGCCTTCAAACCCAATTTTACTCAATAATATTTTGTGTGTGCACATGAACACATATATGCATGTATATAGTGAATCAAAAACCCATATACTATTTCATAAAGGTGGTCATGAATCTGTCTCTGAAAAGAATGTCTTAAAATTAAGATGATGAGTAGGGATATTTTGGAGCAAATACTATGTATTAACATCATCTTATTAAAGCAATTCAGTGAGAGACAAAAGAAACATCTTGAAAAATTTGCTAGTCACATGGTATGAATTTGCATAATTGCTCCACTTTTATCTTTTATCATCAAAGGAAAAAATAGGATTTATGTAATTATAGTGATCCAGTAGTAAAATGTAGCCCAAAGAATAATTTGTCCTTTGCTTAGTTTCAGTTGCCACATGTATGCTAAAGCTATAATACTCTTCAGATAAACTGACAGAAGTATTAGAAGATGCCTAGCAAATATCCTTGTATGTACAGCGAGCTAGACTTAATGAAAGTGTATTCATATGACCTCAACTGCTCTTTTATTTTCTTCTATATTCAAAACATCTGATTTTGAAATCTACAATCCACCAAGGAGAAGCTATGCCCACATAAAACATCTTTTATTTGTTTCTCAAAGTCAGATATTATTGTGAGGACAAAAAAAAAAAAAATCTAAAGACAGCTTATCTGCTACACCAGTATTTCATTCCTTGTTAATATAGGTTGTAGGGAGAACGGTTCCATTGACAGAAATCACTGTTTCATGTTAGTACTTTCCGGATTTCCCCACAAATAACCAATTTGGAAAATGTCAAGTTAGCCATTTTAGGCTTTTTACTTACTTGTCTGTAGCTCTTTCTCTCTGGCCTGCATATCAGAAAAGACTTGGCTAAAATGATTTGTAAAGGCCACAAAGTCTGCATCCAGGAACATGGGTCCTTGTCCTTTCTCTTTCAGGGTTATGCTTTGAATTTTTAATCGTTCAATTTGAGGTTGAAGAGCTGATAGCCTGTTGACTTCATCCTGTGCCATAGAATATGGAAAGTAACACTTTTACTTTGCATACATTACATTTTGTAAAAGAAGGTATTAAAAAGCAGTAAGGCAAGTTTAGCTTAATACCCTTGACAAATATCTGATAAAAAAATATCCATGACAGTGTAGACAAGCCTCTATCACAGACCATCCATTTAAGGATACATTGGCTCTTTGTTCAGTACGTATCATCCTATATAATGATATTTAAATTTCAAGATGACATAATGTAGAGCATTAATGGGTATGAATGTGTGCAGTGGAAAAGTACTATGCATGACCTTCAATCCTTTCCATAAATCAAACATAGGTGTTTGGCTGCTCCCCTTTTATATCAAAATGATGTGCCTTTGCTTCAAATTCTAAGCTCACTCAACAATATTTTCTCTTTCATTTGTGCAAAATATGAATTTTATATATATACCTATATATATATGTATACATCTATACTAAATTATAAATATATTTTGATATAATTATATAGATTACATACAAACATATAATCTATATAATACTTATATGTATGTATGTATACACACACATAAAAATATATCTATAATCTTCTATCTTTTGTATGGTCTCATTACTTCTCCTGACCAAACAGGCAACCGCCACTTTTGTTTTTTTTTTTTTGAGACAGAGTCTTGCTCTCCTTGCCCAGGCTGGAGAGCAATGGCATGATCTTGGCCCATTGCAACCTCCACCTTCCAGGTTCAAGTGATTCTCCTGCCTCAGCCTCTGAGTAGCTGGGATTACAGGCATCCGCTACCATGTTCAGCTCTTTTTTGTATTTTTAGTAGAGACACGGTTTCACTATGTTGGCCAGGCTGGTCTCAAACTCCTGACCTCATGATCCGCCCACCTTGGCCTCCCCAAGTGCTGGGACGACAGGTATGAGCCACCGTGCCTGGGCAATTGCCACTATTTAAATTACTGTGACTCTCCACATTTCTTCTTGTTGTCCTGGCATAATTATTAGTAGCACCCTCTTTTGCTCTCCATAGTACCCTGGATTGTATGATAAAATCACATGAACACTGCTATGCTGTCAGCTCATGTGGCTACGGGTCACCTGAAATGCGGTTGGTCCAAATTTAGATGCATTGAAATTACAAAATACGTTTAATTCTGAAGAAAGCTGAGAACATAATCTCAAAGTTTTAAAATAGTGATTAAACTTTGAAATAATATGTTTGATAAATCAGTTTAACTAAAATGTACTATTGAAATTCATTTACTGCTTCTTTATCCTTTCCTAATGTAGTTTCTAGACCATTTTAAGTTACATATGCGGCTTGAATTCGTGGCTAGCACTGTATTTCTTTTGGTCATGCTATTCTCTACATAAATGTTTTCATGCTCTTGTTTCCAGTGAAGTTGGATTTTTTTTATTTAATACACATATAATTTGAACTGAGAAAGTTTTCACTGCCCTTTTTAAAAGGTTTATCATGGCTGCTTACTTATAATTCATATATATGCAGTCTTTAGAAAAAAATATTTGAAAATTAGTTACTATTTAATATGTAAAAACAGGATAATTGAAATTTAAAAATTGGAACATGAGCGTATTAGAAGAGAAAATGGAAAGAATTATAGCAATTCTGAAATGAATTTAAATCTGAGCTTCCTGAAAATCAAAGTGAAAAGGCAAAAAAAAAAAAAAAAGTATTTATGGAAGCATTCATATTCTTTTGGAGAGAGAGTAACTTTTGTCTTAGGAGTGGCTGAGAAATTTATCACATAAATTCTGTCATGGTTGCAAGACTAATGCACAATGCCACTTATTCTCATGTTAAAAAATATAAATACAGCTTTCAGAGGAATGTGTTTATATGGTTATAACAGTATGAGTTGATTCAGGTAAAATAATCTCTGACGATTCAATCTTTTTGATGGGTGAAGATTAAAGATGTTTAGCAAAATGGGGAGGTGGCCTGTATTTCTCATTCAAATATAAATCCTCTCAAACAAGTGCTAGAAAGTTGGTATATATCCATGGATAAGAAACAAGACAAGAGGTAAAGGGTAATATTCTGTATTTACAGTACAGAAATATATACACATACTTTGTATACTAGATTTACAAATGGCAGCATTGGCATCTACTATGAACCTGATTTATAATTGGTCCAGATAGAGGGCTGCCATTCTTCCTGTTCAGGTGGCTATAGAAAGAGCCAACATTATGGCCAAGTGTGCTCTGAAAAACAAAAGGGACTTTGAAACTAATAAAACATTTGGGCAAACGTTCAGTTGAGACCTTAACATTCTGAGAATAAATCATAGAAGACATAATTTTCAACTGAAGTATTCAGCATTTGAAAAGATGTTAACAATCAGCCATTATCTCCATAAAAGGATTTGGTATAGTTGGTCCTCCAGAGTATGGTATCTACTTTAAATCTGTTTATCTTTTAAAATTATATGCTTATCTCATGGAAGCTTTTGTATTTTTCTCAGGAAAGGGTTCATGAATTTCTTCCAATTCTGATAAGGCTCTCTAACCTCCAGAATATTAAGAACCAGTTCTGCCAAGCATTAGAATATGAGCTAAATATGCACTCTAATGTTATAAAACTCCAAATAAAAGAAAATGCTGTGAAACATGTTATAATTTATTTGCCTATCACTAATCACAGCAGAACAGTATATATATTTGCCCTTGTATGAATAATATTAAGCTTATCTTGCTAAATATTTTACCTAAAGTGATTCTTCAAATTAACAGGCACAAATGGGTCTGAGAGAAAGAGTAAGGGGTGATAAAGAGGTGACAACAGAATTTGGAATTTTGTGGCTGGATGCAGTAAAAGAAATATTTTCCCTTAGGATGACTTCCTCAACCTCCAGACGATATTTACTATATAAAACCTCTGGTGATCTCCATTTGCTCCTCAAATTAAGACCAAGATACTAGCAGGTCCCAGAAGTCAATGGTTTGTCTCCTATATGCCTGCCTTTTCCTCTTCAACTTTCCTCTCATTCCTCTGCCCCCCTATGATCAGCATTTGCAATGGTCTTCATTCAGGTGCTTGGCCTTTATTGCTCCCTCTCGCCATGTTCCTTCCGCCTGGAGTCTTTCGCTTCACCGTTCTCTTACCTAATTCCAACTCATCACAAAAGTCTCAACTCAAATGCTCCTCTCTCAAGGAAGATGCCCTTGGTGGCCCTATCAGGTTCGTTTTTCCATGTTAGTCATTCTCCCAAAGCTTTGCATCTTTGTTTAAACAACTGATCCTAGAAGGAAATTTAAAAATATTGATTCCATTGCTTCATATCTCTCTCCTCTGCTTTCCATAAATACACTAAAAGCAGGGTCCTTGTAATGCTCACTATAATATTCCCAAAACTTAGTGCTATGGGGTGAATGGTGTCTTCCAAAATTCACATGTTGAATGAAGTCCTAACCATCGGTGAGACTGCATTTGGTGATAGGACTTTTAAGAGGTAATAATGTTTATATGAGGTCATCAGGGTTGGGGGGTGGTGCCTAATCCCTTAGGGATTGGTGACTTTATAAAAGGAGGCAGAGAGAAAGAAAGAAAGAAAAATAGCCCTCTTTCTCTCTCTCTCCATGTATACACACAGAGGAAAGCCATGTGAAGACAGAGTGAGAAGCTGGTCATCTGCAATCCAGGAAGACAGCCTTTACCAGAAGATGAAGCTGAACCCTGCCAAACCTTGGTCCTAGACTTTCTTGCTTCTAGAACTCAGAAAATAAACCTGTGTTGTTTAAGCCACCCAGTCTGTGGTATTTGTTGTGGTAGCATGAGCTGATTAATACACTCAGTAGCATTCTTAGAAACATTAGAGACACTTTATTTTTATATATATATATATATATATATATATATATATATATATATATGCATAAATGTACTGTGTAGGTACTGTTACTAACTACGATATCTGAATCTCAAGAATCAGGTAAGGTAACATCAGACTTTTGTTGCAAGAAATAATGTATTTGTATTATTCCTGTGATTCATAGGGAAAATGGCATGGGCTCTATTCTTAAATTACAAAATGTATCTAAATGTAGAAATTCCTTAGATGTGTGTATTTGCCTAATAAGTCAAGTGCCTTATCCAAGGTATTCTTTATCCAAAAGTATACTTTCTGAGTTTATTTCCTCAGCAAACTAACGTAAGAACAGAAAACCTAGTAATGCTACAGGTCCAATATTTGAAGAACCATCAAATCCTTCAATTGTTTTTCTCTTCAATATAACTTTGCATTTCTCATCACTTTTTGGGTCCAATACCTTTTCTAAATCAACCTTGTCACTTTTCCCTGTCTATTCTACCTTTATTTAAACCATTCTTTTTACATTATGCAAATGAATCTCCATTCCTTGTCTTCTGTATTAAATGTAATCCTCTCCATCTATCACTAAAGGTTCATCCTGGAAATGTTTTAGTCCATCCTCTAATCAGTTTCTCATTCCCCGTGAAAAGTACATAGCTCATAGTAACAATGACAACAGTTTAGGCTATTTTCATTATTATACAGCTCTTGTTTTCTCACACTTGAAGGCATAGTATCTTTTCATCTCTTTCTCACACCCTTTTGTCCACTTATATCTTGTTTGCTCCTCCAGATCCACTGTCCACTCTTCTCCTGTAACCCAGGAGACTGATATTTACAGATGACAGTTCCTTGTCCTTTGTCTTACGATTAAGTTTAGAGCCCTGACAAGATTCTGGAGGCAGGGAAGAAAGAGAAGTGGGGTGTTTATTTTTCTGACTCCATTTCTATGAGGATTCCTTAAGCTGGCCATGCTGCTTTTACCATGAGGATCTGACTCTCTCCTTCTGAGTTTTTATAACTTCTCTCTCCCTGATCCTTTCTGGCCTAAAAGAGGTAAGAACTCTGAAGCTGGGTTACTACACTATCCCGTGTGGTTCCTCTATACACCAGCTACATTTAAAAAATATCTCTTTGTAAAGAAACTTTCCTCAAATTATCCTAATTTGAGAGGTCCATCAGTTTTAAATATTTTCCTTATGTATCCAATTACATCGCATCCAAGCTTGTTGTTGACCCGTGTTTCCAACTATTTCCATGGATTCCATTTTTTCAACATATGACTATGTTTCACTAGTCGCAAAGAAAAAGTTCCTAAGTAGAGGCCATTTTTTATAAGATACACGTGGTTTCCACACTCCTAATCTACCTCATGCTTTTGCAAACCGACACAATCAATTAGCTCTGTGTAACTATGCCAAATACAATTTTAGAATCCGGGTATCTATGTCTTACATATTTAAACTGATTTTTGTTGCTTACATTTTGAACTTTATTGTGCTCAGCTAAATCCTTAAAAGGTGAACGTTTCATTACTAAATAATTTGTTATGGTCTTCTTGGAAATTGCCAAGAAATACCTATTAATATTCTCCAAACGGAAGGAGGAAAGATTCTTACCTTACATATTTTTAACTGACTTTTAATTGCTGTTGGCTCTGATGGGGTGGTGGGTTGGATTTTCAACCAGTTTTCAGCAGTAGTTGTCATCTGCTCCAATTGTTGTAGCTGATTATAGAAAGTGATGATGTTGTTCTGATACTCCAGCCAGTTAAGTCTCTCACTTAGCAACTGGCAGAATTCGATCCACCGGCTGTTCAGTTGTTCTGAGGCTTGTCTGATGCTATCGGCATTAACACCCTCTAGAAAGAAAAAAAATAATTAAATATATCCCCTGAACCCACAGACTGAAAGAAATGATCTGAAAACCAACACATCCTAATTATAAAAGTATTCACCACATGATTTCAAACCAAATCAATTATTTTCTAAGATATAAATGTGTAAATATGATTTCAGATTATTCATTGTAATTATTAGACTTGTATCACAATAAAGATTATCAATGCCATCAAGTAATAAATAAGACATAAGATGTAGAAAAGTAGAATGTATTTAAATAAAATATTAAATAAAAATTTAAATAAAAACAAAAGTGCTCAAAGCTCTGATGGGAGCTGGAAGGCTGATCATGAACAAGTAAGATTTTGGATGTTTTCAGATACATTTTAAGTATCATGCACATTACTCAAATATACTTCCCCGAACTAACTTACATTTTTAATTTTTAAAATGGGCTTGGAAATTAGTTTAAATAGTATTTTCATCATTTTAAAAAGAGGAAACTAATTATCCAAGATTAACTATTCTTTATTTCATTTATAGAAGACTAGAAATAAACAGACTGTCAGCTGGGCGTGGTGGCTCACGCCTATAAGCCCAGCACTTTTGGAAGTCGAGGCAGGTGGATCACGAGGTCAGGAGATCAAGACCATCCTGGCTAACACCGTGAAACTCCGTCTCTACTAAAAATACATAAAATTAGCCGGGTGTGGTGGCAAGCACCTGTCATCCTAGCTACTCAGGAGGCTGAGGCAGGAGAATGGTGTGAACCCAGGAGGTGGAGCTTGCAGTCAGCCGACATTGCACCACTGCACTCCAGCCTGGGCAACAGAGCAAGACTCCATCTCAGGTTGTCCATGGATCCAAGTAAGTAAACAAGTACTAGGATAAATAATCTAATATGAAACATTTTAAAATTTATAAATGTAGAAGTTCATCTGACAGTTTTAAAATCATCTATAGTAATACCAAACCCAGAAAACTTTATCAAGGGAAAAATGGAAACACAAGCACATCATTGTCACCATTATCATTCTGGAGTACCTACTATGTACCATGGAATATGCTATGTCCTTTCATATATGATGAACGCCAATCCAAGTACATATTATTCCACACATAGCATGAAAGCATGGCAATATCATGCTATGCTATGGGTTAAAATATTCAAATTCTCTAAGGTTAGTTTACAAAATATAGACTTTCTTAGATTTATTAGCTTACGTAGTTTTATTAATGACAGAATATAAAAGAGAAAATAGATTAAATATATCATGCATTTTTAAACATAGCTACATTAGCACTGGTAACTTTCTTATGCTTTTGAAATACTGAATATTTAAATGTTTTATAGTCTCTCATTTACCTACAGGGATCTCAAAAGAACATGAACTCACCATAAGTTTCTTTCTCTAGGTTAAAATACCTAAAAGGTAGAAGAGTAGGTTGGTAGTAGAAGAGTAGGTTGCCTAAGATAATCTACTCTTATAAATGTTCATTTCACTTAATTTTCTGGTAATATAATTTAGTTAAAGGGAAGCTAAGTTCTTAAAAAGTCTGAAGAGCATCTCTAGAAACATAAGGCCTGTGGTTTTGTTAACTTGTACATGCCTCCCACTTTATCCTTTTTAAAGACTAAAAAATATATAGATGTGAATTCAACAACTATATTATTTTATCCTCTTTCACTTCCCTCTGCCCTAATATTCTAATGTTCTATTTGTCATAAAGATATTAATGTTGCCAAACCATGTCCCTCAATTCATTTGAAACACAACTGTAACTTTACTAATTTCAAAGCATAATGCTTCTCAGGATGGCAGTGAAGGAGACAAACTTTACAAATATTATTGTCAACTATTTTCCCCTCCTTCTTCCTTGATATATTTTTAACGAGATACAACGGAAATAATAGAATGTAGAAAGAGAATATATATATGGCTCCATATATCTAACTATAAAAGAAGTCCGTGATTTGTGGGAGCTAAATATTCTAATATCCTCCTAATACTTAAGGAATAAATTGGTCTTACTGAGACATCTGCACATGTGGTATGACATGCTGTTTTTGATTGTTGGATTTTGAGGAGTGATCAAAAATTGTACCAAAATATTTTTTAAGCGATACCATTAAGTAACTGTAGTTAGAAAATGACCACATTTGGTATAAAGTATAAGAGAAGAATAAGAAACTTCAATCGTATGAGCACTCCGTTTGTAAAAAGTATTATGATAAAACCTTAACATTTCTGGAAAATAAAAAGGTATAATTAAAAAATATACTGGACAGAATTTTAAAATTATGTTACTTAATAACAAAAAAATGTGGCATAGATCTAAATGATCAGATATTTAGGATAAGTATTTTCGGCATATGTTGAACTTGAACAAGTAGTTAGAAGTCCATGAAGGGTGAAAAGTCAACATAAGCCAGCCATTAAATAGTCAAAAAAGAAATGCTAAATTAAAGGGATTGATAGACTGATGCTAGATTGAGTCGTATTTAACACTTGTCTAAATGAGAAGGGAATCCAGAGAGAAATCACTTTGTGTCCCTGAGAAAGGTCAACAATACAAATCGTAGCAGATGAAAAAATAAAACTGTAAGTTGATTTTCAATATGGATATGTTAATTTTATAAAACGATAAAACTATAGTGAAAATACCAATAGGTTCTGCAGTATCTATTAAAATCTAGGGATGGGTTTTAACGAGTCATTGTTGATCTTTACACAAAACTCTGTGTTTTGTCCCCCAAAAATGTTGCAATATAACACATAACACTGTAAAAGAAATTTAAATGAAGAAAAGTCAACTTTGTAAAAATTCATAACACTGATATTTATAACTGAATGCAGGCAATTAAAATGCAGTGATAGATCAAAGAACGACTTCCATAATAGCAAAAAGGGGGAGGCAGGCAGAAAGGCAGATAAATGACCAGTGAGAATTCTGATGTTAAAGAGATGGGAGTTCAAATTTGACGCCCCTTACTAGATGTGTGAAATGGGTTCAATTATTTAATTTCACTGGATCTCATTTTCCTCATCCATGAAATGAGGATTAAAAATAGAATCAACCTCATAGGATACTTATCAAAGTTCTGAGTTAACATATATAACTTACTTATAACAAACGCTCACACATACTAGGCAACAAAGACATATCAGACAATGTCATATAGAGGAAATGAAAAATATTCAGAAAACAAGAGACCAGATCTCTTGTGCAAAAATTAGGGGGAGAGGGAGTCTTCTTAATGACTGAGACAGACCATATATAAAAAGTTAATAATACTATTTTAAAATTAGTCCTAATTTTATATAATACAGGACTAATATGGGATATAGAAGGTGTATTCATACATTTCTTAAAGACGTTTTACCAATAACCAGGGATCCTTTGAGCCCAGGAGTTCGAGGCTGCAGTGAGCTATGATCGCATCACTGTATTCTAGCCTGGGCAACAGAGCAAGACCCTGTCTCTAACTAAAATAACAATAAAAAGAGTTTATTTGAGAATCCTGGATTTTGCCACATTTATAACCATTTGAGACTGAAGTTACAAAGAAACCAAAAATTTCAAAAAGAAAATGCAGAAATTTCTAGCTGTTACTAGAAAAGACATAATGTTGGCCACAGATAATCAGAAGTCGTGTTATGAAGGATTTGTATGCAAACACTATATTAATTCATTGTGAATATGTTGCCCGCTCAATAAGGGCATAAACTGTCCTTCTAAACTATAAACTCCTCTAGGAAATGTCTCCACTGGCAGTATCTGATAGAATTCTCAGCTTTGAGTAGAAAGAAAATAACTACACTGTACTCATGAACTCATTCAATACCAAATCAATAATGTACTCTATATGAATATAAAAATTATGAGACCAATGTACACTGAAGCCAAAAGCCATATACAAACAAGCACACCATCTCTCTTGCATCAAATTTGCTTTAAAATACTTGGGCAGGGGATGGGAAGCACTGTCACATGTCACATTACTTAATGTATCTCTCTTAAAATTAGAAATGCTATTACTTCAACTTTGTAAATTAATTGACCATTTAGATGCCAGGACTACTGTTGATTTTCTAAGAAAGACCATTAAAACCTTTCTAGAATAAAAAAGGGTTCAAAGTGTTTTCCAAGAAAATATTTGAATATGGATAATTTTGTTATTATATATAATTGTTTTATGCGTATTTCATAGAATTATGCTCCTTGGCTGGATGCAAAATTGTAAGTTTTTTTAAGAGTTTGTAAGTGTAAATATCTGAAAAGTTTTAGGTATCAATCATCTGAGCATCTGTTTTCTAATTTTGTGTTAGCTATTTAAGAATACAAATACTAACACACCAGGCATTATGAACAATACTTATGGAAACCATTTTGTTGTAGCACATTAGAATCTCAGGGATAATGGATCATAATCCATTCACATCTCATATTCTAAACAACCCCTGAAATAGTCTATGAATAAATATATTGCACCCAGAGGAAATGGATCATTACTTGAAGTGCATCCATTAATTTTATTACTTGTGTACAGTGCATAACAGACTGTTAGAATAATTTTAATTGTGCACCACCTTCCATGCAAGTACTTCAGAACTGCCACTTAAAGTGAAGTATTTCTCATCAACTATATTCATCATTAGCCATGAAGCCAGGGTAGAATAATGCAAGACCAGTGTTTCCAGAGCTCTTGAATTAAAAGAATATTTGGAATAGAAACTTGAAATAAAGCTGCTAATAAACAGTCTCCTATTTTTGTTGCACTTTAAGTGAGGGTAATTACAAGTTCATTCAGCATTCAATATAATAGCCTAAAATGTAATAGAGATATATTAAAAACCCTTGAAGACAAGTTCTGAGGCTAAATTTTAGAGGCTTCTGTGACCACACTGACTTAAAGTAATAGCTTTTAAAAATTAATGGTATATATGAAAGAAATAGCCCTAGTGAGGGCAATATAAATTTTACTAACATAGCCCTTTGGCTTTTTTTATTTTCAAACATCATAAAATTAGAAAAAAGTCAGATTTCTACTCATATTTGTTTTTGCCACTCATTTCCTACAACAACAGTGACAACAACAGTCTCTTCCTTTCACACACATGGACACACACACATCTGCACATGGAAGTTCACCCGCACATGCACGCCGTGCGCACACATACCCACAGAGGCTCTGCCTTTTGGAGATCAGAGTTAAACCAAGAAAAATGTGCCTGTCAATTAACAACATTTATTGAATGTGAACTCTGTGTAGAGCATTATACTAAGTGTCATGTGGAGAAAGAAGAAATATAAATCAAACTACCCAGTACTGAGGAAGGAATAAGAGAAGAGGAAATATATATGCAACTGTGAAAGGCTACTCATTCATGATGGAGGGGCTAGGTTACTACAAATGGTACAATCTCCAAGCCACATTTGTATACAGACTATTTGCAATATGTCTTGCCCTTAAAATATATGATTAGAAGAGCTGCTGTTACTGAAAACCTTTCCAGTGATCATGAGGGTTTTAGCTTTGAGATGAGCCAAACTCTCGCCCATCTGACAAAACGTGGTTGCCTACCTCAAAAAACATAATTCATGTGAAATTATCTAATGAGCTATGAACCAAAATACAAGAAATAAAAGACAGTTACTTGGTTAATGTTATAGATAAGAAGAGCCCTCGTCAGTGTTATTCTGTGCCATTTAATTACAACAGTTAGCATACTTATTATTAAGTATCACCTTAAACACTATAATCTAGCACTGAGGGAATGATAGTTTTGAGATGTTCTTTAGTCTAATATACTAATAATTACCACTTTTATTTAAACATGTCCTTAATGTGATTGTCTTTAGACTCTTAATTAACACACAGAAAACTACAAATAGAAATTGAAAATGAACCACAATTTAATGTAGAAAACACAACTAACCTTATTAGATAATTATAGTATCTCCTCCAGAAATTATGGTAAAAGCATCTTATAAAGAATGAGAACCTGAGCTATGCCTAAATATGTTTTCAAATAAATGTTGTGATATGACCATATTTTGCTAATTTCAGTATTAGTATGGAAAACCAGTTTATCTAACCTAGGCTTTTGTGTTATACCTGATTGATGAGACTGTACGTACTCATGCAAGAATATTATTTTACAGAAAGGATTACATCTAATCCTAAATAGATAAAAATAGACATACGTTTAGGTATAATCATATGTATATTATTTTAGTTCTAGGTTGTCCTAAAACTCCACAATCTCAGTAATAGACTGAAAGGCCTTGGTCTTGATAAGCATCCATTTAAAGACTGTTCAAATTAAAATCTTAGAAAACCATTATTAGTTAGCGATATTATTAAAGCATTAGAAAGATTACTTACTATATTTAATGGCTAAATTTTTCTAAATTTCTAAATTATTTACAACATTTTGTATTTAAATTAAGAAATGAAAAAGTAAACCTTAAATAAAGTTATATCCCATCTTTTTTAAAAAGTAAAATGAAGAATTTGGAAACTCCCTCTTCAATATACACAGCTACAAGAATATATAAATATGGCCGGGCGCGGTGGCTCAAGCCTGTAATCCCAGCACTTTGGGAGGCCGAGACGGGTGGAACACGAGGTCAGGAGATCGAGACCATCCTGGCTAACATGGTGAAACCCCGTCTCTACTAAAATATACAAAAAACTAGCCGGGCGAGGTGGCGGGCGCCTGTAGTCCCAGCTACTCGGGAGGCTGAGGCAGGAGAATGGCGTGAACCCAGGAGGCGGAGCTTGCAGTGAGCTGAGATCTGGCCACTGCACTCCAGCCTGGGCGACAGAGCAAGACTCCGTCTCAAAAGAAAAAAAAAAAAAAGAATATATAAATACATCACTGGCTACCTGGTCTAGCCTTTCACTTGCCCTCATTAAGTTAACAGCTTCCTGAGACCAGGGTTATGATCCTAATCTTACATATTGACGATAAGCTGCATGAAAATTATAGCTATCCAAAAAAGTCTTTAGTAAAAAGAGGTACTTTGCACCATCCAATATTCTGTCATATTTATCCAACCAACTAATGTTGACAGAACAGTAAATTAATTTTAATGTTAGTTCAAACAAAAAAATACAGCTAAGATAGAGATAAATCAGTTAAAAATTATACCAAAATTTCATGCCAAAATGCCAGAAAAGTGATTTTTTTTTGTTAACACTCTCCTTTTAGTAGCTTCTCGTTTTAGTCTATGATCGTGAAAGATCACTTCTACTCTGACCAAAAGAACTGGAACATCCATAAGGAAAATGTCCATGTATAGTTTTAAAGTAGGCAAGCAATTTGGCCAACTCCTTTCTTTGGTTAAAAATTCCAAATAAATTAGTAAGAATCTCTTACTGTCTATAAACTCTTAATATATAAATTATTGCTGTAAAATTAATGATATGATTAAAATTAACTGTTTTAAAATTCTGCATGCAACTCTTCACATTTGATAAAATATAGTCAAAATGAAAATTATCTTCCAATTGATCATAAAACTTGTGACACTGAAAAACTGTACATATGTTACTAGACATATTATTTCCAGGACATACAACTGATTTTTAACAATACTTTGCACCATCAAATGAGGATCGCTTCTACATTGTAACCATGGTAAATTTTATGCTTTCAACAACCTTAACACCCTACCCTGTCTTCTCGGCACATGTCTTCAATTCCTTCAAGAAATTGCCTTCAGGACAAATAGATTTTGTTTTCTGCATCACTTAAGTGATGTTAAATCTTCGTTGCTTCATAGATATTTAGAAACAGACAAAAATCATTTGGAAATATGTCAGATGTACCATTTCAGGTCAAAACTGAAGTAAAATTTAAGTTGTGAGAAATTATTTTTTCCATCTTGGAATTTCACTCTAAAAGCAAACTGATGAGTTACAAAATTATTCTAGATTTTTAAAAAGTAGTTTAATCTCAGGGCAAATTATTTGAAGTAGAAAATTCAGTTTGCTATGCATGTACCAGTATAGATACATGTAAAATATAGTTCACAGAATTTTTTAAAATATATAACAGCTATGCTTATGCTATTCCACATATTTTTACACTATGAATATATGTTAAATGTTTTCACTGTCAGCATACATCAAATTTATAAATATATACACATATTTATAATATATCTATTTTTATTAGTGGCATAATATGGTATTATACAAGAGTGATTATATTTATCTTAATTCTTGAGGAAACTATACGTGGTGAAGAGGAACAGTCATTTACATGAGGTCCTAAATGAAGTACACTGATTCAGCTCTCATTTTCCTTTCTATAAAAAAGGGCAAGAATGTATGTGTCTTACGTTGCTGTGAGATTTATTATATCTCCATAGCCTAAGCTTGGGAAGGACGATTCTGGACTTATACATTTAAGAGGTTTAATGCAATAATTCTTGGAATCCTCATTTACAGAAAGCTTCATTTGTCTTTCAGCTTCATGAGCTATACCAGTCAACTGTAGTTTTGGGCTCTGTGCTAAAGGAGCTATTAATGATTTAGGGTAGCAGTCCCTCTGAAATATACCTGAAGAGATACTCCAGGCACTTAATATGTGTCTAGCTTATCTCACAATTTGCACAAACACAGAAAATAAATATTATGCAATTTGTTCCTTGAAAGACAAAAAAGGAACAAAGAGATAAGTTACAATATTTGAGCCCTTTATTTTATTTTTTATTTATTTATTTATTTTTTTTTTTTTGAGACGGAGTCTCGCTGTGTCTCCCAGGCTGGAGTGCAGTGGCGTGATCTCGGCTCACTGCAAGCTCCGCCTCCCGGGTTCACGCCATTCTCCCGCCTCAGCCTCCCAAGTAGCTGAGACTACAGGCGCCCGCCACCACGCCTGGCTAGTTTTTTGTATTTTTAGTAGAGACGGGGTTTCACCATGTTAGCCAGGATAGTCTCGATCTCCTGACCTCGTGATCCACCCGCCTCGGCCTCCCAAAGTGCTGGGATTACAGGCTTGAGCCACTGCGCCCGGCCAAGCCCTTTTTTTTAAAGTAATTTCGTAAATTGTTTTATTTAATGGGGAAACAGAGCTATGTCATTTTAAGTAGTCATCCCACTTATGACCCAAACTTGAGCCTAATGACATATCAGTTAGACCATATCTTTACTGGTAGAACAAATGGGTAGCATAAAATTTGATCAATATAGTCAACCAAAAAGGAATGTCTCAAATCACACCCCTATCCCCCAGTGTTCCCTGGTATCTGCCAAAGTCAGCATTTTCCTTCAGGAGGATTACTAATTATTTTTACACCAAAATTACCAATGTCATTACCTCCATGACTGCCTTAATTTTGCTTTGCTAAATAGAATTTGGTCAATTAATATTTATTAAGCAACTACTATATGTCCTGATTTTTACATGCCTCCAAAAATTAGAACTATGAGGGAAATAACCTAGAAAACTAATATTGTCACTAGTCACACGATCATTTAAATCCTGCATGTAGTTTTACTTACCAAAAATTAAAAATCATACCCTTAATTTCTAAACGTTTAAATTATTTCTGATTAATTCAGTGTATGTTATCAGATGATCTAAAGTGAGGTAAGCTTGATATATAATTATGAAATGAGACCATTTAAAGTATAGCTCTTGCATCAGCTTATTAAAATGAAAAAGTGATAATACAGTTTCTAGGAGGAACTTATATAACTAGGAGGATATTTTTAGATCACATAATTTTATTTAACATGAATATGCTGTTAAGTTCATCAGTTAAAATTACCAAGCAACATACATCTAAATAAAAATCTATTGATATTTTCATTCTCTGTTCTTTTTTTTTTTTTTTTTTTTTTTTTTTTGAGACGGAGTCTCGCTCTGCCGCCCAGGCTGGAGTGCAGTGGCCGGATCTCAGCTCACTACAGGCGCCCGCCACCTCGCCCGGCTAGTTTTTTGTTGTTGTTGTTGTATTTTTTAGTAGAGACGGGGTTTCACCGTGTTAGCCAGGATGGTCTCGATCTCCTGACCTCGTGATTCGCCCGTCTCGGCCTCCCAAAGTGCTGGGATTACAGGCTTGAGCCACCGCGCCCAGCCTTCATTCTCTGTTCTTAAACTTGTTCACTCAAGTCTCAGCTGTTATGTTTGCTTGTTTTCATTTTTAACCAAATATAGTCAGTCATGGGACTCGTTAGAAGAAGAAAATGAACTGATTTTCTAGGAAGACCACTGAACTTTTTAATGCCAAATTTACAATTAAGGCAAAAAATAACTTACACACGGGATTTACACCCCAAAATGCAGGCAGATCCTGGAAAAAGGTGACATGCACAACAAAAACATTTGTTATATTTATTTATGATGTTCTTGTAAACATCTCCCACAAAATGAAAAATAGTCTTATTTGGAAATAGCATTATCCCTGATTTTCATGAAATTTTATCTGGAAATATAGTAGTATAAGCAATGATAAATTGAAAGAAGGTTGTTTACACATCATGTCAATGACATATTTGGTACACATAGCTTTTGAGGCACTGAGTATTAGCAAAGATTAATTTTAATTTATTCTTGAAAAAGACAAAAGTTTTGCTAGCTTTGTGCTTTTATCCCACTCCAAAAAAGTTAAAGTAAAGGTTATCCCGAAGATACTTTTTTTTAAATGAGAGAAAGTGATAAAAAGTAACACAGAAAATGTCACATATATTATTAGAAAACAGGAATGATGGTAAAACATTCCATCTAATTTTTGTCTGTTTGGAAAAACATATTGCAAAAATGATTTAAAATCGGATGATCAGTTTTACATATATAACATGACTATTAATGTTTTCAAATTTCTGTAAACCTTATTTTCTTAAATTATTTGGACAAATGCTAGCAGGATTTGCATTAAAGTTTATTTCTCTGCAACAGATTGATCAAATATTCTACCACTTCCCATTTTCTTCCAATTGACTCAAAGTTGAATTTCTCCTAATAATTTGCTTAGCATTAAAAAAAGAATAATACAAACATATGAACTCTTTTAATTTAAATTTGTATTCAAGAAGTGCTTGTCTGATATAATTCAGCTGATAAATATGAACCTATGTGTTTATCAAATCCCTAAGAAGATTATCTAAATCAACTTGTGTAATTACCATTCACCATCTGTTCCACCAGGACCTGAGCTGATCTGCTGGCATCTTGCAGTTTTCTGAACTTCTCGGCTTTTTCTCGCTCTATGGCCTGCAGCATGATAGCAAAGGTGAGTAATTCAATACAAGGATTGTGAATCTACACAATAATTATAACTTCCACTTCCCCTTTCAATCCTTAAGATATTTCACTCTGTCAGCTTCTCATGAGAATCTAAAGACTTTTTTTTTCTCAATACTTTTGCCATCAAAAACATCAAAACAGCAATAAAAGCATGAGCCGTTTTCATGACTTGCTGCAACTTTTAATGATAAGATTTCTACCCAACTTTTTTTACATTATAGTTTCTGATACATTTCAATATGAGACTGCAAAAAGTAAAAAGGCAATTCATAACAATGAAAGATAAAGTGTCACATAACTAACATGAAATTTATCTTGTAAAAATACACCATTGAAATTACTCCTAATAAGTATATGGGCAGTATTAAAAATCAAATTGAGAATCCAGTATGTATATAAAATGGAAAAAATAAACTATCATAAATAATTTAGCAGAAATATATAATATATATATACATATTTAAATACAAGCCTGTAGGCTAATTTTTCTTTCAAAAATAATCATAGTACTCCTATTTCCAAGGAAGACTAGACTGAGTTTCAAAAAGCTTTCTAAATTCCTCTATTTCTCCTAAGAGTTAAATTTTGAACAACAAATACAAAATTATTTCAGTTAACAGTAACCAACATTTCATACTACTGAGCTTAGCTAATAATATTCCTATGGAGACATAAATTTTAAACCATGGTAGAGTAGAACTACATTACTATAAACATCAAGAAGATGTGACTATAACAATGTATATGTCCTAAAACATAACTATTCAAACAACTATAATGCAATTAAAATATAGTAAGAACAACACACCTGTGACTTAACAATAGTATTATAACAAAGATTTCTCCTGAATTTGAGGCAGAAGGTTATTCTACATGAGGCTACTTTTTAAGACTTTATTTATATCCACAGGCATTAAAAAAAGTATTTCCAGGTATAATATTGGAGTACAGAGGGGAGGGTAAGTAATAGATACATGCACAGTCTGCAGCACTGTTGAGTAGAAATTTGTGCAAGGATGGAAATGATCTATATCTGTGTCATCCAATATGATAGCCAATAACCACGTGTGGGTACTGAGCACGTGAAAGGTGGTCAGTGTGACTGAAAAAAATAAAAATGTAATGTAATCTAATTTTATTTAATTAATTTAAAACATAAAAGTTACACGTGACCAGTGTTAACTGTAATTGTACAGTGCAGATCTAATGCATTCCTTTAAAAGCAAATGGTTAAGATAGGCCTGTAATCCCAGCTACTCAGAAGACCTGGGCGGGAGGAATGCTTGAGGCCAGGGGTTTGAGATCAGCCTAGGCAAAATAGAAGGACCTCCATCTCTAAAAAAAAAAGCAATTTTGAAAAATTAGTCAGGCATGGTGGCATGAGCCTGTAGTCCCAGCTACTCAGGAATCTGAGGCAGAAGGACTGCTTGAGCACAGTAGTCTCATTAGGTTTCAATGAACTATGATTGTGCCACTGTACTCCAGGCTGGGCAACAGACGGAAACTCTTTCATATAATATGGCAATATCAGAAACAGTTTCAAAGAAAAAGTAATCATCTAGACAAGACTATTTACCAAGCACATTAAATTATGGAAATGCTTATACAATAATCCATATATTTTTACATATCTGAAAAGACTCCCTAATTTAAAGAAATAGCTACAAATGTAAGGTTTTTTGTTTTTGTTTTTCTTTGAGACAGTCTTGCTTTGTCGCCCAGGTTGGAGTGCAGCGGCATGATCTCAGCTCACTGCAACCTCTGCCTCCCAGGTTCAAGCAATTATCCTGCCTCAGCCTCCTGAGTAGCTAGGATTATAGACGTGCATCACCACACCCAGCTAATTTTTGTATTTTTAGAAGAGACAGGGTTTCATCATGTTGGCCAGGCTGGCCTCGAACTGCTGACCTCGTGATCTGCCCACCTCAGTGCTTGGGGCGGAGCAGGGGAGATTATAGGCGTGAGCCACCATGCCTGGCCTGAATAAGGGTTTTTTTTTGTTTTTTTAATTTATTTTAAAGAGTTTCGTAAGTGGGAGACCTGACAATATCTGACTTCAAGGCTTGATACAAACTGCAGTAATCAAGACAGAGTAATATTGGCAAAAGAACAGACAGGTAAATCAATGGAACAGAATAGAAAGCTCAGAAATAGATGCACGTGAATATAATCAATTGATTTTTGACAAAGAAACAAAGGCAATGCAGTGGAGAAAAAGTCTTTCAACAAATGGCCCTGAACAATGTAACATCTACATGCAAAAAAATTTATCTAGACATAAACCTTATACCCTTCTTTTAATTCCAATTATTTAATTCCAATTTATTTATTTTCATGTTATTCACTGGATCAACTTCATTTGAAGTTTATACTCTTGATGGTGAAATATCTGACATTATTGTGAATTTTATCACAAATTCACTTTAAAATTTCAACACTGAATATGTTTGTAAAAATGATAACATGGGCGCGGTGGCTCACACCTGTAATCCCAGCACTTTGGGAGGTCAACGCGGGTGGATCACCTGAGGTCAGGAGTTCAAGACCAGCCTGGTCAACATGGTGAAACTCTCTCTCTACTAAAAATACACAAATAATTAGCCAGGCATGGTGGCAGGCACCGGTAATCCCAGCTACTGTGGAGGCTGAGGCAGGAAAATTGCTTGAACCCGGGAGGCGAAGGTTGCAGTGAGCCGAGATTACACCTCTGCACTCCAGCCTGGGCAAGAGAATAAGACTGTCTCAAAAATAAATAAAATAAAATAAAATAAAATAACATCAACATATATTTTTGTGGAACACAGCATTACGGTTAAAAACCATGTTTTCTTGGGTACACATGGATATAAAGATGGGAACGAGAAACACTGGGGGCTACTAGAGTGGGGAGGAAGTGACGGGAAAAGGGCCAAAAAACTAGCGATTGGATACTATGTTTAGCACCAAATCTCAGTGTCACACAATATACCCATGTAACAAACCTGCACATTTACTCTTGAATCTAAAACAAAAGCCGAAATTATAAAAAATAAAAATGAAAATTAAACATACCAAAAATAAATGCAATGTTTCCACTGAATTTAGAAATTTGTGTAGCTGCTTGAAAGTAACTGTGGTATTCATATAATTCATAAAATTAATTAAAAATGAATCAATCAGAGACTCTAGAGTAAAACGTCAAACTATAAAACTCCTAGCAGATAGCTTAGGAGAAAATAGAAATGACTCAGTTTGTTGACAGCTTTTTAGGTACACCACCAAAGACATGATCCACAAAAGAAAGAAATAATAAGTTGAATACTACTTAATTAAAATGTTCTGCTCTGTGAAAGAAGCTGCCAAGAGAAGGAAAAGAAAAGCCACAGACTCAAAGAAAATATTTACAAAAGACATATCTAGTAAAGAATTCTTATCCGAAATACACAAAGAACTCCTAAAACTCAGTAACAAAAACAAACAAATTAAAACATGGGCAGGCGGGGCGCAGTGGCTCACGCCTGTAATCCCAGCACTTCGGGAGGCCGAGGCAGGCGGATCACAAGGTCAGGAGATCGAGACCACGGTGAAACCCCGTCTCTACTAAAAATACAAAAAAAAAAAAATTAGCCGGGCGTGGTGGCAGGCGCCTGTAGTCCCAGCTACTCAGGAGGCTGAGTCAGGAGAATGGCGTGAACCCGGGAGGTGGAGCTTGCAGTGAGCCGAGATCGCGCCACTGCAATCCAGCCTGGGCGACAGAGCAAGACTCTGTCTCAAAAAATAAAAAAATAAAATAAAATAAATAAAAATAAAACATGGGCAAAAAACCTTAACAGACACCTCACCAAAGGAAGTATACAGATGGCAAATAAGCAAATGAAAATATGTTTCACATCATATGTTACCAGGGAATTACAAATTAAACAACAATGAGATACCACTACACACCTATTAGAACGGCCACAATCCAAGAACACTGATAAAACCAAAAGCTGACAGGGATATGGGGCAATGGGAACTCTCATTCATTTCTGGTACCAATGCAAAATGGTACAGCCACTTTGGAAGACAGTGAAGGTTTCTTACAAAAGTAAACACTCTACTATATGATCCAGCAATCATGCTCTGAGGCATTTACCCAAAGGAGTCAAAAATATACATCCACACAGATTCCTGCACATGAATGCTATAGTAGCTTTATTTATATTTGCCAAGACTTGGAAATAATCAAGATGTCCTTCAGTAGATGAATGTATAAATAGACTGTGATACATCCAGACAATGGAATATTATTCAGTGCTTAAAAATGAGCTATCAAGCCATAAAAAGACATGGAGGAACTTAAATGCATGTTACTAAGTTAAAGAAGATAATCTGAAAAGGCTATATACTGCAGGATTGCACCCTAGATTCCAATTCAGAATATATGATAGTCTGGAAAAGGTAAAACTATGTAAACTACAAAACAATCAGTGGTTTCTAGAGTTAGCAGAGACGGGTAGATGAACAGGAAAAGTACTGAGGATTTTTATGGCAGTGAAATTACACTGTATAATACTCTAAAGGTAAATACATGTCATTGTAAAGTTGTTTAAACTTATAGGCTGTGTGGCACCAATAGTGAACGCTAATGTAAAAACTATGAACTTTAGGTGATAATGATGTGTCAATGTAAGTTCAACTATTGTAAAAAATATCCCACTCTTGTGGAAACTACTGACAGTGGAGCAGGGTATGTGTGTGTGGGAGCAGGGTTATATGGGAAATTTTTATACCTTCTGTTCAATTTTGCTGTGAACCTATAATTACTCTAAAAATAGAGTCTATTAAAATCACAAAAAAGGTTTCATGAATTAGGAATATTGGATTCAGTACCAAGAGTACAAAATGCTAAAAAAGCCAATCATTGACAGAATAAACTCCCATCAGGAATAGCTGTAATATATAAAATACTAATTAAAACTGAGAATAAATTAAGAGTAAAATTTTTTTAAAAACTATAAGGTGATACGTTTTTTTTTATTTTCTTAAGTACCTATATTTAGCTGAAAGATACACATTTTACATGATGCTGTGAAGGGCAACAAATGAAAACTCAGTTTCATCTAATTAGTTAAGAAACTGAAAGTGACAGACACTTTTTAATATCTTGGATTCCACTTGAAAATTTTGAAACACACAGTTTGTGGTATTTTGTGATTATATGTTCCCAGGATCCCATTCCAATTAGCAGGTGAAACTTCTGAGTTGTCTTGAAATTCAGTTTCACAAAGACAGTAATGAATTGTCTCCAGAAACATGTGGACAATCATGGATAGTTCTAATTTGTTGGTTGAACTGAAAAGTCCAGGAAAACGTAGTAGCTACAAGATCTAGTTAAAAGTAAGATCCTAGATGAAGCTCCAATATTTCTATTTTCTCAACTTCTTAATTTTTGTGATCTAAGCTATCTGTCCTTAGCAGCTTATGGCATACTTGTTTTTCACTACTTACATTTATTCTCCATTAAAAGGTAAATGTTATATGTAAAGCACCCTGAGCATCTTAGAGGAGAAAAAATAAGCACATTTAAGTAAATATGTAATGTAAATATCAAGAAAGATAGGAGGATTTGGGGTGTCCAGAATTTGAACATCAGGAAAACACACACAGATAAAAGAAAAAATATATACAACACAACACATAAAAGAAAAATGACAACAAGCTGATTAAAGTGATGTTCTCTGAGTTACCCTCTCCTATTAGAGGGGTTTCTATTTTATCTACATTGAACTTTTGCTTTAGTTTACATGAAATGATATAAAAAGTAGAATGAGAACACTATGTGGTCTTTATAAAGATTGAAAATTATCAATAGCCTTCTAAATGTTATGATCATAATCTCTTTATTCTAAACTTACTGGAATCAATTAATATTACTAACAGAGAGCAAAACTTGTATTTCAGTATCTCAGGAATCATATTTGGCCTTTAATATCTTGTTAGCCACATTGTTCCAGTTATTCTAATATAAATAGTAACAGTAACAACAACCACAACTACAACAAAAACAATAATCTATAAAGTAGATACTATTACTTTCCCATTTTGACAGAGGAGGGAAGTGATGCACAGAGGTCTGTGAAAATTTTGAAAACAATGCAAGAGCCACATTAAAAATGAGATTCTTTATACTACCAAATTACAGTTTACATACATAATTTCCATATGTATGTCATAATAATTGTAAGAAAGAAGAAATCAGCATTATTGTATACCATTTTTTACAAAAGAAAATTGAGCATCAATAAGATTAAATCATGTATCAAAGGTCATCATATTAGGTAGTTTTCGATTCAATATTAGAACCCTGCTCTTCTACTTTGAATTTCAGCTTTCTTTCAGACATACTCTGCTGTTGCTAGGGGTATTTCAATGGACATTAGTCAAAAAGGTGTGAGCATATCAGAATATATATCACAGCAAACAGAGCTTATAGTTTGGATGTATTAGGGATGTTCAAGTTATTTAACTATTAATTCAGCATGGGCAACAAGGTATCAGAAGGAATGCTGGGTCACTCAGAATGGACTCTGACAGTCTATGGGCTGATTACCAACTCTGTATACAGCTCAAATAAACTGAATAACTGGTGCATAAAGCGAGACATAGACCCCAGAAAGAAGCGGTCAATGGCATCTGCATATTTGTCAATGTTTAGAAGATATCTGGGTTCTGTTAGGGCACATTTCTTTCGAGAGGAACATTGCAAAGTGAAGAGGAATATGCACACAAGTGTGCCTTGAAGAGTGTGAACGAGACAATGAAGAGTCCAGAAAACATTTCATTTCAGACACAGCTGTAGACAGTTGATTAAAAATAATAAAATTTAGTGTAATAAAGAGACGTTAAAGAAGGTACTGTAACAAGGCTTGCAGTCACCCTTTTTGCTCTGCTGTTTCCAGTTCTGTCTCTACTGCTTACCATCTGACCTTAATAAAGTACTTCAACCTTTCTGAACCTCAATATTTTCTATGTAAAACAGCAATAAAGATACCTACGACATGGGACTTCCGAGGAGATTAAAGGAGGCTCTTTATTTCCGAAAATGAGATAGTTTTTATAGTAAAATGGGGAGCTAGGAATAATTAACCTGAGCCAAGTGATTTGACATAAGCTAAGACTATACCAGACAAACTGAAATATGGGCTCATTCTAGTTAAAGGTAACCTCAATAATCTTAAAAAGAAGTTTAGGAAACTTTTTTTTTTTTTTTTTTTTTGAGACGGAGTCTCGCTCTGTCGCCCAGGCAGGAGGGCAGTGGGGCAGTCTCAGTTCACTGCAAGCTCCGCCTCCCGGGTTCACGCCATTCTCCTGACTCAGCCTCCCAAGTAGCTGGGACTACAAGCACCCGCCACCACGCCCAGCTAATTTTTTGTATTTTTAGTAGAGACGGGGTTTCACCGTGTTAGCCAGGATAGTCTCGATCTCCTGACCTCGTGATCCGCCTGCCTCGGCCTCCCAAAGTGCTGGGATTACAGGCGTGAGCCACCACACCTGGCCACGGAAACATTTTTGACACAAGAGATGATCAGAGTACCTTGTTCATGGAAATGTCCAAATAACCACACATAAAAAGTGTTTAAAAAAAAAAAGTTGACTAAATAAACATCACTGAAAATCTCCATTTCTCCTGGGATCTGGCCACCCATACATTTGTCCTCAAATGAAATACATGAACTTCTGTTTTAAGGTAGGTTGGATCAATAGTTCCTAAAATTTCTACCGTCTCCCATTTACTCACAGAAATATACATTAAAAAGCACAGAAAAGCACAAAAACCAAAAACAAAATCTAAAGAGAAATATTTTGCTGAAAAAGGAAGATAACTGTCCTCATTTTAAATGATTGTGTATCAAGGAGGAATACAGGCCTTTCACGGGTCTAGCTTGGAAAGTAAAAACTGGTTCAAAACAAAAACAAAAACTGGCTCTCACATCTATTCTCTTACTCAGTCCCATCTAAACTGCTCTTATCAGTCTCACCATTGGCCCCCAAAGTACTACATTCAATGACTGATGTTCAGTCCTTACTTTACCTATCACCATGATTTGATTCAGTGGATTCCTTTTTCTTCTTAGAAGTATTTGCTAATTTGGCTTCATGTACTACTTGAACACAGAGTTCTCCTCCAACTTCAGAGGTCACCTTTACTCAATCTCCTTTGCAGGTTCCTAATCATGTCCCTGAACTCTCACTTTGGAGTGTCCTAGGCCTCAATCTATATTTTCCTTTGTTTAGGCCAAAAACAGAATCGTCCGCTCCTCTCTTTCTCTCAAGTCTCACATTCAATCCATCAGAAAGTCCTGTTGGCTCTAACCTCAAAACATATCCAGAAAGTGAGTTATTATGGTGCTCACTATTACCACATTAGAAAAAGTACCCCATCATCTCTGAGGGGTATGAATGTTTCAAAATAGGATACTAAAGGTCTTTATATTTCAACCTTTGTTCTCTGATTATATATTATCAACACGGCAGACAGAGACAACAGGATTCAGTTCAACTCGCTGACAACTGAGTAAAAGCTCAAGTCCTTACCATGGTCTGATCTTAATCACTTCCTTAACCTTTCTGAATTCTTGTGCTACTAAATACCTTGCTTTTCTGCTGCAGACACACGCTTAGCTGTTCCCTGATGCTACAGGCATGCTCCTGTTACACGGCTGTGCATTTATTTTTCCCCATGCCGAAAATGGCCCTAAATTAGACATTTGGACATTTTTCCCCATCAAATGCCACTTTTTCAGCTAGGCCTTTCAGTGCCACTCTGTCTACACACATACATACTCTAACTCTCATTTTATTCTACTCCTTGGAACTTATCACTAATATTCCATATGATTTACATATTAGTCTTGCTTCATTTCCATCTTTCCCACTAGAATGTAAACTATATAAGGTCAGGTATCCTTATCTATATCCTCCTCTACTCTATCTCAAGTCTCCATGAAAGTTGCTGGTACATTGTAGATACATAATAAGGCGAGCTCTATTTTAGCTTAATGCCTCCATATACAATATTATGGTCTCTCCCCTTACCCACAATGCTCTCTTAAAGTGTAAATTCCTAACAAACTCTAATAGCTCTACATAAAGTGGCTATAAAACCAGTCCATGGGGATACATGCTGCAAACTCAGTAAAGGAGGGATGGATTACATCAAAGTATTCTAGAAACTGCATATTAGATTGGGAGTTGGGCACATCCACCTTTTCTTCAGCTCAAGTCCTGACAATGGTAATAAACCATTATCTAAGTAGAAAAGAAAGAGTACCATATGCAATCCATGAGACAAAACTTGGTAGAATCTTAACTCTCTCTTTTTATTTCATGGCTCTGATATTCCACCTCCTGTATGTGTGTATGTACATGTATGTACACATACGTACTGTGTATATACCTCTTTCCCTTATTTTCAAGACCAAGGGTATCATCTGAATACTCTTCAACCATGGTCTTCATTTTCTTTTATATATTTCATCTTCAGTGAAGATTTCAATATTTCTATATTTCAATGTTAGTCCAAATACCTACAGTCAGAGTTCAGTCCTCACTACTGTACAAAAAGCTATTTTGTGAAAGTCATTAATTTTCTTCTTGTTAGGAAAAATGCTTCTTACAGCATTCAGTACTGATAACGACTACAATTATCTCCTTGAAAGTACCTTGTTCATAAAAATACCTTTGCCCTTGACAATATTATCTTTCTCTTAAATTTCTTCCTCATGAAGTCATCCAGCTTTTCTGTGTGTTTTTCTATAGAGCTGTTTATCATATACATGTCTACATGCATATAAATATATTTTTAATCATAAAAGGATAAATATTTTATAACACATAATTTTTAAATTATGTTATTAACATACAGAATACTAAATACTTTACTCAATATATGCTTAACATATGTTTAGAAGCCACTACTCAGATTCTAAAATATTTAGTACACATAACTTCAAGTAAAGTATATAGAAGCTAAAAAAGGCATCAGTAAATCCACGTATCAGAAATGAGTGATTAATTATAAAATATAATATGGGCTCATGAAAATTCTTACAGATCATGAAGAATTATAAATTCTAAAATGGGTAACTTAAATGCAAAATAAAAGGCAATTAAGTTGTATAATATTCAATAAAAGGAACAAAAGTAAAATAATTTTAAGCAAAGGAACAGGGAGATTCACAAATTCCTCAATAAGTTGATTCAGACCTCTGTTCCTCCTCCTTTATTAGCACCTCTTAAAAGCCTCCTCTTTCTGTATCTTCTCTAACATTATGAAAATAAGTTATGGATCTCTATCAGTCCTACTCTGATATTAGAGGTAACTAAGAATCTACTCATTTAACATTCTATAATGAAGTTTTACCCTTTGACTGAAAAGTAACTTATTCACTCAAATGTTTATTCAGAAGTTGTTCTATCCTGCATATTGGTAATAGGTCATGTCTTAAACGTGACTGCAGAGCTGAAAAAAAATCACATACCCATAGAGTTAAATATTTATTGGGTTATGTGTTAGGCATGGGGACACTAAAAACCAAACACACACATAAAACCAAAAAAGCCATTTCATGTTCAAGTCCTGATTTCCGGAAATCAACAATGGAAATGAAGTGAAAATGACTAGAAATTAGTTTGCATAAGTAAACAAAAATTAGATCATTGCAGGCTTTATGAGAGCAATATGAAGACACTGACTTTGTCAACACTTTTCACACAAAGACAACTGGGAACATATTTGTAGATTATCAAAGTTAACCTGATTTACATGCTGCAATGAGAGAGACAGAGCATCACAGGGAACTATGGGGTTGTCTCTAAGAGTATGCTAGAAAAAGCTTATTTTAAGATGTGGGCTTGTGTTACGTGATAGGGGGCATCAAGGAAGTGGGGCTTTGTTTTGATTGGATGTTGTAAGGAAGTAGGGTAATTCTATGTTGAGTGTCCTAAAATTTTTATCTACATGGCAGAAGGAATGCAGAGAGGCTAAAGCTGTATTTAGTAAAGAAGCATGATGTGTCACATTAAAGAAGATGAGGGATATTTGGTCATCAGGGGTGGTTTGGACAATGCTATTCTTTTTGACCGTATTAAGACATGATTACAAAGTGGTCTTGCTTTTATCTTGATTCATCACAACCATGGAGTGTCCCTGAATGATGCTGGCATTCTTAGCAATTGTTTATATTCAACCAGAGAACATCACAGACTAGCTGCAAGTACCAAGGCAGCATCTAGCAGTTCCAAAGCCTAACTGAAGTGCCAAGCCAGCTACTGGCTATCAGTAGCTGATTTTATCTTTCTCAAATGATTATAAACAGAGACATAACAAGATCATACTTATGTTTTAATGAGTTTGGTTTGGCAGAGGTGATGTGAAAACTTCTAAAGGAACATAACATTAGTAGCAGAGAAGACCAACTAGGGGATTGTCATCTTAAATAGAAGTAAACCATGATATTAGCTTTAATCAGGGTTTTGGTGATGGGAATAGAGAGAATTGGACATTTTCAAGAGCTGTTAAGGAAGCAGGATTAATTGAACTTGTCAAAGATTGGACTTGTGAATGGTAGAAAAAAATCTAGATGACCCAGTTAGCTTTCAGGTTTCCGGATTAGGCTGTTTGCAGGGTGAAAGGAAGGAGAAAGAATAAAGGAGGTCTGGGGAAATAATGAGATTTAAGATA
The DNA here is from genome assembly GCF_043159975.1 of Macaca nemestrina. Taxonomy (NCBI): domain Eukaryota; kingdom Metazoa; phylum Chordata; class Mammalia; order Primates; family Cercopithecidae; genus Macaca; species Macaca nemestrina. Next base: position 127,968,699 of record NC_092145.1, on the reverse strand, counting down.
TCAGGCAAACATCAATTAAAATTGTCTATTAGGCAGTCAGATATATCACCCTCGGTTTTTTTTTCTTTTATTATTATACTTTAAGTTCTAGGGTACATGTGCACAATGTGCAGGTTTGTTACATATGTATACATGTGCCATGTTGATATGCTGCAACCATTAACTCGTCATTTACATTAGGTATATCTCCTAATGCTATCCCTCCCCACTTCCCCCTCCCCGGTGAAGGACCGGTGTGTGATGTTCCCCTTCCTGTGTTCAAGTGATCTCATTGTTCAATTCCCACCTATGAGTGAGAACATGCGGTGTTTGGTTTTCTGTTCTTGTGATAGTTTGCTGAGAATGATGGTTTCCAGCTGCATCCATGTCCCTACAAAGGACACAAACTCATCCTTTTTACGGCTGCATAGTATTCCATGGTGTATATGTGCCACATTTTCTTAATCCAGTCTGTCACTGATGGACATTTGGGTTGATTCCAAGTCTTTGCTATTGTGAATAGTGCCGCAATAAACATATGTGTGCATGTGTCTTTATAGCAGCATGACTTATAATCCTTTGGGTATATCCCCAGTAATGGGATGGCTGGGTCAAATGGTATTTCTAGTTCTAGATCCTTGAGGAATCGCCACACTGTCTTCCACAAGGGGTTTTAAGAAAGAGGTTTTAAGAAAGAGGTGTGAACTAAAGATACATATTGGGGGAGGGTTCATTCGAAAATAGATACTATTTGAATGGGAATGAATGAGGATATCCAGAGAAGAAAAACAAGGACTGTGAAGAATACCAATATTAAAGAAAAACTGAATTGGAACAAATGGACAAAAATGTGAAAGAATTAATCAGGAGAGAGCAGTATCCCATAAGCCAAGTGAGGAAAGAATTTCATGAGGGCAAAGAGGTTAATAGGTTCTAGTTCTACAGAGGGACTGAATAAGATAAGGCACGTATATTCACATGTGTGTTTACAGGCAAGGACACTTTCTTAAAGATGAAAACACAACCAGTTTGAAGGCTGATGATAAAGAACCGGGACATAGATTTTTGACAATCTGGATATACAGCTGAATGGAAGCAGGTGGCTTAATACACAGTCAGGGATGCTGCTGAGAACATACACACAGAGATGAACCTCAACCAGGTGAAGCCTAGCCTCTTCCACCAAGGCAGGTGGGAAAAAAAAGTGAGAGAGAGAGACAATGAGCACAAATACCCACAATCTGAGAAATATTATTTTGACTAAAGTAGGAGATGAAGTCATTTACTGTGAATGACGGGGAAAGTTTAGGTACCCCACAAAGCTTGAAATAATTGTTGAGAGAAACTAAGGAGAAAATATACTTAGGATGAACGGAAAGCTTATGAAGAACTGCTGGTTTTGTTAAAATATGTTATTAAAGAAATGGAGTAATGCCTGACAATGACAACATCTACGTATAATCACGACAGCAGGTAGCTGAATTGAGGAGATGAGAGAAACAGAAGCTTTTAGCAATAGCAGGAGAGCCCACAGGGATGCTGAAATGACTAAGAATGAAAGAACAACTTGGGTGAAAAAGTCTACTAACCTAGTGCCAAAGTCTTCAATGAGAAAATATGATAAAATGGTAGATAATAGATGGCCAGAAGTCATTAACTGCAAGGAAAGAGGTATTTTTACATCAAGAGAGCAGTATCTTTGGAATTGTCTCTGTTAGGTGAGGGAGTCAGTCATTCTAAAGTAGTGGGGGTACAAAAGAGGGATGAGTCACAGTGCTGTTTTTGAGGGTAAAAGTGGTTTCCATGTATGAGTAGAATAAGTACACAGGACAGAAGTCTTGTCTGGAAAAAGGGTTTGAGCCTGCCGAGTGAGAGAGTGTAGGAAAGCACAGGAAGTGAAGGACAAGAAAGTGCAAAAGAGCATAGAGAGAAAGATAGAAGAAAAGATAGACTCGAGGTACATATACTCTGGGTAGTAAACACAGATAACAGAGATAGGAGAAAATGGAAGAATTAACTGGCTTGATGATTTCCAGCGGGAGTTAGTAAAAAGTTGATTCCGAAAGAGTGTAATCAAATGTAGATCCCATGAAGAGCCCAAAACCAGATGACCATAACGACTTGATAGGCAGGTTTTCAAGAGAAACTGGTACAAGCTCCAGATTTTCAGACACCTTATCAAACCCCCTTGCGATCAGAGAAGGCCATTTTTTTTATTACCAATTTACGTTACCATGTGCTCACTGAAGTAATTTGAGTAGTTAGAATCTGTTAATTCAGCTAAAAAGTCTGAACTGTGGTGACATTAAAAGAATGTGAGAGGGAACCGCTAGGTAAAGCCCAAGATTGTGTCCTAGAATATTGATTCTCAAGCCTTTATGTGCATAGGCTTCGCTCCTGGAAAATGTTCAAAGGCAAATTTTGAATTACTAGTTCTGAGATTCTATATTTCTGACAAGCTCCCAGACAATGTCAATATTTGTGGTCCAGGGCCATTTTGATTAGAAAGTTTCCCTAGAAATCAGCTTTTAAATAAGTGCATTTTGTTAATTATATGAATAAAACACATGGCGAATATACAAGGAAAAAAATTATGCTTAGGTTTAAAAGTTCCATTTTTTAAAATATGTGAAATTGAACTGATAATGGCCTATGATATGCTAATTGACTAAAAGCATTTGAAAGGAGTAAATGAAGAAATCAAGTGGAAAAAGAAAGAGTTGGTAATATTTAGCCATTTTTATTAATACCACTCAAGTTCGTGACAGGAGCCTGCCATGAGTTCAAAATAACCTATATAAACTGACAGGTGATATAGTAAGAAAATTAATGTATACCTAAACTGAATATCCTCCATCATTACTATGTATTTCTCTTGAGGATTTTTAATACATATACATTATATTGAGCCTGAGGGAAACATCAAGGTAAATCATTTCATGTCCTATTTCAGTAGGCAATTAAGAACGATGTTGTTATTTCAGAAAATGAGAGTTCAGGGCGATAAAGGGGACTCACAAGGTATCAGAAAACCAGTTATAAAATATTGTACATTTTTGAGCACTTTTAGTCTGTCATGCTCCCACTATTGATAAAATGCAAATCGTTCAAAGGCAACCATGTAACACGAACTTTTATGATTTATATTCCTGAAATACTGGAACTCAATTTTCCTGCCTGATCAAAGCTGTTTTAAGATAAAGAAACAGACTATCAGACAGAAACCTATAATAATCAAATCAATAACCATTTTTAATTAGTTGATAAAATGCCAAAGGTGATTCATATTTTCTGTGGTCAAATATGTGACACGAACTTTGAAAATCAGAGTTTAATGTTCTCTAATTAGTGTTCTACTACTCAGATAATTTCCCTCAAAAATCACAGCAAACAATATACCTTCAAAGAAGTAAACTTGAAAAAAGACATTTTGCCAATTTTCTACAATTACATATTATCTTTCAGTTTAATTTTAAAACTCAAACATTAGTAATATAATCATATTTCTCATTTCTTGAAACTGTTTAGAATAGTCTATTATAATGCTGACAACATGTCTTATAAAGTTAATAAATAATTTAAAATAACTTTCCAATTTATAAATAGTTAACTCTAAGAAGAACTGGTGATGAAATTGTCTCCCCTTTTTCAAGCAGCCTAAATATAGATTTTTTTCCAGAATATATATATATATATTTGTTTTTCTCCAAAAGTTCCAACCCCAACAGCAAACATTAGCTTGTAACTGAGGTAATGTTGTATTTGTAAAAATACAATAGATTTTGAACTTCAGGATTTGAATCCTAGAAAGAAAAAGCAGAGCTAATGTACACATTTAGATGTGACCTTCCCATGGATAGAATTACTTTTCATTCATAATCACTGCTTTTTAGCTTGCGTATTGTATTTACTCTGCCTGTTAGAAATTCTTTTACAAACTGTTGCCGATCATATACAAAGATGCATGTTTTATAATTGTTGAAGTCGAAAAATTAAAGCTTTGACAATTTCCCTGAAGATGAAGCAGCTTATATTAAATTAATAAAACTTCCTATTTGTGAAGGTCAAAATTATACCATCTCAGAAGGGAATAACAACAACAAAGCATCTGTTACCACATGTAAATACTGAGAAAGGCTGCACATCTTTTAGTTAAGGTAATACACAAATACCTGGGAAATTTAAATACCTTATAATATATGACAGGGATTGATGACTATAAAGAATAACTTTTTGATAATAGTGAGCATATAAACATGGTCCTAAGTATAGTATCTATATTATTCTATTCTATTTTACACTATTCTACTCTACACAATTCTGCAAGCTTGCTAAGGCCTAGCCTTGAGGTAACTGAACAATATATTAAAGAAATCAACATGAATTCATGTTATAAAATTGTTAATTTACAGTTAAATCATGTGTAAGTTAAGGTAAGTTTATGAAAGGCATCCCTAGTCAGTCACAGAAGAATCCAGAAAGATTTCTCTAGGCTAAACTTTGATTTTGCTTGCTATCTAAAATATACTTTAAAGATATATTATTTTATCTTTAAACATTTTATCATTTAACATTTTATCATAATGCATATTTAAAATTTTATCATATTGCATTAATCTATCAACTAATAGAATCACAGATAACAAAGCACGGAGTTTACAAGCAGCACAAAATGTGCACACATATAAAAATTAATGCATAACCTACATTGACTTTTTCTTTTAAGTCTGAGAAGTTGCCTTCCTTCCGATAGATTGCAAATTCAGGACTCTGCAACACGGCTTCTGAGCGAGTAATCCAACTGTGAAGTTCAGTTATATCAACATCCAACCTAAGACAGCAAAAAATAAAAGTCATTATTTCTTATCTCTTTCTTCTATATAAAAAAAGGAATTTATCTGCATTTATCATTTTTTCCTCAATCTGAGACTCCTGCCTGATGCCTCTATTAGTATTAATAGCACCACTATTTTCTCCGTTAGGTAGACTCAAATTTGGAGTCAGCTTTGATCTAGAGTCTTATGATCACAGAGGTCATTTTATTCACCTCAATGTAAAAATCACTTCTACAATATCTCCTGTAAGATATTACCCAGCCTCTGCTTGAATGTTTGCACTATTTAAAAAAGTACTACCTCCCAAGATAACCTTTTGTTTTTGGAAAGTATTTACGAGAAAAAAGAAATTCCTGTTGGTGGTCACCATTGAACCACATGCTCTTCTGTAGTCTCCAGTCATATTGCCTCTGGGTTTGGCCACGTGACTTTCTGTCACAAATGGGACAACAGTAAGAGTATTGCAAGTAAGGTTTTGATAAGTGCTTGCATGTCAGAGCTTGACTTTTTAGAGCACACACCCTGAGAAGGCAACAATTATATAAGAAGTACAATGACCTTGAGGAGATCATGTTTTAAGGAAGTTTAATCTATCCATGTGAAGAGGCCACATGAAGAAGCATGGGGCACCAGGAATGCAAATAAAGCCCTCTGTGACCCATCTCAATGCCAGCTGAAGACAGACAAATGAGTGCTCCAGTTGATGCCACATAGAGAAAAGAAATGCCCAAAGGGCACTGCCCAAGTTGAAGAACTGTGAGAAATAATAAGTGCTGCTTTAAGTCACTACATTTTGGTGTAAGTGGTTATGCTGCCATAAATATCAGATCGCCTATCCTGTTATTTTCAAACTTTTTTTTTTTTTTTTTTTTTTTTTTTTGCAGAAATCTTCGGAGCCACCAGGGATAAATTATTCATTGTAATCAGGTGATTTAGGTATAGAAGAGCCAAAATATGGACTCAGCCCAAGTGTCTAATAGAATAGTATTAAGCCTTTAAGAATATGAATATCCTTTCATTTGCAGCAACATATATGAACCTGGAGGAAATCAAGTTAAGTGAAATAAGCCAGGTGTTATGACATGATCTCATTTACATGTCTCAAATACATATGACATATCTCAAAGACATATGACATGTCTCAAATATGACATGATCTCATTTACATGTGGAATCTAAAAAAAATCAAACTCAAAGAAACAGAAGACAATGTTAGTTTCCAGGAGCTGGTGGGGGTAGAGAGTAGTTGGAAAGATATTGGCAAAAGGATACAAAATTATAAATATTTGAAATCAGCTCTTTAAATTCATCAGTAGATACCTGATCGTCAGCCTACCCTATGCTTAGTCACTTCAGCGGATATTCTATGGTTTGTTGGTATCTTAGTTTCCTTAAGTTTGGTACTTAAAGGAAACATATCAGTAGTGTGTAGTATAAATAAGGAAGAATAGACAATTATCTTTTTGGTTTATAATACTTTCATTGATATAGCCCATGATTTCAATAAATATTTTCACTTCAATATTAGACTTTCAACTCACATTGCAATTCAATTGAGTTAAAACTTCTAGAATGTTTTCACATAAACTATCATTAAACCAGTTATATCACAACCTAATTACTATCACAAACTTGTGACCTGGTCTATTGAACTCCAATTTCAGGACTTTGAATCATATAAACCTGTTAGAATTTCTCACATTAGTTGCAGGCTATTGTTTTAAAATTAAACAGATACAGAACTTAATGGAACACAAAGCCCTTACAAAAACATATTCTCATTTTATATTCTTACAAAATTCTTTGGTTGGGTAATCACCAATTCCAACTGCCCATAGGATGAGATGGCGCTTCAGAGAAATTAAGTTAATTGACCTCAGTACCATGGATCAGAAACTTATTTTATCTAGTTCACCATCATGTCCTTCCACATCAAAAAGGGGATGGTTCATAGCATACAGATTGAGTTGTTATTTATCAGAGCTATCCAACTTTAAATTAAGAGACTAGGGATCTTGATTCCTCTAAATTCCATGTCATTGAATGTCAGTAAGTTATCTGTGTATGCATTATAAATGTTTATGGATTTTTATTGTGTGATATATGATTTTTATCTTTCCTATATATTTTATCCACAAGTTTGATTATCAGGTTTCTATTTCTTCATTCATAATGTTGATTAAAATATAGAGTACAATTACATGCTGTAAAAATCTTTCTCTCACACTCTCTTCAGCAATGTTAACTCCTTGAATAAATACTCTCCTACTATGGTCATTTGGTAACCTACCCAAACGAGTACATCATTTATGCAGATTTATCATCACAATGTCTTAAAACATTTTCATTTTTGCTTTGGCGCAACATAAAATTTCCTGTGTCTCTCAATCTGCAAGCATCTACTTGCCAGTATATTGGACAGAGGAGTGCTGGAATGTTAATACTTCAGGGGTAACCCTTAACGAGTGAGAGCTTGGAATTGGTGGATCAATATCCCAGCTCCCTTGCCCCTCAGTTAGACAATACTGAAGTATGATACACACAGTGTCTCAAAGGGTTCCCTGCATGATTGAGCTCCAGTTCCTTCCAGCAATAACCTGATCCCTAAATGTGTGCCATCCTTTATTGGCTACTTTTTCTTATCTCACTTCCCTACTTTGATTCCTGGGGTCACTTTCCAAATAAACTGCTTGCATCTGAATCTTTCTCTTCAGATCTACTCTTGGGGCAACCCAAACTAAGGCAATAATCAACACCCTCAAATGAACCTAGCATCCTGCCATACTTTTTTCTTTTTTTTTTTTTCCCCCAAGTTGGGCTCTGAGTCTCTACAGGAACTATTTAAAACCTTTTTTCAAAGCTCTGGCCCATCCTCTTTCTGCAGCTCTCTCAGCAGATGATCTTGTTCTCTACCTTATAGAAACAAGTAGAATTATCAGAGTAGAACTTTTGCACTTCCTATTTCCAAACACCATCAGATCTGCATGTGTAGCCACCATTCTCATTCCGTTCTCTTACATTTGAGTTTCCCTTCTTTTAATTAAAATCATTCCCACTACCTACATTTTGAACTTTATTCTCTAACTTTTGCTCGAGCATCTGAGTCCATCCATTTTCTAATATTTATTTGAGACGGAGTCTCACTCTGTCACCAGGCTGGAGTGCGGTGGTGCGATCTGGCCTAACTGCAACCTCTGCTTCCCAGGTTCAAGGGATTCCCCTGCCTCAGTCTCCCAAGTAGCTGGAACTATAGTTAACACTGTTGACCATACTATCCTTTTGAAATTTTTCTTCCTTTGGCTTCATGATGCCACTCTATTCTAATTTGCCTTCTATTTCTATGACCATTGGTAATTTTTTCTTTGCAGGTCCATCCTCCTCCACCCTATCATTACGTACTAGATTTGATCATGCCTTGAATTACAATCTATTTATCAATGACTCTGATACGTGTATCTCTAATTCAGGCACTTCTTCTGAATTCCACAGCTATAAAACCATCTGCCTTTTGGATGTCTCCACTTGCATGCCGCAAAATCTCCTTAAACATTATATGCCAAGGTTTAATGTTTGATCTTCTCCCTCAAACTAGTACTCTATCAGTATTCCCCAGATCAGTAATTAGCATCACCACCCCTCATATCTGTTATCTTCATTTCTGCTATGGACTGAAATTTGTGCCCCACAAAAGTTCATATGTTGAAGACTAATTCCCAATGTGATGATATTAAAAGATGAGGTATTTGGGAGGTGATTAGGTCAAGAGGGTAGAGCCCTCATGAAATGAGTACTCTTAAACTGATCTGAAGAGATCAGCGTTCTCTTCCACCATGTGAGGGCACAGGGAGAGGGTACCATGTATGAACCAGGAAGCCTGCCCTTACAAGACACTAAATCTTCTGGTTCCTTGATATTAAACTTCCCAAACTCCAGAACTGGGAGACATAAATTTCTGTGCTTTATAAGCTACCCAGTGTACGATATTTTGTTACAGCAAACCAACTAAAACCCTCTCTCTTCCTTCCCATGTTTAATGTATTGCAAAGTCTATCTGTCACACATACATTCTCTATCTCCTGAATATGTATGCTTCTTCCTGTCTCCATAGCCAGAACCCAAATTTGTGTTGCCATTAAATGTGACCAAAAATACTGCAATAGCTTTTCGCTTGGCCTCTGGGCAATATTTACAGAACCCTCTATTTTACGTACTACTGGAAAAATTTTCATTTTTTTTAATTGATGCATAAAAGATATACTTAGTTTGGGGGTACATGTGATAATTTAACACATCCATATAATTTGTAAAGATCACATCAGTGTACTTGGGATATCCATCATCTTAAATGTTTGTCTATACTAGATACATTCAAATTATTCTCTTCTAGCTACTTTGAAATATACAGTAGTAAAAACATACCTGATTATATTACCTTCATTCGTAAAACCAAAGACTTTCTCATTTTTCTTAACAAAATTTCAATATGATCCTTTATAATCTGACCTTCATAGACCTCTTAACTGTATATTCTACTTTGTCTTTTATTCAAGTACTTGTAGAAACAAATTTCCCCTCATATTTTCTAAAGTAATTCAGAGCTATTCTTTATTCTTGTTCCTCCTCCAATGGAATAAAATCCTTCACTGACTCTCCCAAAATATTTTGAAAATTTAGTTGTTAGTATAATGCATTTGGGCCACTTTGGTGAAATTTATTTGTCTGACTCAATTATACATCAGATACCCTCTGACTCACAAATGTGAGATGGGAATATCCACCAGTCACTTTCAAATTCACGCTTTAAATTTAATCTCTCTAGTCTCACCCTCTTTTCATTTAGACTATCTCTAGGAAAGATTACTCACTTCTACATAGAGGTCCCTGAAACCCAATTGTGGCTCAAGGTACTAGGCTGACATCACGGCTGAAAGAAATTTGCTAAAGCCTGTGTTGGAGAAAGATTTCTACTAGGCATAAAATTGACATTGCTCTTGTTTGCACACTGTAGGGGCTCAGAAAATGATACCCCAAAGTATGGCACTTTGGCATGCTGAAACTTTGAACTAAAGAACATTGGAAGGCCTCAGAAGCAGCCTCGGAACCAAATTCTCTCTGACGTTCTCCTCCCCTCCTGTCTTTAACTCCACATTCTTCCCTGAAGTGAGTCATAGTAACCAGAATTCTTCTTCAAGGTAGGTCATAGAAACCAAAAATTCTCTCCTCTAACGCCAGTCATAAAAACCAGAATTATAACTCTGTATTTCCCCCACCTTTCTCTCCAGAAGCTAGCCATAAAAAATTACCTGACATACCTCTGTTTGATAGTAGGTCATAAGACCCTCATTCAAGTGGGGTCCTACCCCATGTCTAAGAGGAAGGAATTCTACACAGACAGGCCTGGCTGGTTTTCCCCAGTCTATTACTATTAGATCATTCCCTTTTTGTCCAATCACATTCCTACATGGCTGTCTACTCTTTATCAAATCTAAATAGACAGTTTTCCTTTGGGTCATTGTGTCTTCATTTCTGAAGGCTCCCATGTCACCTAAAACTTTTATTAAATATCTCATGCTTTTCTCTTGTTAACCTATCTTTTGTTATAGGAATGTCTGTCATGACCTGTATAAGGAGGAAGGAAAGGTATCATAGCCTTTCTGCTCCTATAACACGTTGATGTAACTGTTATACCGCCACCTCCAATTCACTGCAGAAAAAAGAAGTTTTTTTGTTTTTAGTTTGAAAGTAAATAATTTTCATTCAAAAAGAAATCTTATAACACTTTTAGAGGTGTATTTTCCTGAAAAATGCAAAATTGTATGTTTCCTTTTAAAACAGTCAATGTCTCCCTTTTTTCCCTTTCATAAAGTATATACTAAGTGCTTACTATGTGCCAGACATGCTATTAACTCCATGAAGAACAGAGACGAGAATGCATTAGTCCACATTATCAAATAATTTGGTTTAGTGAAGCATTTGTTTGACAAGATAAAAATGGTTTAGACACAGAACTGGGGCTCAGCTCACACTGGTCTTTTTAAGAGGATAATCAAAAAACACCTTCTCTGTAAATTAGGATTAAATCAGCTTCTAGCCTAGAGGCTCTGCCAAGTATATTGGTTATCTCCACACAATGAAGGCTTTGTGGAATCAACACCATGGTAACTGTCTGTTTGCTTCTCTGTCTGTGAAGATTTTAAGGGAGGCCTGGACACCAGTTGGCACGTAGTTCTGATAATTCAAATCAATTCAAACAACAGGATGTGAAATTCTACAGAAAGGGCTTTCCTCATTCAATTTTTTGTCTGATTTTATAAATTTGGAAGGGGATTGCATGCAGTGCGTGAACTTACCTTTTATACAAAGACCGTGTGGAGAGTGATTACACTCGTTTTCTGATTTACAGATTTTTAAAAAGGCAATTTCAAATTTTGCTAGGGCAGTGGTGAGGAGCGTGTTTCGACTAAGGAAAATAACCTGTTCATAAGCACAGAGGTTAATATGTTACACTTCCTTTCTGAAATGGAACAAAGAAACATATTAATGAGTCTGGACTCTTCTCAACTGTTGGAGTTCTTCTCTTCTTTTTCTATCATTATTGTGATATCTTGATTTCATGGGAAATAAGTGGAAACTGAACCCAATTCTTACATGATTCAAGCTCTGAGCTATTCCTAACCTAATCTTTTATTTATATTTATTTTATGTTGCTTCCATTTGGACTTCTTCCTTCAAACATCTGATTTCCTTACTAAAACTATTTTTGTCCAAACATAATGCGCAGTCAGCCTACACTCTGATACTTAACATGTACCACCATCTCTTAGAGTTCTGGTAGTTAACTGCCAGCTACTAGCATTGTTTTATCTCCAGTATTCTGCCAGTGGATAGCCTCATCTCTTCATGCCAGCAATGAGGATGGAAGGGTGAAGAGGAAGCACAGGCAGGGTTTCAAAGGCCTCCCAAGTACTCTCCCTGAGTGCCAATGGCCTACATCCAACGCTTAGGTTCAGTGACATTTTCAATGCACAATGAACACAGTCTCCTTCCTGGATCCTACTCAGACCCTGACTTCCAAGAAGCAGTTGCATGTTTATTTTATTCCTTATCAATTTAACAACTTTCGCTTCATCACTTTTTGTGGTTTGTCCTGTAGTTTTCATGTATTTCACTGCTACTAAATCTTCAGATATCTTTGCTGAGATGCATGGTAAATGAACAGGCTCCTCTGATTTAAATGTCTTCATGCTTATAAATTGAGTGCTATCTACTCTTCCCAGGGCTTTGCAGATGGCATTTTCTATCATACTTTGCACTACACGAGCCTGGGTATTTAATCAGGAACGAAATTTATCATTCAGATGTAACTCAGTTACCTCCTTTAAAAGCCTCAAGGAAAACACTGAAGACTTATTTTCAATGCCATATTCAATCTTGGATTCCGTACATGTCTTTTTGCTTCTTCATAAAATTACTCATTTCTAATAATTCTTTTTTCCCACTTTAACAACTCACATAAAACCACTGTTAATGAACTTACATATCATAAGTTGCTCATAATGGGCCCCTACACCTTTGGGATCAGCCCATTAATATATTCCTTAGTGCTTAACTTACCTTCCTCACATACTTAACTCTGTACTTAACATACTTCCGTTTGTTATCACAGACTCTATCCCTCAAATGCAGTTTATCTTTACCTAGCTTAAAATCTCCTTTAGCTAATAAAAAGTAACTTCTCATTCTCTGTTCACAAATGATTATTTCTGTAATTATTGATGAATATTCTGTTCTCTATTCTTCAAGTATATCTTTAAACCTCAGTTTGTTATTATTTATGATTAGCAGTGAAGTGACAATTTTTACTCCTTTGCAAATACACTCATCAGAAACCCCTGAAATTAAAACCTGTAAAGTCCCATTATACAGGGCAAGTAAGTCTTTGATTTTTTTTTTTTTCTTTGCAGAAGTGTATTACTAAACCAAGACAGTTTTTCAAAAAGACCTTCTATTTTTTGGAAGTTTCAAAATATCAAAAGCATGGGGCATATATACCAAATATTCAGACAGTGACAATTTTTCTCAGTATTATATTGTACAAATAGACTCAACGTCATCCAGTTGAATTTCCCATAAAAACGATGTAAATTAGGTTAATTACATCCCGTATGGTAAATACTGGGAGATACCTGTGTGTATATATAAATGTTTAAAATAAATTTAAAGGCAAAAAAACCACATAAAAACATCTCAAAGAACTAGAGAAATGTTTGCCATTTAAGAAGTTGTCAATAGTAAAACATTATACGGAATTAGTGCTACATAACTGTGCTAATTATGTCAGAAGAGCCTCCTGATGGGCAGTGACTGTGTTCTGTTAATTTTCTTTACAGTGACTGTCACATAACCGATTAAACTAAGATGACACATTTACATAAATTTTAATTCAGTCATTTTCAAGAAACCAGTTAGAACTCATCATTCCCAAATGTGTAAACTTTGAAAGTGGAAGTCCTCCAAGCTCCTAAACTTAACTAATTTGATTAGTGAACTAGGTTTATGAATGGTCATTTTACGTATTTAAACATCTTAGCGTGTAGAATTTTATAAAAACTTATGAGCCTCATCCTTAGAAACCTGAAAGTAAAATGCTGATGCCTGTGAAATACGTTAACCATTGCAGGGCCCCAGGGCTCTAGGCCTACACCAGATCACTTATGAAACCAATTCTTAATGTATATTTTAATGAGCTAGGAAGCAAGTGTTAATAGGAATAAAACCATAATTATTTTTTGTTGATATTAAGGAAGAAATAATTTTGGAGGTAAGATTTTCCAACTTTGGTATATTTTTAAAAATCACCTTTCTTCTTCAGAGTTTTAGAAAGTGAGAAGACATTTTAATTCCATATTACTATACAGGCACTCTCCTGACCTGAATCCCCAACCACGTGAAGATGAACTACTATTCATCTTACAAGACTCAGTTCAAGATACACATCGCCTGTGAAGGTTTTCTGGATCAACCTCTCTCTACTTTCAACTTTCCTTCTGGGAAAACTTGTCCCTCTCTGCTTGTTTCCATATGGCATTTGCTTTAAAAAAAAAAAATCAAATAATAGAATACAAATTAAATTTGCATCAAATAGGTCTTATAAAAATACCAAATGAAATTCAGTATAAATCCAATTTTTTTTTTTTTTTTTTTTGAGATGGAGTCTCGCTCTGTCGCCCATGCTGGAGTGCGGTGGAGCCATCTTGGCTCACTGCAAACTCCGCCTCCCGGGTTCACGCCATTCTCCTGCCTCAGTCTCCTGAGTAGCTGAGACTACAGGCGCCCGCCACCTCGCCAGGCTAATTTTTTCTGTTTTTAGTAGAGAAGGGGTTTTACCGTGTTAGCCAGGATGGTCTCGATCTCCTGACCTCGTGATCCACCCACCTCGGTCTCCCAAAGTGCTGGGATTACAGGCGTGAGCCACTGCTCCTGGCCAAATCCTATTAGTTCTAAAAATATTTTTAGGACTTTGAGGTGCATTGACTACATGGTAACTATTATATTTTTGTAATTACAGAATATTATTAAAGGGGAAATCCTGTTTAACCAAAAGAAAACAAGCTAATATTTAGACAAATAGCTCCCTCTCCAAATCAAGATAGTTTGTATACACACACACACCACATACACATTTGTATAGAGTAAGTGTGCCTCCCTCTGTGGAAGGGGGAAAGATAGGGCCACATGACTGTCTTGTATTTTGTAATATGTGTGATACGTGTTTGTGTATGTTTAAGTGTGCTTTAAATGTACAGTAAATGTGTGTTTAAAAATATACTGAGCTGAGGGTCAGGCATGGTGGCTCACGCCTGTAATTCCAGCACTTTGAGAGGCCGAGGCCGGCGGATCACCTGAGGTCAGGAGTTCTGGACCAGCCTGGCCACCATGACGAAACCCCGTCTCTACTAAAAATACAAAACATAACCGGCTGTGGCGGTGGGTGCCCATAATCCCAGCTACTCAGGAGGCTGAGGCAGGAGAATTGCTTGAACCGAGGAGGCAGAGGTTGCAGTGAGCCAAGACTGTGCCACTGCATTCTAGCCTGGGCAACAGAATGAGACTCAGTCTCAAAAAAAAAAGAAAAAGATATATATATATATACACACACACACATATATATATACACATATATACACATATACATACATATACTGAACTGAAAATCAGGCACCACAGGTTTTAATCCCTAATTTTTATCTTTTTGGTGTTTTCTTGTGTAAATTAATTTCTTCAATCTTCATCGACATCTTGCTTTAAATTGTAAAAATTTAAAAGCTGTTATCAAATTGGTCTTGAAGTAAAAACATACTGTAAACCAAAAATAAAAGTCTAACTCCCCCTCCAAAGGGACTTCTTCCTCAGCCAGGGCTCTTAAAATTTAACCTGAAAGACTGATTCAGGCCATGAAGGGAAGTGGGGGTCGGACATGCCACATTATACCTCTCTGGCATTCACATCAACACAGACTTTAAGTCTGATAAGAAACATTTTACAGCCTGTTCTCTCTGAAACCTGCTAACTAAAAGCTTCATCTGCATGATAAATCTTTGGTCCCTATAATGTCTTATTTCAACCCAAACATTAGTTTCTATTGATCCCAGGTCTTTAGACAAACTCAACCAACTGTCAACCAGAAAATATTTCAATTTACCTAGAGCTTGGAAGCCCCCACCCCCACCCAGTTGTCCTGCCTTTCTGGACCAATGTATTTCTTAAATGTACTTGATTGATGTCTCATGCCTCCCTAAAATATGTAAAACCAAGCTGCACCCCAACCACCTTGGGCACATGTCCTCAGGACTTCCTGAGGCTGTGTCACAGGCACGAGAATTCCACCTTGGCAAAATAATTTTTTTTTTTTTTTTGGGGGGACAAAGTCTCACTCTATCGCCCAGGCTAGAGTGCAGTGGCACGATCTTGGCTCACTGCAACCCCTGCCCCCGGGGTTCAAGCAATTGCCATGCCTCAGCCTCCCGAGTAGCTAGGAATAGGCAAAATCAACTAAATTAACTGAGACCTGTCTCAGATTTTCTGGGTCTACAATACAAATGCTTTTAAAAAATTACTTGTAAATATGTTTACTTACCTCTCTAATTAAAGACGTTTTGACTCAAGACACAAAACTGAGATCAGCTTTGCTTATATTGTGCCTTTGATATTCCACTTACATTAGTCTACTCATCTAGCAATCAAATTAAATAAAATCGAAAGATGTTTTAATTCCCAGTTATAATAAAAAGCCTAGAACCTCTTCAGTGGTTTACACAGCACCTGGAACAGTATGACAGATGAGAAAGGACTCTGTCTTCAGGTAGTAGAAACTGCTATATTAACAATCTTATCAAAAACCTATTTTTCCTTATATTTGCATGGTCTCAAATGTATTCCTACTTTTATATGTGTAATTTTAAGCACATCACTCATAACATAATATGTTTCAGTACAGTAAAATTTAATGATTTCAGATTGCACTGAAATGCATCTTTAAAAGATACTAAAAAATCAATTTCTGTAGTGTTTACCTTGTCCTAAAATATGCCTATTTAACATGTGCCTCAAAAGCTGAATTCTAGTCCAAACACAAAATATTGTCCTTAAAATTGTACATCTTCTTTAATATCAATTATGGCATACCAAATTATGTACTTAATATGTTTTAAAATTCTGCTATTTAAAATACATGCCCTTGCATACAAATTCAATGATTTAATATTTTAAGCTATTAATGCCAAAAATATCTGAGTTATTTGGTATTGATGTTCATCTTTGCACCCCTAGAATCGTTGATTGCCCTGAAGAGAATAAAACTGCTGTAAAATATTGCTTCTCTGCCCAAAGTAAAACTTACCTACAATATTTTGACATCTGGTAGGTAGAAATGATGTTAAAATAATCTTCCTACCTTAATGTGGTATTAAATCTTAATCATTTCAAAATTCATTGGTAATATTTATTTCTAAAGTATGACATGGTTGAACAGATGTCACATTTATAAGTTTTGTTTATGTATCTTTCAGAGAAACAACCTTAAAAATTAAAAGGTAAGAAACCCCCAAAAATTCTAAAATGTCAACTGCTATATTAGAGGAATTAGTTATAAAGCCAAGGAGTGTGAAAACATGTGGGCAAAAATTGCATGACCCAGAGGGTGGGAAATAAAATGCTGCTAAGCTACAGATGCCTAAAGCCTATTTTTCATTTTCAATAAATTGAAAGTCCCTTTGAAACACACTTCTGTGCAAGAAAATCACCTTAACACAAGTTAATAGAAATTTTCTCTTAAATGATAGATGAAATCTTGTCATAGTAATAAATCTATGATCATACAATATAATATACTCAAGTTGAAAATCCTGAGTCATATATTTTAAAATCAAATGTAAAGCTTATTTAAAATGATGAAATTGAAAAGCTGCATATGTCCTCGGGAGAAATAAATGTGGGTCACTAGAGGGCGTACATTCCCTTTCACAGCTTCAATTTGGCTTCTCTTTCATTTTCTTATCTACATAACGATAATATGGTAACGAAAGGATTTTTCATGGAAGTTTTACTTACACAGAAACGTAAAATGTCCAAAGATATAGATAAAATGGTGTACAAAAAATATGTTAGTAAGACACTCTCAGATGCACAGTTAAAATGCCTTCAGCCATTTTGAGGCACACACAAAAATATCTTGAAGCCATAAGACATAGAATCCCTTGAGAAAATATGTCCACAGTTTGGAGAGTCATGCTTAGTTCCAATAATTTAGTAAAATTTTCTGGATTATGTACCAAGTAGTTTTCTCTCCCAAGTTCATTAATTTTAACTAATTTTTGAATGTTTAATTAAATATGTGGACACTTGTGTTCTATAAAGCAGCTTAAAATTATACTGCTATATCACCTGAAGTTTTTTAAAATGCCAAACTTCCATTCAAATTTAAAGTAAAGAGACAAATATCATTTTAAGCATCTTAATCAGGTCACAGGTTTTCAAAAAGAAAACAATCTCTCAAGAAACCTTGCATGCTATTCATTATAGTTTTTATTTTTGTAGATTGATCATGAATAGAAAAGTTGAAGATCTTCATTTAGTTTCAATATACAGTGAAGCATTGAGTCAAGACTCAAGAACAGGTCTGTCTGAATCCAAAGATTTCTACCGCACTACATTTTTCTTTTGTTCCAAATCAAAGAGAAACCCATCTTAAAAAAAAAAAATAAGGATAAGTCAA
Source organism: Macaca nemestrina (assembly GCF_043159975.1). Taxonomy (NCBI): domain Eukaryota; kingdom Metazoa; phylum Chordata; class Mammalia; order Primates; family Cercopithecidae; genus Macaca; species Macaca nemestrina. Next base: position 127,950,612 of record NC_092145.1, on the reverse strand, counting down.
CATAGAATTACTGTTCATTGCTACACAGTACAGTAATTTAGTGGTTTTGACTATGCTATCTTGGATTATACCAGAATTTGATTGGATATTAATTCTGAAAATTTTCATTAGTCTAAACTATGATCCTTAGTTGTATACTTTGTACCCTAATGGCAATATAAAATAATTTATTTCCCAATTTATTATTACCTTGGAATTTCCCTTAATTTCCTAAAATCCTCAACTTTCTAATCTGATGACACATTTTCCCACATCAGAGAAAAAATTAAGCATAGATGAAAAGAGTTACTGCTTATTATATAATGTAGTTAAGACCATGGTGAGCTCCAGAAGTCTTCTACTTGGAAAAAAAAAAGTTCAATTATATGGAAATTCCACTTATTTTTGATGCAGAAAAAGACATCTAAATTTTAAAGAAATCTTTTGAGTGAAAAAGGTCTCTGTATTTAAAGATAATCAAATGTTCCCACGGAACACTAGTCAGTCAACGATACTTCAGAATGTAGAACAGACAATCTAGAGTAAGTGCACAGTGTCCATAGGCTTCGGCGAATTCTTAAGGAGTTCCAGTCAAGCATTTTATTTCACTAAATAATTTGATAAAATCACCTTTAACTTATGAAAAGACAGCAAGGCGAGGAGTTTCCGAAGGCAGCATCCTGAGCTAGGTTGTCTGGGTTCAAATCCTAGCTGTGCTGCTTTTTGTAAACTATGTGACCATGAGCAAGTCACTTGAAATTTCTGTGGCACATTGTTATCATTGGCAAAGAGTGACAATAATAAAACTTACTTTGTAATGCTCTTTTAAGTGTGAAATATATTAATATGTAGCAAATATTTGGTAGAAACCATATACATATTAGCTATTGTTATTATCTTCCATGATCCTTTTTTAACTGGCTTCAAGCTATCTCTATGTCATTTTTCACTTTCTCACGTGTGAGAGTGGTCATATTTGTTTTAGTGTCTTGTTAATGACTGATAAAGTAAATGCCACAACTGGAATAACAAGAATAAAAACTGCAAACACAGCTATAGCAAAGACAATAAAACATATAAACAAAAACCAACAGCAAAATAGTCTCATTTTACCCGTTAGTGCAGGAATCCCCAAAGTATGTTCTATGGGATGAATATGGTCTGCCATCTAATTTGGTAAATAAAATTTTACTGGAATGCAGTCATGCTCATTCATTTATACATTATTTACGGCTGCTTTCTAGCTACAGCAGCAGAGCTGAGTAGTTGTAAAATAAATTTTGTGATACACAAAACCTAAAATATTTACTGTCTGAAGCTTTAAAGAAAAATTTTCGGACCCCCTTCCCAGTCTATGAAACCAAGGTAAGATGGCCTCTCTCTCCCAGCTCGCAAGTGAGATCAAAATGATACGGTTCACAGTAGCCATATCATATTTCTCTCTCTCAAAAATATGCAATGGCTCTCCATGGCCAGAAGGTTACAGTCTACATTCCTTAATCTTTTATTGAAAACCTTTAGTTATTATGAACCCAATCTACCTTTTCAACCTCATTCCTTACTTCTAAACTTCCTTTACTTCATACTTCTGCTCTAGGCAAACAAGAATACTTAATAATCCCATTTAAGGTTTTTTTTGTATACAGACTTTCCCCCGCATTGAACTGTCACTTTCCCTCATCTTGAGCCCAATGCTTCCCTACTCTTTAATTGTCCAATCAGATGCTAATTTTCCCATGAGCCTTCCACACCTAAGTCTCAAGCAGGAAGTGAACTTTTCTTCCTTACAACTTTTCTAACATTGTATTAGTACTTCTTCTTCATGACAGTTTATGCTGGGTGCAAGCTTCCTGAGGGAAAGGTTAGGTTTACAGTTAAAATAACTGGAGTGTTTTACAAATCCCAGCAATCCATTAGATATTAGTTCAGTGAACAGGAAAATTAGCATGAAAACTAATGTTGCTGTCCCTTCTTTCTTGAAATGATATGGACTCATAATGACTATAGAAGTGTTCAAAGAAACCCACCATGCATTGGATGATGACCTGGATCCTATGGGAGGCAATTTAAACTTTGAACACTCTCAGTGTGAAAGGTCCTTGAGTTTAAGAGAATTCAATATGCTTGTGGGTCTTTCAAATTTAAATAACTTCCAACCTGGGTTGAGGAAGGATCTAGTGCAATGTGGAAAGCCATTTCAATCTGACGTGTACTTAATGCCCCATTGCCAGCATCATGACCTGTTTCAATCCATCTACTCTGCTAGTAAGCATCTCTATGAACTTTAGTCAAAACAGAAGTAATACTCATTGCTTTACAAAACCAGTTTTAGTCAGCTTGCACTGCCATAACAAAACACCAGACTAGGTGGCTTAACCAACAGCCAGTTATTTCTCGCAGTTCTATAGGCTAGAATTCCAAAATTAAGGTGCCAGCAGGGTTGGTTCCTGGTGACAGCCTTCTTCCTGGCTTGCAGACAGCCTCTGGTATAGTTTGGATATTCGTCCCTTTCCAAATCTTATGCTGAACTGTAAACTCCAGTGCTGGAGATGGGGCCTGGTGGGAGGTGCTTGGATCATGGGGGCGGATCCCTCATGGCTTAGTGCTGTCTTTGTGATAGTGAGTTCTCCTGAGATCTGGTCATTTACAAATGTGTGCCACCTCCCCCTGCACTGTCTCTCTCTCCTTCTTCCATTCTTCCATGTGATGTGCCTGTTCCCCCTTTGCCTTCCATCATGATTGGAAACTTCCTGAGGCCTCCCCAGAAGCAGATGCCACCATGCTTCCTCTACAGCTTGCAGAACTATGAGCCAATTAAATCAATTTTCTTATAAGTTACCCAGTCTCAGGTATTTATTTATAGCAGTGCAAGAACAGCCTGATGTAACCTCTTTCTTTCTGTGTCCTCCCAAGGTGGGGAGAAGGAGCCAGCAAGCTCTTTGATGTTTCTACTTATAAGGGTCCTAATCTCCTCAAGAGAGCCCTATCTTCATGATGTCATCTAAATCAAATTATCTTCCAAAGTCTCCATTTCCAAATTCCATCACATTGGAGATTAGGGCTTCAATATAAGAATTTAGGGAGGACACAATTCAGGCCATCCCAGCCTGGCATCATTTTTGTATCTCTGTGGTAGCATGGTATGTGTTCATTTGTAAAGATACAGGTTTCTCAACAGGGAAGACTTTACTAAGAATAATCTCAGAAGATGTCAGAATAAGAATAATATTTTCTATTATCGCATAAATGTGGTAATGGGAAGACACCATTTCTGAGTTAATAATCAGAAACTCATCTTTCTCCTGGGGAAAGAAGGTATTTTTAAAAAATGTAAACACTCTTCAAGACAAACACGTGTAATATAATTTCCACAGTGTGAGGGCAAACAAGGCAGGCCGTATAAATTCCATTTCAGGGGTGAAGAAATAGATTCTTGGGGAGATGAAGTGACTTGATTAAGTCACATAGTTTATGAGTAGAAGATGCAAGGCCAGAACCCATCTGTGTAGTAATATGCCCATCTGCTCTCAGATCTATTCTCCACTTTTCTTCTGTCCTTTCTGTATCAGAGGGATATACATTTCCCAACACTACTTGCCCTCCTAATGGTTCATTTGGAAGCAATGGAAGAATATTGGAAGGTGGGAGGAAGAGAAAAGCCAAGGTCTTTTTTCTTCTCCAACTACATTGGGTGGCATTTCTAGAGCAGCTGTATCTCTACTGTGGCTTCAGTTTTCTCTGGATAGCTAGCTCCCTCTTCAACAATCCAATTTTCTGCCTGGCATTTCTAACTTTAGTTTAATCTCTGTTAGAAAGCCCCAGCTTCTGAGCTCTGGTAATATCACTTTTCCTGTATTGTTTCTCCAGCTCTAGGGATATTAGCAGCTTCCTTATGTTGCTAGTGCTTTGAGTTGCTTCTCCATCCCCTGTGCTGCGTCTCAGTTTTCTACTACCTGCTTAGCCAATTCCTTGTATTAGGTTTCCTCTCTTTAAATCACTTACAGTGATTTGTTTTTCTGACAAGACTTGCACAAAACCTGGAAGATCACTCGTCAACATCCAATAAATATTTATTCAATACCTACTATGCGCTGACTTCTGGTTTAGGCACTGTAGGTCTAGAGATGACAAGAAATCGTTTCTTCCCTCAAGGAGTTTACTGGAGATACAGGCATGCAAAAACAAAGTCATTACAATACAATTTGGCAAGTGTTTTAATGGAAGTGCTAAAAAGGCTGAGAACTGGCCGGGCACCGTGGCTCATGCCTCCAATCCCAGTACTTTGGGAGGCCGCGACAGGCGGATCACAAGGTCAAGAGATCAAGCCCATCCTGGCCAACACGGTGAAACCCCGTCTCTACTAAAAATACAAAAATTAGCTGGGCGTGGTGGAGTGTGCCCGTAGTGCCAGCTACTTGGGAGGCTGAGGCAGGACGATCGCTTGAACTCACGAGGCAGAGGATGCAGTGAGCTGAGATCGCACCATTGCACTCCAGCCTGGCAACAGAGCGAGACTCTGTCTCAAAAACAAAACAAAACAAAAATAAATGGCTGAGAACAGAAAGACAAGGTGGTTAGTAGCAGGGCGGCAGGTAATATGGGGATGGGAAAAAGAAAGGTATCTAAAGAGAATCTTAGGTAGAGAAAACAATAGGTACAAAAAAAACAAAAGCTTAAGAAAGCAGAGCATTTGGAGATAAAAGAGTAGTTAATTTAAGCTAAAGCATAGGGCAGTGTGGATCAAAATACAGTCTGTAGCAGACAGTGAACTGTTTGCTATTAGTCTGTAAGAAGAAAAGACTTTTCACCAGAGTATAAATCAACTGAGTCACTAAACAAACGATTTCATTGTATTTTGCTTTTAATTGCCAAACTCTCTTGACAAAGGAAGTAGTACATTGATTTATATTCTGGCTCGAGTTTCTTATCTCAATTGTGGACTGGTAATAAAAAGTTTGCAAGTTATTTTGAGTAGCACTAGTATAATTTTTTTTAAAAAAAGGAGCAGAGGAGAAGGGAGTGAAGCTGGAGAGGTAGGCAGTTAAAGATCACAAAATAATTTCTATGCCATTCATTTCAAGATTTATGGGCAGGGGAATGATCTAATTAAAACTGCATTTTAAGATATCCCTCGGGAGGCTGTGAAGAGCATGGATAAGAGAGATGAGACCAGAGGCAGAGAAATCAGTTAAAAATTTCATATAGAAAAATTTCAGTTTTAACTAGGCTGAAGGCCACAAGGATGTAGATAAAAATAACAAACTACAGAAAATTTAGCAGGTATATTTGGAGGGATTTAGTGATGTGGCAGATATCATGACCACTGTAAATGGCTGCACAGGTTGTTCACTGCACAAGCTCAGGATGTGCCATTCTTAGAGACTATGATGGGAATGACCCTCTCTAGAGTTGTAGGATCTAAACTGCAAAACTACATTTGAGATTCCAGTCAGAAATCCAGGAATACATAGCCTATAAGCGTTTGAATTATACAGGTATGAGCATCAGGAGACAGGGAGTTAGAAATATCAATTTGTGAATCAAAAATATAGGTGAATGATAAAGATTATAAATGATATTTCCCCAAAACATAAAGCATCGTAAGAAAATAAAATCACAATTTGAGTCTTATGGAGACTGACATTAAAGGACAGGAACAGAAGACTGGGAAGATATAGTCTGAAAGCAAAAAAAAGAAAACAGGAGAGAACAATGTCCCAGAAACTGCAGGAGAGAAAAATTTCAAGAAGGGACTAATCATCTCTGTCAAGCACAAGACAAAGGTCAAAAAGGAAAAAGAACTGAAGAGTGACCTTTGGAGCTGGCAATTAAGGAGCTCTCTGGCGACCTTGCTGAGAGCAGTTTCAGTGCTTGATGTAGAGTATGAGAGGGTAAAGGAAAGAATCAGGAGTACGTAAGGGAATAGAGAGAGTTCAGGTCTTCTGATTAAAAACTGACTTTTATTTGCACTCAACTATGCTTCTCCTTTTAGATGAATAAGTGTGAGTACCATTTTCTTCACTCAAAGAACAAACAAAACTATATGCCACAGCTCTGAGAATGTGATCCTGTCTTCTTCCCTGTTGATATTCTTTTATGCCTTGCATTCTGGAAGAATACATTTTCACATAGCTGCTGTAGCCAGACATCCAGAGATACATATAGTATCTCATAGGACCAGTTCTCATTATAGTACATTTCTATTCACAGCTTGAATTAAGCATCTACTACACAGAAGACCACACAGGTAATGAACAAGAAATGGATCCTCGCCCAGGGAAGCTTTAATTCTAGTGGATGAAACAAGCATATGAATAGATCATTTCATCATAAAGCAGTAAGGTGTCACAAGATGCGACAGTAGCATCCCTTAACCTACCCAGTAATAGATGGCCCCTGTCAGGCCTCTGAGCCCAAGCTAAGCCATCGTATCCCCTGTGACCTGCACGTATATGTCCAGATGGCCTGAAGCAAGTGAAGAATCACAAAAGAAGTGAAAATGGCCGGTTCCTGCCTTAACTGAGCGATTAACCTTGTGAAATTCCTTCTCCTGGTTCAGAAGCTCCCCCACTGAGCACCTTGTGACCCCCGCCCCTGCCCATAAGAGAAAAACCCTACTTTTCTCTTTTCCACTACCCACCCAAATCCTGTAAGACAGCCCCACCCCTGTTTCCCTTCCATGACTCTCTTTTCGGACTCAGCCTGCCTGTACCCAGGTGAAATAAACAGCCTTGTTGCTCGCACAAAGCCTGTTTGGTGGTCTCTTCACATGGACGTGCCTGAAAGCCCCTTTATGGGGGCTGGCATAAGGAAACAGAATCAGGGGTCAGACTGTAACAGAGAAGACACTCCAGTGAACTGATTTCCAAAGTGCGGGCCCTAAATCAGTCGCAGCAGGATCACCTGGGACCTTGTTAGAAATTAACATTCTTCGGAACCACTCTACGCCTATTAGAATTAGAAACTCTGGTGACTCCGATGCATGCTGAAGTATGAGAACCACTGTTGTCATGCAAGTGAGAGGGTTCTCAAATTTTATGGTATATCAGTATCACCAAGAGTGCTTGTAAAATATTGTTGGGCCCACCAGCAGAGTTTCTGATCCAGCAGGTTTGGGAAGGGCCCTCCAAATCTGCATTTCAAAGAAGCTCCCAGGTGATGATGCTGTTTCATGCACTGTAGTTTGAATATTACTGTTCGAAGTATTCTCTGATCCCACAGCATTCTCTAGAATTCACATTACTATATTCTTCAAAACACTGTTATTGATTTATTCTTGATGCACAAGACAACATAATCTCAAGAACATTTAATAGATGGTTATCTTTTTGAGGATCTGAAGATGGTATGCAAGGTTTCTATTTCTTTTTTTTTTTTAACCAAAAATAGTGTCTAAAGTAAAATCTGAATTTATGACCAAGGTCATTTTACTTTAATACACAAAAAGAAACATGGCATTGCAACGATAACACTAGAATGGATTTAGGAGACTCAGCACTAGTCCTTATTTTGCAACTGAAAGCAAGTTATTTAACCTTTCTGGGCCTCAATTAACCTGTAACCATGCCCAAGTCTAGTTTCCTTAGGAAAAAATGAAGCAAATCATCTAAAATGTTTTGTTTCTATGGGCTGTGCCAATGGGCAAAAGTGTCATTACTGACTTCAACATCCCAGATATTTTAGGATCAATTTATCATATAGAACATAAAAAAAAAAGTTCACGGATACATTAATCATCTAATTAGGTCCTTCAAATAAATTGGTATATTTTACCATACAATTTTCAGATTTTAATTTAGAAACCCAAGTTATAATCAATATTTAAAACAAAAATGTTTTAGGCATGAATCTCATAAAACTGGAGAGAGGTCTTATGTAACAGTTATCTAATTTTTTTTCCAGAGATGTGACACAATTTAACTTCATCTGGACAGCAGCCATAAAAAGAAAATCAAACAAAAAACAGAAACAAACTAAAAAGTAGAATATATAATACTAATTCAGGTATGTAGATCAGCCAATTTATTCTTCTATTTAGTTAGGATGCAGGAAATAGCCAGAGAAAGCAAGCTTACATTCTGTCTGCTTACCCTGGAGGAAAAAAACAGAGACCAGGTGAATTGAGGCATTTCAAAATGCCTCTACATTGTCCTTGAGGACAAAGATATTCATTTATGAACACTTTACTTGGGGGAAATTATCTTCATTAAGATGGCATTTACTTAGAAACAATTTGCCATTCGTTTTGCCTGGTTGCTACAAAAGTATAAATTAAAGCTTTTTTGAAAAATCCCTTAAAATAACTGCTACATGATTAGGAACTAATCACCTGGATAAATACCAATTAACTAGATAATAGATCTAGTTTTAACCTAGGCTGAGTTCCACTGATAATTACCTACATGTAAAGTAATAGCACTGAATTGCAGGAATAATCCGCTATTAGAAATAATTGTGTTGTGACCCAAGGTCATCACTTTTGCAAATCTCAGTGTAAAGAGAAAAATGTATGCAATAAATACAACATATGTAGAAACTGTGTAATTATTTAGGAATCAACTAAATGTACCTTAGATTGCTAAGAAACTATGTTGTGGTAGAAAGCTGAATTTTAAATCCCTTAATTGTTTTGAGTAAATAAGGATACCCTAATGGGTAAAATTGGAATTATTAAAGATCATTAGAATGGTCACATGTTTATTATCAAGAACAATTCCAGGAACAGCTAGCTAGGTAGAATTTTTAAATGATATTGGAATGTCAAATCTTAGTTACTACAATTATTTGAATTATATACCATTCACTCTCTCAACAAACATTTATTGGTTATTTATTGTATCCACAGTATTTACTACAGTGGAATCTAAGTAAAATATAAAGAAGTGTAATAATAGGCTTTCTTTGTTGTGACTGGCAATGAGAAATTTTATGTGAGTGACGTGAAGGCATACAACCAAATGAATGTAATTTACCGGCTGAGGTGGAATAATTATTATTGGAAAGGTAGACATAGAATTAGTGGAGAATGAGAATAATGCTTAATGCCATAGGAAGTGCTTGAGTTTTGTTTTGGAGGCATCTCGGGTTATGGAAATTTGCAGGACTGGAGAGACAGCAAAAAGCATCATTTTAGATCTATTCATTTTAGGTCGATCAATTAGAAAGGAGGGCAGTTCTCTCCACAGTGAGGTATATGGCTCAGGTTATGGACTTGGCAATGTGAATGATCATGAAATGACTGAAATGATGGCACTTGCCCTTACAATCTAATTATAATAAATAAGGAGAAGAAAGTGTAAGATTCACAGAACTGTAGATGTCAGGTGGTAAATGCTGTTTTGAAGAGGAAAACAGGAAGGTAATTTTATATTTGTTAGGTTTGAGATAATGTTTACTACGGAATTTTTCCCTGTCAATAATATGTGACTACCATCTCCATCACTACCTCCACCACCATCATCACCACCTCGACTATCTTTACCTCTCCCACCATCACTTTTATCCCTCCTACCCATCACAATCTTCCTCCATCTTCATCGTCTCTACGGTCTCCACCACCAAACAAGAATCATAACCATTGCATTTATTGAATGTTTACCACTTTAAAGGCAATGTATTAAATGCTTCTCATTTAATTCTCATGACTCATGACTGGTGTTTTATAAAGTGAGATTACTGGAATCTGAGGCACAGATAACAAGTAATTTGCCTGTGCTCATAAGCTAGTAATTAAAATGGGCAGGTTTCACAAATACCACAGGTTCTCACCTCTAAGTGGGAGCTAAACATTGAGTACACATGGACACAAAGACGGGTACAATAGACACTGGGGTCTAGTTGAGGGTGGAAGGTGGGAGGCGGATGAGGATGGAAAAACTACCTATCAGATATTATGCTGATTACCTGAGAGACAAAATTACCTCTACACCAAACAACCACAACACACAATTTGCCCATGTAACAAACCTGTACATTTACCCCTTGAACTTAAAAGTTGGGGAAAAAACAAAAACAAAAACAAAAAAAGCAGGCAGCATTCAAACCTGAGTAATTCTGATTCCAAAAGCCATGATTTTTTCAATATTTGATACTCTTCTAGACACACAGGCAATGAATTATAATAACTAAAATATGTGTGCAATGTATAAGTAGGTATGGTTAATTGGAAGGAACAAATGTTTGCATTTGATAAAAACGAACATTGAGGCAGTGGCTGGATGCACAAGTGGAAATAGCTTTAGAGATATAAAGCTTTAATTTGAGGGAGAGTGTCACATCCGGAGCTACATGATTTGGGAGTCAGTCACTTACAGCCAGGCTCGAATCAATGAGAGGAGATAATTCAGATAAAGAAGTCAAAAGGCCAGGCACGGTGGCTCATGCTTGTAATCCCAGCACTTTGGGAGGCTGAGGTGGGTGGATCACGAGGTCAGGAGCTCAAGACCAGCCTGGCCACGACGGTGAAACCCTGTCACTACTAAAAAACACAAAAAAATTAGCAGGTCGTGGTGGCAGGCGCCTGTAATTCCAGCTACTCGGGAGGCTGAGGCAGAGAATTGCTTGAACCCAGGAGGCGGAGGTTGCAGTGAGCTGAGATTGCACCAATGCACTCCAGCCTGGGTGACAGAGCAAGACATTGTCTCAAAAAACAAAACAAAACAAAGCAAAAACAAACAAACGAAAAAAAAGAAGTCAGAAAGGCAAAGAGATGGATTTATGTGATACTCCCATAGGAATTAGGCAGAAGGAATAAAACAAGTCAGGCAGAGAGTCGTGGGTGACAACTGGTAGTGTGTCAAAGAAGCTGGAAGAGGACATGATTTAAATAAAACAATATTCAACAGATGGTCAAGACCTCAATATTCAGTGAAATATTAGTGGGCTTCGCATGATACAAAAATGAGGCACTAGCTAATATAAAGCTTATGGTTATATTTGCATGACGTCTCTTTAATCATTACAATACTTTAACAAGATTCCACCCTGTAGACAATTATCAATTAATGAATTTGTTCCTAAATGTTTGCCTTTTTGCTAACTTCGTTCAGTCTAAATTTATCAATCAAGTGTCTTATATAGAGTGGTCAGGTAATTTTGCTGTCCAAATCAGGACATACTTGAGAGTGAAAGTTGATGCTATATATAATTATGCTGGGATGACAGGTGTAATCTAGGATAGCTTCAGGTAAATCAATAGGAATACCTTACTCATATATCCATGAAAAAGACATTTTACTACACAGTGCAGGTTTTGTAGCTATTTCAGTTCAAATCCTGGCTCAGGCACTCTGTAGCTGTGTATAATTTTATAAAGTTGTAATAGCCATACCTATTTTGGGAGGTTATTGGGAAAAATACACACATTCCCAATAAAGCATTGAATCTACTACTGAGCACATAATAAATCCTCAATTAATGTTAGCTTTTATTTGAAGAATCTTTATGTGCCCAATGGGACTTCTCATTTAGGCACTTACAAAAATTGCTGAAAACTTATGATACAAACAAATGTTGGAGACAAGATATTTCACCACCAGTCAGTCACTCTTTCCTGAAAACAAAAAGAAGTCAGAACAAACTTTTTTTTTTTCCAACACAATCCATTCTCCAAACAGAAGCCAATAATAAGCTTCTGAAGACAGAGATTGACATGAATCCGCCTGCTTTGTTAATTTCTGTATTAGGCAAGAAGACATTAAGAGGGTTAGGCAACTAGGTGTCCCTATTACTCTGTTTGGAGAACTGTTGGAGGGTTGTTGGAATGTTGCAAAGTATCCATAAATCTATATGTCCACTAAGCATTGTGCATAACACATGTTTAATGTGACAACAAACAAGTTAACGTACATCTTACTAGGAATAATAAAAAGAAAATTCATCAAAAGCTTCACGGATGTGTGCCATTATACTTTTTTACTCCGTCAATTTTTGTTAGACTTTCTATTACCACCAAGAGTAGAGGGCTTGGAAGTTCCTGATAGTTGTTGCCCCAGAAAGAATACTAATATTCATAGAGTTTGAGAGCCATTTGACCAGAGCAAAGGTCAACAAACTTTTTCTGTGACAGGATAGATAACAAATATTTTAGGCTTTGTGGACTACACAGTTTTTGTTACAACTATTCACACTCTGCCTTTGTAATGTGAAAGTAATCGTAAATGATAAATCGGTATGACTGTGTTCCACTAAAACATTACTCATAACGCCGAAATTTGAATTTTACGTAATTTTGACATGTCATAAAATATTGTTTTTCTTTTATTTTCAACCATTTGAAAATGTAAAAACACGTCTTGACTGATGAGCCATACAAAACTGGCAGCATGCTAGATTTGGTTAGCAGGCCTTAGTTTGCTGACCCCTGGACTAGCAGATTTGCTTAGCCAAGCTGACACAACCAGGGAGAAAAGGCCCAGTGATTTTCTTTGGAATTATCAAAGTAGGTCATAAGTCATTAGTTAATAGAGAAGTACTGAAAGTCCCAAATAATATATTTGAATAACTTTTCTAGATTTTTTTCTTAGAACATCTGACATGGTATTTTTAGATGTGTGTTCTTTTCATACTTCTCTATCCTGGCATACACAAATTCTAATGTCAAGTGTTCCATGAGTTTCTAAACATATGCTGCTTAGAAACATACGGTAGATTTTAATGTTCTTTCTTAATCTTAGAATTACAATAACTGGAATGAAAGGGAAACTGTACCTTTTAAAATAAATTTTATGCCAGCTTTGCACTCATAAAATTTTATTGCCATCATTTTAATAGATCCACTGATTTACATAATACCTAACTTATCTAAAATGCGTAATTTTGAATATTCACAAAAAGATCAGTTAAAAATTCTAACACCTTCAAGATAAGACTTTAAAAATATCAAAGAACAGGAAATCTGTTCTGTAATTACTCCTGATTTAGGATGCGCAGATTGAGACATCATGTTCTCGTAAACTAGCAGGGTGGATCTCATCTATTATAGGTGTACTTCTTGATGAAAATGCACTTTCTGTTACTGGAAAAAAAGACATTTAATGCAAAACTAGGGACTCAACAAGCAGGCCCTTTATAAGAAAAAAAAAAAAAAGAAGAAACTTTTAGGATTAAAATGCTACCACAGTAGTTTATCACCTATAGTTTGTACTTTCACTCCGGAAAACACTATTTCCATTAAGCATTTAGTTTATATTGCGATAGTGATTTCTTGGGAAAATTTTAAAGAGTACTTCATAATTTTTCTCACTACATTAACTGACATTACAGGTACCTGAGGTGTCTGGAAATATTGCTGAAGTTTAAACACCACCAACAAAACTGCTATAAATGAGTTTTCTCCACTTCATTTGCAGATAAAAGTTTAAGATGCTCTCACCTCTTCCTAATTTCGGAATCCACAGTAATCTGCCTCTTCTTTTGGGGAGGTGGTGGTGGAAGTTCCTCTTGAGCATGCTTTACCAGGATTTGCTCCCTTGTGGTCACCATAGTTACTGTTTCCATTACAGTTGTCTGTGTTAGTGATGGCTGAGTGGTGGTGACAGCCTGTGAAATCTGTGAGAAGTATTGAAACAGAGGTCAGACATTGCTCGAAAGACTTCAGTAAAGACCGCTTGGAGTGGGAAAGGAAAATAATGAGAAACTGTTCTTGCTTGTTGGTAGATTGACCTTCAGATCAAAATAGCACCATATTGAAGCCAAATAAAATTGTTTTATCTGACTTAAGTTAGCTCGACTAAAATAGCAAAGGAAAGTAATCTCAACATCGCAAGTAAATTTAGTGCCCCTTCAATTTATTGGTCAAACTGTAGGAAATAAGGGGTGGGGACAAAGGAGAACAATGTAGTGTGTAATTCATTCTGATAGTTAATTCTACATGCTGCTTTAAATGTTTACATTAATATAAATTTTAGTAACGTACATCAGTGCCAATTCCATTGCCTGGCACATTTTAAATGCTTATTAAGTTTGTAGAATGCATTTTAGGTTATCATATACATTGATTATTTTATGTTATACATTTTTAAATAAAATTATTTCAACTTGGTAATGAGCGACTCTTTAATCAAGTAAGTGAACCGACTTTTAAAATTACAATAAAAGATTAACATAAAGTACTTATTAGTCCATACATATCTTTATGTTGAATGTTATTCAAATGCTAAAAAACACACCACTCTTGTTTGATTTAAATTAGTGATTATGTTCAAATATTTGAGTTCCCAAATTCATCATTGGAGACACTTCTTGGTTTACAATCACAATTACTTCCTGTTCATACTTTTGGTAGCGGGCGGGGGAGTGGGCAACAGTTCATCCATCTTTGGAAAAACACATTTTGTGAGCCAAGACATGAGAGGCCATCACCTCAATACATGGGCATTATGAGATAGACAAGTCATATAATGGTGAGACCATTGTTCCTTATCCTCTGTCTCACAGAGCTCCTCTTATGATGATTGTAATGTTACCTCTTGGGATGGTAATCATTACCCTTGTGGTAATCCAACTTACTTACAAGTTCTATTTCCAAGGAAATCACAAGAGGCCTGCATTGAAACTGCCTTTAGTTACAGTCATAGGAGCAGGGATCTGGCTGGGTCAAGATTCATTTTAGCAATTTTCCTGAATTTGCCAAGAGGTAAGGGAAGGGTTTGTAGTAATCTCCCTGCCTCACACATGAGGACTGATTCCTTTCATGTGAGGAAATGGGAAAAGCCTCAGGATCTTCTTATTTCAGCTTCCAAATTGGCAATTAACAGGGAAGGAATAAAATCTTTTCCATGATGTTTTAAGTAAAAATTGCTTTGACATATATAGCTTAAAAAGGCTACCTTTTGTTGAAGACACATCTTTACATGTGTGAGGGCCTGAAGGATTTCCATTTTGGTAGGTTAAAAGGATACTAAGAGTTATAGTTTCTACATTTGCCAAGCACAGGTTTTATCTTCTCTAGGATCTCCATAAATTCACTATTTAGAATCAATCACTGAACCTCAAACAACTTTAATTGTAGTCTATTGACAAGTTATGTCAAGATGAAAGCAGAAAGCAACATAGCTCTAAAAAAAAGGCTTAAAATATAAACTCAAACACGCCACCCAACACAAAATGACCACTACGTGATAAAATTAGATTTCTTGTCAGAAAGAAACTGTAGTTTTTAGCAGGATTCCAAGAGCATTTATTTTTTGAGTATTTTTTAACCATGAGCAAACTTTCTTTGCAAAGAAAATATGGTTTTTAGTAGGATCCCTATATAATTTATTTTTTTATTTGAATATTTTTTAAGTATGAGCAAACTTTCTTTGCATACAGTGGTGGCTAGAAGATAATATTTTGCAGATTAAGAAAAGACCTAATTTTAAACATACAGACCAGAATGCAGACATTCTGAAAATACCAAGCTAATTTATGCAGTTATATCTAATGTTATAGAGCACATCTGCTACTAAATATTTGGGTCTTAATTTCTGTAATATTAATATTTTCTTATTGATATCTACTTATAAAATTGGATACATGTACCCATGGAGGGTAAAGGGAAATGACAACATGATATACTGTGAAGCTGCATTTAAAAATATACTAAGCCTGATAAGAAAAAAAATGAATCATTTTTAATAAAAGAGTAAGACATGAGTCTGTAATTGTTCTATATAATAATCACTACTACACTGTAATTGAAAAATACTACTTCATTTCCTTTGGGATGGAGAAATAAGAAAACTGTGCATTCACCCTGTAAATACAAGGTAGAACTCATTACATATAACAAATCAATAATCACTTTCAAAACCTACTTCATATAATCAGAATAAAAAGTCATGTACTAAATTTCCTTACGGCTTTTAGTTATTGACTGTAAACACTTAATTGTGTGTTAGAATCATTAGGAAATGTAGACAGGAGAGGGACTATGAAAGGCCATTTAACATAACCTCCTGATTATTACAGAACTCACTACTCCCGGAAAAAAAGAACTCCTTTCTTGGCATGGAAGCAAACTTTCCCCATTGGGAAAGATCTTCTTAACAACCAGAGGAATCCTGCCTCATTAAGACTTCCTCTTGTTAAAACTTGCTTTGAACTCTGAAGGAAAGCAGAGTAAGTTGAGTATCATTTCTACCTGATAGTCTTAAAGATTTGAAATCTAATAATCATGACCCTGATAAATATCATTTTCAAACTCTATAATGCCATTTATTTGCTAGAAGTAGATCTAATTTGATTCGTCATCCAAAACCAATGCTTCTTGGCTTTGGACACCATAGTCAATCAAAGAATTCTAAAACTGTGTAAGTTATTCAGCAGCTGAACCACAAGGTTTCAATAAAATTCTAATGTTTGTTGAATATATAGTCACTATAGGACATTCAGAAATGAGTAAAATAGAAACTCTGTATTTAGGAACCTTATAGTAAAATAAGGAAGATGATAATCACAAATAATTGTGAAGATGAATGCCATATGAAAAATACTAGTATACAAAATAATTACATACACCAAACATAATCAAGTAATTTTCTCTTTAAATGTTACGAAAACAGATTTCTCTCAGCTAGCATTTTAACATTTAAATTTAATTTGATGCTGAAGGCTACATATAAATATAACATTTATCCTTGTTTATAGGGTCTTTATAACAGTCAATTTTGGAAACAACCTAATGTTACAGATGATAGTTTAAGTAAATTATGGTATATGAATGTGGATGGAGTATTATATTTCAAATATTTTAATGTCATTGGAAAATGTTTGCTTTATAGTATTGAATAAACAATGCTAGATATAAACGTTGTTTTTTTTTTTTGACAAAGTAGAGATAATTTCTGTTGTACAGTGTATATTTCTGTATTCCTTTAGTTCCCAAATTTCTACTATAAGATATTATCCGCAAAATGTTGCTTTTGTAAGCAAAGAAAAATTTTTAAAGTTTTGCCAAACTGTTGTTTTAAATCTATCATTTCTATTTATATGTCAAGATCTATGGAATTATACTCCTGTCACTCAATGCACTAGAAAGAGGAAAACTGCAAGCACGGTAAGAATAATTTAGTGCCTACACTAAATTGTTTAATATGGCAGAGTCAAAACTAGAGTAGACTATATTTTGACCTATATTCAACAATTTTTTTATTTAGCTAACTATACTATCACCCCGTCACCTTTCTCCATTTTGATTATGAGTCTATTTAAGACTCTCAAATGAGATCATGAAAATAAAATATATTTCCTTTTAAAGTACTATTCATTTGATCTGTAAGTTAATTTGCCTAGTAAAAATGGGAAATAGTTTAGAATTACTTGTCTCTACATTTGGGAGCTGATTCCTCTTAGAGTGATTGTAAGTAGAGGCCTTGGAGCCAAGCTCCACAGTTATTCAACACCAGATCCATAGTTTATATACTGTGACATTTGGGGCTGGTTGGTTCTTTTCTCAAATCTGTGCATCATTTTCTTCATATTTAAAGTAGGGATAACACATTTCTTCACAGGTATATTACAAGCAAGGACAGCTTCATGGGCTGGTAATTTATGCAGTTGCCCAGGGCCCCTGCTCAGAAGACTTCCATGCTTGTTTTCAAGCTCTGCTTCCACTGTCTTGAAATTCTTAGGTTTTGAACAGGAAGCCCTTGTTTTCAGTTTGCACTGGGCCCACAACTTATGTAGCCAGTCCTGGTTTCGAGAATTAAATGATGTAATATCTGAGAAAAATAAGTGCTCTATAATGGTAAATATCAGTAGTAACCACTATCTTTTCTAAACTCTCAGGGAAATATGAAGAATTTTTCTATAGTCAACCCTGTCACTCATAAGATTACATATGTTAAAAAAAATTTAAACGTTAAAATTTACATTTTCTCATTCTGAGAAAAATCGGAAGAGCATGCGCCAGCCTCCTGATATTATTCCAGGGTGTGTCTCTTCTTGCAGTAAGATTGTGTTATTTTGGTAGGCCTGGAAAAAACAAACTATGCTCAAGCAATGAAATTCTTTCTTTCCATGTTCTCTTCCACTTGTTTAAAAAATGCACATTTAAAAAAAAGCAATGTAAGCAAAACTAAGCAAATTTAAAGAATATAAAAGGACATACAATGAAATAAAATACTTTTTTTCTACCACTGTCTCCAGTTTGTTAGGAATTACTACAAGTCATGTATAACTTAACGACTGGGACACATTCTGAGAAATTCATCCTTAGACAATTTTGTCCTTGTACAAACACCATGGAGTGTACTTACACAAACCTAGATAGTATAGACTACCATACAGCCAACCTATGTGGTACAGCTTATTACTCCTAGCTACAAACCTATACAGCATGTGACTACACTGAATAGTGTAGGCACAATGGTAAGTATTTGTGTATCCAAACATCTCTAAAGGTACAATAAAAATATGATATACAGAGTTGGACATAAAACAATCTTTAGAAAATTTTTTAAAAACCCACAAAATTATACCAACAACACTCTTGGACCACAGTGCAATAAAAATAGAAATCAATATTAAGAAAATTTCTCAAAACCATACATTAAAATGGAAATCAAATAAACTGATCCTGAATTACCTCTGGTTAAATAATGAAATTAAGGCAGAAATCAGGAAATTATTTGAAACTAATGAAAAATTTAAAAGATGTAACATACCAGAATCTCTGGGACACATCCAAAGCAGTGTTAAGAGGCAAGCTTATGGCACAAAACACCCATATGAAAAAGTTAGAAGGATCTCTAATTACAAAATGAGCATTACAAGGAACTAGAGAAACAAGAGCAAACTAACCCCAAAGCTAGAAGACAGGAAATAACCAAAATTGGAGCTGAACTGAAGGAAAATGAGATGCAAAAAACCATAGAAAAGGTCAATGAATCTAGGAGCTGGTTCTTTGAAATAATTCATAATAAAGATAGAACACTACCTAGACTAATAAAGAAAAAAGGAGAGAAGACTCAAACACAATAAAAAAAATAAGGGGGATGTTACCACTGACCCCAGAGAAATAGAGAAAACCCTCAGAAACTATTCATAATGAACACCTCTATGCACACAAGCTAGAAAACCTGGAAGAAATGGATAAATTGCTAGAAACATACAACCTTCCAAGCCTGAACCAGGAAGAAATTGAATCATTGAACAGACCAATAATGAGTTCCGAAATTAAATTAGGAACAAAAAGCCCACCAACCAGAAAAAGCCCAGGATCAGACAGATTCACACCTGAATACTAACAGATTCAGAAGGAAAAGCTGGTATCATTCCTACTGAAACCATTTCAAAACACTGAGGAGCAGCTCCTTCCTAACTTGTTCTATGAGGCAAGCATCGTCCTGATACCAAAACCTGGCAGACACACAACAAAAAAGGAAAACTTCAGGCCAATGCCCCTAATGAACATAGATGCAAAAATAGTCAACAAAATACTAGCAAACCAAATCCAGCAACACACCAAAAAGCTAATCCACCATGATCAAGGCACTTCTATCCCAGGGTTGCGAGGTTGATTCAACATACACAAGTCAATAAATGTCATTCACCACATAAATAAAAAAACAAAAACTACATGATCATTTCAGCAGATATAGAAAATGCATGCTATAAAATTCAACATCCTTTCACGTTAAAAATCCTCAAAAAACTATGCACTGAAGGAACATATTTCAAAATAATTAGAACCATCTTTAAAAAGTCCACAGCCAACAGTATACTAAATGTGCAAAAGTCAGAAGTATTCTACTTGTAAACCGGCATAAGACAAGCGTGCACTCTCTTACAAATCTCATTAAACATAGTACTAGAAATCCTAGCCAGAGCAATCAGGAAAGATAAATAAATAAAAGCCATCCAAATAGGAAGATAAGATTATCCCTGTCAAATTATCCCTGTTTGCAGATGATATGGTTCTATACTTTGGCCATAGTCTCTGCCCAAAAGCTCATTGATCTGATACACAACCTCAGCAAAGTTTCAGGATCCAAAATCAGTGTACAAATATCACTAGTATTCCTACACACCAACAACATTTAAGCTAAGGCCAAATGAAGAACATGGTCCCATTCACAATTGCCAAAAAGAAATAAGATACGTAGGAATACAGCTAACCAAGGAGGTGAAACATTGCTAAAATGAGAATTATAAAGTATTGCTCAAGTAAATCAGAGATAACACACAAAAAATGGATAAATATTCTATGCTCACGGATAGGAAGAATCTATATTGACAGAATGGCCATAATGCCCAAAGCATTTTTAAATTCAGTGCTATTCCCAACAAACTACCAATAACATTCTTCACTGAATTAGAAAAAGACTATTTAAGAATTCATATGGAGCCACTAAAAGAGCCAGAATAGCCAAGGTAATCCTAAGCAAAAAAAAAAAAAAAAAAAAAAAAAAAAAAAGCCAGAACCATCCCACTGCCTGACTTCAAACTATACAAGGATATAGTAACCAAAACAGCATGGTACTGGTACAAAAAACAGACATATAAACCAATGGAAAAGAATAGAGAGACCAGAAATAAGGCTGCACACGTACAACTATCTGTTCTTCAATGAAATCAACAAAAACAAGAAATGGGGAAAGGATTGCCTATTCATTGGACCCCTTCCTCACACCATACACAAAAATTAACCCGAGGTGAATTAAAGACTTAAATCTAAAACCAAAACAATAAAAACCCAGGAAGATAACCTAGGTAATGCCATTCTGGACATGGAAATTGCAAAGATTTCTTAACAAAGACACCAAAAGCAATTGAAACAAAAACAAAACTTGACAAATGGGACCTAATTAAACTAAAGATCTTCTACACAGCAAAAGAAGCTATCAACAGAATAAACAGACAACCTGCAGAATGGGAGAAAAATTTTGCAAACTTTGCATGTGACAAGGGTCTAATATCCGGAATCTACAAGGAACTTAAACAAATTTACAAGCAAAAACCAAACAACACCATTAAAAAGTGGGCAAAGGACATGAACCCTTTTCAGAAAGACATACATGCAGACAACAATCATGTGAAAAAAATGCTGAACTTCACTAGAGAAATGCAGATCAAAACCACAGTAAGATACCATTTGACAGAATGACTACTATTAAAAAGTCAAAAAATAACAGATGCTGGCAAGGTTGTGGAGAAAAGGGAATGTTTATTGCACTGCTGATGTGAATGTAAATTAGTTCAGCCATTGTGGGAAGCAGTTTGATGATTTCTCAAAGAACATAAACCAGAATTACCATTCGACCCAGCAATCACCATTATTGAGTATATCAAAAAGAATATAAATCCCTCAACCCTAAAGACATATGCACATGTATGTCTTATTGCAGCACTATTCACAATAGCAAACACATGGAATCAGCCTAAATGCCCATCAGTGGTAGACTGGATAAGGAAAATATGGTACATATACACTGTGGAATTCTATGCAGCCATAAAAAATGAGATCATGTTCTTTTCAGCAACATGGATGGAGCTGGAGGCCATTACCATAAGCAAACTAACACAATAACAGAAAACCAAATACATTTTCTCACTTCTTTTTTTTTTTTTTTTTTTTTTTTTTTTTTTTTTTTGAGACGGAGTCTCACTCTGTCGCCCAGGCTGGAGTGCAGTGGCCAGATCTCAGCTCACTGCAAGCTCCACCTCCCGGGTTTACGCCATTCTCCTGCCTCAGCCTCCTGAGTAGCTGGGACTACAGGTGCTCGCCACCTCGCCCAGCTAGTTTTTTGTATTTTTTAGTAGAGATGGGGTTTCACCGGGTTAGCGAGGATGATCTTGATCTCCTGACCTCGTGATCCGCCCGTCTCGGCCTCCCAAAGTGCTGGGATTACAGGCCATTTTCTCACTTCTAAGTGGGAGATAAACATAGAGAACACACGAACTCAAAGGGGACAACAGACACTGTAGTCTACGTGAGGCTGGAGGGTAGGAGGAGGGCGAGGATTAAAAAACTACTTATTGGGTACTATGCTTATTACCTGGGTGACAAAATAATCTGGACACCAAACCCCTGTGACATGCAATTTATCTATATGACAAATCTCCACATGTACCCCTGAAGCAAAAATAAAAGTAAAAAATAATGCAGTATTATAATCTTATGGGACCACTGTCATATATGTGGTTCAGTGTTGACTGAAATGTTATGCAGCACATGACTGTAGTTGCAATTACCAACTATTCAGCTATTTTTAAATTTTAAATTTATTTTGTTGATGCTGTTATTTTCTGATACAGTTTGGCTCTCTGTCCCCACCCAAATCTCATGTTGAATTCCACCTTCAGTGTTGGAGGAAGGGCCTAATGGGAGGTGACTGAATCATGGGTGTGGACTTCCCCTTTGCTGTTCTTGTGATAGAGTTCTCATGAGATTTGTTTAAAAGTGAGTGGCACCCTTTGCCAGATCGTGGCCAGTCTGCTTCTTTAAGTGGGAGCCTGATCCATCCTCCTCACTGGGTGGGACCTCCCTGTGGGGGACTTCAGCAATTCCACCTAGGGTTCTATGGATAGAGCTCTGATCTCTCCCTGGGAAAGAGCTTCTGGGGGGAAGACCAGCTGCCATCTCTGTGGTTCTTTGAAACTAATGAGAACAAAGAGACAATGTATCAGAATCTCTGGGATGCAGTTAAAACAGTGTTAAGAGGGAAATTTATAGCACTAAATGCTCACATCAAAAAACTACAAAGATATCAAGTGAACAGCCTAACATCTCAACTAAAAGAACTAGAAAACCAAGAGCAAACAAGCAAGAAATAACCAAGATCAGAGCTGAACTGAAGGAGATAAAGACATGAAAAATCCTTCAAAAAAATAAATGAATCCAGGAGCTGATTTTTTGAAAAAAATAAAATAAAATAAAAATAAAAAAGATAGACTTCTGGCTAGACTAATGAAGATCAAAAGAGAAGAATCAAATAAACACAATCAAAAATTAGAAGAGGAATATCACCAATGATTCTAGAGAAATACAAAGAACCATCAGGGAATACTATAAACACCTCTATGCACATAAACTAGAAAACCTAGAGGAAATGGATAAATTATTGAACACATATACCCTCCCAAGACTGAATTATAAAGAAACTGAATCACTGAACAGATCAATAATCAGCTCTGAAATTGAGGCAGTAATAAATATCCTACCAACCAAAAAAAGCCCAGGTCCAGAAAGAATCATAGCTGAATTCTACCAGTGGTACAAAGAGCTGGTACCATTTCTACTGAAACTATTCAAAAAATTGAAAAGAAGTGACTTTTCCCTAACTTATATGATGAGGTCAGCATTATCCTGATCCCAAAACCTGGCAGAGATAAAAAAGAAAAGAAAGAAAGAAAAGGAAATTTCGGGCTAGTATCCTTGATGAACACTCATGCAAAAGTTTTCAATACAACACTGGCAAACCAAATCCAGCAGCATATCAAAAAGCTTATCTACCACAATTAAGTTGGTTTCATCCCTAGCATGCAAGGTTCGTTTAACACATGCAAATCAATACATGTGATTCATCACAAACAGAACTAAAGACAAAAACCACATGACTATCTCAATAGGCACGAAAAAGGTATTTAATAAAATTCAATATCGCTTAATGTTAAAAATTCTCAATAAACTAGGTATTGAAGGAACATACCTCAAAACACTAAGGGCCATAAATTATAAACCCACAACCAATATCCTACTGAATGGGCAAAAGCTAGAACCATTCCCCCTGAACACTAGCACAAGACAAGGATGCCATCTCTCACCATTCTTATTCAACATAGTATTGGAAGTTCTGGTCAGGGCAATCAGGGAGGAGAAAGAAAGGGTATTCACATAGGAAGAGAGGAAGTCAAATTATCTTTGTATGCAGATGACATGATTATATATCCAGAAAACCCTATCGTCTCAGCCCAAAAGCTAAGACTTCAAACTATACTACGAGGCTACAGTAACCAGAAGAGCAGGGTACTGGTACAAGGACAGACATATAGACCAATGGAACAGAATAGAGAACTCAGAAATAACACTACACACCTACAACCATCTGATCTTCGACAAACCTGAGAAAACAAGCAATGGGGAAAGGACTCCCTATTTAATACATAGTGTTGGGAGAGCTGGATAGCCCTATGCAGAAAACTGAAACTGGACCTCTTCCTTACAACCTATACAAAAATTAACTCAAGATAGATTAAAGACTTAAATGCAAAACCTAAAACAATAAAAACCCTGGAAGAAAACCTAGGCAATAAAATTCAGGACATAGGCATGGGCAAAGATTTCATGAGGAAAATGCCAAAACAACTGCAACAAAAGCAAAAATTGACCAAATGGGATTTAATTAAACTAAATAACTTCTGCACAGCAAAAGAAACTACCATCAGAGTAAACAGACAACCTACAGAATGGGAGAAAATTTCTGACATCTATCCATCTGACCATGGTCCAGAGTCTACAAGGAACTTAAACAAATTTACAAGAAAAAAACAATCTCATTAAAAAGCAGGCAAAGGACATGAACAAACATTTCTCAAAAGAAGACATACATGTGACCAAAAAACATATGAAAGAAAACTCAACATCACCGATCATTAGAGAAATGTAAATCAAAACCACAATGAGATACCATCTCACAACAGTCAGAATGGCTATTATTAAGAAGTCAAAAAACAATAGATGCTGGTGAGGTTGTGGAGAAAAGGGAAAGCTTTTACACTGTTGGTGGCAGTGTAAATTAGCTCAACCCTTATGGAAGATAATGCAGAGACTTCTCAAAGACCTAGAGGCAGAAAGACCATTTAACCCAGCAATCCCATTACTGGGTATATACCCAAAGAATATAAATCATTCCATTATAAAGATATATGCATGTGTATGTTCATTGCAACACTATACACAATAGCAAAGACATGGAATCAACCTAAACGCTCATCAATGATAGACTGGATAAAGAAAACGTGGTACGTAGACACCATGAAATACTATACTGCCATAAACAGGAATGACTCAATTAAACCTCTTTTCTTCATAAATTACCCAGTTTCAGGTATGTCTTTATAGCAGTGCAAGAACAGGCTAAAAATTTTCCCTTTTATTTTAGACTGATATTCTTAACTGCAACTTTTAACTTTCCATTTAATTATTTACATATTATTGCCTTTGTAAGTTCTTTGTTATGCTGGGGTAAGAGATTTCGACTTCTTGCCTTTTGAGATATTCTAGTATTTGAATATTTAGATACTTACTAGAAAGATACAAGCTGTAAAGTATTAGTTACCTAATCTAGCATAACATTTTTTTTTGAAAATACTAATACTTGCAATAACAGGTACCAATTACGAAGCATTTTGCATTATCCAGGCATTACAATAAGTCTTTTGAATTGATTATCTTATTCAAGAGATCTAGAATACTCCCTTGTTATGTTGTAAAGCCTTCATAAACGGTAGCTATTATTACCTCACAATGACCCTAAGAGTAAGTACTAATATTATTCCTATTTTATAGATGAAAGTGACCTTGTTTAGGCAGATAAAATTTTTCAGTAGCAAAGCATAGATATAAATCCAAGTCTGATTGTTCATTCATCCCATTCTTATCAGCTAGGCTCACTTGCTCCTACACTTGTACACTTTTTTAAATGGTGGTTTCCTTTTAAGTGGTGTGTGTTTGTATGCATACACATACGTACATAAATTCAGAATATTGAAATTGTAAACAGTGACATGTCATAAGTATTATATAGGAAGAGTTACTGAATGTTAAATATGTTTGGTTCTTGACATGCTATATTGAAATCTGTGCAAAATTAGTCAAATTACACTATACACACACAATCAGGTTGACAACTGTAGATCAAGGTTTTTCATTACGTTGTTTGTACATATATGTAACTCTTTGCAGTGATCAATGAGTTTTAATGGAGATGGAGGAATTGTACTTCTACAGTTTAAAACATACTGCATAATCATAGCAACAGCTTTAGATAATAATTGATAGCCATGCTTAAAAACCAACTCCACAGGCATGGTAGCACAAGGCACAAAAATCTGGTCAAGATTTGCATCTCTAAGAAAAAGAAAATATTTATATGTTGAACTTTGGGAGAATCCTTGGGCAAAAGATCAGGTGGTCACAAAGAAAGCTGAGTTACCAATCACAAGGATGTAAAATGCTTTATCTTATGAAGTATGGAGGACTTCCCATAACTGAATGTAGTATACAATGAGTGCCAAAGTTCATGAGAATAGCCTGGTAATTTTACTATTAATTATTGTCTTGATACTGATAATAAGGGAATAAAACTTCTTGAATAAGTACTGACATTGGAATCATGAGGAAAATTACTGTCAAATACTTAGAAGGCATCACAAGTCATTCGTTTCTTTGAAATAAATATTATATGATAATTAAGAAGGTTTATTCTGTAAAATTGTCTGATTTAATGTATTTTGTTCCGCATTTTACATTGTCTTTAGTACAGATTGTATCAGAAGGAAGAGGTGTATGTTGTCTTCTGGATTCATATTAAATACAGAATTTGAGCAACCGTGTGAATTAATTGCACCTGCAAAAATTCCAAAGCAATGAAATTTCTTTTTTTCTGATCCATCTGGCTTTCCTCTACATACCATATAACACTGAAGTAATGAAACACATTCTATAATTAGGGATGGATATTATCAAGTATAGGTATTTTTCTTTGTGTTATTTCATTTTTTGTCAGGAGATAATAGGTGTATCATATAGATGTTGAGCATTTTGTCTTCATGGTATTTTAATGACATACTCAATGAATACAGTGTAATAATTGAATAAGTCTCCTTTGAAACGGGGTAGGATTTTATTATCATTATTTTCTCAGATGGAGTCTCACTCTGTCACCCAGAGCGCACTGCTGGAGTGCAGTGGCACAATCTTGGCTCACTACCTCTGCCTCCCAGGTTCAAGCAATTGTCCTGCCTCAGCCTCCCGAGTAGCTGGGACTACAGGTGCATGCCACTACGCCCAGCTAATTTTTTGTATTTTTAGTAGAGATGGGGTTTCACTGTGTTAGCCAAGATGGTCTTGATCTCACGACCTCGTGATCCATCCACCTCAGCCTCCCAAAGAGCTGGGATTACAGGCTTGAGCCACCATGCCCGGCCATTATCATTATTTTCTAGCTGCCTCTCCACTGGACAAAGTAGGAATCTTCTTCACTAAGTACTCCAGAGTTTTACATAAAAGCAAAGAGAAACATATCGAAGACATTTAGAACTTGATGGCCACTATAGAAATCTGCCTAGGTTACCTTTCTTTTAAATTTATAAATAAAGAATGAGAGATTCCACGAGTTAACTCAGACCCAATGTATTAAATTTTTTAGTGCTTACAACATTTTATATTGTTACAGACAATGCATTTACAAGGTAAAACCTATTGCACTGATGTACAAGGCCCATTCTCAAATATCTATTTTAGTTGGAGGTAGCAAAATGATAGTTAATTTCCAAAGTTATTTGAGATGTAACTTCAAATTTTCTTTTTTCTTTTTTTTTCCTGAGACGAAGTCTCGCTCTATCATCCAGGCTGGAGTACAGTCGTATAATCTTGGCTCACTGCAACCTCCGCCTGGGTTCAAGCAATTCTCCTGCCTCAGCCTCCCAAGTAGCTGGGATTACAAGTGCCTGTCACTACGCCTGGCTAATTTTTTTATTTATTTTTTTTATTTTTTTTTATTTTTAGTAGAGAGAGGGTTTCAGCACGTTGACCAGGCTGGTTTCAAAATCCTGACCTCAGATGATCTGCCTGCCTCAGCCTCCCAAAGTGCTGGGATTACAAATGTGAGCCACCACCCTCAGCCAACTTCCAACTTTTCTAATAAAACCTTTAACCTGAGAAATTATCCAAAACATGTCCTGAAATTTAAGGAAGTTAATTCTATGAACTTAAATAAGGAAACACAAAATAAGTGAGGTAATTTTAATTCTAGGTTTTAAAAAATCATTTTCTTTCCTTTTTATTGGCATCAGGCTTACTAGTCTTGAAAAGCTTTCAGGAAGCAATGAAAAGGGCTTTTAACTAAAAAGCCTTAGAGTATTTTTAATTAAAATTACTGGACAAAAAAGAAGAGAGGCAAACCATTTGCAACTATATCCCTCTTGTACAAAGAGGTCTACAAAATTATGCTCTGAGAATGGGTACAGCCAGAATGTCAACATAGACTATTTTATGAAGGGCTAAAATACAGGATCTTTAAAGAATGAGAATGAACTCAGAAAAGAAGAGTATGTAAAGAAATTTTCATCTTGGTATGTTTGCATATTTCTATTTGCATTTTGGATATAATGAAAAGCATTGGCTTATCATTTACAGTTATGTTTTATATTGCTATTTGATAGGAGTTTTAAATCTCTCATCAGTTGCTTGCTTCGGCAGCACATATAATAAATCTCTCATCAGGATATAAATGATATAGAAAATACACATAATTATATAATAATCATTTTCTCTTTTTGGGCATCCTTGAATGTAAGCACATATCTAGCCTGAACATGAACTGCCATGTACAAGAAGAGGCAAATTCTGAGCATATATATTTTATATTAAAGAGGTGCTCACAGTTGAGAATGCTGTAAAAATGGTTGTTAGCAATATAGAAAAATATTCACAAAATGAGAATGAGATATTTGAACCTTAATAAGTCATACAACTTTCCTTATCCCTAAGACAATTTACTGTACTAAAAATTCACAAAACTACAAAACCTTTAGACTCGCCTGAAAAAAAATATATGCTTACACCAAAGCAGCCAGTGTATGGTGTATAATACTTAATGTAAATTATATATTAAATATGGTAATTATAATTTATGGTATAACATGGTACTTACAATTACCATATCAAATTTAAAGCATATGAATAATATACCCTTTCAACAGCACATGTGATTTCGGTCAAACGAGGAAAGTAATGCTTCAAATCACATAAATTCTATTTTAAAATATTAATTATAATACATTTCTTACTATCACATTTATTAAGTTCCAGGGTACATGTACTGGATGTGCAGGTTTGTTAAGTAGGTAAACGTGTGCCATGGTGGTATGCTGTACCTACTGACCCATCACATAGATATTGAGCACAGCATCCATTAGCTGTTTTTCCTGACGCTCTCCCTCCTCTCCCACCAACAGGCCCCACTGTGTGTTGTTCTCTTCCCCGTGCCCATGTGTTTCCATTGTTCAGCTCCCACTTATGAGTGAGAACACACAGTGTTTGGTTTTCTGTTTCCGCATGAGTTTGCTGAGAATAATAGTTTCCAGCTCCATCCATGTCCCTGCAAAGGACAAAATCTCATTCCTTTTTATGGCTGCATACTATTCCATGGTGTATATATACCACATTTTCTTTACCCAGTCTATCATTGATGGGCATTTGGGTTGATTCTATGTCTTTGCTATCGTGAATAGTGCTGCAATGAACATACAAACGCATGTATCTTTATAATGGGATGATTTCTATTCCTTTGGGTATATGCCCAGGCAAGGCCTTGCTGGGTATTTCTGGTTCTAGTTCTTTGAGGAATCGCCACACTGTCTTCCACAATGGTTAAACTAATTTACATTCACACCAACAGTGTAAAAGCATTCCCATTTCTCTGCAACCCTGTCAGCATCTGTTGTTTCTTGACTTTTTAATAATCACCATTCTGACTGGAATGAGATGATGGGCTGAGGCTGAGATGGATGAATTGAGAGAAGTAGGCTTCAAAGGGGGGTAATAATGAACTTCCCTGAACTAGAGGAAAATGTTCTAACCCAATGCAAAGAAGTTAACAACCATGATAAAACATAACAGGAGCTGATAACCAGAATAACCAGTTTACAGAGGAACATAAATGACCTGATGGAGATGAGAAACGCAATACGAGAACTCCAGAATGCAATCACAGTGTCAATACCTGAATAGACCAAGCAGAGGAAAGAATCTCAGAGCCTGAAGACTATCTTGCTGAAATAAGACAGGTAGACAAGATTAGAGGAAAAAAAACGAGTAAAAATGAATGCACAAAACCTCTGAGAAATGTGGGATTATGTAAATTCTGAAGCAAAGATTGTTTGGGGTACCTGAAAGAGATGGGGAGAACAGAACCAAGTTGGGAATCATACTTCAGGATATCATCCAGGAGAACTTCCCCAACCTAGAAAGCCAGCCCAATATTCAAATTCAAGAAATGTCAGATACTCACTGAGAAGACCAACTCCAAGATATATAATCATAAAATTCTCCAAGGTTGAAATGAAAGAAAACATGTTAAGAGCAGCCAGAGAGAAAGGCCAGGTCACCTACAAAGGGAAGTCCATCAGATTAACAGCAGATCTCTCAGCAGAAACTCTACAAGCCAGTAGAGACTGGGGACTAATATTCAACACTGTGAAAGAAAAGAATTTCCAAGGCAGAATTTCATATCCAGACAAAGTAAGCTTCATAAGTGAAGGAGAAATAAAATCCTTTTCAGACAAGCAAATGTTGACGGAATTCGTCACTATCATATTTCACAATTACGATCAAGATAAAATATATATCGATCAGGGTTAAGGCAACTAGAAAAAATTGTGCAAATTGCAACAAGTATATTTATGAAAAATTACTGGGAAACAGGATCATTTGAGTTTTTAAAGAAGTCAATCCAGGGTATATTTGCCCTCTTTTCTCATTGTAAGCCTCCACATAGCAAGAGTCATTCTCTCTTCAACATTTAGAAACAAAGTATTTTCTATCTTCTTAGGCTACCTTCTAATCAACTTAAATACCCTCATACTTGTGTCCAGGTATTATTCAAGTCAAATCTGACTTTGAAATGCAAGAGAGCAGCCCTCCCAGCTGATTATTTTTTTCACGTTTTGATCTCTTGCCATGCGACTGCTTCATAGGGTCAAAAATGCCTCCAAGCTTTGACCTGAATAGCAATCATACGCACAAGCAGTGTTCTTTATATGAGTACAATTGGATGCCTTGTCATCTCCATCACGATTTCCATACCCTGCCTCACAATAGGTTTTAACCATTATAAGAACTTTGCTCATTCTTTATACTAATTATTTAAAATAATTTTTGAAACAATTGAGGGTATCATGTGAATAGTCATTAATGAAACTGATTTTTCTCCCACAATCATTATAGAAAATGCACATACAAGTGAGCTTTGTTCTTCAAAGTCACAACCTTACAGCCCATATTCTTGGAATTCTTATGTAATTTTGATCAAGGTCAATTTGACACAGATATAAGAAAATTAGTTGCTCTTACATGACACTATTTCTCTGCTGTCTCTCTTTACCTGCTTTTAATTTCTCTTTTCCTGGGTAGCTCCATTTCTACCTTCCTGTGAGCTCAAAAACAACCAGTAAAGATTTGGATCGATCCTATGACAGCATAATTTTTGGAAAGGCAATGAGAGAAAACTGAAATATGAGTTTAAGAAAGACTCAAGCTTAGTGTTCTGGAAAACAACTTACATGATGTTAAGTCCTTTTATTTGTTTCTAGCCCACAACAGGAGTGTGTAACTGAAAATAAAATTAAAAGCAGATAGTGGGCCCGGTGTGGTGGCTCACACCTGTAATCTCAGCACTTTGGGAGGCTGAAGTGAGAGGATCACAAGGTCAGGAGATCGAGACCATCCTGAACAACATGGTGAAACCCTGTCTCTACTAAAATACAAAAAAATTAGCCAGGCGTGGTGGTGGGCGCCTATAGTCCCACCTACTTGGGAGGCTGAGGCAGGAGGATGGTGTGAACCTGGGAGGCGGAGCTTAAAGTGAGCTGAGACTGCGCCACTGCACTCCAGCCTGGGCGACACAGTGAGACTCCATCTCAAAAATAAAAAATAAAAAAAAGCAGACAGTGAACCACAAAAAGCCCTTCAGACTAACTACATGACTTACATATCAAGCTCAACCATTTTCCCCTCAAATGCTTTCATGTCTATGCGTCCATTTTGTCTTCATTGTATCCCTATGAGCAAGTGAAGAGATATATGCTATAATGCCTGTTGGACTTAATTTCATGTAAAGATGTAGAGTTTTAGGTCCTTATCATAGTTTATGGATGAGATTTTCTGAGCAAAGTGTTTAGGAATATGCATTTTAATTAGCTCCTCAGGTGGCTACTATGCAGACTCAAGTTTGAGAACCACTGCATGCAATGCAAATGAACTAGAACACGACCTGTGGTTAACTGTTACAGCTCCATAAACATATCCCTTAAAAAGGATGCATGTCAAAATAACTTTCTTTATCAAATAATGACAATCTTTCTTAACATGGCAACTGACCATTCTATGGCAGCAATAATCTACAGAAGTAATGGGTACATATGGGAATAATGTTAACATTGGGTTAAAAAGTATCAAATTGACTAATGTCTCATGTATTTATTACATAAATACCAACGTATTTTAAAGAAGCCATGGGCAGATCACATAAAATTGGAGGAATGACAATACAGTAGTAAAATTACTATTAGATCAATTAATTGCTAAAATATGTTTAATGGAAAAAAAATGGAGTTTTTATTATCTAATGATTGTGTGGGAAATTATTACAATTTATATTCATATTTCTTCAAATTATTTTTTTAAATATAAAATTGGATTAAAAGTAACATTGAACTGTGATTGAACATCATATAGGCTGGTTTATTATGCTGTCTTAAATTTTATTCCTGGAGGCAATACTACAAACTTCATGTCTTCAAAAGGCATTTCCTAAGTGCTACTTATCAGATGTCAATTCTCAAGAAAACAAATTTCGTGTGCTTGTCTCACAATAGAGGAAGTATATGCCTAAAATCTCTTGAATATGGAAGTGTATGCATGTGCATTGAGCTATGAATTGTGATTAAAGTTATTCCTTATAATGCCAGACTATGTGGCAGAATATGTTAAATACTATTATATATCATGTTTATATCTTGAATGACTACTCATTATTCTACCATCCAATTATATAAGACAAGAAGAGGTTCAGCTTTTAACAATACCCCATTTTAGTGATTAAATTTTTAAAAATTATTATAATAAAACCACATACCCCAAATGTAGCTGAGATGTTTTCATAATCTACAGCCCATATGTGTTAGTATAACTAAGCCACATTCATGATTTTATGAAATCAGCAGTCTATGGCAGAAAAGGTACAACAGCCAGATAATTAACTGCACTAATAAAAAACTTTCCAAGAAATCAAAGGACCTGAACCCTAGTCCTCCTACCACTAACTTGTCTTGAAAATTTTACTTTTCTTCCCTAAGTTTCATTTTTCTCAAGAGTAAAATGGAGTTGGCTAATGGTCCTAGTGGTTCCAGCAATCTCTGATTTGGGGTTAGATGGTGATGATACAGTTTCCCAGCATTTTGTTCACCTGCTCTAAGTCACTCAGTTCCCCATTACTATTGGGCTGGAAGAAATTCACTCTAGGGCAGTAACAAGTTCAGTTAATTAGCACTCTTCCTCCTCAGCATTCTCCAACAAGAAGACAGGCAAAAGAATCATGTTTTTATTTAACTAAACACAGGGTAAAAACTAATCTGGTTGCTTCTTTTGTAGGGTTATAATGTTACTCTCTTAATACAGGTTTAAAAAATCTCTGAGATCATCTGTAGCATAATTGGTATCACTAACCTGTGCTGTACTCTTTTCAAGTTTTTGGACTAAATTATCCCAACACCGGGCAAAGTTTTCCAGCCATGCTTCCATCTTTTGGGTCACTGACTTATTCTTCAGTGTTGAAAGAAGATCTTGTTTGAGTGAATAAAGTTTGTCCATGGATTGCTTTTTCTTTTCTAGATCTGCTTTTAAAACCTGTTAAAACAAGAAAGATCACAGAATAAACCTGGGTTACATTTTATACACCACTATAGTTCAATCTGCTTTTGCATGTATTTGCTCATTTGTACAGATAAGAAAATATTTCAATCGTGCCTGCAAAGGATCAAAAGTTCAGAAAAATATAGGTAGAAAGTTATAATCTATCTAATTTTCCCAAGAAGTTTGAAGAGAAAGGAAAGTCAGATGTAGAATAAAGACCTACTAGAGGCAATTAAGAGCTACCTTAAAATATTTGAAGAACATCCAAGTGAAAAGGTAATATTGCTTCAAAAGGCAAAACAGAGATCAACATGTGGAATTTGGAAGGCATGGCTTTTGGATTTCCCCTTAATTCCTGACAGAATTCAAATGAAAACTGACAATCAGGTACCAGGAGTACTGAAGAAAAGCTAGTGAGTTGAGAAAATGAGAATGGCTAAGGAAGCTTGCCATTCTGAAATGCTATGATTATTTGGATAAAATTACAATATTATTGTTTCCACCATTTTAACACTCTGTTCACCATTTAGAGATAAAAATCTCATTATGTGATTTACTGACCTTAAAATTTTCATAGCATCCATTAATCAATTAACATCTGGTTATTTGAGTAATTATTTTTTAAAACTAATTGTAGAGCCCATTAAGTAAAAGAACTAAGTCGCTGGGCATGACATAAATCCTTCAGCATCTCTTTTCAGGTTTTGTAAATACTTAGGTGTCTTATGAAACAGTTTTTATGCCATTTATGTTTCCAAAGTTCCTGTGAGCTGTGGAGGGTTACAAACTCCCTACGGTTGATTTGAAAGGAATAAGTGGTTTATGTGAAATCAGTAAATCAGGGCAGTTTTTTTACTTGACTCAGTAACGTTGCCTGGCACACGGAGAAATTCAATTCCTGGGTACTAAACATTTCTCCCCGACTTAAATTGTAAACAAAAAAGGAGGAGGAAGAGAAATAAAGGAGAAAATTATCTTACAGTCACTTAACAACCCCATATTTGGCAGCAAATACAATGAATATAAACCGTGATACCTGTCTTTCCGAAACAAATCCAAGTTTATTTAAGAGCTAACATAACATACAGCATAGAAATTGTCATGAAACAGATGCACCAATTACTCATGAACCAAAGTGCCCCCAACCTAGAGCAGTCAATACACCTTCCTGAAAAGGACAATCTAAGTAGTCCATTTTGGCATGCCACCAGCATTGATAGCTCTGAACTGCAGAATGCTCTAGTGTCTCCTCCAATTAGTTTGTCTTTTACTCAGAATCTGCTTCACCTGGTGTATGTTATAGTTCAGTCTTCATGCCATTTTTAAGGGGAAATGAAGTGAAATTTAAATTTCATTTCTAATTTTTCCTTAACAATGACTTCAGTATTTTTCTGAGCTTGAAATAATAGACCAAAATACAAATTAAGATATTATACATTGAATTCATATCACAATAAAACTCATGGTGTGGGGGTTTAGCAATAGATAGGTGCTTTTTTTTTTTTTTTTTTTTTTTGAGTTGGGGGAGTCTCACTCTGTCGGGCAGCCTGGAGTGCAGTGGCGTGATCTCAGCTCACTGTAGCCTCTGTCTCCCAGGTTCAAGCAATTCTCCTATGTCAGTCTCGTGAGTAGCTGGCATTACAGGCACATGCCACTACGCCCAGCTAATTTTTCATATTTTTAGTAGAGACAGGGGTCTCACCATGTTGGCCTGACTGGTCTCAAACTCCTGACCTCAAGTGATCCACCCGCCTTGGCCTCCCAACGTGCTGGGATTACAGACATGAGCCACCGTACCGGCCCAATAGATAGGTTTTGCATATTCATTTTGTTTAATTCACATGTTAGCTTTGCATTAAATTTAAGTGAATATTTGCATTAGTACTAGAACAAAGGTTTATGCTACCTGTCTCAAGCTGAGAGCCATATTTGAATTTCAATTTCAATGTATATTCCTCCAGTTACATTATACAGTGTCATTTTCCTTTTTTTTTTTTTTAACTACAGAAAGAGGCACAATATAAAGAAAGACAAAAATTTAAAAATAAAAAAAATTATGTAAGTACAATCCTCTTTGGCTTACTTTCTCAGACTGTAAGAAACTATTTTAAATAGCCGTATGTATAAGGCTAAAGGGTCTACCCATTATTTAAACAAAGTATGTAATGATCTGGAAACATGTCAGGAGTGTTGTAAGCCTCCTGTTTTAATATTAAGTCAAATGAAGAAACATTTGGTAAGCATTACAAAAATGAAAGTCACCATTAAAAACAAAATTAGAGGTGGTGGCTCACATCTATAATCTCAGCACTTTCGGAGGCTGAGGTGGGCAGATCACGAGGTCAGGAGTTCGAGACCAGCCTGGCCAACATAGAGAAACCCTGTCTCTACTAAAAATACAAAAATTAGCTGGGCATGTTAGTGCATGCCTGTAGTCCTAGCTACTCAGGAGGCTGAGTCAAGAGAATCGCTTGAACCAGGGAGGTAGAGGTTGCCCTGAGGCAAGATCGTACTACTGCACTCCAGCCTGGGCAACAGAGCGAGACTCCATCTCCAAAAAGAAAAAAAAAAATCCAATTAAGAAAAGTGCACTCAAGGTAAAGTAAAACCAATGTTATAATTACATTGTGTGATTACTGAATAAATGAATTTTTATATGTCTATATGACAAAAACACTGAACCCAGACTTCTACCTAATAAATTTTAGATATGCGTTTCAAAAATGATGATGGCAGCTCAGTTATTTGGTCTGTTTCTCTCTCTCTTTCTATCTTTCAGTAGTCATTTCCTGGTTCCAGAAGAACTCCCCCAGGATTAACAGAGGGAGGAAAAGAAAGAAACTCCATGATGGTGCCAGACACATTAGATCATAGAATTCATTAGAATTACCTTATCCTGTCTATCCATTGATGCTGGCTCTTTTAAGCTTAGGTCTTACATGTGAATATTAAATAACTATGATTTGTTACTAATGATTGCATAAAATATGTATTTCTACATATCAATAATTAACCATAGGTCTATGAGTGCCAGAGACCCATAGTGCTCTAGAAAATTCAGGTGGCAAAAGGAAGATCTAGAAAATGTGTACAAAGCAAAGGCCAGCGGAGATAGTAAAAGAAGAAATATATTTTATTTTTATAGAAGCCAGGCATGTGGACCTACCTCCAAGGTAGGCAGGAAGGTACAGTCAATAAATCAGACTGGGTGAGCAGTGGATACGGAGAAGAGACAGATAAGCTGTTCAAGATGATTTGAAGTGAAAAGATAATGCATCATTACGAAAGGCCCAGGAAACCTTCATCTCACTCTCATCAGCAATATGCATAAGAGAATAATGCCAAGACAATTTCTTCTATATTGTCAAAATTGAGTTTTGCACCTATATTATGTGTAGTTACTTATCTATATGTAAGATGTACTCCAATTCATTCTAATCACCAATTGTACTTTGGGAGGTTGATCTATTACAGAGGTTCTCATCTTGAAAGAACACCAGAATTACCTGAAAGGCTTGTTAGAATGCAGATGACTAGGCTCTACTTCCAGAGTTTCTAAATCATTGGTCTGAAGATGACCTAACAATGTGCATTCCTAACAAATTTCCTTGATACTGATGCTGCCGGTTGGGGGAACACATTTTGAGAAGCATTGCTTCTGTCTGAATGGCCATCCCAGCAGTTGAGGTAAAGGTAGCAAGTCAAATAGCACTGTCAACAGGAACTTGCTCAGTTACTATAAGCACTTCATCCATGTCCTTTGATCCTACAGCCATTTAAGAGTATCTTCAATTCCCAAGTACTTCTGTAGCCCTTATATGGCATACTCTCTTGGATCACCCTGCTTCCCCAGAGCTGTCTTTACCTGGCAAACACCAACAGTCCCCCCAGCAGCAATACACTTACTCAGGAACAGATTTCTTCTTGACTCAGATCTTCCCATGATAATTTACATGATTCTACAAGTCTTATAATTCACCTCATAAAAGCTACTGTTTCTTGTTTCCCTTCATTTTTTATTCCTGACGCCAAATCAGTTTAAAACTTAAATCAGTTTTGATTATATAAAATAAGAGATCTACATGATTTGGACACTAATCCCAAAGATCTAGAGCAAATTAAATGTCATAATCCCCACCTCCCACCCCAACGGTAAGGAGGAGACAATCCCGTGGGTTATTAGTGATAATATTTCAAAACAAATTATACTTTTTGTAAAGAAAAGAGAGTTTTTAGCACAGTGTATCTATACCTAGACATGTAGTGAAAACTGGTGACAGATGGTACCTGTTTTGGGTCTCAGATTGTGACATATTTTAATGAACATTAAATTCTTATTCACTGCCTGAGTCAGCAGGGGAATTTTACCTCAAATTCTAGACCAGCTGTCAGGTTTTGTTAATTGGCTTAAACTATCAAATGACAAGACCTATAGAAAACATATTTTCTCTTTGTTCACAAGCAAGGTGACATAATACAGTTTTTAAACCTATTGGAAAATTATTGAGACTTTGTTAAAAGAGCATTTGTATGGCCCTGAGGCTAGCCAAGATTTCTGCTCACAAAAATGTTAACATAGAGGCACATTATTGTTAGAAATGACAGTTCTCAGTTGCAGTTATTTTTTCCAAGGAATCAACTGACATGAGGAGTACTGAAATAGACTGAAAGACCTGGACCTGAGTCTGAATGTCTTAGTGTTCATTTTAAGTCTGATACTAATGTTGTAGGATACAGGTCCTGTGTTTTTTCTTGATCTCGATTTTCTTTTGGAAATAACCTGAGTAGCTGTTCCTAATGAACTTTAGATGTGCAATTAGACTGAAGAAACACTAGATGAGATGCAAAATCTCATCTAGGTTTAACATATTTGGATTTTGTCAGTTTGTGGCTTCCTAAGAACAACTTTCTTGATTGGTAAATCTAGTCAACAATACATGTAGGAACTTTCACTAGATATTGAGATTTGGAATTTATCATCATGTAAAATAACTGTACTATTCTGGCATGTGGTACTTTCCAAAGATGGCTGTAAAATATCCTCATCTCAGATGCTTTGCTATAACTTGATCTTGGTGCTTCTCCAGGAGGAAATGAAACCTAATTCTTTTTCCTTGAATCTGGGCAGGCTTGTGACTTTTTCAACCCACAGAATATGATTGACCATCACCATTATGATTGACTGTCTGAAGCACATGGTTCTGTATTTAACTAGCAATATATCTTGGCTCCTAATCAGAGGGCATGAATGCATTTTGATAATCAGTGGTCACTCACTTATTTACTGCAAGGATTCATATTTTACCTGAGAAGAACAATGTTTGTAAGGTATATTCTGCTTTAAGGAGATGTAATCCATGCATCCATTCCTCTAGATATGATAGAATCCATCAGCAATTTATCCTCTCCTCTCTGTGGCATGTGACAGCGTATATCACTTCCTACTTTTTAGAAGTATTTATTCTCCTCATTTTTGTGATACCACTTTCCCCCTGTGGTATTTGCTCAATCTTTTGGTTAACATCTTGTCCTCTGTCTACTCCTTGACTGTAGACATTCCCCCTGGAATCTATTCATTTCACTTAATGTGTCACTCTACACAATCCCTCAGAAGCATTTTGATTGCTTCTGAATCAATAACTAGTCATGAACCCTTTTCTGAGATTCTAGTTGTGTAGTCTGACTAATGGAAAGGATTTTTAACTTGGATGTCTCAAGGACATTTTACACTAAATATATCCAAATCTGAAATAATTATCATTCTTGTCATTCCACCAATTTCTCTTCTATTCTCCTATTAGGGCTAGTAACCCTCCGGTCACCCAAATGAAATGTCTAGGAACCATTTCGAACTTCTGCCTCTTATCACAAGTTTCATTCATCACATCTTAACATTCTAATATTTCTCTCCTTATCTTAATACCCAATGCTACTTAGTTCAGGTCTTCCAATTAATCCTCATACCATCAAACATCTTCCTACCAAAAAGTATTACAAAAATGCAAATATGATTCTTTTGCAAACTCTCAATGGTGTCCCATCAGCTGCAGGCCAAAACTACAAATATAGCTGATATTTTTGCACTTGTGTTTTGAAACTTATACAGGTTACTTTTCTGAACTCTATTTTTGGTAGTCACATCACTTAATAAAGTCTATATTCATTGAGAAATAATTTCTTATCAATAATAAGCTAACTTGTAATAACAAGTAATACATAAGTGAATCTATTTTAAATTAAAAGACCAATGCAGGTTAGCATTTATGGAGCAAAATATATATATATACACATATATATATATATATATGAAACAAATATCCGGTAAAATGGTACGTATTTAAAATAAGTGGAAAAATTTACTTAAGTTTAGAAATGATTTCATTATTATGAAGTACAATATATAATATGAATACAGATATAAATTGATTCACTCAGGTGAAATTATGAAACACTACTTACAATCATTTTGTTTTATAAAAGTTCATATCAAGTGAACATTTAATCAAATCTATCAAAAATTTTAAGAAATCATAATACAGAATATTTCACTTGAAAAATTAAGCTCGGCCGGGCGCGGTGGCTCAAGCCTGTAATCCCAGCACTTTGGGAGGCCGAGACGGGCGGATCACGAGGTCAGGAGATCGAGACCATCCTGGCTAACACAATGAAACCCCGTCTCCACTAAAAATACAAAAAAATTAGCCGGGCGTGGTGGCGGCGCCTGTAGTCCCAGCTACTCGGGAGGCTGAGGCAGGAGAATGGCGGGAACCCGGGAGGCGGAGCTTGCAGTGAGCCGAGATCGCGCCACTGCACTCCAGCCTGGGCGACAGAGCGAGACTCCGCCTCAAAAAAAAAAAAAAAAAAAAAAAAAAGAAGAAAAAGAAAAATTAAGCTCACAGTATCAGATTGGCCTCTTTTACTAGAAATGATGAAATTCACAGAGTAAGAGAAACTTTGAAGTATTTTTATTTTAATTAATTA
Organism: Macaca nemestrina; assembly: GCF_043159975.1. NCBI lineage: Eukaryota > Metazoa > Chordata > Mammalia > Primates > Cercopithecidae > Macaca > Macaca nemestrina. The sequence goes on along the minus strand of NC_092145.1, from coordinate 127,909,814 downwards.
ATTTATTTATTTATTTATTTTTTTGAGACGGAGTCGCTCTGTCACCCAGGCTGGAGTGCAGTGACTGGATCTCAGCTCACTGCAAACTCCGCCTCCCGGGTTTACGCCATTCTCCTGCCTCAGCCTCCCGAGTAGCTGGGACTACAGGCACCCGCCACCTCGCCCCGCTAGGTTTTTGTATTTTTTTTTTTTAGTACAGACGGGGTTTCACCATGTTAGCCAGGATGGTCTTGCGCCCGTCTCGGCCTCCCAAAGTGCTGAGATTACAGGCTTGAGCCACCGCGCCCGGCCGTATTTTTTTTTTTTAATCTTGGAAATTCCTGCAGAAACCAAATGTTTCAATGAAGCCTTTTCTGAAGTCCATTTACTGCAAAGAAATCTCATTTCTCAAAACTTGAGGCATTTATAATCAATGGCATTTGATTGGCTTTAATGTATTTTGTTTGAAAAAGTAGGTGATATTGTTTGGATCTCTGTCTTCTCCAAATCTCATGTTGAAAGGTGATTCCCAGTGTTGGAGGTAGGGTCTGGTGGGAGGTGATTGGATCATGAGGGCGGATGTCTCATGAATGGCTTAGCACCATCCCTTTCATGAAGAGTCAGTTCTCATTCAGTATTAGTTCACACGAAATCTGGTTGTTTAAGAGTCTGGGACATTCCTCTTATCTCTTTTGTTTCCACTCTTGCCATGTGATATACACTGGCTCCCCTTCTCCTTCTGCCATGATTGTAAGCTTCCTGAGGCCCTTACCAGGAGCAGATGCTGGTGTCATGCTTCTTGTACAGCCTTCAGAACCATGAGCCAGTTAAACCTCTTTATTTTATAAGTAACTTAGTCTCAGGTATCCCTTTATAATAAACTAAGGTTAAACTCCATCAATGTGAGGATAATCGTCACTTAGTATCTCTCACATATTATTCTGAGAATCAACTTTAGTCTCTTTTTTTTTAGAACTATGCTGCTTAGAACTTTATGAAAGGCTCACAAACGTTTCTTAGTAGTACTTTATTAACTTTAATTGAAGTCTTATTCTGGTATGCTGTGTTTTATCAATAGTACAACTTTGTTTGAAAAACAAAGTTGAAAATCCAGCTAGAGTTTTTTCCATTTTAATTCAGAAAAGTAGAAATATGACATTTTTGAATAATCTATGATCCAAGCAAAAATAAACATTTAATATTCCATAGCAAAGAAGAGACTAAATAATAGTGATAATATACACTACTGGGTTATAAGACTATTGAAAGCTAGAAATTACATACGGCCAGTTTTTGAAGACTTGATAACATTTCATTTTGATCCTTAAAGCCAGTTGTGTGAATCCTGTTCACCACATCTTCTTTTTCTGAAAGCCATGCACTAAAAAGGCACTGCAAGACATTAAAGAATTCCAAGGAATAAATAAACATAAATCTTTACTTTTCCAATTTATTATCCCCCCATGCCTTTTACAGCTAGTTTCTCACACATGACTCACCTGTTCTTCAGTAAGACGTTGCCATTTGAGAAGGATGTCTTGTAAAAGAACCCAGCGGTCTTCTGTCCACCTGCAGATGTTTGCCCATCGATCTCCCAATACCTGGGGAAGAGACAATCAACCACAGCATCAGTAAACAATTGGTAACTATGTTTTATTAAAAATGGCATGAATAATCCGCCAAAGTATCTAATTTGAGTCTCCTATGTATGCTAGAAGTTGGAAAGGACACTCTTCCTGATCTGCTTACATTTAAATAAGGGGTGTGACTTTGTCTTTATCTGACCAAGTCTTGTACCCTTCGTAGAAAAGCAAAGATACAAACAATATGAAGTGGTTATTATATCAGTATATAACATGGCTCCATAGCAAACGTAAGATAACAAAGACATACATACAGAATTAGAGAGGATTTTACAATGAGAACAAGTAAAAGGTGTATCTTCCTTAGGTTTGAAAATACACTCTAAAGAATAAAAATCTGACTACTAAATAGAATACCTCAAAAGACTCTTAATTGAAGCAATCTTGCATAATGAGAATTGCCTACCGTTTGGATTGCAGAAGAAAGTTATTAGTAACTTAAGCTCTATTCATATGTAGATTTTTCAATTTTCTCAATTATTACAAAATTATTAAAATGTTCTGTTTTTAAACTACTCTAGTGAGAAACCTTATCTCCGAGTAAAAACTACTACATCATTAATGTGTCACTAACGTCTAAGAACACACACTGTTTTAATATGTAACATAAACCAACTACCAATGAGTTTTGGAAGGAAAACACGTATTGTGATGCTTTCTATGCAAAGGAAGCATTTAAAAAATGGCATTTAGCTCAACCTCATTATGATGCACTTTATAGCCTAAAATTTCAACTTTTTGTGACTTTTTCACATAAATAAGCAACTTATTTTCTCATATATGTTGGACCTTTAAAGCTAGAAATCATAAAATACTGACATGCTTTATTTTATATAGAATTAGACCTAGAAAAATGTTTATAACTCATATTTTTGAAAAATCTATTGTCTAAGATAAGTCTCATAATTTCTATGTTACTTGATACTATGTATGTGTATTAACCCATCTAGAGGATATTAACACATGATTTAAACAATGCAAATGAAATTAGCATCATGAAAATAACCCACTGTTTTTTTTTTTTTTTTTTTTTTTTTTTTTTTTTTGATACAGAGTTTTGCTCTTGTCACCCAGGCTGGAGTGCAATGGCACTATCTCAGCTCACTGCAACCTCCACCTCCTGGGTTCAGGCAATTCTCCTGCCTCAGCCTCCCCAATAGCTGAGATTACAGGTGTCCGCCACCATGTCCGACTAATTTTTGTATTTTTAGTAGAAACGGGGTTTCGCCATCTTGGCCAGGCTGGTCTCGAACTTCTGACCTCAGGTGATCCACCTGCCTCGGCCTCCCAAAGTGCTGGGATTACAAGCATGAGCCACTGCACCTGGCCCTAATCCACCTATTTCTAAGTGACTTGGAGAGTCACGTTTCTTAAATTGTTTCATCTACCACCACTTAAAAAATATACACGCATAAACAGAAGGCAGTCAACATTTTCGTACAGTTTTAAAATCATCATGTACTTATATGCAGCTCAGTCATAAGTGAGTTTTCAGTTTTTCTTCATAAATATCAATGTTATTGCTTTCAGCATAATGTAACTGGTTTTTATTTTTTGTAGTTTCACTTTCTACTCAACTTATTTTGAATTATGTTTACAATAAAAGCCATAGCTTTCAGTGATGTGAGACACCCACAGGAAATGTGCCAACCTTAAATCAATGAATTCAATAACTTCAACCATTTAATTATTACGAATGCGTATATGTAGGTTTTTTCTAAAACATACTTGAATTTCTTTAGTGAACTTCCTAGTGACCCTGTCAGTACATGTCAGGTAAAATGGCAAGTAACAAAATGGTTAATAGATTAGTGGCAGAAAAAAGCTTCAAATGGAGAAAATCTTACCTCTTAAGTATAAACTACACCATCTGCCTGATGTGATGATGCAGATGTTAAAAGTCAAAATGTGGGAAATTTATTGTGGCCCATCAACTCTAGTAAAGATGACAGTCAATGGAAGAAGGGGCAAACTCAAGCTATAGCATCATATTCACAAACAAAATAGAGACTTCCAAGTACATACAGCATCTTCTCTCTAGTACTACAAGACACATAGTGTCCACTGAAGCAGTATTTTAAGCCTGTAACCCCATAGGTAGAAATGTATAATTGATTTTAGTGGGAATACAAATCCAAATAAAGATCTCCTATTCTAGGTTGCATAAGATTTTCACATTTATTGAAACTCTGAGATGTATTAATGTGATGCATGTAATATTGCAGTTGTGTTCACTGAATGAGTCACAAAAAACTAATATGGTAGTTCTCCTTTATCCGCATGGGATATGCTCCAAAATCCTCAGGTGGGTGCCTAAAACTGCAGCTACTACAAAACCCTATACATAGTATTTATGAATTTTTCTTTCTTCACAATTTCACAGATTTGTTCTTACCACAGATTGTGAGCCACCCCAGCAAATGATTTTTTTGCCTTATTAAGTTGGGAACTGTCACCTTTTCACATAAAGAAAAACCCTTTACAGTTTTCCTTTAGCATATGTGAATTGCCAACATAACTACTCTTGCACTTTGGGGCCATGACTACGTAAAACAAGGGTGACTTGAACACAAGCACTGCGGGATCATGACAGTGAATCTAAGAACCTAGACAGGTAATAAGTAATGGGCGGGTAGCATTGACAGCATGAAGACGCTGGATGAAGGGGTGATTCAGTCCTGGGTGCGACACAGGTGGGATGGCACAAGACTTCATCATGCTACTCAAAACGGCATGCAATTTAAAATTTATGAATTATTTCTGGAATTTTTCATTTAATATTTTCTGACCATGGCTGACTGCCAGTAATTGAAGCCAAGGAGAGCAAAACCATGGATAAGGGAGGGAGGGAGGGATTGCTGTAAACACTCTTTTGGGTATACAGGCAACCTATTTAAGACAACTATTTAAAAAATACCACTAAAAGTGTCCTTTGTATCCAAATAATGATTATAGATAATTTTGATAATTTACCGGAGAAAGTTTGTGATTCAGCTAATATTTAGCTTACAGTTAATGATAGCCATCAATGCATTCATTCATTGGTAATTAATTTACTATATAACAAATATGTATCAACTATCTGGATATGCCAAATATAAACAGAAGACGTTACAGGCTGAATAGTGTCCCCTGAAATCCATGTTGAAGCCCTATGCCCCACCTACTATATCAGAATGTGCCCATATCTGGAGATAGTGACTTTAAATAGACGTTAAGTTACAATGAGTCTATTAAGGTTGCTCTATTCCAATATGATGGGTATCCTTATGAGAAGAGGACATTTGGACACAGCAAAACACCAGGGATGTGTACAACAGAGGAGACCCCACATGAGGACGCAGGAACAAGGCGTTCATCTGCAAGCCAAGGACAGGGGCCTCACAAGAGACCGACCCTTGCCAGTACCTTGGTCTTGAACTTCTGGCCTCCAGAATGGTGAGAAAATAAATTTTTATTGTTTAAGCCACTAGTCCATGTTATTTTTTAATGATAGCCCTGACAAAGGAGTAATACAAAAGACATTTAAGAGAGATGGATTCTTTTCCAAGAAATACGTGTCTAAATGTCTGTCAAAGAAAATAATACCAACCCCTTAAAGAATTGCAAATACTAAACAAGAGTATGTATTGGAAAGTATTATTGATTTGAAACAAGTTATTTAAGAGTTGGTCGTTGTTTACATTTTGCTTGATCATGGTTCTTACATCAAATCTAAGAACTGCCAAGGGTCATCTATTTTACTGTATTCACTCTAGAAAGGCACCCATTAGATCTTTACAAATAGATGTTTAGTCTTCAAGTATATTCTTTAAAGGTTTCCAACACAAGAGAGCATACATATCCTTTACATATCCTTTAGTAACATATTCTATTGCTTAAACCTATGTTACTCTTAGAAAATACTCAATGAACTGAAACTAAGTCACTTCTGTAGCAATGTGGGCATAGTGCTTTCTACTGATCTCAGTGTAAGTAGATAAGTGAAATAGAAATTACTTGCTCATACGTTGTACACATCTGCCCATACATTTTTGTGATGTCATATGTACAAGTATAAATAGATGTACGCAAAGTGCTTAAATTTATGGATTTACCTATTTATTGCTTAGCAATATTGGCGTTAATTTGAATTACAAAGAATGAAGCAAAACAATTGAAAGACTATCCCTCAGCTCTAGAATCACTCAAAGATGCTGGTTTGCCTGAATGGCTTTAACAAAATTGCTAGACAAGTGTAAGAAATTGGATCAAATGGGGCTAATATATTTTTTTAAAGAACCACTGTATTAGGATTAGAAACCTCTTCTCTAGAGAAAAAAAAATATGCAACTTCAACTCAGTGTTTCTCTGAGTTTCTATTTACGTACAGGAATCCCTTGAGCTTTTAGCAATAATGCACATTTTTACAGAGCTAGATCAACATTATACACATAAATGTAAAACCAATGAATTATAAACTCTCACAAAATGGTAAAAGAAGTTAATTTTTATTTATGTTCTCATTTTGTCTCAGCAGTAAGTGAAGCTAAAGGTCAGCTCACTTTGTCTAACATATTTTCATGGACTAAATCACAACTCCATTATCGTCCATGCTCAGATCCACAATGGGGAGGATTTTTTCCTCCCATTTAATTCACATCTCATATTGTTATATGTGCCAAGGGCATTTCTCATCTGAATTCCTTTGTTTGGTTGAGTTGCCATTTCAATGCAAAAGTGAAATATGGCTACTAAAAAAACATTTGGATAAAGGTAACTGAGGAAAATTTGACAAGCCTGGGAAGTAAATCTTAAGTATGGTGACCCTTGAATTTATGGGAACCAGGGACAGAATATGAAACCTAAACTGTGCCCATCAGTATTGGCATTAAGATATAGAGTGCTCCCAGGCACATATCCACTAAGGTGGAAACAATTATGTGCCATGGACCACACAATGCATCAGCAACAGGGCTTTATAAAAGAGAGAGACCAAAACCAACCCATCTTATTTTATTGTAGGTTAAGACCCTATAATACACTCCTCCACTAAATGAATTTTGTGTGTAATGAGCCTTCTGAAAATCACTTATTTCTTGATTTTTCCTTCTTACTTTATCAACAACTATGCAGTTAAAAAGTATAAGCAATTTAATCTTACTGATGGTAAAATGGAAATCACATCAAAAACCACTGAAAACAAAAATCCATTACGAGGCTAGAAATGTGGCAGAGTCCTACTGAATAGCGTTTAGCAAGGGTATGGTTTGGTTCTCAGTTTTACACGCTTCTACAAACTTAACTGGAGCAACATACTATAAAATGGTGTACCTTATATCTTCACTAACATATGGTACAGGGCAGATAAACATATTTTGATGAGTTATGAAAATGACTGGAAGTTTTTTTTGAAAGTATAATTCTTACTATTTAAATGATCCTGTAATAATCTTGTGTCTGAACTCAAGGAACTTTTAGCTGTCACTTCCAAAGGAGCAGGTTACGGATGAGGAAACTGACAGATTGGTTAAGTAACTTGTCTAAGGTCACAGAAGTCACAGTACTGAGTGTCTGGGATTTGACCTCAGATCCATTTGGCTACAAGTTCCTGCTCGTTCATAATGGTATTCACTCAGTAGAGCATTCATTATAAAAGATATGCCTTCTAATTTGTGCTACACAACCTACAGTGAGATATCCGGATGCTGAATCCCTTTGGAGTCCTTTCATATTTTGTTTTAGCAGAAGTTTGACTAGATTTAACATTTTATCTAATCTGCTTGACAAGGATTTGAAGCTTATAATTTGATTCGAAAACATTTGATATTGTAACTCTATATTTGTTTAATCATAAAACGTCAGAAAATACTTGCACTTCCAGATTAAGAACATGTGGCCTTTGCCAGGATTTATTTTTAAAAGGTAAATATGACTGAGTTGTTAAATTCTGCCTTTGCAATTGTGCTCAAAGTGTAGTGAGATTTTAACTTGAAGAAGCATGTTCTTCTCTACGCTATTTCAGTCAGTTTCATATATCATTTATTTGTATGAGTATACAAAGTGCTAATGAATAAATGTGGAAAAGCCTTTTTGTTGTTTTCACTGCTGTTATTATTTGCAGGATATTATTTAATGTTTTTTTGGCAGCTTAATAAACTCTGTACTCTCCAGCTCCCACCAGTCTATTCAGTTGGGATGCCAGAAAATAAAGAGCAGGAGTTCTAAGGAGCATTCCAGCATAACAGTCTTCTTTTCAGCATTCATCACATTCCCAGGCATTCCTTGGTACCAGGAGGTTTCCTCTTCTTTATCATTTTATACCTCGCAGACTCTGAGCTCGTTGAGGTGGGCTCCTTACCTTTGAGGTTCATGTCTTGCACAAATGTTCCAAAGCTGAATACTACCCACTGTAGTTATCAATAGGTGGCTTTTCCCCCCAATTTTTGACTTAGAATCATCTTTTTGGATCTTTGAATCTGCTAACCATTACATAAAATATAAACTTCTTGCATTCTCACTTCAGTTCTACTGTTGTTCAACTTCATAACATCTGTGAACAAACTCAATCTTGCTGTGCTTTAGTTTTCTCACCAGTGAAATGGAGATAATAGTACCGACTCTCCTGGCCAGGTAACTGCTAGGGTCAGATAGATCAGTAAATGTGAAAGTGCTCTTAAAACTGTGATGAATTATTGAGATACTTGTGATAGTAAGACTTTAGAGCGCAGTCAATAGAAAAACCAGCCTTTATTCCAGATGTGATAAATCTGGAGCATGACAGAATTTTAATATAGAACAAAGTTAAACATTTTAGAAGGACACAAAATTATAATTTTGTTTGCATTTTTTCTATAGTTGATAAAGCTTATGTTTTGTACAAGAGTTGAAATCTTTTACCTTTACATTTTTAAACACCAGGTCATATTCCAATAGGTATCTTTATTTTCTTTTTCTTTTTTTGAGACAGAGTCTTTTTCTGTCCCCCAGGCTAGAGAGCAGTGGCACGATCTGGGCTCATTGCAACCTCCACCTCCCAAGTTCAAGGGATTCTTGTGCCTCAGTTTCCCAAGTAGCTGGGATTACAGGTGTGAGGCACCACACCTGGCTCATTTTTATATTTTAGTAGAGACAGGGTTTCACCATGTTGGCCAGTCTCGTCTCAAGCTCCTGACCTCAAGTGATCTGCCCACCTCGGCCTCCCAAACTGCTGGGATTGCAGGCATCAGCCACTGAGTCCAGGCTCCAATAGGTATCTTATTTAAAAGTAAGGGCATAGAAAATAAATATCCCTCTATGTCTCATGCCACATCTTGACATCACAACTTTTCATCCACAAGAAATCACAAATTCTAACGTACATAACTAATAAAATGCATAAAATAATGTAGGTGTAAGAGAATGGGTAGTAATGGGGACTGCGGCTAAATGAAGAGTCTGTGCTGGAAAGAACAGGGCAACTTGACTCCTGCTCTGGTTACTATGTAGAAAAACAGACTGACGATCATTAGATCATTTGCTTTCTCCAGAGAGGTTAGAAATTCTTTGTTCATGTCACATTTTTCTCAATTTCAAACAATGCTAACTAATAAAATACTATTAAATACCATAGGGACTAAATAGAACTTTATCTGGATACATCTGTAATTTTAGATGCAATAGACCAATTCCTAGAAAAACACAAATGATTCAAGCTGACTCCAAAATGGAAAATCTGGAAATACGCAATTTTGAAATTCCAATTAAAAATGGACATTTTTGCCGGGCGCGGTGGCTCAAGCCTGTAATCCCAGCACTTTGGGAGGCCGAGGCGGGCGGATCACGAGGTCAGGAGATCGAGACCATCCTGGGTAACACGGTGAAACCCCGTCTCTACTAAAAATACAAAAAGAAATTAGCCGGGCGTGGTGGCGGGCGCCTGTAGTCCCAGCTACTCCGGAGGTTGAGGCAGGAGAATGGCGTGAACCCGGGAGGCGGAGCTTGCAGTGAGCCGAGATCGCGCCACTGCGCTCCAGTCTGGGCGACAGAGCGAGACTCCGTCTCAAAAAAAAAAAAAAAAAAAAAGGACATTTTTATGCGTATTAAATACATAAAAAAACGTTAATTTAAAACTTTCCCATTTGCACATTCCAGTTATGAAGCAAGTTCCCAAGCCTGCATAATCAGGTACCTAAACCTAGCAAGTATATCACAAGAAAGGAAAATAGCAGGCCATTTTCATGGACATAAAGGAATACCTATGAATCAAAGAAAATCTAGCAATACACAAAAAAGATTATACGTCTTATCCAGGTTTAGTTCATTTCAGGAAGAAAGGCTTTAACATTAGAAAACCAAGCAATGTGATTTGACATATAGCAGAATAAATAAGAAAACAAAATATGACCATCTCAAATGATTCTGGAAAAATATGTAAAATTTGGCATCCAATAATAAAACCTCTTAGAATATTAAGAACAAAAGGTATCTATAACAAACCTACAGGAGAGATCATACTTAATGATGATTTATTAAAGGTCTTGTCTCTGAGACTTAAAATGAGAAATAAATATCCACAATATTCCCATTGTACTAGAGTATTTATACAGTACAACATGTCAGGGAAAAAAATAATCTGAAAAATAACTGGAAAAGGAGAAAGAAAACTGTCATTACTCAAAAACAACCTATATATGTACATCTGAATAATACTATAGACAATGTATTCAAATTATTAAGTAAATGTAGCAAGGTCTCTGGATACAAGACCAAGAAAAAATCAATTGTATTTCTTCATATCAGCATAAATAGAAAATGAAATTTCAAAAATATATTCATAGCAGTAAAAATATTAAAAAACCAAGAAATACATCTTAGAGGAAGTTTAAGAGTCTTTACTTTAGAAACTATAAAACGGCCGGGCGCGGTGGCTCACGCCTGTAATCCCAGCACTTTGGGAGGCCGAGACGGGCGGATCACGAGGTCAGGAGATCGAGACCATCCTGGCTAACACGGTGAAACCCCGTCTCTACTAAAAATACATTAAAAAAAAAAAATGAGCCGGGCGCAGTGGTGGGCACTTGTAGTCCCAGCTACATGGGAGGCTGAGGCAGGAGAATGGCATAAACCCGGGAAGCGGAGCTTGCAGTGAGTGGAGATCGCGCCACTGCACTCCAGCCTGGGTGACAGAGCAAGACTCCGTCTCAAAAAAAACTATAAAACATTACTGAGAGAAAATAAAGGCCTAACTAAATGAAAGGCTATTCCATGTTCATGGATTGAAAGACTTTATGTGATTAAAATGCTAATTCTGCACAAGTTGATCCAGAGAATAGATGAAATCCAATTAAAACCACAACAGATTCTTTTTGGGGGCAGGGTTCACAAGCTGTTTTTAAAATTCATATGGAGATCGAAACGGCCAAAAGCAGTCAAGATAATCTTTAAAACGGAAGAAAATAAAATGGCTTTTATTGACCAACTGACCAAAACAAACTTAATGTAACTAAACTCTAGACAGGTTTTTATTTAACTGTAGGCTCCTGACCTCTCTTTTCTTAGAGCAACTATATATATTTATATATATTATATATAATATATATACATAAAACTTTCTTTAAGAAAACTTGCAACCATAAACATATTCTCTGCCTCTTTGAGATGTAAATCTTCTACAACCCAGGAATATCTTTCTCAAGGACCTAGGAGCCATCTCTTTGAAATGTAATTGTTAATGATAGCACACCTATCTCCCAGTCTCTGTGGGAGGGTAGGAGCTTAACTTCATTAAGTGCCAATTAACAATCATAGATGGCCTAATCACCATTCTAACCCCCTAACATCTTCCAGTAGTTTTCTACTAGCTCTCCCCAGTGCTTAAAATCTCTCCTGCCTTTCTTTCATTGGAAATGATTTCCATCTCTCTCCCCTATGGCAATAGTCTTGATCCATATATTTCTGTAGTCTTGAATAAAGTCTTTCTTGTCTGTTTAACTGCCTGCGCAAGTTTTCTTTTACAATATTACCAGATACAGGCCAGGCGTGGTAGCTCATGCCTGTAATCCCAAGACTTTAGCAGGCCAAGACTGGTGGATCACCTGAGGTCAGGAGTTCAAGACCAACCTGACCAACATGGTGAAACTCTGTCTCTACTCAAAATACAAAAAAATTAGCCAGGCATGGTGGTGGGCACCTGTAAACCCAGCTATTCAGGAGGCTGAGGCAGGAAAATTGCTTGAACCAGGGAGGCGGATGTTGCACTGAGCCAAGATCTCGCCACTGCACTTCAGCCTGGGCAACAACAGCGAAACTCCATCTCAAAAAAAAAAAATGTTATCAGATATTAAAATTTATTATAATGCTATAGTAATTAAGACAATGTGGTATTAGCGTAAGGATAGGCAAGTAGAGAAATAAAACTGATGAGAGTCCAAAAACTGATCCATGCATGTATAGGCATTTTATTTACAATATTTTTGTCAAAGACAGCACCATAGAATATTGAGGAAAGGATGATCTTATTGAAAAGCTTTGCAGTAAGACCATCCTTTCTTCAACATTCTACCGTGTCAACTTGTTGTTTCAGTTGGATCTATATGGGAAAATATGGACATTCATCCCTTTCTCATACTTGTAATAATAGGTGGATCATAATACGAAAGGTAAAACAAAAAGTTCCTATATAGCAACCCAGGACCATAGCTTCAGAATTTTAAAGTACACAGTCTTATTTTTAAACTGAGGACAAAAGTACACTAAACATAACAGAAAATACTGAAGTGAAATATGTTAAATTTAAACTTCCGTTTATGAAAAAATGTATCATTAAGGGGTAAAAAGGTACCCACTCAAAAAGAAAAATGTAATAAACAAAGAATATCCAGAATATATATATTTTAAACTGAAATAAATCACTAAGAGAAATATAGAAAATCCAGTAGAAAAATAGGCATTTCACGGAAGAGTTCATTTTAATGGCCAGTAACAACTGAAATGGTATTCAACTTCATTAGTCATCAGCATATACAACTGAAAAATGAGAGATGACATTTTACAGCTACCAGAAAGGCTCAAATTAAAAAGTTTAATAACCAAGTATTCAAGAACATATGAAGCAGTTTGTACGTTCATTTACTACTGGTGAGAATATGAATTTACACAACTTTGGAAAACCCTTTGTTAATATCTTGAAAGCTAAATATGCATATACCCAATGGTTAAGAAATTCTATTCTTAGGTACATACCTAACACAAAAGCTTACACATATATGCAAAAATATATGTATAATTTATGTTCATAGATGAATTATTTTTAATGCTTCCAAACTGGAAACACCCCAAATTTTCTGAACAGTAGAATATGTAAAATGTGGTATGTTTGTACAAAGTAATTTTATCCAGCAATGAAAATTAATGAAGTAATGCTATAAGCAATATAGTGAACCTCATAAATATAGTATCCAGTGAAAAAAGCCCATTTAAAAACTGCATATATAAAAGTTTCATTTAGATCAGCTTAAAAATGTAGCAACACTAATCTGCAGCATTGGAACTCAGGATACATGTTACCTTTGAGGAGATGGGAAGAGTTTATGATACCATAGGGCTAGATGGAGGCTTCCTGGTTGCTGGTAACATACTGTCTTTTTCTGGATGTGGAATCATGGTATGCTACTTCTGTAATAAGTCTTTAAGCTGTAATTATAACGTACGTACTTTGCTTGATACTTCAATTTAAAAAGGGCCATAAAGTTTACATTTTTTTCAGAGACCATCAACAGATAAATAGAAAACAGGTTATATATACATAGTGGAATGCTATTTGGCCATAAAAAGGAATGAAATAAAGCCATTTGCAATGACATAAACGGAACTGGAGGTCATTATTACAAATAAAATAAGCAGGCACAGAAAGACAAAATACCACATGTTCTCACTCGTATGTGGGAGCTAAAAAATTTGATCTCATAGAGCTAGAGATTAGAATGATAGATACCAGAGACTGGTAAGGGTGTGCAGATGGAATGAAGAGAGGTTGTTTAATGGGTACATACACTTAGATTGAAGGAATAAGTTCTAATGTTCGATATCAGAGTAGGATGATTATATAATTAGATACAACAGTGTATATTTCAAAATAACTAGTAGACAGGATTTGAAACGTTCCCAACACATAGAAATGATAAAACCTCAGGGTATTAAGGTTATCTATCACCTCAAGTATTTATCATTTATACATTCCATGCATGTAACAAAATATCACATGTACTCTATAAGTATGTAGAAATATTATGTATCAATACACTTTAAAAATTTTTGTAAATGTATTAATACTTGCATTCATAAAGAATATTACTGGCTGGGCATGGTGGCTCACGCCTGTAATCGCAGCACTTTGGGAGGCCAAAGAGGACAGATCACGAGGTCAGGAGATCGAGGCCATCCTGGCTAACATGGTGAAACCCCGTCTCTACTGAAAATACAAAAAATTAGCTGGGCTTGGTGGCAGGTGCCTGTAGTCCCAGCTACTTGGGAGGCTAAGGCAGGAGAACGGTGTGAACCTGGGATGCGGAGCTTGCAGTGGGCCGAGATCGTGCCACTGCACTCCAGCCTGGGCAACTGAGCGAGACTCCATCTCAAAAAAAAAAAAAATTATTGTTCCAGCATACTTGCTTATATTTCTCCTGTAATTTTGTATGGTAAGTATTGTGACCACTATTATCTTTGAGCTTCATTTGATAATTTTACCATGAGATAATTTATTGTTCAGCTCATAAATCAAAGTTGGAAGAGAGAACAGATGGAGTAATCTAGACATTGTGTTCTTTCAAATCTACCTAACACCCTATTGGCCAAATGTATTACAACAGACCATGTATTAACATAAATTGAAATTCAGCGTTAACCGTATACTTACAGTACATTGGCTTTGCATGTTCAAATTTCATTAGAATATTTAACATTTATTTACACTTGATACAATGCGCAGTTGAAAAAATGCACATATCAAAGCTGTTCAAAACATGCTCAAAAGTTTTCTAATAACTGAATGATATGCCATTTTATATTTGAGTAAATAAAATTAAAAATCCAGTTCCTCAAGCATACTAGTCACCATTCAAGGGCTCAAAATAGCCAACTGTGTATAGCAACTTCCTTATTGAACAGTGTTGTTCTAGAAAAAAAATTTTTATATACTAATGCAATCGAGTGTGACAGGTGGTAATATATATAAACTGCTTATATATATAAACTATATATATATAAACTGGTCTCTTCTAGAATTGTTATTCTAGAAGAGAAAAATATGTATATACTATTGAAATTGAGTGTGACAGGTGCTAAAATAAATATATATATGTTTATATTATATATATTTGTACCTGTAAATTTAACTCGTTCATGCAAATGCTATATATATTCATATATATGAATATATTGCATTTTATACAGATAGAGAGTATTTGCATGAACAAGTTAAATTTACAGGTACAAATACATTACTTTGTTAGATAGGCTTCTGCATTCCCCCTTTGCTGATTAGTAAACTGAAACTGAAAAAAATCACATAATTTTCTCAAGGTCACATAGCAATTTTCTACTATGAATTTGAGAGATTAGGAGAAATCCCAGGTTGAGGTGTCACACATCTGAATACCAGTGTCAGCCTTGCCACCTGCAAGCTATATGAACTTGGATTTAACTTCATTATGCATTGGTTTTCTCATTTGTGATATAGGGGTGACATTACATACAAAGTATGTAAAACTCCTGAAAAATAATAAACCAGCTACTCATTATAATTATTGCTTCATGGGCAACAACTGTTGATGCTTAGCTTTGTGGATTATTTTCATCACATTTACAGTTTTTTTTTTAATGTGTTTAATTCACCAAATACAAAATTAGGACGTGAGTGAAACATCAAAATATTTCAACCATGTTCCTCTTCCTAAATAACTTCTATTTCTTAATTTGATAGGGCCAACATTCTGTAAAATTTCTTTCTCATACTATCCCAAAGATATGTACTATAAAAACTTTTCGTTACCTAAGTGACATTTAGGCTATGAGAGAAAATCAGACTTTATCGTCTTTCTGAACAACTACCTTTCACAGTATACTATTTTCTTTCCAAGTGACTGTCTTTGTTATTTTAACATTCTCTTTGTAACTGAGATATAGCACATTCCCTTTGGAACCTGTGTGATACGTTTCACAAGTTAAAACTATTAACGACACTAACATCAGTGTCCAAAAAGATGTTACCATTAAATGTCTGTCCTTCTTATTGTCCACTTATCCAGATGTTACCTTTGAAAATTATCATTGCTGGTCAAAATGATTGGCAGAATGTAGTGTTTGACTTCTAGTTTGCCATTACATTCAGATTGTGTTTTCTTATGAAAGTAATTTTGAGAATCATGCTTTTTAAATCTGAAGTTCTCTACAGAATGAGGGAGAATTATGCTTCTACTAGATAAGATTGGGCAGCATTTCCTTTTATTTTCTTGCACTCCACCTGTATTGGAGGGGACATTGGAGGTCATCAAGTCTAACTTCCCACTCAGTATGTCATCTCTTTTTAAACATACTTGAACGAGAGATTCTGGTTTGTGCTAAATATTATTATGAACAGCTTGCCAGTTTCCACAACTCTTATTCCACTGTAAGAAGGCTTTGGGGTGATGATAATAATAGTAACTAATATTATTATTGCTTACTATATTTCAGTGATTTTTAAACGTTTTAGCTTCTCAACTACCTTTTTACCCTTTACAGATATCCCATATTGTAGGTTCTAATACAATCCTCATATTAAAGATGGAGAAACTAAAGCCAAGAATGGTTAAGTGGCTTGCTCAAAGGCATACTGTAGATAAGGAACAGAGCAGGAAGGGTCTATTTGTAGAGTTTCTCCTAATTGCCTTACAACAAAAAGATCCCCCTTTTAAGTCAAAAATTCTTTCTTGGAATTATATCCAACCATCTGCTCATAGGTTCATTCAGTTATCTAACAAGAGTTACTGATTACTTATATCTGAGAATGCATGCAAAAATGTGTAAGACGGATCTCATGGAACTGAGATTCTAATAAAAGAATAAAGCACAGCAGTATTAACTGCAAAAGTGTATGATAGGTACACAAACAGGCATAGTTATTATACAGACATGGTACAAAGAGGTAGTAGTCATCACTAGGTAAAGTGGCCAATTTCATGGAGGAAAACTTGAAATGAGTTTTCTATACATAGATGAAATCATCAAAGCAGATCTTGTGAAGCAGAGTCGTTTGTTTAAACCAGGTGGTATGTGCAAAGAGGTGGTAACATACAGGGTATCAGAAACAGCTTGTATGAATCAAACGCAGGTTGAGGGACATAAAGCAGATAACATGAGACAAGTCTAGAGAGAAGGGTAGGAGTCAGGTAATCAAATACCCTGTAGGCCAAATACCAGAATCTGTAGAGGATGGAAAGTGACTCAGGATTTTAAGCAAAGGAGAAATGATTAAATGGGTTCTTGGGGACCCACACTGACTTCAATATGGAGAAGAGCAGTAAGACTGAAGGCAAGGACTTTGGGTGTTTATGATATGGCCTTTACCTTGACAAATGTTGACAGGAACAAAGATAAAATAATACATACAAGATACGGTTAAGAAATATTTTGACATCGCATGCAAAGGGCTCCTAAGGGAAAGGACAGGGATGAATTTGGGATGACTCCAGTTTTCTGGTACAGGTGTCATGATAAATGCTACTGCAATAACAAAAGTAAGAAATTCAGTAAGGAAAGCAGGTTTAAAGGAAGGCAACGTACAATGAGTTAAGTTTCATCTTGTTGAGTTTGAAATGTTGTTTGGACTTCAAGGATACATCCAGAAGATAATTAGAAGAAAATGGACTCAGGAAAGATCTGAGCAGAAGACATCCAGAGTTATCAACTTCTGTTTCTGATATTACGACATTTAAAAAAAAAAAGAGAGAGAAAGTGCCTTCCTTTTGCATGACAATAGTGCTCATGTGCCATTTCTCTCTGATTAGTTATTTTTTAATTAAATAACCACCCATTCTACAAGTATTCTTCACAGGATGCTGCCATCTGAGAAAATCCAGCTAAGACAGAGTACCAATCGTGGGCCTAAAATATAGTGTATTCAAACCAGCCAGCATAGAGTGTAATTACTAGTTCTTATAATCTAGACACTATATCACAGTCTGTGATTGCATTAACTAAGAACCTGTATCATCCTTCTTAATATCAAGCTTGTTTCAAAGCATGTGCACTCTTCCTCATATGTGCTTTTTTATGTATATGCATGTATATACATATACACATGCACAAAGATATACATATGTGTATATATACAAATGTACATAGAGATGTATAGAAATTTAACTATACATTTATACATATATTCATATATAGACAAAATTACATGTGTTTTTATACACTTACATTTGTATATATTTACATTTATATCTATAGATGGGAAGTCAGACCCTTTTTATCTCAAACTAATTCAATTGATTTATACTACTCGTGTTTTTAAAAAGCAGCAACATTTCAAACTATAAACATGATTTTTCTGACTTAAAAGATTAGGATGTAACATTTGTATATGATATTCTAACTCCTGAGGACATAGCTATAAACCTTCTAATATGGGAGGAGAAATATTCCATTAACCACCCCTACAGGGGCACACTTTGCACAGAGCCCCAGCTAAACCCTCAAATGGCTTCCTTCCCCAGAATTTTCCGACACTGCAGGTTGAATAAAGGTGTATAATCATTTTCAGTCAAATGCTCTAGCACGTAAGTCAGATACTAGGAAGGAATATATTAAAACACAGACTCATCCACCAACCCTCATAGAGAAAGAAAGACTCATCTTACCAACAAACATATCACAGGGAGGCTTCGCTAAAACCTTTAGGAAAATCAAAATACCTTATATTCATTCCATTCCACTGGATCAGCCAATTTAATAAGTCTAACAAAATAATTTGTCTTAATACTACAAAGTATTTCTACAAACTGTTTCATGTCGTCCGATATAAAGTTGGTTTTCATGACTCGATTTTAGCCAATGTAGTTCAGTTCTTAGAAAACTATCTCACCTGCAAAAATTATTCCTTCAGGCAATAAACATGTTTATTAACTTCATGAGATGAGTGAGAAACCGTACCAGTGTGCCTGGCCTTATGTTTAATAATCTGATCCAAAATTGTGTTTTCCAGGTTTTCCTTCTTGAAAATAGAATACTTGTTGTGATGGTTAATATTATGGGTCAACTTCACTGAATTGAGGGATGCCTAGATTGCTGATGAAGTATTGTTTCTTCTGGGTGTGTCTGTGAGGGTGTAGCCAAAGAAGGCTGACATGTGGACCAGTGAACCGGGAGATGAAGACCCACCCTCAATGTGGGTGGGCACCACCCAATCAGCTGCCAGTTAGACTAGAATGAAGCCAGCAGAAGAGGGATAAAGTAGCTTGCTTGGTAAGTTCACTCACTCTCTTCCCATGCCTTGCAGGGCAGGTAGCTTCCTCTCCTCCTGCCCTTGGACATCAGACTCCAGGATCTTCAGTCTTTGGACTTGGGGACTTGCACTAGTGATCTCCCAGGGGCTCTCAGGCCTTTGACCTCAGACTGAGAGCTGCACTGTCAACTTCTCTGGTTTTGAGGCTTTTGGACTTGGACTGCACCAGGCTACTAGGTTCTCTCTTTTCCCAGCTTGCAGATGGCGTATCATGGGACTTCATCTTGTAATCATGTGAGCCAATTCTCCATGATAAACTCCTAAATATATATTTTATATATGCATATACACATCTATCTATCCATCCATCCATCCAGTTGGCTCTGTTCCTCTGGAGAACCCTAATACACCCTGTCTTTATACATTTTTGTAATTTTTTTTTTAGGAAAATCAAAATACAGTATGATAGTCTTGCTATGTTGCCCAGGCTAATCTTTGGACTTCTGGGCTCAAGCAATCTTACCTCTCCAGCCTCTCAAAGTGCTGGGATTACAGGTGTGAGCCACTGCACCTGGCCTCATTCTTTTCATATACTGTTAATTCTCCAAAATGTTAGGAAGTAAATTCAATATTAAAGTCTTTTAACAAAATAATTCAAATGGCTTTTATATGACCAGAAATTCTCCTGGTTTATGACCATACAGACCTTCAATACATCTATAGTTGGCTCTCAACTTTTAACTTGTACCGAATAACATATCTAAAAATAGGGATTTAACGGCTTTGCTTTTTCTCTGGAAGATATTTTCATTAGAGCATCTTCTATAAGCTAAGGGCTTAACCATGTTTCTGGTTCTTTCTTTATTAGAAACAGTTATCTCCCTAGAACAAAAGGCTTTCTTTATGTTCATTTTACAGTCTTTTTTCATGCAGGTTTTTTTAAACCATGCTCTCTTGATTTACCATTTATCCATTCTAGAAACTCTACCCACCTCCACCATCTTCCCTTATGATGGCAGCAGCAGCCTGTATGGAGCAGCGGAGATGCCAGCAGCAGCAAGGGAGGCGTGGCCAGGGCTGTG